>NC_069099.1:10909932-11615020 GCF_947172395.1 Bicyclus anynana | reverse complement strand
GAAACAGGAGGACGACTTTCATGAAACATATCGAGGACCCTATTTGGAAGTTTGTTTGGCTTGTAACTTTGTATAGCTTGTATTGAGTGGAGCATATACACGCGTAGTCTTCCTGAAGTTAAGTTACTTGCAGAGTTTCTTTAATGAGAGACCCAACTACACAGTCGACCTTTTATATAAGTACTAGCTGACGCCGCGCGGTTACACCCCCCGTGGTTGCTGTTCCTGTAGGAATACAAGGATAATATATAGCCTATAGCCTTCCTCGATAAATGGGCTATGTAACACTGAAATAATTTTTCAAATCGGACCAGTAGTTCCTGAAATTAGCGGCTTCTATAAACAAACAAAAAAATATGTAAGCAAACTTAGTTGATGAAGGTGAATGAATGAAAATAGACTATAATTTAGAAGCAAGGAAATTCGTAATGACCTTCTAACATTGAATTAAAACAGATGACACTTTGAAACCCAATATGAACAATGAAAAAAAAAATTGTTACTTTGGATTTTCGCCACTACTAACAAACACGATTCCAATCGGTAACACCAGTCAGAACCGACGAAAAACTTTCTACGCTTTCACTTTAAAACCGTAGTATTCTCCATCCAAATACACTTTTTGAAGAAACCCAAATACAGCTTATTACGTATTTTACACAGAGTAAAATTCCGCCTATATTATTAAGTCGACTTAAAAATTAACCAAGTTACGCAATTCAACCTCCCTTTGAAATCTGAGCTGATAAAACATCCGTTCCGATCGAGATAGCACGCCACCTACATCTCATGCTGACCTGACAGCTATTGGTATTCGTTCGAGTGCCGCAGATGGCAGCTGCCGTGGTACAGATGAGAGATAAAGACCCCGATCGATACGCTCTCACTGAATCAACGGTAGACTGGTTCGTATACCCGGTAACGCCTTAACTTGTAAAATAAACAGAATGGAGATCTGCACGGCTATTCTCTAACGATGTTTTGTATAACTCAATCAATCAATCAATCAATTTATTTCTTTGCAGATACTTGCATTATATATACAGGTGGTCGGTAGATGTAGATGGTAAATGTATCTGGCCAATTAGGCATGTAAATTATTTATTAAGTATTTAATGATTCAAATGACAATTTCACCATTTCAAATTTACATCTTTACAATTAAAATATGTATGAAAATAACAATAATATCAACTTAAATACTCATTTACACTGTAGAATGCCTGCTGAGTTAGGTATTTATATAAATTATTTTTAAAGCAACTTATATTCTTTTCTTTCCTAATTTCTTTTGGTAACTTATTTTATTAAATTCTTACTGCCGCAATGAATAAACTATTATGGTACAGAGTAGTTTTATGTTGTTCGCATCTAAATTTATCATTGTCGCGTTTATTTTCATAAGGTATAAATATTTTTTTTGTTATTAACTACAAACATGACTACTTCATAAATGATGATACCGTTAATATTTTTAATTTACTCGCAAGTCCGAGTTGCGAATTCACCGCTATCTTCTGTAGCATCGTGTTAATCGGAGAGAGATAGAGGTGAATTCGAAACTCGCACTTGCGAGATTTAAAAATATCGTTAATGAATAGCCCAGCTGTTTAATTTATAAGTTAAGGTCTATACTTTATCATTATCATTTCCCTGACAGATTAGCGGACCCAGTCAAGCTTCGCTAACGCTTCGATAGCTAGAAAAATATAAGAGAATGACAGATCTTGTTTACGTGACCTATCAATAGCACTTTCCCATACATCTTTCTAGTTTTCGAAGCGTTAGCGATCGTAGAAAGAGAATCGTCGTGCCACTTGGCTAGGGCGGCTGGTTTCGCTAGTAATAAGATAAAAAGACACCATGTAAAGGACTTGTCTAGTAAACTGATACAAAGCCGTTTGTGAACGAACCTTTATGTCATAGCGTGAGAGTAAATAAGGTTTCACTGTAGGTATATTTCGTCACGTTAACGTTTTTACGTGGTTTTTATTGTGGCTTATTTTTTAAAACACGCAATGATGGAAATGCTTGCATTGTGTTTTATACTCATTAATTTATGTAATTACATAGTACCTATACCACAGTATTATTTTTTATTCTAACTTCCAATGATATACTTATGCAATTATAGACTGCAGAAGGACACTAACAGGGAATAGGGTTATTCTGCTACTCTTTATAAAAACCAGCTAATCAAGAACGTCTAGCTAAATAAAAGCTTACTTTTTAACCCCCGACGCAAAAGAGGGTTGTTATAAGTTTGACGTGTCTATCTGTCTGCCTGTGGCACCATAGCTCCCGAACGGATGAAGCGATTTCAATTCAGTATTTTATGTATTAAAGGTGACTTATGTGCGAGTGTTATTAGACGTGTTTGATGAAAATCGGTTCAATCGTTTAAAAGTTGTGGGGGTTGAAAGTGGGGAAGAATAACCGATTGTCTGCGAATACACTTGAGTGGGGTCTCATATGTAAGCGCACTGAAAAGGAATATCAATGACTAAATCGAGAGTGTAATTTATTATTTTCCTGAGATTCGGGGGTTTTTCAAAATTTTCAATTTTATGTTATTAAAACAAAGCCAATCAACTACAAAGACCCTAAAATATGCTACACTAGAAAGCAAAATATACATCGTATGTGCAGTACTATTAGTTTTGAAGTGTTAAGGGATATCTATACTAATAATATAAAGAGGTAAAGTTTGGCTGTAGGCGATAATCCCTAGATCTTCTGAACCGATTTCAGAAATTCCTTTACCAATATTATTTATTTTAAGTTATTATTATAGTTTATTTTTTTTAGGTTGTTGTGTGCTGTGTTTGTGGCGGCATCTGGTCAACGGTTCCAACTGAAAACCAGCGCTGCATGCTCTTTTTATTTAAAGAGTATGTAGCATTATGCTGAGTTGGATCCCTTTACTGGGTTGTGCTACACATCGCAGGATATTGTTAAAGAACAAATTGTGTCGTGTGGTATAATTCTCTAATAAAGATTTTTTCTTTCTTTCAATAGAAATATTTGTAAGTGATATAGGATACTTTATCCTCGTATTTACACGGGAACGCTAAATACGCAGGCGTCTGCTAGTATGTTATGCATTGCATTCATAGTTATATAAATTTAATTTGTGTCATGCTTAAAAAATACTCAACAATAATAGCTATCGACACAATAAATCTACGACAAGAATCAGATTTATATTGAACAAAAATACCGGCAAAGTATACATTCGTTCGTAATTGCCATTCCACGAATACTCTTACTCTAGGAATACTTACGAATACGTACGAATACAATTCCTCGTTTGAAATACGTGTGGCAAAGACGCGCAATTTTCTTCCGGCAAACGCTTTCCCTGTCAGCTATAGCTAATATGGGTCACCTTCAGAGATATAGGGCAACCTTGTACAGAAATGTGTATTAGTACTCCGACTGTAATGTACTGTAAGTAGTATCATAATCGATAATTATTATAAAATAAGAAAAAGATTAAGAGATTTTGTGGTGAATCCAAAAATTAATATGTGATTCGACTAACAAAGATGAATGAAAGTTAGTAAGTTGGTATTAGTTAGTTAGTTATAATTTACTCAGTAACATAATTTTAATTTAATTTGAAAAATTAAGGGGTTTAGACTTTTGGAGTTACAGAGGAGTATCAGTTGGCGGGAACGACTTGCGATATAAGGCACTCGTCGTGCGGTCAGCTTCAGTATACTCGTGGCGTATTTTTTTATGGGTTACTTGGGATAGACGGGGAGAGTGACTTGGAAAGGGGAGTGTTGGTAAACCATCAAGGGTGCCCTTAACCCTACACACAACGTTTACAAGTGTGTGACTCAACTCAAGGTCATTCTCTGCCATTCTAGGGTCTTGTTTTGGTTACAGTATGATTTTAATAATGTAATAATCATACCTTTGTTCGACATTGGTTTTCTTATTTTTGTAATCCACTTCTGAGTCTGCTGTATAGATTGTAAAAGATGACATTCAGAAACTGTCGGAGAGTGTAACGGAATCTTGTTAGCGGCCGCATCGCAGTTTGGATCGTGCAGCGTTCGAAACTAGTCGGTCGTACTCTGACGTTGTACCATATGAGATTTAGCCGTGTTTCATAATAAATTATACTTCACAAAAAATCGGTCCTTCATAAGCTAGAGATCAGTGGCGTGCACTTCAAAGATGCAAAAACGCACTGCCTACTCTGACGACTTATTATGAATTTATAATAAAGAAGGAATAATACATTTTGTACAATTTGGACGTATAATATCTACCTCAGTTAAAGTTCTTGCGTACGCCACTGATATACAGACAGACAATGTTACTGTTAGATAATGCTAGGTTATTAAATATGGTCCCTAGAGGAGAGAAAGGCTGTTGCATTTTATGAATAGCTATTTACACGTAGATATAGAAATGCGTCACGTTCCGTTCCCGCCTACGCGCCCGCCCTATCGTACCAACGGGACACGTTCCCGCTTTGACAAATAACTGAAGCTCCATTATTGAAGGCATAATATTAATATAACATTAAGTAGTATTTTTAAAGCTGTTGTTAGATGCAAGAAAGACTGATGTTTGATGTATTTTATGGTTAGCTAGTTACAAGTATACAAATGTCAACGTTCCCTTCACGTCATGAATAAAAACTCCGTTAGATATCATTAGCAACACATATTCGGCTCACTGCGGAGCTCTAGTCCCCTCTCAGAATGAGAGGGGTTAGGCCCACCACGCTGGCCCAATGCGGATTGGCAGACTTCACACACGCAGAGAATTACGAAAATTCTCTGGTATGCAGGTTTCCTCACGATGTTTTTCATTCGCCGTTTGAGACACGTGATATTTAATTTCTTAAAATGCACACAACTGAAAAGTTGGAGGTGCATGCCCAGGACCGGATTTGAACTCACACCCTCAGGAATTGGAGTCAGAGGTCATATCCACTGGGCTATCACGACACTACGTAAATATCTTGTAGTATTTTTAATAAATACTACAAGATATTTACGGGCTTCTACCGGAAAAGCTGTTTGAAGCTTTCTGCATCAAAATCAATTTTTACCAAAAATTGTTAGTTACGAGGTATCACATCTAGACGAAAGGTAGATTGCATTTTATGCATAGCTGTTTACACGTAAAAAATAATAATAATAAATACGTCACGTTCGTCCCGCCTACCCGCCCGCCCTACCGTTACAACGGGACACGTAGCTTTCCTTCCCGCCCTGACAAATGACTAAAGCTCCATTACAGTAGGTACATCATATTAATATTAATACAGCTTTGCCACCCTTCGTATCAATATAATTTAAGATGCCATTGTTTATGGGATTTAGTATTCATTCATTTAGTCAAGGGCTAACTTGTAGAAAATAAAAAAATAAGTATTTTAATAAAAATATTTACCAATTTTGTAGAGCTTAAAGCATAAGCACAAGACGAAAGTAGCTAAAACAGAGAGGCATATTCGCTCGGCGAAAAATCTCTTTAAATAGAGAAAAAAAAAGACAAAAGTATGTCTATTAATGATACTACTTTTTTAAACCTGAAAAAAAAAGAACAGCATGGAAAGGTGGATTTGATCGTGGTCCGTTGGCCTTTTGGTGATTGGTCGTACCGTCTCCTAGCACATCATGACTATTTATGGAAGAAAAGAGTGGAAGCTTCAACACCTTGACATCATGAATGCAGTCTGTGCCGTTATGCAGTGGTTATAATTATATTACTAATAAGTTTTTGGTAGTACTACTAGTAGTTTTCAGATTGTATAGCTTCACTAACTGTAGTGATACTCTCGAAATTTATGTGTCTCGACCGAAGTGAGGCTCAATTTGGTCTCTATATATCTCTTTCTAACACGATACAATAGATTAAGAGGGATAGAGACAAATTCAAAAGTCATTCTGATCAGTAATAACACATTGACAGAATAGCTCTACATGGGAAAAAGCTAAGATTCTATAGATTCAAAAAGCACTGTACTGCTTCCTAGTTCAATTTGAATAACATCCAGGATGTTATCTACTCAGGTACGTCCAAAATACTTTGGTTATAAAAACTTTAGTTTTATGAGAAAAAACCGAACCAATTTCACTGAGAGGCAAGGCAACCGCCAAAGCGAATAACATGTAAATGTATGCATGGTCCCTCGTACTTTTATTAGTTTTACTAGCGAATGCTCATGACGTGAAATAAATTGTATTATAATTTATTCAATAAAATCGGTAAACGTTTTGATCAAGCAATCTCGAATGACTTCATTATCGATGAATAAGAAAACTTCATTACTTTTACTAATAAAGTTATAACGATATTCTCATTATCTAATAGTGAGAATAAGCTTTATTTGTAGTGCTTGCCTTTGAGACTTTAGGCCAAGGTCATCTGTACAATTTTTTTTTCATTTCTATGTCTGACAAAGTGATCCATGGAGTTAGGAGATGGACATAGGATACTTAGGGTAGGGGTAGGGTAGAGGTTGAGTAGGGGTAGGGACTAGGATAAAGGTAGGGTAGGGGTAGAGTACGGGTTGGATAGGGGTAGGAAAGTAGGGTAGGAGCATAGTAGGGGTAGGGTAGGGGTAGAATAGGATAGGGATAGGGAATGAGTCAAAGCGAAGCTTGACTCGGGTTCGCTAGTTTAATAAATAAATTAATTTAATATATTATTAATTCTTGGATTACAATTATTTTAATTTAATTATTAATATCTGTTTGTTTCTGGCTGAATAAATATGTTTACAAAATGCTATACTTTTTAAAACACCAAAATTCCTCTTTCCTCTCCAACTAATAGAAAAGGGGTTTTTGGTGTCACTCGAGCGTGGTCGATAAATATATAGGGGCTGATAATACCAAAAAACAAATGCCGATTTTCGTACGCCGAAATATTAAAAAAATAATTAAAAATCTGTAAGACGCTTTCCGCTGCACTGAATGGTCAAAACTATAATATAACAACTTTTTCTTACTATTTTTTATACTATCATCTAGATTCTAGTCTGCCTAATCAAATTGCTCACTGCGACGCTCGAGTAAATCTCTAGTTGGCGTCATCTGAGCTATATGAGTATGGTTTTTCGTAAGGAAGGTTTCATGCTTGACTTTTAAGCCCTGTATAATGTATATGTTACCGTTAAATTGTAATTTAACGGTAACATAACTATCTTTACTATGCCCGCTGTAATATTTTTGTAACTCTATGGTAAATTCATCCTGATTGTTAATTTAACGGTTTTACTTCGATAGATTATAATACACCGAAAAATAACACGTTAAATTGTAATCAGTATGTTCAGTTCACAATATATCCACAGATTACAATATCGCGAGTAAGATTATAAACTAACGTATTTTACAATTTAACGGTGACATATATACTCTATGGCAATGTATTTCAAGCTGTTAGTCGCGACCTCCAGATCTCACTCTCGAGGGTCGCGGGTAAAAGAAAAAGTCAAGTGTCGCAAGTCCTACATAGCTTTAGCGACTTACCTTCGTACACTTGATTCTTCGATCAATATAATACGAGTATGTCTCAACAGAAAGAAAATGAAATAATAAATCGACGACTTTAAAATCTAGCGTAATTTTATTAGCCGACTTCAAAAAAAAGGAGAAGAATTTATTTTTTAATGTAAGTCACCTCATAACTTTGTTTTTTTATTTCTTAACTAATTTTGAAAATTCTTTTTACTTTGAAAAAATTTAGTTGCATATATTTTTATGTTAAATATGTCGCATATAATTTTGTGCTAAAAATAATCAAAAAATAGCTGAAATAAGTGTGCGAACTTGCCCGTACTGTGGCGAAGGCTAGGACACACTAAAATCTGGAAAATAAAATCTTTTAACAAAAAAATACCGACTTCAAAGATTCATTACCGGTGCATCTAAAAGGCGGTGTCAAAAATAACATACTGAACTTTAAGATCCTATTTGGCGTAGTACCACCTACCAATATAAAGGACATAATGACTTGGTTTTTTCTTAAAGAGATTTTATATAATCTTGTTTTCTGACATTTTATTACCTATTATTATGATTCCGAATTATTGCCAAGTATTTTTACAATACAAACATATTTAACTTGCCCAATGATACGAAAATTGCTAAACGGATCAATTCTGCAATAAGCTTTTAAGGATCGCATGATACGAAATGTCAACAATTAAGAAATAATACGGATGTAAGAGCTGGTGGTAAGACCCTTTGAGTAAGTGGGACTAATCTTGGAAGCTTAATTAGCATCACTCTTAACATTCCATGGGACTCAAATTGGGTGTAGGACGTAGGTGCTTGCGTATATTTTATGACAATACACACATGGTCTTGAGATAAACCTTGCCTTGTATTTACACACAAGCATACTTACTATTTGACCTCGTATTTTCAACGTTTTAATTTCCTTAAACACAGTGTAAAAAATATTACTAATTTACTAACACAGACGTATTTTAATGTAATTAATGTCTGTACTGGTTTTGAAGATAAATAAGATTTTTTTATTTTAAGCTTATTAATGTCTGAATCTGTATAGAATTTACAATTTAATTTACACTAATAGCTAGAACCTAAAGCCGTAAGCGGCCAGTTATTAAAGAAAAACGTAGATCGTATTAATTTAAAGTGACCTCGGATAGTTTTCCAAAATAGTTCCAGTTCTCTATCACCGTAACTCAATGAAAAGTATTTCCATTCACGCCCACTAGCAAAATCAATGCAGAATAGCGATGGAGAAATTTCATTAAACATCGATCGTACACAGCGATTACGCTGCTATGTATGGTGGACGGTGCTACATGTATTTTTAGTTCCACAGGTCTAATTTAGGTATCGATCTTGAGGTTTGTATTTGTGCTACGAGCCGTGGCATGAACTTTGGTGATCGTCGATTTTCATACATACATGAGTTATTTATTTAGGCGGCTATAAGCATAAACGAATAGAATGTACTCATATTAATATAACAATATGACAAATATTTTGCGAGCATTCATCATCAACATATCAGCCGATGGACGTCCACTGCAGGACGTAGGCATTTTGTAGGGCCTTCCATTCACGATCCTGCAAATCCCTGCGACTTGCTTGATGTCGTTTGTCTACCTGGTATATTATATTTTTATAAATACTAGCTAACACCCAACACATCGTCCGCCCTTAGACTTCCTTTATCTGGCCCTCTCGCAAAATTTGTTCTCAGCGGACGTCTACTTACTATGAACTATGAACCTCTGAGCCAAATTTCATCTCTGTACATCAAACGATTTTGAGAAATTGTGATGACCTTTCGCTTTTAGATACTTGTATTTAGATACATTACAAAACAAAGTCCTCATCCGCGTCTGTCTGTCTATTCGCGATACCCTCACAGTCAACTTAACAGATTTTCATGCGGTTGTCATTGATAGATAGGGTGATTTATAAGGAAGATTTCAGTACTTCTCAAGATTTTGGGTAAACTCGTATGTACAACTATTATTGAAAGTATCAAACAATGTCAAGCCATATGGGAGCTTCTACCAATTGATAATAATTGAAACAAAGTTTAATATTCAGGGTTACTTCGGATAGAAAAAAATTCATGAGTAGGTACTTCAGATTTATAAGCTTTTGCCCCACAAATCTTTTCCCGAAATAGTGCAGAATTCTCACAAAGAATTACCCAGACGTTGGAAGCAAGTATATTCGTTAAGAGATACAAGTTTCAGCTACTATATAATGCACTTATGCACAACGTAATGCGATAATGCTGCATAATTTTTACTTACACTCCATACAATAGTTAAGCGTAAACTTTTTATAATTGCTACAAGGCTAAGTTTGCCGCATTACGTATAGTAAAAAAATATATAATGAAAAATTTATCACGAACGCCAAATGCAAGACTAATAGCATTTTAATTTATACCTATTTCAAAAACTAACAATTAGATTTTTAGAAGCTAAAATCGATTTCACAAATACCTTTTTTCATCAATAAAATTAAAGATTATCAAGGTTCTTTATACTTGTGATATTTAACATTGATAAGTAGCTTTAAAACTAGGTCAAAAAACGGTTATCGACTGCTTATTGGTAATCTTAAAGTAAAAGTACCTTTATTGTCAGAATAAGACTTTCTGTACGTAGAGAACCCAATAAAAAGATAAAATGTGTTTTCTACGTACACACCACAAAAAAATATGCTGCCCTTTGGATAACATCCTGCAGGTATATGAGGCTATTGTAGAGCTATTCTGTATCGATGTTTTTGTAACTTTATAGTGTGAGTTTCAAAATTGTCTCTATCTCGCTCTCTCTGTCTCGCTACTATAGATAGAGAGTGATAGAGACGAACGCAAAGCTCTGGCTTGCTTATATTAAGGTTCTGTGTATTAAACCTGGGTCACGCTAGGAAACATTAGAATTTTTCCTTCCAAGAAATTTTCAGAAGCACACCGAATTGAATAAAGCTCTCCTTGTCTCGGTGAATCGGTGAACACGGACGTTTTCATTATTATTATACTGACAGGGACCATTACAAACTCAAAACATTGTCACCCAAATAAACACCAACCCGCAAGGAAGCAGTGTTGTGGGTAAAAGCGCCAAGTCATTTTCTTTCAGAGAGAGGAGGCCAGTGGCCTAAAAATAGGCCTACGACCTATAAATAGGCTAATGCAGTGGGCCGAAAAGTAGGCTATTAATGAGGGAGATGTTAATGATAATGAAGATATTGCTAATCATGTTCACCTTAAGTGTTTTTATTCACGAAATGTCTTTAATTTTGAAATAACTCACATAATATAAACCTTTCAGAGACTGGTAAGTAAAATTTCATTATATCGAGTAGTAGTAGGACTTTATCTAAAATTTTCAAATGGAAATCCATAGCAGGCTAAGTTTTAACTATAGTAGGTAAGGTACTAATTAGTCTCACAGTGCATCATAAGGAGTGACTTAATTTCCCAAGAGGTTCAAAAAGTAGGAAAAGATATTATAGTTCTTGTTATGCGCCTTCTCATTATCAACCCATATTCGGCTCACTGCTGAGCTCGAGTCTCCTCGCGGAATGACAGTTAGATCAATGGTCTACCACGCTGGCCCAATGCTGATTGGCAGACTTCACACACGCGGAGAATTAAGAAAATTCTCAGTTATGCAGGTTTCCTCGTAATGTTTTTCTTCATCGTTTCAGACCCGTGATTTATAATTTCTTAAATTGCACATAACTTGAAATATTGGAGGTACATGCCCCGGACCGGATCTTAATCTACACCCTCCGGAATCGGAGGCAGAGGTTAAATCCACTGGGCTATCACGGCGTGTATTGTATTGTAGCATATTGCGCTATCACTAACTAAACAAACTGAACTTACCTATGAAAGCAAGGGTCGAAAAACAGCTTTTAAAAAATGACGAAGATCTGGCAATCACAGCCACTGACTCTACAACTAACTTCATGTAACAACAAATAATCTGTTGAATGTCGCAGTTAATATGGTAGAAATACCATATACATATACTGAGATTATTTTATAAGTGTGTAAAAAATGTATTTTTTTTTTATTTCAGATATAAATATGAAAATCTTGTAAATGAATGTTATTTGAAAATATAACATAAAAACAACAAACTTACAACATGGAAACGAATTCAATAACGAAGGACTTTGCTACATGGAAATTGGATTAGCCTAATTTATCGGTTGCTCTTTGAATATGATCTAATTTGTGGAGTTTAAAACTAATTTTTTGTGATCACTATGTAACTTTGGTTTGATTTTAAGTATTACGACTTTATTTAACATAAATTTAATAATGAATTAGAATATCTTGTTGTAAATAAACTAAAACCATTATCAGCACCAATGCCAAATCAAATAATACTGTCTTCATTTCTTTTATCAGTTAATCAGTGTTCTTTATCTCTTATTCCTATTTCCATTTCGTTAATATATAATTAAATGGGACCAATTTGGAAGTATACTCTTTCAAACAAAAAATCAATTTTTAAAATTGGTTAAGAAATGACGAAGTTATGCAGTAAAAAAAAAAAAACATACGCGTTGAATTGAGGATCTCCTCCACCATCAATAGCACCAATGACAAATCAAATAATACCGTCTTCATTTCTTTTATCAGTTAATTAGTGATCTTTATCTCTTATTCCTTATCTCAATGATTGTAACCGGGCATCTATACACACACATTACATTTTGTGCTTGTATTGTCTGTGAATAAACGTATGATGTTACTTTCAGTCACTTTTCAGTGCGACGTATAATAATTTACTTAAACATTCAAGTATTCTGTAACTTTGAGTAAATAATAAATTTGTAATATTAATATCTTATATGGAAAATAGAATTTAATTCTCAGTCAACCATTGCTAGACATCTTACACCCCAATTAACAAAATTGTAGTAACATGTTATAAGTCAACGTTTGACAATGTAAACTATTTTTACATGGGCCTCAAATACCTGTAAAGATAGCTTATATTAATACGCCCAATAAAGATTAAGATTGCGTAGCAAGCGCTACGCAGAGTGCTACGGGTGCTACGACCATAACTACGAATGTGTAGAATATCGCTAACATAGGTTTAGAAATACGTTGTCCTCGTACCAAAATCTTAGCGAAAATAGTCTTTTCAAGTCAAGTTATATAATAAACACTAGATTGAGTAAGATATAGCTTTACGTAATAACGAAAAAATACCTGTCACCTACATTTTAGGATTAAAGTCGTAGCGATATAAAAGCTTCGAGTAAAGTGCGATGTAAGCATTATATCGACGTAAGTATTATGTATAATCAGTAGATGCACAATCAGCATTCGAGTAAAAACTTAAAGGTAATAAAAATGCGAAACAAGACTCTCTTATGTACTAAAGCTTGATATTTGTGTAGTCATTCATATAATAATAAATAGATAAAGGTGTTTCATTCACCAAGTAATATCGATTACTTTATTTTATTAGTAAAGTAATCTATATTAAAGATATCAAAAACAATAGAATCAAAAGGCGCACATAGGGTTACCAGATGCTTAATGGTCGCCATATTTACGGGAATCGTAAGCACTGTTTGATTTTTTTCCTCGTAAATATGTCGACGAACTGTAATTGTTGTGAATTTCTAATAAAAACCTGCGCATTCGTTACTTTATGAGTATTGGTGATGTGTTTTATGCGGTGTTTTATGTTGTAAGCACAGATTTTAGGTCAAGAAGTAAGCCAAAAGATAACCCTAGGTGGTCGGGCGCGGGTGACGGCGGCGCGGCGCTGCCGCAGCCAGCGCGGCGTCCTTGTGGCGGGTAATAGCGCCAGGCACGCGACGTGGTCGATACTCTAACAGCCTCCGCCTCAATTATTCACCACGCCACCACCGCCACCGCCACCGCCACCACGCGCCCGGACAAAGGACGCGCACTGCGACACCTACCGGCCCACCGCCGGCCCGCCGCCGCCGCTCCGTCTCCGACAAAGCCAGAAGCCAAAGCCAAAACGAAGCACAACGAACGTGTAACACTCCAAACCTGTCAGGGGGTCGTCGGGTCGCGAGAGAGCGCGGTGGTCGCGCGTTACGTAAAGGGCGCGACTTGCGCGTGTGTGCGCGGGGACGCGCTCGCGGGCGCTCGGGGCGGGTTCGCGCGCGGAGTGCCGCCGCACAGTTATGCAACGCGCCGCCACCGTCGCCCGGACGGAAAATCGAACGCGAGGGGCGCGGGAGCCTGCGCGCGCAGCGACAGCGTCGATACGACACGCTCGCGAGGACGCGCAGGTGGCCGACCTCGCTCCGCCGGCGCGCTTCTGCGAACTGAGCCGCGTGCGGCACTGCCACTCGCTGACGTTTACACCAGACATCCAGTCACACTTGTACAATAAGATCATCATTGACAGCCAACTATATAGGCGTTCGTCGTTGGTTATGGGGCTTAGTACCGCGACACTGCTCCAATATCTTAGGTAGGGTGATACTATACAGCTTAGCGTAGTCTTCCAGGCATGGAGAATACAACACAACACCACCAACTCCGGATTAACAATTATTACTAAGAATTTCATTAGAGGAAAAAGAAGCTCCCAAACCCTAAGAAACGCCAGACCTCGTGATATAAAGCAACATAAAAAAAATACACTTTTTCAATTTAATTTCAAAGCATTTTATTAATTCTTAAAGTTTTCCATTTAAGCCAATGAGCTAACCACTACTAAGTATAAACTAAAATGAAATAATCTTATTCCTGTGTATCAGAATTTTCAACACAGTTTTCATCAAGTTTTTATAAATATTCCTGTTATTTTTTTTTTTCAAAAATAATTGCTTCATTGTCTCGAAACTCGATCAGTTTCTTTTAAATAAATTTGAAAGACAATAAATACAAACAACGCATGAAATAATTTGGAGTATTGTCGATAATTTTGTCTGCCACAAGTCGTAATGTAAACCTATCCTTGCCAGACTCTGTTTCGTAGAACGCCGCTCACCGAGCTACGCTATAGCTTTCTCGGTCTATCCGCAAAAGCTTTAGTCCCAGACAATAAGCTACTAGATGCATGTCGCCCCACCCGAAGGCGCCAACCGCTCCGCAGCGCGCGACCTCGCATACCTCGACCAATTGACATTACCTTACACGGTGCAAGCTAAATGGCCAGCAAATATGTTACGCTACGTTCACAAGGCTATGTCCTGCAAGTTTTTTAACGTATATTGACATGTATACGTATGTATAGTCATACGTTTTCATCAGTATACAAACGTCGTTTATCGTTTGGCTACCTAGCCACGATTAATTCGTTGAGATCGTATAAAACGTACGTTAGAAACCTATAGGACAATGCCGAGTGACGATTCACACGGCATTATCCGACACGATTTTTACGTTCTTGCCTCGATGGGCTTATTAGTTAAAACTATAACTATTAACTACCAGACTTCGACCGCGTGGAATTCTGTTTTTCACAAATCTCTCAGGAATTATGTAGATTTTCGAGATATAAGTAGTTTATGTGTCCATCTATCTTCTTTCTAAATTTCAGCCAAATAGGTTTAGTACTAGCGGCGTGAAAGAGTAAAAAACATACATACCTATTTACCTATACACACTCTCATTATTTTATGTATTATTTTTAAAAAATACTGTAAAACCTTGAGTACCCACATCAACTTCATAGTAAACCTAAAGATGGATTTTTGCAAGTATTTTAAACAAGCAGCCGGAGAAATTTAAATTATCCCAAAAATCGACAACTGAGGCTTAAGTCACGGAGTAACTTAATTTAGAAGTTCAAAATTAATATGTATTAAGTTAAGTGGTTCAAACATTTTAAAAGTCTAATACTTATTTGAATAATTACCTATCTTTTTAACATGACAAGAAGATTACTACCTACTTAGTTTTTAACTAGCAGACGCCCCTGACTTCATCCGCGTGGATCCCTATTTCAACACTTTAAGGGTTGAATTTTTTTTAATCACATTATATTTCGTATTTTTTGTATGATTTATAAACAGTTTTTTAAAACTGTAATTCTAAAATAATAAAATGAATGATTTTCCATACATCCTTTCAACCCCTATTTCACCCCCTTCTATTTTTATTTTAGGGTCAAAAAGTACTCTGTTTTGCTCCCATTTACGATTATGCCAAAATTCATCTTGATCGGTTCAACCGTTTAGCCATGAAAAGGTAACAGACAGACAGACTTACTTTTGCATTTATAATATTAGTATAGAAATACAATAATTGTATGTTATATGAGTAGCGGTGACCAACGTAACTGTCACTGAGCGACTGAAGGTCCAATTTTCTCTTAACCCATATTAAATCAGTCTAGAACGAAGGTTACTTCACCGCAGAATCTTTTATTACAAAAAACCTTTATGGAAATCAAGGCCTACCTCGATGTCTAAGTCTTAACCTTTAGACGACCTTTGTTTAACTTTTAACACATTTAGCTTGGATTGTCACGTTGGTCTAAATGTTAACTTGTTCGGTTATGAAACACAAATTTTCGGGATCGGTTTTCAGGATCAAAAATTGTTGGATTTAATATGTAGAAATCATCGATAATAGTTCGTAGCTAGAAAATATGCTACGGCTACGACGTAGCTATCCTCGAAAATCGATTAGAATGTGGGTCCTTAGTTTAGCAGAGTACCTTTAATTTTTAAAAAAATGGAGGCAAGATCTAGACAACATCACGATCCTCCAATATCACATAACAATGTTGACGGTATCCTAACTTGTCCTCTCTGCGCCAGGACATTCCGCATTAAAATAAGGTATCTAAGTCACATGAGGGTGCCTGATCGAAGCCCGCGTGTGATCTAACAAAGTTTCCTGTCACTCTATGTAGTAAGCCTAGTCAATCCTCAAGTCTAACTTTCCTAAACAAAAAAAAATACAATCTGACTGGTATATTTTTTATTTAATTTACAAGTTAGCCCTTGACCACAATCTTACCTGATGGTAAGTGATGAAACTAAGATGGAAGCGGACTAACTTGTTACGAGTAGGATAAAAAACCACACCCTTTTCGGTTTCTACAAGACATCGTACCGGAACGCTAAATTGCTTGGCGGTTAGTACTGCTGTAGGGTGGTTACTAGCCACGGCCTGCCAGACTTAGACCGATTAAGAAAACCTCAATCGGCCCAGCTGAGGATCGAACGCAGGTCCTCCGTCTTGTAAATCCACCGCGCATACCACTGCGCCACGGGGGCCGTCAGAATCAGATCCAGAGATTCCATTTAAACAAACAAACAGACATACGTACACACAAATATACGCTCTTTGGCTTTATAATATTAATCAATAAACAAGTAAAAGGTGTTTTTTCAAACGCACGTGACCAATGCGCGCACATTTTCCGACTAAGATGCATTTACACCTTTACTTAAGTGTTTTACTTCAATGGCTTCTCATCTTAGCCTTTTGCTTTATTGAGCGTTACTCGGTTAAGCCGTCTTAGCATACAAGTATCCGCAGTAGGTACCTAGTTCATCATTAGCGGCCTGTTTTAACAGCCCACTACAGGACCAAACTACTATACCCGGAACGGACGGACTATAGCCGTGATAGCCCAGTGGATATGACCTCTGCCTCCGATTCCGAAGGGTGCGGGTTCGTATCCGGTCCTGGGCATGCACCCCAACTTTTCAGTTGTGTACATTTTAAGAAATTAAATATCACGTGTCTCAAACGATGAAGGAAAAACCTCGAAAGGAAACCTGAGAATTTTCTTAATTATCTGCGTGTGTGAAGTCTGCCAATCCGCATTGGGCCAGCATGGTGGACTATTGGCCTAACCCCTCTCATTCTGAGAGGAGACTCGAGCTCAGCAGTGAGCCGAATATGGGTTGATAACGACGACAGGACCAAACATCCCTCCTTGTAGGAGGACACAGCCTACCATTAGAGTAAATAGTAGAGGTAAAGCTCACACTTTTTAGAGCTTATTGCCAATCCTTCTACACCGTAGTCTGTGGACCGACTATAAGAAGCGGGCCTAAGGCACCCTACGGGTCCAGTAATGTGCTGAGGGCGGTGCTGGGACGGCCGCGTCATTGCAAAGCCTCGGCGATGTTCGCAGAGGAACGGCTGATTATTATGCCATCATAAGAAAGCGAGTGGCATCAATGATCTCCAGATTTGTGAGCAGCTCCAACGCCCTCCTCAGTACGTGGGCGTACAGACTAGATAGCCCTCCAGAGCCCTATTCTGGAGAAATTTCTAAAAACAAGCCTGATTCTATGGATATAAGAGGGTAATAATAATTATAATAATTAATACTCGGTTTTCAGTATTTTTGTTTATATTGTAAAAAAATATAAAATACATATACACACGCATTTAATACTGCCTTTTTAAGGGAAACAATAAATAATAATCATTTAATTAACCTGCTAAAAGTGTATATACTTAATTGCGGATAGATAATTTTAATAATTAGAATCTATCTTTGATAGATAATAATTATCCGCCTGCTACAATATAAAAATAAATAACTAAATACATTATACACTTACACCAATTTCAGGAGATTCTTACTCTAAATAAAATCTAGATAACGCAGAATCCGTGTCCACACCTATTAATACTATTGTCATAATATAAAAAGATTATACAAAAAAAACAGCTGGTTAGTAACTACTAACCTCGTTATTGATGCAAGTTGGTAGGAGGGTAGTTTATCAAAAGTTATTACTAACCTGATTTTTTTTACTGTTGATTAAGCCAATGTCCTACAAATTTCGTGGTACATTATCTCGTTCCGACGCTCATTAATTTTTATTTCATATTATATATAATTTTCGTAAATAAAAAAGTTGATCGTCTCATCGAAATGAAGCTTCTCATGCAAAATTGACTTGACAGTATTCAGTTGTACAAAATACAAATTTTCAAAATGTTCTACTTCTGTCTTCTATACTTCTATAGATACAGAGACTTGAAGTAGAACCTTAATCTTTTAAATTTTTTCCGGGGGGGACGGCGCGTACGCAGTCCCCACTACCAAAAATTACGCGTCCGAGTTATCCACATTAGGGATAATCGCAGAGGTCAACCCAGCCGCAGTGCAATGGAAGGGCCTCGCTCTGGGGGAACCGCCTTCTTGATCACGGTGTCCCCTACGCCAGGTAAGTATGCTTTGACTAACTTAGAGCGGGGTAGTCATTGCGCGCGGCGGAATCTCCATAGCGCGAGACGACAACGCGGCCGCTACGTGCAGCGACACCACGCGGCATCTGATGGAACTGCCACGTCGGCACGCAGAAAACGTTACACACACAAGCGTTAGTGCGTTGGTAGTTTACGAACGTATCACCAGATGTCAGCACCAAATATTGCTTTATATAAATTTTTGCTAATAGATAACCAAAAGAAATACGATCACACAAAAAACATTGTTCAAAGTAAAAGACTGATTAGAACAGTCTTTAGGTATATTAAAATTTAAAAACTGATTATATGCGTGTAGGGCTCCATTTTTATGGGTCACAATCCCGACTAAAATGATGGGTTTTGTTACTAACAACGCACTTTAAACTTTTTTAGTGCACACTGAATTGAGAAATAGTTTTCCCAAACCCACAATATTTTTGAAGACGTCTCCAATGATACGCCATGGGATGAACTAGATTTTATGCAGGCGGTCTTAATATAAAACTTATATTAAATTACAGATTCCTTTTTTGTCTATGGAACCCTGAAAAAGGTTTCTCTTAAAGTCTTCAAAAGTTATAACTTTAAATACCTATGTTTTTTTTAGTTAGGGCGGCTGCACCCAAAAAAACGTGCAGGACATAAGTAACACATAACAACATAATTTTAAAAACAATAAAAATCTTATACTAATCACAGTGCATAAAGCTTAATGTAATTAACTTATGACATCTGTATTTTCATAACCACATAATGCCCATTTAAATTAATAACCAAGAGGTATTCCTCACACCATAATATAAAAAAATGCAAAATGTCAACTAAATGTTTCAGATCTTATCATAAATTCGGCATTAAAGTTGCAATACTTTCAAGTTGCTCCTCTAAAGAATGCTTCTCCTTACCATAGTTTATAACTAGATCCCATTCATTATAATCATCTAAACCACATTCAGAAGCAACATCATCTACACCTTCCTTAAACTGAAAGCCTCTTTCTATTCGAGTTTCTTCGTCAGCTATCAATCTTACGGTCTTCACAAGTTCTCCATACGTTTCTTTGAACCACTGTATGTCTGTCATTCGACGCACGTCACTCACGATCCATATTGGTTTGTCAAGAGCTGAAAATTTAATTTGCCATTTTTATTTATAAATTATAACAAAGCAACTATACTTCAGCCTTTCTTAATGAATACTGTTTACCCTGTAATCTTTGTGTTTACCAACAAACAAATTAAAAATGAGGGTATACATCACTAGCCATTTCACACCTAATAATAATTGTAATTAAATTGTTCTTAAATTAATGAAAATAAATTTGACTAATAAGTTTAGAACAATTAGATATGGTTAATATATTTTATATAACATTTTTAAGCAAACCATACATAATTCAAAATAAATAAGTTATGAAATGAAAAGCGTTTTCTACCGTCATTTCTAATTCATTTGTTGGTGAACAGAACTCATCAAAAAAGGCTGTAGTATAGATGATATAACAAAGCAACACTTTCAGAACATTAAACTGCCTTGTGTCCCTAACGCGAAATTATATTTGTCTGACATGTCGTGTCGTGACGTAACAGAACAGAATCAGTATCATACATTTTGTATGGTAACATTTACACTGATGGCGAAATTATAAAAATAACAATAGTTTATTTCAGTAACATCAATCTAATAACAAATAAATAAAGGCTAGAGTCTTCTTTTAAGAGTTTAAAACTCCTGTGTCAGAAGGCTCAAGGAATTATATTTGTCTGACGTGTCGTGACGCATCAACCAAGAATCGTTATCATACAGTTTGTATGCGACACATCAGAAGCCGTCACTACATGTCATAACACATAAGTAAAAACGTTGCCGTACAAGATGTATCACACCGATTCTATTCTGATGCGTAACGACACGACACGACGTGTCAGACAAATATAATTCCGCCTTTATGTGTTGTGATATGTGATAGCTTCTGATGTGGCCATCACGACACGTCAGATTATAGTGCGCACGCGGCAGTGCTGTCTTGTGATGCTGTCAAGAGCTACGGCTGTATTAATTCAAAACATTGACTTGATGCGTCAGAACACGACATATTAATGTAAACACTTGCCATCACGTCATGACACGACACGTGGCGTCAAGTCAGACAAATATAAATCCGCTTTAAACCTGAGGGGTTAATACTATTCTTCATGTGCTTATTAATTTACAGAAATGTTGCTAAATAGCAGAAATATGTATAGTCAGTATAGTATGCACTAAACATTGAATTTGCTCTGAGCACTAGGCTTACATCTGCACAGTTGATGCATACTATACTTCGACAAATAAACTGTCACAAATACCTCTACTATTACGACAATAGAGTAGTTGACTCATATCAAATTTAATACAAACAATATTAATTTCATATAGTACATGAAATAAGGGTCCGAAATATATCAATAATTATTACTTAATAAAAATTAAGGATTTCTTATAAAACTTAATTTACAATGTTACTTGATGTACTAAATTTTCGAACTAATTATTGTTGACTAATATTTTTTGTCCAACGCTCCGTAATCGTTTGTAAGTGATTTGTTATAGTAATGTCATGAAACAGTCAAAAAACTTGTATTGTCAAAAATATATTTAACTAAAATTTTCAATGTAGTAGAATGATAGTAAACTATTAGGCCTCTAGGCCTCTATTACGCCTCTAGACACTTGCAAACCATTGTTTAGAAAACTGAATGTGTTAACATTGCCAAGTATGTATATTTTCACTATCTGCGTTTTTATAAAAAAGTATGAGTACCTCTTTTGTAAAAAATCTGATTTGCACTCTAGTGATACAAGAAACCCTCATAACTTGATGCTGAATTATTCTCCTAGAACTAAATTATACTTAAAGAATTGTCCTGGGATGTGTATCAAAATATTTAACCGCATTCCGAAAGATATTAAAGCGTTACCTATGGCACAATTTAAAAGAAATTTATACGACTGGTTGATAAGTAAAACCTACTATAATGTCAAAGAACTATTAAAATAATAATTGTAAAAATGTTAATTGTAAAAATAATGAATTTTGTATATTGTATTGCAAGTGTAACTTTATTTTATTTTCATTTTTAATTTAATTTGGTAATTATGACTATTGATGTTATTTTTTCTTTTTTTATTTGTAATTTCATTTAATTTAATTTAGTAACTGTGACTGTATTTATCTTTTTCTTAATCTCTTTTTATTTAATTTGGTAATTGTGACTATTTGTATTTTTTTATATTTGCACACTATTAATTTAGTGGAATGTTGTATTCTTGCAAATAAACAATTATTATTATTATTATTATTATTATTAGATTTATTAAAAGTGTCAACTAGCCTATTATACATACAGCTTACGCCTAGCTCAGTGTTTTGAAGTCCATATAAAAGACCTATTTTCTGCAGGAGACCTGAGTACTGTATTGCAATTTTGTAACAATGTTTACTTGCAAGTGCAAGTTACAAATTCACTGCTATATTTCTCTTTCTATAGTATTGTGTTAGACAGAGAGAGATAGAGGTAAATTCAAAACTTGCCATAGAGAATTATAAACATGTTAACCAGAATAGCAGATGTGATGATGATGATTTTATTTTACCATTTTCGCAAGCAGCTCTACAGAAGCAACCATAATCTTTTTCCCTCATGTCTTCACTCCACTTGATCATAGCCAGCCGATACAGTTCCTTATATTCACCGTCACTTAATAGCTCATTTAGATTCAGATTATTCTCCTTGGCCCAATGACTCTTGATGGGCTTGGATATTTTTATTATTTCACACTTTTCACCAAATCTGAAACATAACATTAAAATATCCATTACTAATACTTAAAGTAGAAGAGTTTGTTTAAACACCAATCTGTAGAACTAGATTGAAGTGAAAAATACCTTATGTTCAGAGTGGACTCGAAGTTTGGCACATACTATAACTACTAGCCTCTATACACAACAGACAACATTGTGGCCAAGTGTAAAAAAGGCTCAGGAACAACCACCAAGCAACTTAGCATTCTGGTATGATGTCATGTAGAGACTGAAAAGGGTGTGGATTTTCATCTTCTTCCTAACAAGTTAGTCCGCTTCCATCTTAGATTGCATCATCACTTACCATCTGGTGAGATTGTAGTCAAGGACTAACTTCTTCTTCTTCTTCTTATAACTTGTATAGAATTTAAAAAAAAATACATTCTTTCTTCCTTATGAGAGTACCAAATATATTTTAGAATTTAAACTATCGTGAGTGTTATTCATATTAATTGATTATGAAACACGGCTAAAACTCATGTGATATTACGTCGGAGTATGCCCGACTAGTTTCGAACCCATACGGGGCCCTTAGTCATGAGCTGGTTCTTGCATCGCGGCACGATCCAAACTGATAACTCACGTGATCCGACGTAATATCACGTGAGTTTTAGCCGTGTTTCATAATCAATTAGTACCAACTATAGTTTAAGCTCTACTACTATAAATATATTCTGCCACATAATTATGTTTCTATAACCACATGCATGTCTCTCAATAAGTTCAAAGTTTTTATTTAGTGCACGCTTATACAAAAATCTTATTATATAAACTATAATAAAGCTTGGTATTGAGCACATTGAACTGCACTTTATGATAGTGTACTTAGTTCTAGATAAATTTATAAAATGGTGATAAACAAAAAAGAATAAACCCTGGCTGAGTTTGTTGTGGACTCCTCTCGGACCAAGGCATATTTGGAACTCTCGTAAGTTTAATTTAAATAAGATTTCAACTAATTATTATCATCATTATCTAATAATAATATTTCATGGCATTTCGAAAGTGCTTGTAGTTTACAAGCCTAATTGAAATAAAATTTATTTTGAATTTGAATTTTATCATATCATATACATAATTTAATATTTAAATCTCCTTTATGAAGTAGTAAGCCAGTTCTTGACCAGTAGTAAGCCAATAAAATAGGCTTACTACTGGTCAATAAAAATTAATTAGTTATATGCTAGGCAGCAGCATCACCGAGGGGTTAAAGTTTAACTCAAAAATGTATGTACTCACTTTTCTTTTAAGCGATCAGTTAAAAAATCTTTGCCACACTTTCTCTTACCGCTGAACAGTAAAATTACTTGTGGAGACATTTTGTCATCTGCAATAGGAAAGTATTATTTTACTGTAGAATGACATCAATAATTTACTGACATAATATGAAAGTAGATATTACATTACGTAAATTATAATTAGCAATTAAATTAATATTATGATACCTATTACCAAAGCATACCTACTTTAAGTTAAAAAAAATAGAATTTAATAAACCGGAGCGCTATACACTTTTGTTATTGTTTATTCAGAAAAGTAATCATAAAATTAACTTTAAATTAAAAAGAGAAACCTACTTACTAAATACTGAAGTTTGTTTAGACGGCTATCGAATTGGAGGACTAACAGGCAACTAATTTCAAAAGTTCACAAATATGTTCTATTGCACAGTTCACTGTAATAGTAAAATTCTATTGTAAAATCTAAATTTATCAAGTAATCCTTATTAGAATTTCGAAAATTTTGTGGGAAATGGGATTATTTTCATCTTCGTTGTTTACCACAGATCACTGTTTACGTTTGTCGCACAGATCACTATAGACGTTTCACGTTTGTCGTTAAGTGTCACCTGTCATTTATCAAGGTTATTTGTCAATGTCAGTGACAGTAGATCGGGGTTCTGACCTTTTTAATTGTGTATGGAAAGTGCAACATTCGATTTGTTTAAGTATATTTAAGATAGATAGAAAATAACATAGATCAAAAACGGTGAATGTGGTAATAACAAAATGTGTGAAGTGTATAAATGAAATCAGCACAAAAAGTTAAATACTGCCACCTATAAACTGTTTGTAAGACAACGCAATGAAATGATATTGTACCGCTAGATGTCACGAGTTATTTTTTCGTTATAAAAATAGATGGCTCTCCATACCGGAATTCAAATAGTAAATAGACGTTGGCTCAGACCAAATATTAAGTAAAAACTACAAGGCTTTTAAGTTAATATTTTGCAAAAGATTGTGATTATGTCTGATTGTATGTACCTATTAAACTGATTCACTCCATCAATTGTTAATATAGATGTGGGTAGGTAGGTGTATCTACCTTCTTTTATTGACGGTAAAATTGAAAGATCTCCAACCAACTCAAATCAATTACGTTAGGTAGGTACATATTACAATTTAATGAAACCACTAAATAAAAGTAATAGGTACCTATCTACAGAAATATCCGTAACTAAACGAATGATGGCCTATTTTTAAATTCGTTATGGGCTATGTGATATATTACTTATATAGCCCACGCTGCGTTTATTATACCAATTCACCCATAACACATGACTATAAATAAAATCGTGCCGACACGAAAAAATGGCGTTATTTGAATGCCGGACGATAATTTAAATGTAGCAACAACCGCTTTTAGCTTACAACCTTAATTGACTTAAAAATGCTTATCAATATCCTATAATCATAAATCATAAAGCAATAAAGGAGCAGTTTCACTCTGAACCATAAAATGATGAGGTTTAAATGCAATGTAGAAGTTCGCTTGTATAAACATAGTATCTTTTGTAATAAAGTCCAAGTTCGGAGCACGATGCACGCTCACGACTTTCTGAACGACTCCGGACATGACATTCCAAGTTTCGTTGTAGATTAGAATGGGATGGATAGCGAGCCACCCGCCGAAAAAAACGAGACAAGCGACCGCGGAGCAGTCCACGTGGACTGCTTAATATCAACACAGGAGCAACGACCAATGGCAAACGGTACCACTAATGTATTTCTCACCTCCGCACTCACACCCAGGTCGCCTGCTACGTCTGAATTATTTATGCGATTCTCAACTTTCCGTCACTCGCCGAGGGTTTAAGTCTAGCAGCGAGTTGTTAGCTCGGTCGTTTTCGAAATGACTTATGGTATCCTGCCGGTGTCATTTTCGTTCGTGGGCCTTGTAAATAAGGCAGATTGTCGCTCGGAAAGTGCTCTGCGGTTCTTGAATTTAAAACGATTCCCAAGAACACGGGCGCAAGTTGGTGAAGGTTGGAAGAGGCCGCGGTGCAAACTGCATCGTCTCGTCACAACGACTCCCGCCCCGGCGCCTCGCCCCCTCGGGCGCCCGGCTTTATTGTAGAAGTTGTGTGGCGTGCATGTGTGTACGTCTGTTCCGGATCAACTGTTGTGCCGGCTGTCGAACGCTGAGGCACGACATTTCATAGTTCTGCGCATGCTGCGAATGGCCTCGGAACTCGATATTTGCAATATTTTGCCATTGCAATATTCCGCTTTTTGTTTGTTCAACGTAGCGTAGGACGTGAGCGTCTTACACGCCGGCCACTGCGAAAATAAACATTGATCAACTGCTATCGCTGCCAATAACTTTCCTTATTTATGTAGTGCAAATAGTCATTCGAATGGTAGGTGGCTGTACCTATCTGAGATGCGTAGGAGGAATAAGATATGCACGAAAAGACGCATTCAAATGCACACTTACCTACCCGTAAATCATTTTTTGTATTTTATGTTTTCTGCTGTGACAACCTTATGTAAAATCTCGATAAATTTTATCACATAAATAGCAGGTACAACTTTACAAGGGGCCAAGTCACATACAATTCATTTTAAAAACAATTTCAATTCTGTAAGAGGAAAAAATAACAAACGAGCATTAATAAAGTGTGCCCTCCGACAGGTCTACTTTAGCCCTCGTTGTAGGTAGGTAGGTATTTTTGATTCAATGAAAGGGATCGTAGGGCCGGAAATATTAGGGGGTGCGTGACGAGACGGCAAAGGGCTAGTCGTGACCTGCCACCTATTTGCTTACTAAACTTGTTTTTAATGACAGGTTTCCAGATGTGGGTAATTAGAGTGAGTGTATGAACTGAAAAGACTTTAATGATGGTTTCTATGAGCTGTGACATTCATATCATTTGACTTTTGAATGAATGAGTATGAGGCACTTAGATGTACGAGTAGGTAAGTAGGTATAATCTGGCAAGTTCGTTGATGAAACTCCCATGATATGCAGGCGACGGGGGGAAAGACTGTGCGGGCGTGTGGGGAAGTGAGTTGCATTGTCATTCATCGCTACACGCCCCCGGATCACGCGGCCCATTGGGAATGCTACGAACAAAGTTGCCAAGCTATATAGTTTATCTACTTTCGGAAGCCCGACTTAGGCAGTTGACACACTGTGTGGCAGTGACTTTTTGTTTACATAAAAAACAATAGGGATGAACACAGGTTTTTAAGTTGTATATAAATTAAGGTTATGCTTATATAGTGAAGCAATTTTGTAGAAGTAACAGGGTATATGGAATCTTTACTTTCGGAGCTAACGGGGGCATAAAGGGTCATCATATTTGCCATACTAAATGTCACAAAATAATGACGTCAACGCTGAGAGAGTTCGTTTGATTTGTATTGGCGTACAAACATAATTTCAAATATCTTTGTTATTTGTGAGTTTACGTTTATGCTTGCATACTGAAAAATGTCACATAAAATCTAAGGAAACTGAAAATGTATAATTTTTTCATATAATTATGTTAAAAGATTTTTAATTGATTTTGAAATTTCATAATCTTATATATATATTTGTAGAAATTAGTTAATATTGACCTTATTTACCCGAATGTCTCATAAAAATCAATATATTCAAACCTAAACATCATCCCTAATATTTAAATGGGTATTTACCTACCTACGTAGCAACTGGCCAAATACCTACATCTGACTTAATTAAACAAACGTGCGTGCCCGTAATCCCATATTATTTGTACAAGCAATGCAAAAATACACGAAGGGGGACTTGTTTGAACACATGTGGCCGGCGAGCTCGTTCCTGTGCAAATTCTGCTCATATCTGACCCTTGCACAGACATATAATGAGCTTAACATAATGGATAAACTAACAAATTATAAAAGTTTTTTTTCGGATTTAAATCAGATTATGGAGATATTTTTCTGTAGCAAATTTTTAAATTTTATCATATCAAAACATAAATGTGAAAATGGGAGCCAAATTCATAGAATTTATCACAAATATCTGTTATCGATTATGCCAAAAAAAGAAATAATGTAGTAGCTGTAAGTGGGTTCCAAATTCTATAAATTATAGAACTTACAATATATTATAGCTCAGTAGATACCTATAGTTAAGACTAGCTGACACTGTGCGGTTTCACCCGCGTGGTTCCCGTTCTCGTGGGAATACGGGGATAATATGGGATAATAGCCTATAGCCTTCCTCAATAAATGGGCTATCTAACACTGAAAGAATTTTTTAAATCGGACCAGTAGTTCCTGAGATTAGCGCGTTCAATATAATATAATATTAGTGTTAGTTAAGATTAATAAAATTAAAATCCCTTGAGTACCTTATAAGTAGCTTTCTATTATCGTCCTTATACTAACACATACCTACCTACCTATCTTACATTGGATTTATTACCTAAGTATATGTTTCCTGTAAATTTAATGTACTTTTAATAATAGTCAAAATAATTGAGATGCCAACAACCTATTTTTTATGTAGAAAGAATTTATTTCTCACCCCACAAACCTTCAGAACAGACTTCTCACTTACCTACTTTAATATAATTTGACGCGAAGTGAAACGATGTTAATGGTATCTCCGAATTTGATCCCATGAAGGGCGAATAAATGAGAAAAATCAGAACCAGCGGCCCTTGCCGAGGGTGCGAGCGATGGGGCGCGCAGACTCCTATACGCAAACTAATGAACTTAATTTATTACCCAAATCCTGGATTTAAAAGCTTGGAAAATAATATCTGTAGATAACATGCATAGATATATATATCTATCACTGTAATTTACTATTTACGTAGGTATAAGCACTACCATCGGTTACTTTATTAACTGTATCGTTATTATATCAGCCGATGGACGTGGTGGACTATTGGCCTAACCCCGTCTCATTGTGAGAGAAGACTCGAGCTCAGCAGTGAGCCGAATATGGGTCGATAACGAACGATATAGAATTAATAAACTACCTATCAGTGAGATACTCTATCTAGGTATAACTATACTAAGTAGTCCATAAATCATTTTACAAAAATATAACTCAAAGTCGTCCATATTTTGAGTTATATTAAAAAAACTTCAACCTCCTCCTCTTTGTCTTTAGCCCTGGAGTTGCCCTGTCCTTAGGAGTAAAATATTGAAAACTGAATGAAATTTTTTTAGTATTTTTCTGGTATACCTAGTAGATATTCCAATTTATAAACTGAAAGACTTTCAGCCCCTGTTTCACCTCTGATTTAAATTTCGAGATAACCAAGCCACCCAGGAGAAGTTATCTGGAGTTTAGACTCACCACGCTCCTTCAATGCGGGAATTCAATATCGGGAATTTAATGACGGGAGCCTGGTAACCACATATAATAAACGATCTGCCGGGATATAGATATACATGTCTACTCCTAGGTAAGTAAAAGCTATGAGTACAAATAATTGACGTGGAAGTTTATTTTAAGCACAGGTTTCACCGTTTCAACACATTATAACTCTTACGAGTATTTGTTATACAAGAGTTTTCTTAAATCATAAACAAATAAATGTATTCGTATTTCGTAGTGATGTTATGTTAATTTTATTACATCCGCAATAATCCCGCGGTGGCGACCGGCGAGTCGAACATCTCGTGTCGTGATAACGTACACGGCTATCAATATACTCCAAGAGCTGGTGCGAACTTTTAAGCAGGAATAAAAACAGAAGCATCTATAATAAGTAACTAGGTATCTAATAATGATGGACCTAGACGTAAAACTCGGTGTATTATCTTTATATGCGACATAAGGGTTGGTTGTGTAAGGAAACGAACGGTATCGAAAAACTTGTGTTGATTATTATCTCTCACTTATTCATTTACATCTTTACAATGTTTATAAAAAACGAAAATTTATCCAAAATACTATTAAAAATTATAAAAAAAATATACATCGAAGCTTTTGAGTAGGTACTACATAAGCAATAAGCAAGAAGCAAGCAAGGTCAGGGATCCAGAGTGAGGAACATTCTCACAACGCGGACGTATTAAATCCACGTTGATCGATACGTATTTTATCTACGGTAGGTACACATTAACATTTTTTTTAATTACGTCTTTGTCGTGCACTTAAGGATAGGGAATCTATCCTCTCACATGGAAAGATTGCTTAGGCCATTAAGTTTTCTTAACCGGCACTGGATATAGCTAGGTTCAATGATATTTTATACTATACGAGTAGATATGTTACGTGTCTACAAAATCACCGCAAAAAGTGATCCCAGTTTAGCTACTCCACTGAGAGCACATATGCACAATTTAGTATTTACTTACATTATATATTTAAGTATATACGAGTGGTTTTTACACTTCCTGAACACACAACTCGACATTGTAGACAATATTTAGGTAACTATTATTTGTTTAAATAACTTTCGTTGTTTAATAAGCGACTAAATGAGATTAAAACAATTATGCACATTTGGCCACCTCATTTGTTAGTTCCTTGTATCTAGTATAAAATATCGTAGGGTGGATTAAGACCCCCCACCAGGTGGACTAACGACATCAAGCGAGTCGCAGGGATTCGCTGGATGCAGGTGGCTCAGTATCGTGATGTTTGGAAGTCCCTAAAAAAGGCCTATGTCCTGCAGTGGACGTCCATCGGCTGATATGATGATGATGATGATGGTTAGGAAAGTGTGCACCAGCTCCTAGTCTATACGCCTTTACAAACACTGCTATCAATACCCTCGCATGGTCCCGCGGACACGGCGCACCGCACGCTCGACTCGCATTATTCAACACAAACAAAAAGGGAATAAATGCTTGAATAAAATACTTTTAATTTCCCCGGGCGCCGCTAATCGGGCAGCGGCGTGGAGGGCGCCAAATCGCCCTTTTTATTTTACCGTATGAAGGACTAGGGCGCCCACAAGGCGCTGGTTTTTTAATTGAGAACATATAGAGACATTTTTTGGGTTAATGAGTCATTAAGATTTTTAAGTTTTAGAAAGATAGGCTACATTTTGGTAGTAAGCTTACGAGGGTGAGGGATGATTGAGGTTATAAATCGCTAGTCATTTCACAGTTAATAATATTATTGTAATTAATTGTCCTATAATTAAATTAATGAAAATAAAGATTAATGAGCTTAGAACAATTAGATATGGTTAATATTTTTGAATAATGTTTTTTAAACAACTATACAATAAATAAGTTATGAAATGACATGCATTTTTATCCAACTTCCAAAAAGGAGGAGGTTCTACGTTTGGCTGTGTGTATGTTTTTTCTACCTTCATTTTTGATTTGTTTATCGGAAAAAAGCATATCGAGTAGAGCTGTAGTATAGATATTAAATATATAACTAATGAAGTAGGTACATACTTTAAAAGCTATATCTATATGTCTTGTATGTCGCGGTATATCTCTGTTTAATATAATCTGCGCAAGTTATAATACTTAATGTGTATGGAAAAATTGTAATGTAAGTTTATTACAATTTTCCAATCTGTATTATGTCTTGAAAACCGAGTAACATTAAAGCATTATTTTTCAATATTTTCTGTATCTTTTAAATATCACCGATATTTCCATTAAACCAACTCCAACTAGTCACCTAGTAGGTACAACAATAGTTATACTATATTAAATATCAATAAATGAAGAAATAATAAACAACAAAAGATAATGAACATGATGATTGGCTTACGTATGATATGATCATTTGCTGAATACCCTGTTCAAAAACCGAGTAACTTTAGCAGTACTTAAAGCAAGTGTCCTAGTTTACATAATTTGGATGTGGTCAATATGAATACAAATCCGGCGGGAAAACGGCTTTGGGCAGCGCGGGGGTGCGGCGTGGTGCGGTCACGCGCTCGGAATTAGTCCCCCCCCCGCACTTGACCCCCGAGGTGTCACCGAGCACGTTACCTACCCGCAGACACAGACTAAAGTTGTAATAGAGAGAAAAGACGTGTTTAAAAAAACTAGTGTACTGTAACGACTGATCTCAGATCAAATACATATGGACTTGTATCACTAACAAAAATTGTCTGTCATTCTTACAGGGGACGAGGTAAACTTATACATTGAAAATATTTAACACCAATAAATATGTGTGTCCTTACACTACACTACACACAACTATAAATTTGTTTTCCAATACACACACACGTGTACCTAATATTTACAGAGTAACAAACTCTTTGCTTACACTTGTTACACAGAATATTCGATTCGGTCGGTGTTTTTGCTGTTCCGGCTGAATAATCGATTTATTTTAGATATTGTTTTTAAGTATTACAAAGGAGATGGTCCAAAACTGTATGAATTGTATGGGTCAGTTTAGGATTTTATAATTTCTAAATTGGCTCAAGTCTGGTCCGGTGGTAGGCATTGGGGAATGGGTAGTTACCACCATACCGGCATAGACGTACCCTGACAACATAGATTTATTTCATTGTATTTTGAGTGAACTCACAAAGGCTGCCCAGTGGGCTATTTGTTATAGTACCTAGATAAGTTAAGTTTATGATTTTTTTATTGTTTTAGTTTTTGTTATTTGTAAAGTGTATATGGCTACACTAGTGAATTGGGGATAACCTGTAATGTTAGTGTAAGTTTGTAAATAAATAAATAAATAATAAATGAACCATTCCTGCGTAGAATTATGCCTCGTCTATTAAGTAAGCGATTCTTTTTATTTTCGTGTAGAAATCGAAAGGATTGTGGATTTTCATCCTCCTCCTAACAAGTTAACCCGCTTCCATCTTAGATTGCATCATCACTTACCATCAGGTGAGATCGTAGTAACTAACTTGTACCTAAAGAATAAAAAAGGCGGCCCGCTTCTATTTTAGTCTGCATGATCACTTAACGCCAGTTGTGATTGCAGTCAAGGACTAACTTGTCAATAGAATAAATACTAACACAGTAACATGATAAGAATATTGTTATTAATTAGATTACTTTCGTTTTCTCTCTATCTTTTTAAGCAAATCTGTGCGTGAAAAAATAGGGGGTGATTTGGCGGCGCGCTTTGTCGCCCTCAGTGGACGTTCTGTAGAGCGGGGAGCGCGGATTTTGTTTTTTAATTTACGATTGTATCGATAATCTTAGCTAGATAAGCCGATTTGAGTTGAATTACCTAATTAAACTGTAATTTGATGTGTTAGCGTAGCGTTTTGAGTTACGCGTTTTATAAAAAGGTGCGTGGTTTCATACGTAACGTGATGTGTGTTTCTTAGTTTATGTGTATTTTATAATTATGTGTGTTATTTTACTATGTGTGTGTAAATACACAAAAACATATAAAACAAAGTAAATATAGGTACACACTAAATATAAGTACTAAATAAATAAAAACATAGACTCGAATTGTGAACCTCCTTCTTTTTTTGAAGTCGGTTAATAAGCGAGAAGTTACTCATCACGAATCACGCTTGACGTACAAAGATGAAATTTGACAGGGAAGTAGTAAAAGTAACCTGAGAAGGTAAGTACCTATACTGCAACAGGGCTGGATTACCAGACAAACTACGAGTAGACGTTTCAAAAGTAATATATAAACAATATCTAAGAAATACATTCTTAACTTTGAAATAATAGATACTTAGATAATAGTAATCAAAAAGATATTATATATCACGTGTCTCAAACGGTGAAGGAAAACATCGTGAGGAAACCTTTTTTTTTTTTTTTTTATTCTTTACAAGTTAGCCCTTGACTACAATCTCACCTGATGGTAAGTGATGATGCAGTCTAAGATGGAAGCGAGCTAACTTGTTAGGAGGAGGATGAAAATCCACACCCCTTTCGGTTTCTACACGGCATCGTACCGGAATGCTAAATGGCTTGGCGGTACGTCTTTGCCAGTAGGGTGGTAACTAGCCACGGCCGAAGCCTCCCACCAGCCAGACCTGGACAAATTAAGAAAATCTCAGTCTGCCCAGCCGGGGATCGAACCCAGGACTTCCGTCTTGTAAATCCACCGCGCATACCACTGCGCCACGGAGGCCGTCAAAACCTGCATACCAGAGAATTTTCTTAATTCTCTGCATGTGTGAAGTCTGCCAATACGCATTGGGCCAGCATGGTGGACAATTGGCCTAACCTCTCTCATTCTGAGAGGAGACTAAAGCTCAACAGTGAGCCGAATATGGGTTGTTAACGAAGATAATAGTAGATAGAGAGGTATTTGTACATATGTTTTCTGTGGCTAGGGTATAATGTAAACGTACCTAAGTATGGAAGGTTTAACAGCTTTGACGTTAAAGGGGTGAACTGAAATCCGAATGGTAATAAATTTGAATCCCGCTCATTGCCCGTGCTCCATTGGGATTTAGGGTATCGTTGGATTATCCAGTAATCCTAGCGGAAGCTTCAAGCAATAACATTAGCTTATAGCTAAATCATATAACTTTTTATACAATAGATAATAATAAAAATTAGATGTGTTTTTTTCTAATAATTTTCTTTTATTTTCTTACTAAATAAAACGTCTGTTAGAAATTAGGAAGGTAGCTTAAAACAGGAGGGGGACCAGACCTAGGAGGACTAGGATTTGAATTAATTAAAGTTGTATTTATTATTATTTAATTCACTAAAATAATGAGGAGATAAACAACTATTTCCACTTTCCTCCCTTATAAAATTTGGCCAAGTGGAAAAACAAAACGGAACCCTTATTCGTCATGCCTGTCTGTCTGTCTGTCCGTCCGTATGTCACAGCCATTTTTTTCCGAAACTGTAAGAGCTATAGGTACTATTGAAACTTGGTGAGTAGACGTATTCCGTGATTGTATGTGTATATGTAATTAATGAGCAAGAAGTTTATGTAACTTACTGCTACGGAACCCTTCATAGGAGAGTCCGACTCACACTTGGCCGCTTTTTTATATGCAACGTAAAAAAAAAACGTATGTAGGTGCATACCTGCTTAGATAAGTTACACGGCTTACTATGAATGCCTATGTTCCTATTATTGTAAATACTACAATGTACCTATAATAATGACGAATATAAACAGGGAAATATTTAATTTTATTTATGCAAATAATACCTAAGTACCTACTCAGCTGTAGCTATCGCATGTTATTAACTATTAGACGTAGACCAACTAATTGACACGCAAAATAACCGATACAGACCGCAAATAGTGATATTGTCGCTTCTGAACTTGAACAATGACTTATTATTGTTTTACTCATGTTTTACACTTAAAACACGGCAATTTACCGTTTACCACAACTATAGCTAATGTCGCATTCTTAAAGTACTTTCCCTCCAGTTAGTCTGAACAGTAGTGTAAACTTTATCAATACAAAAATGCACTGCTTATCCTGACTTTTCATTTTGTATAATATGTAGGTAAGTACATAGGCACCAATAGTGCATACCCTAGTTATAAACCGTTATTAATTTATTATAGAAATTATCGTTAGCTAGCCGACATAAAAATCTGTTTTTCACAAATCCCACAAGAAAGAAAAGAAAAATTTTCCGGTCAGCCAATGCACAAGATATACTCTATATTTGTTTCAAATTGTATGCAAATCGGTTCAGTATTTGCGGCGTGACCGAGTAACAAACATACAAACACACATACGAGTAAAGTACAATTTACACACAATCTTACCTCTTTAGTGTGATAGTTATTAAGTTTAACTGCAGCGTGTTCAGGTATGTGAAAGTGAAAGAAATATCCTAACTATAACCACAGAATATTATATGTATACCTACCGACTTATAAGATAAAGATAAAGGTAGGTAGGCACTAGGCAGTTAGGCACTCGTAAGTAAGAGTATGTAGGCTAGTCGTGTATTGTCGTAGTGGAGAGCAAGTAGCTCTAGGATGAGGATGCACGATGGTCGTACAGTGGAGAGGGCACGGAAGGGAAGCGAGTCCTGCATCTGTGTCAATTGTACGCAATTGTCGCCTGCGCCTCATTGTCTCGGCCGCTGACGAGCGCCGGGTCGTCGGGGCAACAATTGAGCTGTTTGTTCAATTTATAAAGGCGACTCCTTCACAAAGCATTCAGCCTCGTATGTCTAATGACGCATAGAGCACTTTATACTTGTTGTGAGAGCCGTAAACTTACACGCCAACACTCGGGTGACGTCACACTTAATCGCCCTCTTAAACTTCCAAACTGTGAGTAGGTATCTGAAGATTGTTGAGTGTATGTAAGTGTAGGAGACACATTATTTTTTTTATAGTACCTACCGGAACGCTAAAATCGCTTGACGGTATGTCTTTACCGGTAGGGTGGTAACTAGCCACGACCGAAGCCACCCACCAGCCAGACCTGGACTTATTAAGAAAATTTCAATCGGCCCAGCCGGTGAAGTAACATCCCAGTAATCATCGAACCCAGAACCTCCATCTTGTAAATCTACCGCGTATACCACTGCTATGTGATAAGTGCGCAGTGCACACATCTATACACAAACATACACACCTACCTAACGTATTTTAAAAAACAAGATATGTAATATGATGTTACTTACAAAAGCACGAGTCATGTTAAAAAGTTAATCAACCATTTAATTGTTTGCGACAAATAAGGTACAAACACACTGATCGATTTTTCGTGTAAGTCATTGTTAAACAAACATCCATCACAGGTTTAAACGTGAAAATAAGTACCAAGCTATCCGCTATTTGCTATAACAAACCGCCGGCTGTCTGAGGAGTATGCACTTCGTGAGTAATAGCTTCGAGAAGTCTTCTTAAGTTACTGCAAAACTACATTACGTCGACTCAGCTTGTTGGAGGAGAAATGATTTACTTTACCAATAAAACTCACTAACTGCTATACTTTTGTACTTGCTTTCAACTTCAATTACTGAGAGTTAAGATCATATCAAATAGGAAGTAGATACAGATAGTATTTTATTTATAACACATTTGCTCGTAAAGTATCGCTTATTTCACCAACTTCGATATCGTAATGTATCTCATTACGCACATGTGCCGTAATGTAAAGTATAATACACATGTGCCGTAATGTACTATGAAACCTTTTTGATCCGTCTAAAAACGAACGGTACTTTTTTAAATCTTGGCAAAGAATTTTTATGCTAGAAAAGTGCTCAACATTTTATGAATAAAATTAAAAAAATAACTTCGTGAAATAAAATGTAATAAAAAAACATTTAATTCTCTCATTTCAATAATTTTGACAATAAATGACAACCATTTATCTGTAACAGAAACGAAAATATTAATTTAGTTTATTAGTAATACTGGCTGTAATTGGTGCATTTGCCGAAAAAAAAAACGGACGCACTTCGCTATCTATGCAAAAATGACAATGAATAATCGATGTTTTCCTTACGATGACATCAAAATGTCATAAGGAAAACAGAGAAATCAACAAATTCATTTTCAGAAAATGTGTTCAAAGTGTGTTTCCTCGCAATTGTGTTAAAAAACTTCGTACCTATGATACGTGCGCTTTGATAATTACAGCCACTGCTTCCTTACTATAGCTCTCGTCGAGCTTGCAATATCGCCTCAGCTGTAATTTTACTTATGATGATTCTGTTTACGAATAAAACCTCCTTCGATAAAAAGTAGGCTAGTACTTGGCTAGTACTCGTACCAGACATAAATTAAATTCAGAAAATGTGTTCAAAGTGTGTTTCCTCGCAAATGTGTTAAAAAACGTCATACCTATGACATAGGTAGGTACGTGCGCTTTGATAATTACAGCCTCTGCTTCCTTACTACAGCTCTCGTCTTTAGCTCGAGCTTGCAATATCGCCTCAGCTGTAATTTTCAACTTACCGCACATAAATCATAATTGTTAGATTGATATGTCCGAGCTTTTAACGTTGCAATGTTTTCTAGATCTCGCAGTATTCTGTTACACGAGATACTTCAATGCGGAGAAAATTTTTTGTAAGTCTTTAATTACAGATATACGAGTAGTTAGGTAGGTATAGGTAAATGTTTGGTTCCCAAAGTAATGTTTACATCGGTGAAAGGAGGAGGTTCGGCTTGTATGAACTCTTTGCCGCTGGTAGTAGGTATAGTAGATAACTTTCCGAATGAGTTTTATCACCAAGAGTATTACAGCTCCAATATCCACTTGTTCCAACCTATATTAGGTAATATTAGCTGTAACTCGCGCACGTAAGTACGAAGTTACCGTTGCCTTTGTAGGGTTATTATCGATAAAGCCGTAAACTTGATCTAGCGATAGATTGGCTGGCCTGGAACGGCAGTAAAGCTAAGCGCTTACATTTATTAGCAACACAGATGTTGATGTGATGTTCGTTTATTGCTTAAATCTAATACCTATAGGTAGGTAGGTACCTATTAGGTACTACCTACTAAGATGCTACGTAGTACTACTAACGGTTATCTATCTGGATATTATGACGGCCTCCGTGGCGCAGTGGTATGCGCGGTGGATTTACAAAACGGAGGTCCTGGGTTCTATCCCCGGCTGGGCAAATTGAGATTTTCTTAATTGGTCCAGGTCTGGCTGGTGGGAGGCTTCGGCCGTGGCTAGTTACCACCCTACCGGCAAAGACGTACCGCCAAGAGATTTCGTGTTCCGGTACGATGCCGTATAGAAACGGAAAGGGGTGTGGATTTTCATCCTCCCCCTACCAAGTTAGCCCGCTTCCGTCTAAGACTACATCATCACTTACCATCAGGTGAGATTATGGGCTAACTTGTAAAGAAAAAAAAATACTTGTTGAAGTATTTTCGTTAACAACCCATATTCGGCTCACTGCTGAGCTCAAGTCTCCTCTCAGAATGAGAGAGTTAGGCAAATAGTCCACCACGCTGGCCCAATGCGGATTGACGCACTTCAGACACTTAGAGAATTAAGAAAATCCTCAGGTATGCAGGTTTCCTCACGATGTTTTTCCTTTACTGTTTGATATTTAATTTTAAAATTCACAAAACTGAAAAGTTGGAGATGCATGCCCTGGACTAGATTCAAACCTACACCCTCTGAAATCGGAGGCAGAGCTCATAGCGACTAGGCTATTATCTACGGCTAATATTATTTATAGTATAGATCATTTATTTATTTATTCGGTTTATTTACGTGCACTCACTAAAACAACAATATTTAAATAAATTATTATAAATCATCATCATCATCATCATATCAGCCGATGGACGTCCACTGCAGGACATAGGCCTTTTGTAGGGACTTCCAAACATCACGATAGTGAGCCATCCAGCGAATACCTGCGACTCGCTTGATGTCGTCAGTCCACCTGGTGGGGGGTCGACCAACACTGCGCTTTGTAGTGCGTGGTCGCCATTCCAGCACCTTGGGACCCAACATTCATCGGCTCTTCGAACTATGTGCCCCGCCCATTGCCACTTCAGCTTCGCGACTCTTATTATAAATAATATATATAAATTAAAATAGTAGAAATAAATTTAAAAATAAAATGATCTTCTTTTTTATTCTTTACAAGTTAGCCCTTGACTACAATCTCACCTGATGGTAAGTGATGATGCAGTCTAAGATGGAAGCGGGCTAACTTGTTAGCAGGAGGATGAAAATCCACACCCCTTTCGGTTTTTACACGGCATCGTACCTACCGGAACGCTAAATCGCTTGGCGGTACGTCTTTACCGATAGGGTGGTAACTAGCCACGGCCGAAGCCTCCCACCAGCCAGACCTGACCGATTAAGAAATCTCAATCTGCCCAGCCGGGGATCGAACCCAGGACCTCCGTTTTGTAAACCCACCGCGCATACCACTGCGCCACGGAGGCCGTCAGATCTGTATAACCTTGACTCCATAGAGCTTGCGGAATGCTGTAATAAAATTAATTGAGTCGTTTATTAAAGCTGAGCGGAAACGGATCCATCGATAGGTAAAATTAACCGCTTTCGTAACAATTTCATGCATGGAGAGCGGGTATATAATTAATATATATTTTCTTAATTAGGTACATCCTCAATTAAACTCGTATTGAACATTCATTTTACCGCTTATTACCTGCCTTTGAACATGTTTCTGATACTCGAGTTTGGAAGTGAAAAACGTTGTTCATAAACACTTGTAACTTTATATTGTTAATAAATAATTATGGCCGCTCGTTTCGGTGTGATTATGCAATTTAAGTAAAGATGTTTTTTATTGATATGGTTGCTTGGTTCTGAGGAAACATCTCTTTTGACGGCCGCGTGGCGCAGTGGGTAGTGACCCTGCTTTCTGCTTCCACGGCCGTGGGTTCGATTCCACAACTGGAAAATATTTGTGTGATGAGCATGGGTGTTTTCCAGTGTCTGTGTGTATTTATACATTATATAAGTATTTATATGTAGTATATAAATGTATATGAATATTATAATATCAACTATCTTAGCACCCACAACACAAGCCACAAAGTAAGCATACAGAGTACTGTATGCTTACTTTGGGGCTAAATAGTGATGTGTATTGTTTAAGTATATTTATTTATTTATTATTATTATCTCGAGGCTTTGATGTAAGTATCAAGTAGGTGATATGTTCTATCTACGTAGATAGGTACCTAAAGCCGTGATAGCCCAGTGGAGATGATCTCTGCCTACGATTCCGGATGGCGTAGGTTTGAATCCGATCCGAGGCATGCACCTCATACTTTTCAGTTACGTGCGGTTAAGGTAAAACAGTGAGGTAACCTGCATACCTGAAATTTTCTTAATTCTCTACATTTGTGAAGACTGACAATCCGCATTGAGCCAGCGTGGTGGATTATGGGCCTAGCCCCTCTAATTTTGAAAGGAGACTTGTGCTCAGCAATGAGCCGCGTATGGGTTGATGATGATGATGATGAATGATGAGGTACCTACTAGACCTACAAGTTAGGTAATTTAAAAAAAAAATATCACGTGTCTCAAATGATGAAGGAAAAACATAGTGAGGAAACCTGCATACCTGAAATTTTCTTAATTCTCTACATGTGTGAAGACTGCCAATCCGCATTGGACCAGCGTGGTTGACCATTGGCCTAGCCCCTCTAATTTTGATAGGAGACTCGTGCTTAACAGTGAGACGCATATAGGTTGATAATGATGATAAGTGATGAGGTATGTACCTACTAGAAGTACAAGTTAGGTAATAACAATAAGTATTATCAACATAATATTAATATGTATTGTTAGATTCAAGAAGCCACTAACTTTCATACAGGGCACCTTCAAGGCAGGCACCTGCGGTACCAGAAAGGAAAGGAGGAGATAAGAAGAAAAAAAAAACCTTAGAGGCAGGCTACGCCACTGACGTTTACAGTACGAAAACTACCTAAGTACTACATATATGACGTCATGAAATGCATGTCACGCGTATTTGCGATTTCAATGTCATAGAAAATCAGAACTCCGGTTGTAACCGGTGCAGCGGCGGCGCTTTTTATTGGACTTCAATAGAATTCTATTCAGTTTCAATAAAAAAACGTGCTAGTAGTCGTTCCCGGCGGGGGGAGGGGGGCGATAAATAACTCAGTTTGCGGTGGCGAATAGGGTTGCTACGTCACCTAGTGCCTGAGCTTTATAGGTAACATATTTTGCTATATTAAATAGAAACTATTTCAACAGTAAGAATTTTTTTGATTGGTAGTTGTTAATTTTTTTTAATAAAAACCAGCTTTGAGTTGTAAAGTTGATGGTGTTACACTTCCTTGATTTCGTATTATTTACAAGACGACTTTCCCAAATAGGTTTTTTTTTTTAATTCTACACTTACCTATAGTTAGCCCTTGACAACAATCTCACCAAATTGTAAGTGATGATGCATGCAATGTAGGACGAAAATCCACACCCCTTTCGGTTTCTACATGACATCATACCGTTACGCTAAATCGCTTAGCGGTACGTCTTTGTCGGTAGGGTGGTAACTAGCCACTAAGATGAAAGCGGGTTAACTTGTTAGTAGGAGGATGAAAATCCACCACACCCCTTTCGGTTTCTACACGACATCGTACCGGAACGCTAAATTGGCGGTACGTCTTTGTCGGTAGGGTGGTAACTAGCCACGGCTGGAGCCTCCCACCAGCAAGACCTGAACCAATAAGATAACCTCAATCGGCTCAGCCAGGGATCGAACCTAGGACCTCTAATAAATCCACCGTGCATACCATTGCACCACGGAGGCCGCCAAAATTTATTTACTTATTATCTACAAAAGACCTCGTAACCTTCAACCACCTATCTACACACGAATATGTGGGTGAGTACCTATTAACAAAATCCAGGGTGGATTATCTATAATCTGCCTTCACCCACAAATACTGCTACTGTTGAGTGTTACAGAAACAAGATATCAAAGCTAATCCGTTATCCGAAACTCCGATATGCACAGTTCTAAATGGTATAGATTAAGCTCCACATTCTTACACGAGGGAGCTAGAGACTCGTCGAATTGTTTGCCGGAAATGGTGAATGCGTAGATAGGAATGGTCGACGGTCAGATGGAATATGAATGAAGTAGGTACCTAGAGAGTATCGTGATAGCCCAGTCTTGCCTCCGATTACGAAGTGTGTTGGTTCGAATCCGGCCCGGGGCATGCACCTCCAACTTTTCAGTGTGCATTTTAAGAAATTAAATATCACGAGTCTCAAATGGTAAAGGAAAAACATCGTGACGAAACTTGCATACCAGAGAATTTTCTTAATTCTCTGCGTGTGTGAAGTCTGCCAATCCAATGGGCCAGCGTGATGGACTATTGGCCTAGCCCCTCTCATTCTGAGAGAAGACTCGAGTTCAGATGCCGAATATGGGTTGATAATGATGATTATGATGGGGTACCTACATAAACGAGTCACGAAGTGGCAATGGGCGAGATTCATAGTTCGAAGAGCCGATAGACGAGCTCTTAAGGAATGCTTGAATATCTAGCGACCACGTTCTAAAAAGTGTAAAGTTGGTCTCAAACAGGTGGACTGACGACATCAAGCGAGTTGCAGGGATTCGCTGGATGCAGGCGGCTCAGGATCGTGATGTTTGGAAGTCCCTACTAGCTATAATATATATAATAATATACTAGCTATAATAGAAGCTATAGCCTATGTCCTGCAGTGGACGTCCATCGGCTGATATGACGACGATGAGGTAGGTAGGTATATTATTGGCACATAGGCAACGATTTTTAATAAAAAGTTAACCTGATAATTAATGAATGATAGGTCTCCTTACGCTGTTCCAATGCTGGTTTGGCTGGCTTGAGGTGACGATGTCAAATTTCGTTAACACTATCAGATGCTAGATAATGATAATGACGTAGATCCACAGCTGTATGTGATCGCCAAGGCTGTGGAATGCCTATTTCACTGAAAATTTCTAAGAAGAAATAAAATCATAACACTTTGCGGCTCTTTCATCAGCTCTTCAATACGTTTACTTTATTTTAATGTTGATACAGACATTTTGTAGCTTCCTATGTTTTATTTAAAGAATCAGCTAAAGGTAAGTATTATTTTTATTTTATTTCAAAAAAATATTTTAAAATGTTATCGCCGCGTTGCAACGACTTGCGGTACGGACGGCTTCAGTGTGCTCGTGGCGTTCAAGCCGTCCACAACTCTTGTTGTGTAATTATTTATGGGTTACTTGGGATAGGCGGGGAGAATGACTTGAGTGGAAAAGGGGAGTGTTTAATATCAGTCAAACGATCCTTTAACCCTACACACATCGTTCACAAATGCGTGACTTCACTCAAGGTCATTCTCTGCCATTCTATGGTCTTACTTTGGTTACAGTTTGATTTGTTAATTAATCGTTTTTGTTCGACATCAGTTCTTATTTTTATAATCACTTTTGAGTCTGCTAAAAAAACATGTAAGTAGGTAACATCATTTTTCATGCTCTCTTTAAACTTGGTTTAATTTTCTTGATAGAAAAATAGGATGTCAAAGAATTGAATAATTCGTACGCGATCGTGACGTCAACAATTTTGCTAAGGTTACGTGTCAACACCCAAAAATAAGTTATTGCGCATAGGTCAAGTCATAGGCCGCGACCTATACCTTTTCAAGTTTTGTATAGCAACGCCGAGAATGTGGAGCGGGCATTCAAGAGCGTGCCAGCCCTCCGAGAGCGGGGCGAGGGCGCTGGTTCGCAGCCTTATTTGTAGGGCTCGCGTGTGAAATTATTCGTGGGCTCACGCGCTGCGGGTATACTATCTACCTATAGCAGTCGCCTTCGGGTGCGCTTACATAGAGCGAAGCAGAGCGGAGCGAAGCTAAGGTGACTAGCGAGCGATAAGAAATTTGATGATCGCACGACTATAGACTGTTTTTGAAGAAGTACCTACCTAGTAGAAAAGCTTCGTTTTTTTTTGTAAAGAGATATAATAGGTATCTAATAAGTCCTGTGGCGTGCACAAGGTCTTAAACTAGGGTAGGCAGGTACGTACAAAATAGACATCTCCAATACAGGATTCGAAATGAACCCTTAGGGTAGTAGGCATTACGTATCTGCCTCTATGAAGCTCACGCCACTGGTCCTCAATAGTGCATTTTTGCATCAATCAAATTCAATTCAATATTCAATATTCATTTATTTCAATTAGGCTTAGTTTAGAAGCACTTTCGAAACGTCATGTATTAATTATAAGATAATTATGATAATTAACCCATATTCGGCTTACTGTTGAGCTCGAGTCTCCTCTCAGAATGAGAGGGGTTAGGCCAATAGTGCACCACGGCCCAATGCGGATTGGCAGATTTCACACACGTAGAGAATTATGAAAATTCTCTGGTGTGCAGGTTTCTTCACGATGTTTTTAAGACGAGTGATATTTAATTTATTAAAATGCACACAACTGAAAAGTTGGAGGTGCATTTCCCGGATCGAATTAGAACCCACACCCTCCGGAATCGGAGGCAGAGGTTATATCCACTGGGCTATCACTGCTCTTAAAATACTTATAAGATAATGGTGATAATAATTAGTCGAAAACTTATAATTAAATTTAAGAGGGTCATCTATGAAGGTCACTTGTAATACCTAAGCACAAAATACACAATAGTACAAGTAAGACAGTGTTTGTAATTGGTGGTAGTCAACTAACTCTATTTACTGCTAAATCACACAAAAACTTTACCACGTTGACTGCTAAAATGTACAGTATTTTATTCATTTTATTCGTCCACTTCATCGCTAAACGCCATCTTCACTTCACTGGAAACGCACCTTTATAACGGAGAGCACCAAGTGCCGACCCCTGTTAATGAAATTTCATATCGGGAAAGTCGATGTCTTGGACTATTGCTGTAGGTAGGTAGATAGATATTACCGTTGTCTGTAACCTAGGTAAGTATCTCTAATGAGATTTGTTTGGGGACAAAAGTAAACGATAAAGCTCTTCACTCGGGGAGTCTTCTGATGAAATCTGTCACATAGAATTCTACTTTTCTTTAGTTAGCTATGTAGGCAAACGCAAAATTTGTCATATTTATCAGCATATTTTAACGGTCCGCAGAGCCAGACCCCTTTTTTGTTTTAAACCTCAATCGGCACAGCCGGAGTTCGAACCCTGGACTACTTTGTAAATCCACCGCGCATTCCAATGCTTTACTGAGACCGTCAAAACGTCCCTCATCCTTGTATAAGAGAGGGAATATAGAGCTTAGACCCACAACACTGCTCCAGTGCGGGCTATTGATTAATACTTCATTTAAAAACCTTATGCATTCCACTGTATAAAGGTAGAGAGGTGTGCTCTATATTATTTTTTACTACAGTAAGAAAATTCTCAGAAAGGCAATTTAAAATCTTTACGAAGAAACACAATATTATGTTCCACAAGTTCACAGTGTGGAAACTTTGCCTTTGCCTTTTATTTGCAATCGGGGCGCAGTCGGGTACGTACCTATAGGGGCACACTCGTAGTACCTACGTGAGCTTCTCAGCTTGCATATTAAACACAAGCGGCAAACGAACGAGCCTGTGAATAGATATAACCTAGTCCTACCTACCTAAGCTTTAGAGAGCTGGAGCCAGTGGTTGCCAGATCTTCGTAATAGGGTAGTTGACTCATATCAAATTTAATGTGTATTAATTTCGTGTAGTACATGGAATAAGGGTCCGAAATATATCAATTAATAAAAGTTAAGTCATAGTCAAGTCATGTCATGCTTTAGTTAGGCGAAAGCAACTTTACTAAAACTTTTGCTGGAGTCCATGGAGAAAATCGAATTAATAACTTAAAACACTCTTGTTCAACCTCCACTTGTGCACCTTTTCTAATTTATGCAATAAAACTGTAAAATGCACCAAATTAATGAAAATAAAACGATGCTACATGTATTTTCTACGATTTTCTCGTCAAATTTTGCGTAGGTAGATACCTACATCCTCCAACTAAATAGATATAGTGTGTACGTACGTCTGTTCGGTTGAGATTAGTGGCGTGTACAACTAGGGTAGGCTCTCTACGTAGAAATTGTTAAAAATGGAAAATTCCTTCTCCAATACAGGTTCGTAATGAATCCTCAGGCTATGCATTGCGTTTATGCATCTATGAAGTGCAAGTAGCACGTTCTAAAGGTTCCTCAATCTTCAAAGTATAAAGCCTAAGTTTTTAATATTTTCTTCGGGATAATATGAAAAATCATACCTTTTGAGTCAGAGATACTTTGCTTCGTGGTAATTCTTCGAAAAACAGGGATAAAGATTAAATTTTAAGAGTTTGGCGCTGAATTCAGCCACTGACGATCCAATAAGCGCACATGCCTGCAGCGCTAACAGCTTGACGTCCGATAAAACGTGATCGTATGTTGGTCACGATCGGCGTGATGTCATGCACATGCGACCAACACGTGTGGGCTTCGGATGGTGAATGGCTAGCATGTTAGCAACCTTTCAGTTTTTATAAATCAGGAAAGTGTGGCCACAACAGGCCCTCTTTGTATAGGTAAGCTTTAAGGTGCTTTCTGTGAGATGCAAGATTATGTCGCCTACAAACGGGGCGTTTCAAGCGACTTGTACTGGTATCTAATTTCGTGTGGGCCACAATTGTATACGTTGGTACATTACTTGCTTGCTATTCCGGAAATAAAGCAATTCACGGCAAGTGTACTCAATAGGAAGGATGTCAACTGAGCCCTGTTGGTTTATATATAATGTAGCTTTTCTAAAGCACCTACAGTAGGTACAGATAGGTAATAAGCAGGTTATTTGTATATTTCTGAAACTAGTCCAAGCCTTTTTTTAACAGACGTTAAAAAGCACTTAAATATAGTATGAAGTTAAATGAAGGTCTACTTTCAACGCCACTCGAAAAAAAGCGTTGTGTTTTAAAAACGCTGTCGTGTGAACATTATATATATCTACTTGGGAATGCATTTGTTGTTATTTAACGCTTTTTTAACGTCCGTTAAAAAAAATCTCTCATGCGAATGAGGGCGAAAGATTCGGATTTTGGAAAAAATTGCTGCAGTTTTTGCTGCCAGTAAACCATGTGGACAGGTCCATCGGCTGATATTATCCTAAATCCACCTACATAATGATGAAGCAATGCTCTTATGCGAGTGTGAATTGCATAAACCAAGCAGCAGAGGCGAGTACAAGATTGTTAAACAGAGTAAGCCTTATACGTAAAAATATGTAAAAAACGAAAATTTCATCAATACACCGTTGTAACGCGTCCTCAGGGTAGACAATGTATTTTTGCATCTATAAGTGCACGCTATTGCCGAGCAGGTAGGTATGTAAGTGTCGGTGCACAACCTGTACACACAGCTAGGGTTGCCAGGTCGCCGAAATTAAAAGCCGGACAGTCCAGTCAGTTTGGCCAAACATTTGGGTAAAAAGGCCGGACAGCCTACATTATTGAGGATTTTGTGTACATTAGTATTAATAGATAAGGTGCAACTTTTTTAATATAAAATCAAGCATTCATGATTATTACCGTAAATTTTGTTTCCACACACACTCGTCGTTCGCTGGTTTGCTAAATGTAAAAAATTACAAAACCCGGACTAGCCGGACCAGTGGCGTAGCGTGTCTAAGAGGGGCCCCGTAAGTAAGTAACTAAGTGCCCCGTATCAAAATTAGTTGGGAGGCCCAATTAATTAAGGGTAAAGATTTTTCACAAAAGAAACAAAATGCTCGCTTAAAATAAATATGACAATGACTTAACCTATGTGTTTCCAACTTTTGGGCGCACTCGTGGATTATTTACTACTAATTTTTGCTTTTACACGTGTAGTCCGGGGGCCCCCTGAGCCGGACATTGTTTATTTTGGCCGGACACGGAATAGAAAAGTCTAACTATGTCCGGCTTTATCCCGACACCTGGCAACACTACACACAGCACAGCAGTCTACACGCACAGCTGTGTCCACAGAGCGTTCGTCGCGCGTCATTGTCTGCGCTCCGTGTGTCGTCACCCTATTGTGTTTTGCATTTCTTCGCATTGTGTTCGAGTTTACCCACTCATTACTCCATACTTCATAATGCTGTTTGTTATCTTCGGCACTTGTGCGTAGGTATGGGTGAGTATCTACTTATCTAGTTGCCACTTCATACATGTAGGTAAATAGGTAAGAACTAAGAGCTTAAGCTTGAGTTCTAGCAAGACTGGAAAACACTTGAATTGAAGAAAAAAAATTCCACTTTGAATATTTTGTACCCGTAGGTAGGTAGGTAACGTAGGTACAAATTGATATCTTATTCTGCTTACATTTTTAGCTTATTATTATGTTAAACTACCTACCTATCTAAAACCAGTAAAATACAGTACCATTTTGTACACTTTTTACGTAGTATTCTGCCTACCTTAGTTAAGAACCTAGTACACGCCACTGGGTAAGTAGGTACGTATCTATCTATCTTGGCCATAAGATAAGTTCTAGCAAGCTAGTAGCTAGTAGGTAGGTAGGTACGACTGTATCTACCACCTTTTTTAGGGAACAATATTTTCAGGATTAGGTATGTTTTTTAGTCTAGAGTCTAGACTCTAGTAACAACAATTAGGTAGAAGGTATGATTTACCTACGTATCGGCAAAGGACTCATTAAAGTCAGTAAATATACCTACTTACAATTAAACAATGGAATAATCAATTCAACTGACGCATGACTTTACAATAGTTTATTAATGAATAACGTTGCTACTCATTATTTCCTTCATGCCTAGACTAAGTATTTTTTTTAACTTCGTTATTTACATATTTAGGTAGATGTGTATGTAGGTATATCTAACTTTATCTATAGGCAATTTGGTAAGTACCTCTATTTATTTATGAACTTAGCCCCCGTTCGCAAAAGCACCTTTTTAACGGATGTTAAAAAAGCGTTCAAATTCAAAAAATGTATTCTCAAGTACTTGTTCACACGTTAGCGTTTTAAAAACGCGACGCTTTTTATCGAGCTGCGTTGCATTTTCAATTTTGGGCGTTGGAAATAGACCTAAAAAACGCTCGTGCGAATGGGGGCTTAAACTCTGTGCTAAACTTATAGTATATTGCTACCTATGTGTTTTTAACTCCAGCCTTTATCATGTCGATGTTTCATGTTTCCCATATTACCCCATGTAGACATCTAATCATACCAATGGACCTACTTATCAATAATTGGGTTGGTATCTTTTACGATGTTAATAAAGAAATTTAACTCTACATCATTCAGTGAAAACCGCAAAAAGTCGGTTAGGTTTAGTTTCATAGTAGTTTCAGAGATTATCTTGAATATATTATGGAAATAGGTAGATTATTTCAATAATTGATCTGTCAAATAATATGTACCTACTTACAAAATAAATGCTTAAATCCGACTAAACAAACAGTGTTATTATTAAGTGTAAATCAATATATACATAGATACTATTCAATATTCATATATTAAACCTATTATTACTTATTTTATTATATATTATTAAACATATTATCCTAAAAATATAGGTAATAATATATTTTGTGAAATAAAAAGCTGCGAACTTTTCTCAATACAACGTATGTTGCGTAAAGACGTAGTTCTATAGTTTTAAACTAGATGGCGCTAGTAGTTTATAAGACATGGACTCCAAAGAAATAAGTAAGGACCTATTTAATTACCTATTCAAACTTTAAATAACTGAGTTTAATGTGCACTAATTTAATTTTGTTATTAGGTATTATATTTTTTTGGCATTTTATCGCGTGATTAACCTAAGACGTAGCTTTTCGTTGCTAGTCTAGTAGTGCTAGTATTTTTTTTTTTTATTCTTGACAAGTTAGCCCTTGGCTACAATCTCACCTGATGGTAAGTGATGATGCAGCCAGATGGAAGCGGGCTAACTTGTTAGGAGGCGGTTGAAAATCCACACTCCTTTCGGTTTCTACACGACATCGTACCGGAACGCTAAATCGCTTGGCGGTACGTCTTTGCCGGTAGGGTGGTGGTGGTAGGCTAGTAGTTGCTAGTGCTAGCGTAGACGTAGCTATTCTTAGAATTTTTCAGTAAAATTTTTCAGCCCGGATTTGGAAAGTACTTAACTTCTACCCCCTTTTGTTTGCATTAAATAGGCTAGGTTTTACGAAGGTTTACAGGTGTCACTGGTGTACACTTCATTGCAAAAATATAGCGAAAATATAGGCGCGTTTGGAACCCTGGTAACTTTAATTTTAAATTTTTTGAACAATTATTATCACCATTATCTTAAGTTTAATATTATTCCCTGACGTTTCGAAAGAGCTTGTAAACTAAGCCTATTTGAAATAAATGAATTTTGACTTTTGACTTTTTGACTTTAGCTGTACTGCCTATCCTGAGGACTCATTGCAACCAACATTGTAGAAGGAATACATCAAAATATAATAATAAAGTAGTGTAGAGCTTACCCTAGTTAAACACCTCTTGCACGCCACAGTCACGATCCAACGAAACAGTTGTAAACTAACGCACAAACAGGCGTAGCGCCCAACAGATCGGTTTCTCATAAAAACGCACGGTTCACTTGGCAGCGGTACAAAAACTTGTCGCTCTGTCTGTTCAGGTACCTGCTATAGTACCTACCTCAGGTAGGCGCCCTACTGTTAGGGTTGCCACCAGTAGGTATACACAGGCGTGCACAAAGACTTTAACTAGGGTAAGCACTAGACATTTAAACCAATAAAATGATTTAGGGAAGTAGGTTTCTACCTAAAACTATACCTACAAATCTAGTTCTAAAAGGCAACCAATTCCTTATTCACTATCCGCAGGGAATTTCTTGTTCGTAAGAGCCGTGATAGCCCTGTAGATATGACCTCTGCCTCCGATTCCGGAGGGTGTGGGTTCGAATCCGGTCCGGGGCATACACCTCCAACTTTTCAGTTGTGTGCATTTTAAGAAATTAAATATCACGTGTCTCAAACGGTGAAGGAAAACATCGTGAGGAAACCTGCATACCTGAGAATTTTCTTAATTCTCTGCGTGTGTGAAGTCTGCCAATCCGCAATGGGCCAGCGTGGTGGACTATTGGCTTAACCCCTCTCGTTCTGAGAGGAGACTCGAGCTCAGCAGTGAGTCGAATATGGGTTGATAACGACGAAGTCGGTATAGGGCCGAATTAAGGTACGAGTAATTTTATGCCCTAAGCAATCTTCACCTGTGTGCCACTCATCCTGAACTACAAATAGATAATTAAAAAAACTGTTTGTTAAATTTGTCTCATCAGTGCTTACCCTGAGCAACAACTTTATGCACGCCACTGGGTGTATACCTACCTAAAAGTGTGCATATCTAAAACAACCAAACCAAATCGTTATTCACTATGCGCAGAGAATTTCTAAAAATGTGGCCGTATAGATATCTTGTTCATCTTAACATTTGTGCAACACTTTAGCTTTTGTGTCCACAGCCTAAGTACTTCGACTTAGTTATGTGGCGCAGTTTACGTTGTCCTAGTCCTAGGGTGTATTCCTGCTTCAGTCCATTTAAGCAGTGGCGTGTATAAGGTGTTTAACTAGGGTAGGTATGAACTATATGTACAATTTGTACAAAATAGAAAATTTCTTCTCCAACGCGGGATTCATAATGAATGTTCATTTTGTACAATTTGCAAATATAGAGCATACTGAAGAACTACAGCATACCCTAGTAAAATCCATATGCACGCCACTGAACGTGTATGAGTATTAAACATCATAATGCGGTCGCACATGAGGTTAGGTGTCATCTTCCTACAAGTTACATATCCCCACAAATCTCTGGAGGCAGCAGCACATCGGTCGAGGCGGACGCAGCGTCCAGTGCGTCCACGCAACGTCCAGTGTCGCGCGTCCGCGAGACGTCTAGGCCCTCCGTCCACCGCGTGTCCGCGAGCCGCAACCGCGAGCCGCGTCCGCCGCTCGCGGTTCGATTAAGGACAAATCAATAAGGCAGTCGATAGCGAGCGAGTTTAATAGAGTGAGCGAGCCGAGTGGAGCGCCCTCATTACCCCCGCAATTAGCGCACAGCGCTCCCGTCGCCGACGCACCCCGCGCGAAAAACGAATAAAAAGAGCTGCCCTCAAAATGGCCGCCGCCTCTCCCCCCGGCCGCCCGCCGACCCCCGAGCCGCTTCGTGATTGCATCCCCGCAGCTCTTATAAATATGGCCGTATTCCTCCCGCCTTTACTGATTGCCCGTATACCCCCCGGCCTCCCCCCGCGACCGCGCCGCCGGCGTCTGAATAGATAAACGAGTCCACGTGGACTGCCGCGCTTATAAAAATCACCTCCGCCAATAGCGGCGGCTCCGTGCACCGTTCCGGCCAGTGGCGGACCAGAAACGCGTGTAACTCCGCCCTTAATAAGCGATCGTCGCGTTCGCTCCAATCGGCGTGGCGTATTCGGCGGATTCCGCTCGACGACGACGGAGCGGTCCACGTGGACTGACTCACACACGTACGCGAGTATAATGCCTCGAGTGGAAATAGCTATGACGGCGAAATGTGCGACAGCGAAAAAATAAAATGCGGTCGGTCGGTGCGGCGGCGGATCGAGCGAGCGAGTGGGTGTAAACAGGGGATATTTTGGTGTGGCTCGTTCATTATTATTGAATGCGCGGCGCTAATGGCACGTCGCAGGTCGCGGGTCGCGGCCGCCTCGCGCTTCCTGCTCCTCGAGCTAGGCGCTCAATATACGCTAGTATCTAACGTCGTTCATTCGCCTTGTTCACTCACTAAATTGCTAATGTAAAACAATTTCTTTTGTAGTAATTGTACCCACCTACTTGACAGGCCAAGTACGTAGATGATAAGTGGGAAACAACCTCTTACAAAATATATAGTGAGTAAGTAATTAGTAAAACATCACAATTGCATGCAAGGAAACGAAATACCACCACGTGTCTATATCTACCTGATGCATGTAATTACACCAGCAACCATTAGGCACCCTTTAGGCCAGTACCTACCTCAGTGGCGTGCACAAGGTTTTTAACTAGGGTAGGCACATAATGTACCTACTTACCTTCAAATTGTACAAAATAGAAAGTTCCTTCTCTAATACTAGTTTGAAATTATGTTTTTAGGGTATAGGCAGTGCATTTTTGCATCTATGATGTGCACGCCATTGGAATATCTAGATAAGTCGGTATATTCGACCGCCTCCGTAGCGCAGTGGTGTGCGTGGTGGATAGACAACATGGAGGTCCTGGGTTCGATCCCTAGCTAACCCAAGTGAGGTTTTTTATTTGGTTGATTGGCTGGTGGGAAGCTTCGGCTGTGGCTAGTGGCTGTGGCTAGCTGGCTGTGTTATCCTGGCAAAGATTTACCGCCAATCGATTTAGCGTTCCGGTACGACGTCGTGTAGAAACTGAAAGAGGTGTGGATTTTCATACTACTCCTAACAAGTTTCTGCTTCCATCTTAGATTGCATCATCACTTACCATCGTGAGATTGTAGTCAAGGGCTAACTTGTAGAGAATAAATAACCATATAGCAGTAGCACTTCCTCGTATGAGATCTGCTACAAAACGCGCTACCACATCGACCAGTTAATCGCGCGTAACACGACCACTATCTGAATCTAAGTACACGACACTTACCGAATACATTCTCGGAAGAAAAAGGCTGAGATAAAAACCTGTCCAAAAGGAAATACGGCGCGAGCAAGTGAAGCGATAGCTATCGACGTACGTAGGCGTATTGTGTCGACCGCCCGATAAAGTATGCTTGTCCGGTAGCAATCGCCATTCAACAAGCGTCTTGTCTAAAAAATTAATGATACCTAACCTCGGGTAGTGTAGACTACCGCTACAGCGCCAGTGGCGTAGCTAGGTGGCTAAGGGGTCTGGTGCGAATAAAAATATGGGGCATCTCTACTATCATAACTGGTTAGGGTGTTTTAAAAATGTAAAATAGGTAGGTATACATAATACTTAAGTATAGGTATTTTAAAAATGTTAAGCTACTTTATTATTATCAACAGCTTTTTTTCGTGTTGTAGGTAATAATAATAATATTAAACATAAATTGGAAATTTTATTGTTCAGCGATGTATTCTGTGGCCCAACATAGTATTGTATTGAGTCCTTAGGGTAGGCAGTGTTTTTTTGCATCTATGAAGTGCACGCCACTGGATGTAGATATTAATTAATTAGGCAATAAAACGAAATTAGAAATGATTAAAGGGTTTATTTTAGCTGCCATGATTAAAGTCGAATTGCAACCTGTCATATTTATTTTGAAAATGGGAGAAATTTTACAAAATTAATTTCAATCGACATTTTCTGGTAAGATTTCGAGGGCCCCCTAAGCTTGAGGGCCCCGGGGCACTAGCTACGCCACTGTACCGCGCGCTGTGTTGCTCAAAATTCGAAGTATTGCCAGTATTGCAACATGTGTGTACAAATGTACCTAAAGTGTAGACTACATGCTGTGTGAACTTACTCATACTTAATTAGGTAGACATTTGAATTAATGATTAGATATAACGAATTTATATTTTTTTTACTATAGGTAGGTAGTACCTACCTTAATTAATTTTTAGATACATATTAATTTCATGTTATTTTTTATTATTGAGAAAGAATATGTTGTGATTTTTTAAAGGTCTACTAAAGTTGCTGGCAGGTAAGTAGATATGTGGTTAACATTTGTGTATCTAACTAAAGTAGATGGGCATTTCATACTAGATACTTTTCATAGGTAGGTATCTACTAGGTAGATATGTCCCTACTCCCTACCTACTTATGCACAAAGGTAATGCATAATCTACCTTAAATTATTATTTATTAAGCTGTTCAATTAGGTAGATAAACATCTCGGTACGTATACGAGTAGGTGCTTTGCGATTCTGAACTCTTTAAACGACATTATAATTTGTTTAAGTATATGATAGGTAACTAACTACCTAGGTAGTTTATAAGATAAGTAGGTAGTTAATAAGCAACGATCAATAAAAAACAATAATTTACCATCGGAATTCTACTACCTATTTCAATTTCAAAAGCTGTTACTTACCTACTTAACGTCTAATTTATTACTCAATAAACAGACACAGGCTATCGACTTGTCTGTCTGCCTATAAATGGGCACTATAATCTATCTACTAATAAACTCCCGTTCGGTCCGTACATTCAATATTAATAGCAAATTACATGCAGCGGAGGTGTGTCACGCCGCGACAAATCATAAATCAATCTTGAGACAACTTTGTACGGAGATAAGCGCGCGAACGAACAATCGCCTAGTTAAGAGAAGCTCGGATAGTCGTAGGGTTACCATGCTGGGTTGCCAGTGTTGTGTTAGCGGGATTTCCTATTTTTTAGGGAATAAGTAGGATATGGTTAGGTAAACCAAAACTAATTTCTTTTTAATTTCTTCTTATTTCGTCTTATTTTTAAGATTTTAATACGATTTGTTACCTACCTCATAAAAATTCTTATTCCTTGATACGTATTTTGTATACAGCTAGACATTTTTTATTATTTAATAACTTCTGAGATTTTAACTAAGTAGGTACCTAGGTACAAAATTTTTTATTCGGTGTTTAAAACTGAGATTAATTTCTTTCGGTAATCTGTCGATTCAGAAATGTTCATGGATAAAAAAAATACCAAGTTACTCAGGTAGATAGGTACCCACTTACCTCAGGTAGGTACTAACCAAAATGTTAAATTAGAAAATGAAAGAAAGTTGCAATGAGAAATTTTATTAAACAAGTACCTATCTACCTAGTTAATTGATTTGAAACATGGATAAAACTCACGTGATATAAGGTTGGAGTATGCCTGACTAGTTTCGAACCCATACGGGGCTCTTAGTCATGAGCTGGTTCTTGTAACGCGGCACGATCCAAACTGGACTGACTGAAAAACTGAAACTGACTTAGGGCCCCGTATGGGTTCGAAACTAGTCGGGCATACTCCGACCTTATATCACGTGAATATTAGCCGTGTTTCAGAATCAATTAATATGAATAACACTCCCGATAATTCTAAAATCTACCTAGTTAATATAAAAAAATGTACATAGGTACCTGCAGGTATATTATTGTTGTGTTCCTGCTATATTGTTGTCGAAATAAAAATCTGGCAACACCAGCTCGGCTCGGTTGCTCTCAAACTATATGACGCATGCTTCCCGCCGAACAATGGCGCAGTCATTAAAATGGCATTCCTTCACGAACGGTATTATACCTCGCTCGCCACTACTCCGTGTTTACACTAGTGCTGGCCCACCACTTCCTTTGTGTAGGTACAGCTTTAGGTGTGCCACGTCGTTTCATCTGCGTTAATTATAACGCATAGGTTCATACCTCAGACCAATTATTGTATAGGACCTGCCTCGCTAGACGTTACTTTTCTGGCAAAGTATATGATCAACGATCTAATGCGATTATAAAAACTGTCTCTATAGAATCGATGTTATATAGTTGTAATCGTGTTCGTCGGTTAAAGAGCTCCGTAAAAATACCTTTTTGTGTAATTGAATTGTGTAAAAAACGGGCAAAAACTTCTAGTTTAGTTTATGATATATACAAAATTTAAGCTCGTTTTCCTCAGAAAATGACAGACAATTTTGTTCGTGACTATGAGTGCGATACAGGTCCTTCTATAATTGGTCTGAGGTTCATACCCGCCTATTATAGTTCTGAAAAATGTCCATCAGGTCAGAAATACAATTTACAATCATTTTTCTTGATATAGCTATATGCGGCTTGAAGGATTGTCGCCTAAATTGAGATGATGACTATAAGTAGGTTTGAATATATTGATTTTTATGAGACATTCGGAAACCTGAATAAGCTAAATATTAACTAATTAATACATAAACAACCAAGACTGTTGGGATGTTTTTAAAATAAACAAGATTATTTCAAAATCAATCAAACTTTTAACGTACCTACCTATAATTATATGAAAAATCAGTAATCATACATTTTTCCTTTCATTCAATGGGACATTTTTCATTTTCTGAAATAGGTAAGTAATTAAAAAGGTAAAACAATAAAAAGGTATACAAACGCACAAATAACAAAGATAATTGTAATTGTGTTTAAACGCACACAAATCTAACGATTTCACGCATTGACGACGTCATTCATTCGTACCATTTATTAAGGGGCGTTTTTGAGCGATCCGTGGCATTGCCGCAAATAATGCCCTTTAAATCTCTATAGCTCCGAAAGCATAATCGGAGATACCTTATTCATCATTCATCATTATCAACCCATATTCATCGGCTCACTGCTGAGCTCTAGTCTCCTCTCAGAATAAGAGGAGTTAGGCTAAATTTACGCGTAAAATAAAACACTTTTGTAGGTGTATTTGATTAGAGAAAGCTTCGGCATTGACTTTGCCAAGCAAACTCGTAAATTCACAATATTGTTTGACAAGTCAGCGAGATACCTAACTAAGCTAAAACCTGCGGTGGTTTGGAATGTTGCTTTTTCCAAGAAGAGCTTTGCAAGAATTTCAATAGATTACCGGTTGTTCTTTTAAACGTAAAATTAGGTGGATGCTGAACAGGTTTCATATCTATCTTGTCATTTCGTATTTTTTCTTATGCTGAGAACACTTTGGTATATACCTACCTACCTACCTACCAGTGGCGTGCACAAGATTTTTAGATAGGGTATACACAATAGGTACAAAAAGAAACTGTCTTTTACTATACATTAGGTAATGAGTCCTCAAAGTAAGCAGGACGTTTCTGCATCTATGAACTGCACGCCACTGCCTATTAACTAGGTATTTCATTGCAGTATATAGGTACCAACCAATATATAGGTTGTACATATGTTTTACCTATAAAACTTAACAAGATAAAATTAATAGAACTTTTGTATAACTGCATAGGTGATTTGAGTAGATAAATTTTAAGGAATTTCGAAATGTCTTATTGAACTTTATATTCGGTTCACTGATCAGAATTTGGTGTACGGTGTACCTACCTCAAACTCTCTCTTGTCTCAAACAACTGAAGAACAATAAGGCGCCAGGTGAGGACGGAATCACAGCAGAACTCCTGAAAGCGGGTGGAAAACCGATACTTAAAGTCCTTCAGCGATTGTTCAATTCCGTCATTCACGAGGGCACGACGCCTGAGGCGTGGCATAGGAGCGTGGTGGTTCTGTTCTTCAAAAAAGGTGACAACACCTTGCTGAAGAATTACAGACCCATCTCGCTGTTAAGCCACGTTTACAAATTGTTCTCGAGAGTCATTACGAATCGTCTCGCTAATAGGTTCGACGACTTCCAGCCTCCCGAACAAGCCGGTTTCCGAAAAGGCTTTAGTACCATAGACCACATCCATACGCTGCGGCAGATTATACAGAAGACTCACGAGTATAACCAGCCACTATGCTTAGCGTTTGTGGACTATGAGAAAGCCTTTGATTCGGTGGAAACCTGGGCTGTGCTAAGGTCATTGCAGAGATGCCGAATTGATTACAGGTATATCCAAGCGTTGAAGTGCTTGTACGAAAACGCCACTATGTCAGTCCGTATTCAGGATCAGACTACGAGGCCAATCCAGTTGCAGCGAGGAGTGCGTCAGGGAGATGTGATCTCTCCGAAGCTATTTACCGCCGCACTGGAAGACGTCTTTAAGCTTCTGGACTGGGGCGGACTTGGCATCAACATCAATGGCGAGTACATCACTCAACTGCGGTTCGCGGATGATGTAGTCATCATGACACAGACTCTGGATGACCTTAGTACCATGCTCAATGACCTCAGCAGCGTTTCTCAACAGGTGGGCCTGAAAATGAACATGGCCAAAACAAAAATAATGTGTAATGCTCATGTATCGCTCCACCCAATTATAGTTGAGAACGCTGCACTCGAAATTGTAGACGAATACATATACCTAGGACATATGATCCAGTTAGGTAGGTCCAATTTCGAGAAAGAGGTGAACCGTCGAATCCAACTCGGCTGGGCTGCATTCGGGAAACTTCGCGACATCTTTTCGTCCGAAATTCCTCAGTGCCTGAAGACAAAAGTCTTCGAACAGTGCGTGTTGCCAGTGATGACCTATGGTTCCGAGACTTGGTCGCTAACTATGGGCCTGATAAGAAGGCTCAGAGTCACACAGCGGGCGATGGAACGAGCTATGTTAGGAGTATCTCTGCGTGATCGAATCAGAAATGAGGAGATCCGCAGAAGAACCAAAGTCACAGACATAGCTCAACGAGTTGCGAAGCTGAAGTGGCAATGGGCGGGGCACATAGTTCGAAGAGCCGATGGACGTTGGGGTCCCAAAGTGCTGGAATGGCGACCCCGCACTAGTAAGCGCAGTGTTGGCCGACCCCCCACCAGGTGGACTGACGACATCAAGCGAGTCGCAGGGATTCGCTGGATGCAGATGGCTCAGTATCGTGATGTTTGGAAGTCCCTACAAAAGGCCTATGTCCTGCAGTGGACGTCCATCGGCTGATATGATGATGATGATGATGATGTACCTACCTAACTACCCACCTACCTAACTATGAAACGTCTTGTTTGACATGTCAAGGGGGGTGAAACTCCCTTTAAAGCTAGCACCCTAAACTACATCGTTTTAACATCAAGTGACCTCTAATCGAAGATAAAAACAAAATACATAAGTAGATTAAAGCCTACCTACATTTTCAAAAATTTCAAATCAGGCATCAAAAATAGACTCATTCCGATAATCTGCTTGAATGATTGTCACCCTTCTGTGTAGGTATCTAGCTAAGTAACATTTAGATAGCGAATTCGCCTACATAAGTAAGTAATTACAAAACAATGAACTGTTGATTCATTCGAGTAGGCATCAAGTCATGTACTTATGGTAAGTAGTTATTTACTGCGAATGTGTAGGTGGATGTATGGGGCTTAATTGCCCACCTATTATTTACCTATTAAAGATATCTACGAAGTGTGATAAGCCGCTAAGGCGTATTGGGGCAACGTGGTGGGTCTAAGCTTCACAAATATCTTCCTAGCAGTGGCGTGCTCAAGGTTTTAATTAGGGTAGGCTCTACACGTAAAAATGCCAAAAAACAGACTACGAGTCTGTTTTGCATTTTTTACGTGAGTGAAGTATGAGTTCCAGGGTATGCAGTGCAATTTTGCATCTATAAAGTTTTATAATAAACGCCAATGCCTATACCTAAGTAGGAAGTCCTGGGCCTGTAGCCATGTGGCGCGTCGATTCTCTATCTACAATCGCAAACGCTTGAAAAATTAATAAATGTATGGGAATGAGATTTGGTATTGTCACAGGTCACGTGATCAAGTTATCGATCAAATATGTCATTCCCATACATTTTTGTAGTTTTCGAATCGTTAGCGTTAGTAGAAACAGAATCGACGAGCCACATGGCTATAGGCATGACCCTGTAGTTGGCTTTTAAATTAAGATGTAGAACTGTGATTTGTGCATGCATTGTTTAGTTTGAAACGTCAATAAATCTACCCTAATTGTTGACTTATAAAATCGAGAGATTATAGATTCAAAAAATAGTGTGATATGTTTAATTTATAACGTTTATAGATCTACTTATTTTTAAAAATCGAGGCATGGGGGTTAGATTCAAATGCTATCCTTATCTATACTTACTAATATTATAAAGCTGAAGAGTTTGTTTGTTAATTTGAACGCGCTAATCTCCGGAACTACCGGTCTGATTTGAAAAATTCTTTTAGTGTTAGATAATCCATATATCGAAGAAGGCTATAGGCTAATTTATCCCTGTATTCATACGGGAACGGGAACCACGCGGGTGAAACCACGCGGCGTCAACTACTTAGATATAGTAGGGTAAAAGGAAGTGTTTTGGGATTCTAATAAGGCCGTAAGTATATCTATGTTCCACCGTAACGTCTAAACTCTCTTGCTTCTATCTATTGATGGTTGACAGGTAGGTATTTAGGTTCCTACCTACTTAAATATGACGTAGTTCGTCTCACCGTTTGATCTTTATTAGTTTTAAAACATAATTATTTAACATGTTAATTTCTGTAAGTACAGAGGTACCTGCCTTCTTAACGAGTTGTCGTATTAAAAACTAATTACGGTTAAAAAATTTCCAAGTTCTTAAGAAGGTATCTATTATTTAATAAATTGTGTATTACAGGTGTTTAAGAACTCACCATGCTTCGTTTTTTATTTAAAATAACAAATTCTTGATAATAATTAAAAGATTATTTAGCGTCCAACTTTACACTCCTTTTAACGTTTATTATCCTATTAATATTATCTATATAAACAAAAAATTTTGTATGGATGTTTGCAACTATTTAACTTCGCGACTATTGAACCAATTTTGCTGAAATTTCGAATGGAGATAGATTAGATTAACACATGTGTTGTTCCAAAAGAAACAATGGTTCCTTTGAGATTTGCAATCATACTTATTTTAATGATAAAAATACCTATACCTACTGACTGGAATTGGCTGTTATTTGAAAATAATTTGTGGAACCCTAATTTCACGCAGCCAAAGTCGCGGGTATCAGCTAGTTTTCAGTAAAGTGGTAATAAAATTATCCCTAGCAAAATAATGTCACGGGCGACCAGTTAGCCTTAATCCTCAAAGCAAAGAAAAAAAAAAGAGTAAAGTTTAGTCCGAACGGGGCGGAATGTGAGCCTTCTGGGAAGCGCGGTGAGTTTTTACAAAGGCCCTTCGGTGGCACAATGGCCGAGTTATACAACTAATTGTTCGCGCCGGATAATAATAAAGCTCGTTTTGTTTGAGTTTCATATTTTACGACGGCGATACGTGAACGATTCGATGTTCTAACGTTGGTGTAGGTACAGAGATTTGAACGATATACAGTCGTGTTGTGTAAAGGCGGTGTTTATTATTGCGGCAAGAGTTGACGCGTCGGGCAGACTGGACTTGCCTCAATTCACTCCCTACGATTGTTGTCAATTAATTGTGTGGACAATAATCAACTGACTGATAATAATGTAGCACGTAAACTGCTGCAAGCGTACGCAGAACGTAAGCGGTCGTGTTCTGTAAAGGCGGTGTTTATTATTGTGGCATGAGTTGACGCGTCGGGCAGACCAGATGAAGCGAGATATCTTGCCTCAGTTCACTCCTTAGATAATACTTTTGTTATAGTCAATTAATTGCGTGGATATATTATTATTATTGTCATAATCAAGTGACTGCTAACAATGTAGTACGAACATAAACTGCTGCAGCCGGTACGCAGAACGTACGCGGTCGTGTTGTGTAAAGGCGGTGTTTACGGCATGAGTTGACGCGTCGGGTAGACCCAGGCGAGGAGAGATATCTCAACTTTTTAGACGACCTCCGTGGCGCAGTGGTATGCGCGGTGGATTTACAAAATGGAGGTCCTGGGTTCGATCCCCGGCTGGGCAGATTGAGATTTTCTTAATTTGTCCAGGTCTGGATGGTGGGAGGCTTCGGCCGTGGCTAGTTACCACCTTACCGGCAAAGACGTACGTTCCGGTACGATGCCGTGTAGAAACCGAAAGGGGTGTGGATTTTCATCCTCCTCCTAACAAGTTAGCCCGCTTCCATCTTAGACTGCATCATCACTTACCATCAGGTGAGATTGTAGTCAAGGGCTAACTTGTAAAGAATAAAAAAAAAGCTCAGTTCGCTTGCCTACGTTTGTTGTTGTCAATTGATTGCTTGGTTTTATTATTAGGTATCATAATCAACGGACTGACACATCTTATCGACGCGGGTTATTGTAAAAAGGGGCAAGCGTATACAGAATGTATACGTGGTCGTGTTATGTAAAGGCAGTGTTTATTATTACGGCGCGAGTTGACGCGTCGGGTAGAGCGAGTGAGGCGAGTTATCTTGCGTCAGTCCCTACGTTAGTTGTTGTCAATTGATTGCGTGGTTTTATTATTAGGTATCATAATCAACTGACTGACACATCTTACCGACGCAGGTTATTGCAAAAAGCGGCAAGCATATGCAGAATGTATACGTGGTCGTGTTATGTAAAGGCAGTGTTTATTATTACGGCGCGAGTTGACGCGTCGGGCAGACCGGGTGAGGCGAGATATCTCGGCTCGGTTCACTCGCCCACGTTTGTTTACCGACCGCCTTGCCAATTAATCGCGTGTTTATATTATCCTAATGAACCGACTGATCTTTGAGCTACTCGTTGAGGTATGTTACGATTAGCAGATAATGTTGGCGTTTTGGTTTCGTTTTTCTGTTTTTTTGTTATCTCGGGTTATCTATTTTAAACACATTTTATACGTTTTTGTTTGTTTAGTAAATATTTACGCTCTTATGTCGACTATTTCTATAGACCTAATTAAAATTCTGTTTGTGTAGATCTATGAATAGGTATCTAAAGTTAATAAAAAATAGTTTTGATTTAGCTTCCGAGATTCACACTAAGACTAACAAAGCAAGTTAAAAAAGCTTGTAAAATTATCTTAAAATAACAAGTTAGGTAAGCCTACAGATAGCAGGTGAGCGGAAAAATATCTCACAATGCGTTGTCACAGCAAACCATCCACACGACGAAATTCGTGTTATGGCTCTAATGAAAACGCGCACGACGCGTTGTGACAATCACAGAAAGACCAAATAGCGAAATTCGTGTCGTGGCTGACATGCTATTCGATCTCAACGCGTTGTGGCAATGTAGAAAAGCTATGACGCACTACTTGTTGCACCCGCGATAATGTAATGGCCCTGTAGTGGTCACTGGTCAGTGGTGATAGTAAATAGAGTAGAGAGCCTATGCTTACAGTTCGACAGAGACGTCTCGTCTCCGCTATACATATAATAATTTTTTTTAATTTTATTTATTTACTAGCGGACGCCCGCGACTCCGTCCGCGTGAAACTCGATGTAAACTTTAAACTACCTCTACCCTACCTCTACCTTACCCCTACCCTACGTTGAAATTTTTCCTAAATTTTCTTTGCTATTTTTTTTTGTAATGATTGCTATTAACAATTTTTTTATTAGTTAAGATATCTTTGGCTTGTTTACGTGTTATCGGGCGTCGATCGCTCGCGCACGTCGGAGGGAGCGGTTCTACGGGATGGCGATAGTCAGGGTTAGATACGTCGGTAGTTTTTACTTTATTGTTAACTTGCTTTCAACTTGAGCGAACTATAATTGCTTGCATCCTTTTCTCAAACACAAACTTCCTTGTTAGTCAGGTTCATCGAACATTAAAATATCCTTATCTATTAAAATATCCTTGTCAATAATGTAGGTACATGTATGATGGCTTATTTTGTACCAGCTGACGCCGCACGGTTTCACCCGCGTGGTTCCCGTTCCCGTAGGAATATGGGAATAATATATAGCCTAAAGCCTTCCTCGATAAATGGGCTATCTAACAGTGAAAGAATTTTTCAAATCAGACCAGTAGTTCCTGAGATTAGCGCGTTCAATCAAACAAACAAACTCTTCAGCTTTATAATATTAGTATAGATATTATAGTTGACAAGTTGTAGACAAAGTTGTGATTTAATAAACCCCATCATCGCTCAAGTTAACCTTTTCGTAGTTCGTACGTAGGTATATCAGAACTATTAAGTATGTATGTGATGCATTAGGCTATGTACTCGTAGGTAGCAGTTAAACACTAAATTGGTGGATAAAATATTGGTGGGTATCGTATTGAATAGTTACAAGACTATACGCTAACTCTATTGCCATATTTATAGGTAGTAACCAAAGTAGCTAGACACGCTTAAAACTGATTTTAAGTCCTACATTCTGTAAAGTTACAGCGATGTGACATCGCTCATTTCCATGGCAACTTCATAGTTAGTGACAACACGGTAACTTCATGTTTGACATCTTATAGAAATAAAGTTAAAATTCTAATAAAACTTGATAGAGGCGAATATTAGGTACATCGACAAGTTTATAATTTTTTTTTATTTATTTACTTAAAACTAGCCTTACAGGTACCACCTAATTCATTAGCTTAGAACTATATTATAAATCTAAAAACTTAATAATAGTCGAATCACACCCCAGTTCAAACCATACTTGCTCTATAGTATAAGTAAGCTCCTAAGTAGATAACAAAAAGACATTTTAACACAAACACATAAATAAAAAAAAACACTCGTTGTCAAGGAGTCATGTCATTTGTGGGCGCGACATTATCGTGGGCTTCGACAAAAAGGAAAGAATTACTATGGACAATAAAATGAAAAACAAAATGAAACGTGGATTTAGTGAAGCTTGTCACCGATTTTAGTACTGTACCTTCCTACATGAACTTTAAAATCGTACCTTTACCTATTTAATGTTTTTACTTGTTTGACGTTATTTTTCTACATAAACTAATCTCTAAGAGTGTGTGTGTTTTTTTTTATTCTTTACAAGTTAGCCCTTAATTACAATCTCACCTGATGGTAAGTGATGATGCAATCTAAGATGGAAGCGGGCTAACTTGTTAGGAGGAGGTTGAAAATCCACACCACATATCGCTTGGCGGCACGTCTTTGTCGATAGGGTGGTAACTAGCCACGGCCGAAGCCTCCCTCCAGCCAGACCTAGACCAATTAAGAAAACCGCAATCGACCCAGCCGGGGATCGAACCCAGGACCTCCGTCTTGTAAATCAACCGCGCATACCAATGCGCCACGGAGGCCGTCAAAATAATATATTGAAATATTAGCCAGTTAAATTCTATATGCCTCGGTATAGTACGTACTTACTTACATAATAGGCAATATATCGGTTCACCAACGGTTGCGCACTTGAAACTCACAGAATGTTATGATTGAACTCTGAATCCGCATTAACGAACTATGCAAGCGTTGTTAGCAGCGCAATCCGTATCGAGCACTCAAATAGCTGCGCTTTATGGTTATTAATGCTCAGATTGACGCGGCTAAAGAGCAGCCATATAAATATTGTTCAATACAATGCCTGTAGGCATATTCTTGACTAGGGTTGCAGCTAGTCGGTTAGATAAATATATTCTAGACTAGAGTTGCAGCTAGTCGGTGAAAAATAATACTCTCGATTGCATACATAATACAGTTGCAGCTAGTTGGATAAAAAAATATATTCTTCACTAGAGTTGCAGCTAGTCGGTTGGAGGAATATATTCTAAACTAGGGTTGCAGCTGGTCGGTTAAAAAAATACAAGTATTCTTGACTAGCGTTATAGCTAGTCGGTTTTTAGTAGGAAAATACCTATGTTTCTAAAATTTGTTGATAACGGTTTTATTTCTTTTTAAATCCTTTGTGTGCTAGGTTTTGGTTTCACTCGCATAAATAGGTAGGTGCACATTCTTTCAAATTCCATTCAAAATTCATCTACATATAGAAAATCTATAAAAACACAAAAGTCTATTAGAGGCGCCCAATCTAAAAGAAAAAACATTTACATTCTGCGGCTCACATATAAAGTCAGAGGTTCGTCCTCGGCCGACCTACCTGCCTGTACCTACCTGTACCTAACCTACCGACCCTAGTCGCACTTAAGCCTAGTGACACACTTCAGCTTGCAAGTAATCTCATTCTGTGCCACTAACTCCAGCGTGCTCGGTTTTATTTTCCCCTTCACCTTCCCCTTGGTAGCTAACTACCTACCAAAATAAATTGGCCTTTTATTTAACTGGGAACTAAACTAAAGTGTGTCTGAGTTTATCAGTATCTTCACTGAACTTGCATCGAAGTAGGTAGGCCACCGAGATATCTGTCAAAGTTTGCCCAGGCCAGACGTCGCCGAGTGTCGAGTCATCTATTCTGATGTAAGTAGGTATATAGATACCTAGTTAGGTAAGTTTGCTGCGTGACTTGAAACAAAAGGAGATGCGGGAGGGACCCATCTGGTTTCAAGCTTCGTGTTACCCAAGTTCTAAAGATACCTAGTTACATTTAGGTTGGTATCTAATCTACAGTCTACAGTCTACGAGACGTGGATAGACGTCTTAAGCTGATTGATTAATAAGACGAATGTCTAATACGTATTTAAATAATATCTTCCACAGTTAAAGGCGGCATTTCAACTGTACCCTATAAAAATCCGCAAATAATACGTATCTATTAGAGCGTATATCTCCGATTCGCCTAAGTATTCCTCAAACATAAAAGATAGACGAAAAATTCGAGTTGAGAAAATATGTACGGCAACGGCATGCGAAGGGTGGCCGAGGAGGTGGAGGACCGGGGGGAGACGAGGCGGTCCCCCCGCCCGCGTCAGTTCACTTGCAGCGTTCGTGCGTAGTGGTTGTGTTGCTTCTTGTTATTTTACGTATCGCGTGTGAGTTGTCGCGTGTTCCCGCTCGTAGTGTTCGTAGTGGCTTGAGTGGAGTGTGTGCTTGTGCCCTGTATTCTTTTTGGAGTGTGCTGCAGACGATGACCGCGTGCGTTTGACGTGGGGATGTATCCGAGCGCGGGCGCAATGAACGCGGCCGCAGCCGCCGCTGCCGTGGCGGCCGCCAGGCATCCGGTGAGCCACACACGCTTTACATAAATCATCCTCGGAGATAATCAACTTGTCGCCCATTATCGCGGCGCTTTTCTCTATGGGAAAGAATAAATTAAAAAAAAAAACTCGCGGTGCATGTGCATTGTTTTGACGGTTTTGACAAATCGCCTACGATGTGAAACCATTGGGAAAGTTGTACGAGTTAACGGTTTTTATTTACATTTAAACAAACTTTGCAATAGATATCCTTTAATAATAATATTTAACAATTTGCATTGTGCTTGTACTGACAAGTTTACAACCGAGCAAAACAATACGCGTTTGGTTCCCAAACTTTTTTTATTACCGTTCAAACGTAATAAAGAGAAAAAGCAACGCACAACTGCGCCCCCCGCGGTGACGCGGCTCGGCTCGCTGTCGGAGCGATGTCGGACACACTCAATTACCTGTGAAATTGCTTCTAAAAGTTTTATAATACTTCACATCGGAAGTACCTACGACTTTTAAAAAAAGCGCGTCATAAATTGTTAAGTTATGAATGACGTTAATTCGAATCATTACTTTATTGTTTTAAAAATAAAGTCCATAATACAGTTTTCATAAAAGTAACCGATGGCAATGTTTCTGTCGTACATCTGTCGTCGCTCCCGATAAAGTTCCAACCCTACCTACCTATACCCAATCAAATTTTTTTTTATTCGACTCGATTGCAACTTTGATTGGACTTGTGTTTTGGTGTTACAGTGACAGTTATTTTTAACAATGCACAATACCTCGAAAGAGTTACCTAAGAAGCTCAATTCCTCCGAGTACCTAGATAGAAAAAAGTTGCTAAAGTCCGCTCAGAGATTGCGTTTCTGACAGGTGGGCGATGTAAGATGAGAGAGAGAGACAAAATTTAGGCAATTGTATATATGAATATGTTGTCTCATTCGCACGACCTGTCAGAAACGCAAACACTGAGCGTCCGGACTTTAGAGTAAGGCACTGTACTTACAAATTGTAGAAAAACTAAAATTTAAGAAAAAATAAAGTTAAACTCTCGACCAAGTCTCTTTCAGTGCGCTTTCATTTGAGACCCCATTCAAGTATGTAGGTATATTTTTGCAGACATTCGGTAATTCTTCCCCACTTTTATCACCCCACAATTTTTAAACGCCTCAACCGATTTTCATACTAATAACACTCGCGCTTATTTTTTTTTCTTATTAAAGGTGACTTTAATAAGAAAAAAAAAACGAAAAAAAATCACGTCACCTAAACAAACAGTTTATCTCAGAGGAATTACAATGCTTGGTTTGGTTTGTCTACGCCAATTTAAAGTGTTAATTATAAAATTCCGTGTTTATAATCGTGCCATTAAAAATTATCTCAGACAATTTGTCACGTTATCACGTTATGGATACCTACTTTTTAAATTGTGAGAATTATAGTAAGCCGACCTATTTGTTGTGTTAATGTCTATGTAGGTATCTAATTACAGTAGAACAAAGCAGAAGTTTAATTGCCTTCAGTGATTACCACATGCGATGTATAACACAATGAGCAAATCAATTTTTTTAGATGTTTATTAGAATTAAAAAAAAACTGTGGCATGCAATGTTGATTAGCCTAATGTTAGCTTGTCATGACTTTTTCTCAAGTAGTCTTCATACCTACTTTAACTTACCTACTTATGTACGCACTAAATTATAATAATTAATCTATACTTAATATTATATAAAGCTGAAGAGTTTGTTTGTTTGCTTGAACGCGCTAATCTCAGGAATTACTGGACCGATTTGAAAAATTCTTTTAGTGTTAGATAGATCATTTATCGATGAAGCCTATAGGCTGTATATTATCCCTGTATTCCTACGGGAACGGGAACCACGCGGCGTCAGCTAGTGCCAAAATATAATGCACGCTTATCACTGGAAAACGTATTATCATGAAAACATCAAAGTTCAAACTAAATGACTATATTTGGACCACCAGCCAGTAACTATAGGTAGGTATCTAAATAATTAATTACCTATTAGGCATTATTCTTAATAGGAAAATTGTTTTTAATATAAACATGCGTATTGATATAATGGTATTTACGTTAATAAGGTTTCAGTATAGGTAACTATGTACTTGGTGAATGTGACTAATTTTCCTTGTCAATAACAATTTGAATATGAAAAAGACTAAATACATTCCACTTCATTTTTATTTATTTAAAGATTAAATCATTTCATAAAGTTATTTGAATTTAAGTTTTATTCTATTCCTGAGGAAAAAAGAAAACTTTCCACACCACCTTCAACTGACAATTACATTGAAAAGCGAAGTTCCACATCTGGCAACACGTGTAGTTAAATCGTGGAAAATTTAACGGCAAATGTCCCTTGACTTGTAGAGTGCGAACTGTTAACCGTATTACGGATGACAGAAGGCTTTTACCCTGCTCTTTTACGACGCCTGGCTCTCGCTTTTACGACATAGTATGGGAGGGGGGAGGTGAGGGGCACGGGGAGACGGGTGCGGGTGTTAATGTAAATGCCTATTTGTATGTTTGCTCAAAATCCGTGTCGCGTCCTAGGCACTCCGCTCTATGTCAATATTTGACAGATGGAATTACCGCTAGCTACGATAAAATGAGATGGCGTCTCGAGTTCACGTTTCTTCGCAAACAACGAACGACTCTCGCGTTTAATTTCCGTGAACCGCTATGGCGGAAAGAATGTCTGTGCTAACAATGAGCACATAATTTACGTTGGTTATTAAACTGCGCTGCCACAATCGAGTCTCCAAACGGTCTTCTGTAGGTACAGTCAGTCCGTATTACTATAGTCTGGCAAGTTCGTTGATGACACTCCCATGATATGCGGGCGACGGGGGGAAAGAATGCGCGGATGTGAAATCGTGCGTGCGGGAAAGTGAGGTGCATCAGTCGTGGTTTTTCATTCATCGCTACACGCCCCCCGGCCCGCGCGGACCATCTGGAGTGTTACGAACGAAGTTGCCAAGCTATAATACCTACTCGGAAATAAGTATGTTCAGTTTTAACTTGAAAGAACATGGTTGGTAAGCGAAAATTAAAGCCATTGAATGAGCCAGTACGTGTATCTACTTATAATAATGTATATACCATTCACCACTTATTTTTAGTGAATTGCATAATAATAAAGTCTGTAATAAACGGATCTGTAATAGGTTAAAACCTAGCTGATGTAGATTTAAATCCATTCGAACTATCTATCTAGTAATCAATGAGAAAGTTTGTATGGATGGATGTTTGTCAGGGAGGTACTTAATCACATCAGAATGGCTAAACGAATCTCGATGAAATTTGACTGAGAGATAAGTAGATTATATTTTGTAACAGCCCATAGACAATTTATAATCCCAATAATCCCCCAGCAATGGGATCCAAGAAGATAAAGTGTGAGGCACTACTAGGAAGTACGAGTATCTAAGAACAAGCTTTGCACTATTAAAAACCTACCTACCTACAAGTAGGTATACGATTGTATTATTAAAATAAAGCATGTCATTACCATTATCTAAAACTTGATAAAGTGTTTTATTTCTGCTCATTACAAAAATGATATCAACGCGGCATAATCCCTAGATAAGAAGCTTTCATTAAGTAGCTAAGTACGTAATACCTAATGTATCTACTTGTACTTACTAAAATAATAATTAATTATAATTACTGTCTTCCAAAAAATCTCGTAGGATCTTAAGTAGGCAACTAAAAGAGGATAATTTGTCATGATCAATGCCTTATTTAATGTTTTGCTATAGAGCAAGGCCTTCCTAATGGGAGAAAGAGATTTGGAGCTTAAACTCACCACTCTGTTCTAACGCAGGTTGGCGGGTATGTTTTCAAGTACCTACGGACGGTGTTAACGGTAGGCACGGAATGGTTAGTATTAATAGGAATGCATTCTAAAAGGAACCTTTAAACCTACACCCAAGGTCACAAGTCCTGGGACCTGCTCGAGAGTTTCCTCTAACCATAAAAAGCTAATATTGTCGATGCTACCCGTCAATAGTCTAGTAAATGACTAGTGATTTATACCCTCATTTTTAATTTGATTGTTGGTAAACAGTACTCACCAAGACAGGCTATAGTATGAGGCTATTTCTCGAACCCAGGACATCATGATCGGATGCCACACACCCTAACCACTGGACAAACCAGGCAATCAAAAATAGGTACCTACATGCAAACGGAAATGTATGATGTGAATAGGGATTACGCTTCACGGCTGTGATAAGAGCGCCTTGAGTCAATGCTCGTCCGAAATAATTCCCCACATTTGTACTGATAACGCTTATCAGTACAAACACGGCATTTGGAGTATGCTAACAAGTAACAAGTCCCAGCTATCGGCGCGCCATCAATTTGTTCGGCGACACTTGTCTGACTTTTTGGTACATGTTAATACCTGATAATGCTATGATTGAACTGGTTTTTTGGTGGATTAGGTTTTTTTTCTATATTAAGGTTTATTATAGGTATATTCTACTTATTAGATAGTGTGCATAGCTATTTATTTAGGTGTCTATCTAAAGGAAAAGGAATTAGTAAAAATTTATATAGGTAGTTGAATAAAATATTTTATTCAATTTTTTTTACTCATGAGTAACTTGCATTAATGATGATGAGTTGACGAGTAATAGAAACGAATGGAAAAGATTGACATATTTTTCCGACCCCACTTAAATGGGATAAGGGTAAGGAGATGATGATGAGTAACTTGCATTAAGACATTTACCTACATACCTGACTTGCAAAGACAATATGGTTTATTATTTAGTTAAATTACTTAAATAGATTAACCAAACAAACTTTATCCCTTATTAACCAAACAAACTTTAACTAAACAATCACATTCTATAAACGATAAAAAAAAAAACTCAAATAAAATATTAGTCACGTGCCTAAGCCGAGTTCGGACTACTTTAGCAGTTTAGTCGAGTACTGCGAGTACTTACCTACTCGACAAACCATATGGTACAGACACGGTTAGCAGCTAAATTTTACGCTACTCGACTAAACTGCTAACTTGATGACAACACAAGAATGGTTGTATCTGATTGTTTTTCTTTGATTTATTGATTTTTAGGTAGGTCAAAGTCAAAGAAAGAGATAAAAACATATAATAATTTATCATAGTTTATCTAATTTTTTGACATCGATCATGCAGCTAAGTTAAAGGATGTGTTAAAGTAAAAATAAGTACCTATCTCTTATTTAAATTAAATATGTAAGCTATAAAATATTACACTCGTATCCGTATCTAAAACTGCAAGAAAAATACCTTGCATTAAAGTCTTATTTATTTATTTATTTTTAATTAAAAAAAAATTACAAAAGACCCCAACAATTAGGTAATAACACTCTTAGTTAGATAATAACTACTATAACTTTTCTAATTGATCTTCTACCTAAATATATAATTTTTCATTCTTCATGTTAGATTATTTTTTATCAATAGTTCAAGCCATTATCTTCGCTTCATCACTAGAATAGCATCCCCTGCGGGGTATTTTTACATCCAAACATAACATCTTCTTGGAATGCTCGATGTCAAAACATTTCACAGATTTTGTTCTTTTTTTGTTTATTCCAACACGATGGGCGACGATGCTTCTAAGAAAGTAGAATCGGCTTTCCGATCCCAGCGCTACCATATTAGTTTTACTAGCATTTTTATTGAACATCGACTGAGAACAATAAAGCGATTCCCAATAGCTGTTTTTATGAACTCTAAAACCATCGGCCGTAAACTCAAAATAGCTTGAAGCGGAGATATTACGTTTCGAGAACGTGGCGTGTAATTTAAATATTTGTTCTAAGCCTGTTTGGATTGTAAGTGCGAATGGTGTTTAGATGTTTACAGTGCTGCTGAACTCATGTATTGTGTATACTTTTCGGAGCTACATTCTAATATCACTAATAAACACTTGACATCGATCTGTTTTCCCGCTTCGAAGAAATACAGACACGGTAATGGCTTCGTGACGAAAATAAGAAACGAGCTTCAAGTACAGCCTATAGCTGTGCATCGCGTGACTTTTACAATCAATGGGGGATTATGGTAATTCTTCACGAATACATTTGTTTAAAAGGCGTGCTTAATCAATAATCATTATTATAAACCACATTTCAAATGCAATTTGTCTTGTTAATAGACTTTTTTTTAGATAAATGAATCCTTAATGAGACACGAGTTTTTAAACATGCTATCAATTAATTGTTAATCAATTTTTCATGAGCTATTCTAGTGCAATAAGAGTATCTATATATTTATTAGGATATATATTTAAATGCTTTAGTTAGACAAAAAAAAACGCAAAATAGACCCCCAACAAATTTTCAACGTATAAAATTTCGCTTGAATTCATTCAGTTCATTCGAAATTCAAATTCCAACAAAAGAAGTCCTTTCGCCGAGTGAACAGGTAGACGTGGGCAGACAGACGTATTCAATAATTTGAAATAAGAACACGTATTTTCTTTTTATATCCGTTTAAACGCATTCTGTTTAGTTTTGTTTTTGTGAGCGGTCGCTGGATGCGGGCCTTTCATCCGGGCCCACACAATACTGCCACTCAAAAACTGTTCATTGTATTTTAATTTGACCTTTTCGGCGATAATTTATGGGAATCTTTTTTTCTTCAGGGAACGTTTACTCAGTCTATTATTGTCAGATTTTTTGTGATCAATTTAAAAGTTGGAGCCATCGAATTTAGGGACTATTAAAAACATTATAGGTACTGGGTATTGTGTAAGTGATTCAGTAATGTCTTGTTATTTGTTCACACGCAATTGTATCCCTTTAACAATATAAATTGTTATTTAACATCCCATATTAGTAAATTTTTACGTATTGCTATTAATGAATCGGAAATTTGTTACAAAAACAATTATCAAATGTTAATTTGACTTTAAATTGTCAATTAGTTCGATATTGTATTTCACATTGTTTGATATTGGTCGGTGTAATTGCGGTTGACCGTTATATTTAATCTAGCGATAATTTTATTTGTTAGCATATTAATCGCATACCTACTTGGCTACTTAAATACTTAATTGATACTGAAAGTTGGATGTGCATGCTACGAACCGTATTCGAACCTACGCTTTTCGAACCGAAAGCAGAGATCATATCCACTGGGCTATCACGGACTCATTTATTAATGGTTTTTTTTTACATTATTTACTGTGTGCTTAGTAATTTTTCAAGTGTGTTTAATATGACAGTCGTCATTGATATACATATTCGTGAGTCATTTTGATTTTAAATACTCTGTCAAAGATCATTTAAATAATTGTAATGGCACGCAGTTATTTATACAAAACAATGTAAAAAGCAGTGGCGTAGCTAGGTGACCAAGGGCCCTGGTGAAAACTAAAAAATGGGCCCTACTATCATCTTAAATGGTTAGGTTTTATCAAGTAGAAATACTTATTCATCAGTTCATATCGTTTTCAAAATTTTCTAAATTCAGTTCGGTCGCGATTTTCTTTATTAGGATTAGAGGACCCCCTGAGCATGAGGGCCCCTGGGCTTTGCACTGCCTAACCCCTGGGTAGCTACGTCATTGACAAAGAGGAGAAACGCCATGCATCATGCATGTCTCTCCGATCCGCGTGCCTCTGGAACGGCTACCGATACTGACAATAGTTTTATTGTGTAGTACCTACTCGAGCGAATACGGCGGCCATTTGTAACGCGCAACTTTTTGTGAGCTTTGCGAAAAATGTATTTTTTTAGGGTTCCGTATAGGTATTTTGTACTTGGTGACGTTCATTCTGAGAATGAATGACGTCATACAGTCTCAGAATGAATGACGTCATAAAGTTGTTGTAAAATAATGCATTGTTGTCCAAATTAAACTGGTACATGCAAAAATTTAATCGCAAGATTTTACCCGAACAAATATTACATACATAGATAGGTACGTTGTAAGTTAAATAAAAACTTATAGGATCGGAATACTTATAGGATCATTTTGTTGTCTGTCTATCTGTCAAGACCTTTTATTTCGGGAATGCGAAGAGGTATCAAGTGGAAAACCTTACCCTACTCTTATTTCTACGGTCTCATGAAGTTGTGAAAAATCAAGCTTTCAAGTTAACATATAAAAGATACCACCGTTTATTTAGCAAAAAACTCAATACCTATTTGGACTCTCAAGGGAATCAAAACTCATACTTAGGGAATCAAATTTCATGACGTAACTATGAAATTTGGTAAAAAAACATCGTTACAGACCAGATTTTTTTTAAAACTATTCGTTTGTAATAAAATCTTAAAAAAGGTTAGTGTTTAAAGTTGAATTTCGAAAAGATCCCGGCAATAACTGCGCAATTAAATTTCTGAACACTGATTTATAATGATCCAACGCACGGAACCCCGCACTCCCGCGACTCCGACTCGCACTTGTCCGATTTTTTACTCGCTTTAACTTATTCGACTGTATATCTAATTAGAGCAGATAGCGCAGTTTTTATTGGTATTATAAAAAGTTACATTTTAACGCTTCGAGTAATTTACGTCTAAATTGCATGAGTTCGCGATGTAGTAAACTATCCGCTGGGTGATTATTTGCGGTTGCGGCTTGCGTTTCATTATTAAGTGCGATCTGGTGCACCGTGCGGTCTATGAGGCACAGTCCGTCTCATGACCATCCCGGTGGTTGCATTCACCAAAGTGGTATGACGATTAGGTTAATTTTATGAGACATTCGGTAAATAAGGTCAATATTAAATAATTAATTACATATTAACTAAGACTGTCTTGGATGTTTAAAATAAATAAGATAGTAACATTTCAAAGTAAATTAGGTATAAATCTTTTATCGTAATTATATGAAAATTAATAAATTTTTAGGTAGATTACATTCAATGTGACATTTTTTATTAAACGATGTATAAACGCACAAATAACAAATATATTTGTAATTTTTTTTGAACGCCCATACAAATATAACGATCTCTTGCAGGGCGTAATTCCGTCGTGCTATTTAGTATAGAGCGTTTTTAGCGATCCGTGGCAGCGCCGCAAATATGAACATTTAAATCCCTGTAACTCCGAAAGTAATAATCGAAGATACCCTGTCACTTGTACAAAATACTCTTAATTTATTTACAATTAAAAAAACTGTCATGTTCTCCATTGCTAGAATTCGCGATGTAATAAACTATCCGCTGTATTATTTGCGGATGCGGCTTGCGTTTCGTTATTAAGTGCGATATGGTGCACCTTGCGGTCAATGGGGGCCCATGTCGGTGGTTGCATTCACTAAATTGTGATGACTACCAAGTATGAATATTATATTGATTTTTATGAGACATTTACACACATTTAGACACTAATATTATAAAGGTGAAAGTTTGTGTGTAAGTGTGAAAGTGTGTAAGTATGTTTGTTCCACTTTACGCTGCGGCTACTGAAGCGATTTGACTGAAATTTGGAATGAAAATAGATTTTACTCTGGGTTAACACATAGGCTACTTTTCATCCCGGAAAAATCCATGGTTCCCGTTGAATTTGTGAAAAACTGAATTCCACGAGGACGAAGACGCGGGCGTCCGCTAGTGATAAATAAACTGTCATCATCCCTATTGCTAGAGTCCGCGATGTAATAAACAATCCGCTGGGTGGATTATTTGCGGTTGCGGCGAACGTTATTAAGTGCGATTTGCTGCACCGTCGCGGTCGCAGTCCGTCTCATACCCATCTCGGTGGTTGCATTCACTAAATTGGGATGACGACTAGGTATGACTATTTTTTCAAGACATTCGGATAAATAAGGTCAATATTAACTAATTAATACATAAAAACAAAGATTGAAAATAAATAGATTATAATGTCTTAATTAAATACATTAAAAAATAAACTGTCATCATCCCTATTGCTAGAGTCCGCGATGTAATAAACAATCCGCTGGGTGGATTATTTGCGGTTGCGGCGAACGTTATTAAGTGCGATCTGCTGCACCGTCGCGGTCGCAGTCCGTCTCATGCCCATCTCGGTGGTTGCATTCACTAAATTCTCGGGCGCATTTTTCCCGAGCCCGATTGTCCGCAGCTCCATTTACAACGTCTACACGCCAGTTCCTTTTACGCTTTTATTTACGCTCCTTTTATTATTTTTAAAGTCCGTTTGTTCCTCGCGCGCCGGCGAGCGACGGTTATTTATTTTTTACCGCCTGCCCTCCCGGCGACCGTGTGTTGTTGTGTCCCTCGTTTTATTTTTATTTTCCTGCTTCTTATTATGGAGTTGTTGTTTTTTATTTTTTACTTTATTATTAGGTGCTCGCGTGTTGTTGCTTTATTTTTATGTTAAGAGGCGCGTTGTTGTTTTTTTTTTTCATTAATCGAGCCTCACACCGAATTATGGTCATTAAAGGATAATTTGTATTATGGTAATTTGGGATGCGTGTAATTTTTGTTTCGTGATAGTAACCTTTTTATGTGTAGCTCGGAATTGATGAATTGTGTTCTGTTGAATTGCGTGTTGCGAAAACGTTTGTTGAGATGAGAAACTTGTTTATTTCTCGATTCGTTCTGATATGTGCAATGATATAAATTTCTGTTTTATAAAGCACTAGTCGATGCCGCGCGGTTTCACTCGCGTGGTTTCCGTTCCCGTAGGAATATGGGGATAATATATAGCCTAATATAGTCGTGATAGCCCAGTGGATATGACCTCTGCCTCCGACTCCGGAGGGTGTGGGTTCAAATCCAGTCCGGGGCATGCACCTCCAACTTTTCAGTTGTGTGCATTTTAAGAAATTAAATATCACGTGTCTCAATCGGTGAAGGAAAACATCGTGAGGAAACCTGCATACCAGAGAATTATCTTAATTCTCAGCGTGTGTGAAGTCTGCCAATCCGCATTGGGCCAGCGTGGTGGACTATTGGCCTAACCCCTCTCATTCTGAGAGGAGACTCGAGCTCAGCAGTGAGCCGAATATGGGTTGATGACGACGATATAGCCTAAAGCCTTCTTCGATAAATGGGCTATCTAACACTGAAATAATTTTTCAAATCGGACCAGTAGTTCCTGAGATTAGCGCGTTCAATCAAACAAACAAACAAACTCTTTAGCTTTATAATATTAGTATAGATTTTATAGAATGCTCACGCTAAATTATTATAAATAAAATATACTTACTACGTACGTAAAAGTAGGGATTCTGTACGTATGTACTAAAATTACGTTTTATCGAAATATGTATTTAGGGCCAAGTTGTTTAGATTGTAACTTGTTTTATATTATAATTTGAACTAATTATTTATTTTGTTTCAGGGTCCACCGCAGCCCGGACAACCTATCAAATTCACGGTCGGAGAATCCTGTGATCGAATAAAAGAGGAGTTTAATTTCCTTCAAGCCCAATATCATAAGTGAGTTACGTTATATTTTTTAATTTGCTATATCTTTTAAATATGACACATATTCCATTTCCCCTCTAAGTCGGGAAAGAATGTTTTAGTAGTGGGTATGACACTAGTCCAGCAGGGCGGGGATCAACAAGTCACCCTTCGGTGATAAGTCAAGCAGCTTTACCGTTGAGCCATTGAGGCATTAGCAACTTGTCTGCCTTTCGTACCACATCGCATTTCACTAAAATCTATGTGTCCATGTTATACCTACCTACTTACATACTTGTAAATAATGTGGATATATTTTACTAAAAATGTACACATTGCCTGTCTGCTTGAATAACGTGTTATCTCAAAAATCACAATTTTATAGGAGACTATTTTTAACTAAAAAACAAAATTCGTATCAAAAGTTACATGTGTTTTTTAAGTAATGTAAGTTTATCAAGTTTTTTTTTACTTGAAAAATAATTCGTAATAATTCGCCTCTTGTAATAATGTAATATTCGAGATATCACGTGTTGCAAAATATTGTTCTACAAAAAAGTACCTACTTCTACTATTATTCATAAATATTCTAATAAAACTATAACAGATCAAAACGAACTGCAAATAAAAATCACCGTAAATACACCAGTAAGCCTTCATACAACGTTTTATGTAAATCTTTTTTATCCATGCTGATCGCTTTGTTACTGAAAGCAACGTATAATATACTATAGTACTATTCGTATAGGTACAAACAAATACAATCCTCAACGCAAAAATATCAAACATAACATTAGTGAGAACTTGAAAAAAAAGGTACAAAAGTAAATCAGCTAAAAAGGGCTCATCGGGGATTTCGTCCGTCGCCGGGTATCAGTTGAATCATCCCCTATCTGCCCCTTTGTCGACTAAGTAGTCCTTTTTTACATCCATTTTGTGACCCTTTGCTGGTAACTTAAAAAATCTGTCGGGCACAGGTAGGAACGAGAATTTACGCTCTTTATTTTTTTATACGCCACATGTTGCGAAGATAAAATTCATTCAGCCTAAGTTATTGAGTGTTACGAAGTAATTTTTTTTTGTAACATGACAACAGTTTAGTTTTTTTTTTGTATTTAATTATAGGTTGAGTTGTTATTTTTATTATTAAAATGAGAAATTAAAATTAAAGATAAGTGGGTAGGTGGAAGGCAAATAGGGTAACTCCTAATTTGTAGTCTATACTAATATTATAAAGAGGTAGTTTGTGGTAGTGTAGGGGGTAATCTCTGGATATACTGAACCGATTTTGAAAATTCTTATACCCTAGTGAGTAAGTACACTTAGTGCTGATTAACTTGACACCTGGCTCGAACTGTATTTAATTGGTTGTGTTTGGTAGGTGTCAAGTTAATGCGCACGAATTATGTATATATCCGTATTCTTATGGGAACGGGAACCACGCGGGTGAAATCGCGGGGCGTCGGATACTTAGGTATCTAATAAAGATGATAAAACTAGTTATTTCTTAGTTAAGAAATTAAGTCCCAACTTCGTGCCCATGAATTAAATATCTAAACGAAGTGGAACAGTAAATCATTGATAAACCCGTTACAAGTTTGACCCATTGGCGACGGTATCGGCAATAAAATGAGGAAAATAAGCTGCTATTATTTTTTATAGCGCGTTTATCTTGTTTAAAGAGAGCTGTTTACATAAAATTGTATACTTAGTGTGTTTATTTGTTGATACAGCCCCTTTACACTTAGCCGGGGTTTGTTTAAAGTACCTACCTAAGTCGCTTATATAACGTCGCTTCTACATTGCATCTGCATTATCTTAGCAATAATGTTTAGTGAAGGTTACTGAATTAGTACTATATTTGTACTAATATAGATAGATACTCGGCAATGGAGTTATCTGACTGACCCGGTAAAAGTAAAGCACTAGTTATTTTTTATAATGCTAGCCACTCACCATACAATAAGTCCACGTGCCGGCAGCGGACAGGACATTCAATAAAACTGATCGTGTGTTGGTCGCGATCTATGCACATCGCGATCAACACACTATCTCCGTGAAACGAAGACAGATAAGAATGCATCTACTAGTAACTAGTTCAATATCTTATGCTTGCCACTCACCATCCAATAAGCTCATGTTCTTGCTTGACATCCGATAAGTTTTATCGGATTTCAATCAACAAAAATTAGATGTATTCTTGTCTGTATTGAGTTGAGACACGGTTTAAGTTATATTACTAGGTAACACATTTATAGATGTCTAGAAACATCCGAGAAAAACACCAAAGCACGTTTTTCATAACTGTCTGACGGTTTTTACCGGGACCACGATGGTCAGCACAAGAAACATGTCTTGCGTGTTGAACTGTTGACATAATTATGTTCTTACCATAAAATACTAAGCCCTGTATTATGAGACTGTTCGCGACAGTTGTCGGCATAAAGACACGGTTCCGTATTATATTTCAAACCAAGCGCATTGATGTCTCGGAACATCTCGAGAAAAACAACAAGACGTGTTTTTCATGTTTCCGCTGTCGGTTTTTGCCGAGATCTCGATGGCCTGCAGAAATATATCTTGTTTGAAGGCATGTACAATATTATTGCTCGTAAATGATTTTCTGCGGGAAGTTGGCGTACCTTGGGTCGTTTTTGCACCTGACTTTTTTTTAAGTAGAAACGCCAGAGCTATTTCTTAAAAGTATCAGGAACTAGGTATAGAACTCATCTGCATGGGAAGAGAACTTATTTTTCAACTCAGCATATGACATGCTGAGTTCCTATACACCAATATTAATGCGTGTAAGAGTGTATTAATATAATACGACATATATTACAGACCTTCAGAGAAATATTTAGGTACTTCATATTTTTTTGATTATTAAAAAATACAAATATCTATCGTATAAAGAGATGTCTTAAATAAAAATATAAGTCATAACTATACATAAATAAAAAGCTCGATAGTCTAGTAAAAAATAAGCTTCAAAAGATTCGAGAAATTTCTAGTGCTTGTCAAATCAAATTATGTAATTCCAAAAGTTACCATGATATTACTTCAATTCACTGAACTGCAACTGGAAATAAAATTCTAGTATAGATAGGTAACTTTTAACGTTATAAAGTTGAACATACAATCCAAAGGTTCAAAACATTTTAATACACTACTTAACCCTTTAGTTTTTAGTACTTAAGTTGTTAGTATTTCCTCTTCTTAAATGGGTATAAGTAAATAATTTAATTTTTGCTATCTCTTGTTTCAGTTTAAAATTAGAATGCGAGAAACTGGCTAGTGAAAAAATTGAAATACAAAGGCATTACGTAATGGTAAGTAAAAATATTTTTTATAATTACATATCTAATATCAAAACAATTAAGCAAGAGAAAATAGTTAAAAAACGACATTACAAAAAATGGCTATATTCTAATTTCTACGTTCTTGATTGTAATTATGTGTATGAGCAAGCATTGTTTATTTGCATGTATGATGTACACGTCTCTGGTGTACCTAAATAAAAAAAAAAACTCAAGCTGTTCACAGAATAGTGTTGTAGCGTAATAAAAGGTGCTTGTTTCGACCGGTTGATAGATGATTATCGTTTAATGTGTACGAACAATCAATAAAGCGTATCTTTTGTCCGACGCCCGCATATCAACAATCGTCCATTGAACAGGCGGACCGCTTGCCCCCAGTTGTTTACAGATAATCGTTGACGTGAATGTACGCGTCGAGCGACACGCTCGCGAGTTGATGCGTGTGAGCTAATAACTTCGGATTAGATAAATAAACATTACTAAACGAATGCATGTAAATATCTTGAAACAATATTTTAATTAAGTATTTAACCTATTATTAAAAGTTTAGTTAGTTTTCTATAGATAATTTAAATTAAAAAAACTTTATAATATAGCTGGAATAAATAGCTCCAGATACGAGTATAAGAGCAACTTGCACATATCTATATATAGTATTTTGTTTTATACCTATAATATATTTTTTCCTTTTTTGTACAATAAAGAAACAGTTATATTTTTGTCTTAAAGCAAATTAAATGATTTCACAATTCTATTGTACTTATCTATTTTAATTTTTACGTCAGGTGCAGGTGGGTCAACTAGATTGAGCACGATTCCTGGGTAAAAAGTACCATTCACACAATCCTGGTTGGATTACAAAATAAGTTGTGATATTTATAGTGGATACGTTCATATTTGTTATAGTGGATCCCTATATGTATTTATGACCAATTGGTCAAATACCTTTATAAATGGGAAATTAACGAAAACCTCTCTCACTCTCTAGAGATAAACCGTGTCACTTTTTGGCATACTAATTATTATATGTAGGTACCTACGTTTGTTCGCGTGATAACTGATAAGTGCGCCGGCTGTTTCGATCAATTGGGAGCAGTAATTACACACCTTGTTTATCATTACGCAAACATAAATTGTTTAGATAGGAGTACATAGTTACCTGCAAGTAATGATTTATTAACTTTATTAAATTTAGTTTACATTATGAGCTTATATTATGATATACGCTAGAGGTAAATTGAGTTGACTAGTGTGTAGATAATTTGTATCATTAAAATAATACTGTATACAATTTACATGTCATAAATAGTGTAACTAAATTTGAAAATATATCATGTTTGAAGTGTACCTACCTATTTGATATCAATTAAGTAAGCCTACACAAATACCATTAGCAATCGATACTAAAACTAGATTGGGGATACAGAAGAAAATTAATTTAGTTTTGCCCTATAGCAGATTTTTCAGTAGGTACTTTCCCGTTTTCGAATTTACCAAGTTCACAACATTCTATTTAAACAGGTTTCAAACAATTCGCATTAAAAAACATGTCATATAAAATGACGGCATAAAACAACCCATTTAATAGCCATGAAAAATGTTGAACACACGGAAAAAAAATGTCGATAACACGGGGAAAATATGCCAGCGTCGTTATTAACCAATTCCGCGCGATGACGTACAAAAAAATATATATAAAGTGGCAACATTTTTCAGGCGACCGAATAGATATTTGGCAGTCCCTAATCCCCCCGCGCTCGTTCCGGCCCGATATGAATCACGATTAAGTGTTGCCAAATCGCCTGCAATTTATTTTAATACGCTCCAGAGGAAATTTTCGCGAGCGGTTTTTATGTCGCGCACATATTGCAAAAGTGTAGCAACTAGAAAATAATAAAAACCGGGAATCTTGATATTCAAATTATATAGAATTTTGCTATCAAATTAGGTATGTAAAACAAAATCTTGTCGCCGAAAAATTCAGTTATTTCGCTTAATACGAGTAAATACCTTTAATAGTAAAGTTGGATTACTTTCATTCAGTATTCAAAATATTAAGATCGTGCTGACTTTGATAGCTATTTATTTTGATAAATAAAGGCACACATACGAAATATGTTTTTTTGGTATTTTACTCAGCAAAAAATTATATCTGTATAATATAAATGTAAAGATATTGTTCTTTTCTTCATATTTTCTGTTCTGTAAATTCTGTAAATAACTTCTGAGAACCGGATTTGTGTTTAGGACACATATAAAGTGACATAAATGAATATTTCCCGTTTATAAAATATCCTAGAGTTGTGCCACTTTACCAGCACGTGCGCGGTCGGAAACACTCCTGGCCGCGGTCCAGGGCTGTTGCGGAAGTTTAGTCACTCGCCTCAAATGATTTGAGGAAGCTAATGGCTGCCAAGTGCTTTCTTTGTCGCGTTACATTGTCCCATCCGACCAATGTAATTGATCCGATTAATTTGTTTATTTATGTTTCAGTACTATGAAATGTCGTACGGCCTCAATGTGGAAATGCACAAACAGGTATGTAACTATTTTACATTTTAATTACTACTTACTATATCTATTAAGTGTGCCTTTATTAAATTGACGGACACTTATTAGGTATGTGGGTACATTACTTTAGTTAAGAGATTTACGATTATGTTGTTGTAATATATTTTTAGTACAATGATAAGACTTACAATTTTTGCCAAACTAACATCTCATCTCCGTAACTTGATCCTACAGGAAAAATAGCTTTAATAGTATTTTTTATGTACTATCAAATACATGGAGGTAAGTAGGTAATTAAACAGTTTTAAAAACTCTATACTTTTCCGTTTGTAGACCTGCTTGAACGATCGTTAATGTTTATTCAAAATTGAGTTATTGACGATAACACAACCACAAAAACATACTTTGAATAAATGTTTCATACATTCGTTTGATATTATCATTTCGGCAGTCATTATTACGTTGTGCTTGACGAATATCATATTACCATAGTACCATCTATTCGTCAACTTATTTGCCGTCGGAATAGAATAACAATTAAATAATTATATTGCCTTGCATTAAAAAATCGTTTCTATGTGTTAGGTCAATTTATTATTGCTGTTTAAAGTGTTGATAGTTGGAACGTAAATGTTTTCACATTCCATTATTTGTTACGGTATTTAGAGCATCGAGTATTATGATGGAGGTGAAAATAGCTATTTTTTATTAGCCTCGGTGCAAAGTGGCGCGAGGGAAAAATGAACGCCTGCAAAATGGCGTATAAAAAAAAAACAAAGTGTTATTGCGCCTCGCTCGTTTGGTGGATAAACGTTGTTTGACAGCGCGCCCGCAGCACTGGGGAGGGTTAAGGCTAGGGGGGGTCTCAAAGTATGGTCAAATCGCGATTTGTTTGCACTGTTTTATTGATAGACTTTGTTTACTTTTTTATGGTATTAAACAGGCTATTATGAAAGTTATGGGTGCGCTTGCCTATTCTCTACTCTAATTGGACGTTCTTTTGTTTGATATTGGTTATATAAAAGGTGTACCTACACCTAGCAGAGGTACAATGTTACGCTTTAGTTTCACGGTCAAGAGGATAAATCCCAGAGGGAGAGATGTTCCCCGTAGCTATTCGCTTAGTTAGACTAAAGTGGAAAATATAGAAAAAAAACTAGCCGACGCCCTGCGGTTTCACTCGCGTAGTTCCCGTACCTACCATACAATACGGGGATAAAATAATAGCCTATGACAATCACAAATAACGTAGCTTTCTATTGGTAAAAGTATTTTCAAAATCAGTTGAGTGGTTCCAGAGATTAATTCCTACAATACCACAAGCTTTACCTGTTTATAATATCAATGTAGATAGACAGATGTTTTATAAAAAAGCATAATCTTATATTAATTTAAATAAAAAAAAAATATTTTCAGAGTATAAAGAAGTTATTATTGTATTTCTTGTAATTATCGTAACTGGCGCCCGGGGAGGTTGTTGTGTAATACCTATTGAGAAAAAAAAGAAAGTTATTATTGGGTTTGGTCGTTTCTTGTAAACGTTGTTTCATAGCACCCCCGGGGTGTGGGGTGAGCCTGGGTGGCGGGGCTGGGGACAAAGTATGGTCCGTTTTGTTTACATTTCGCTTTCTAATTTATAGCCTGTTTTTGTTTACAGATTTTGTGTCAAAATGCGAAATCCATACTACAATTTATTACCTATAAATGCGAAAGTAAGTCTGTCTGTCAGTTACCTTTTCATGGTTAAAACGCTGAAACGATTTAGATAAATTTTGGTATCATAATAAATTAAGTAACCTTGGAGCAGAAATTATTATTATACTTTTTATCTCGGAAAAATCCATCCCGGGATTTTTGGGATTAAATATCAATTAATTGTTGAAAACAAACGCGCTTAAAAAAATTCTTAGTCCATAGTGATAAACTCTATCATAATTTTTATACTCATCTAGTTGTTCCTCTACCCCTATTTCTTAAGAATGATATAGAGGATTAATTATTATTATTATATTGTATGAAACTTGTTTCATCAATCAGCTAATGCAAGATTAGATTGCATCATCACTTTCCATCAAGTGAGATTGTAGTCAAAGGCTAACTTGTAAAAAACAATGCTCGCCACTGGTCATTAAGCATAGATTTTCTTTTCAAATACGGTATATTTTCAAATGGAATGTGGCAAGGGCTCGTACTAATGCCATATTATTTACGACAATAACTTTACGCTTATTCGGAGCAATATTGAAACCGTGATTATTGGGGGAGCATATACCTACCCGTATTATGGAGTTCGCTTCCCCTAATGTGTGTGATTGAAACTCTGATAATATAACTAATAGTTAGTGACGCTTAGTGACTTCATTATTTTCTGAAAATTTAGGGTTATTAAATTAAAATGACACCTAAATTTTTCATTTGTGGATGTATGAATGCTGTATTTACCAAGAGTAATAATGAAAATTACCCTTAGGTACTGTTCATTTGGTTAAAATAAACTTATGAAGTGATTTATGGCAGGTTCGGGTTCAGGTCCACTAATCCGCATCGCACGTATCGGATGCATCGCATCAAATGGATTTCAGTATTCTATTTATAGAAAGTTATAGAAGTAGGTACGTCGGCTTTTCGCGGATGATAGCAAAATAAATAAAGTATTTATATACATATACATGATGAACTTCCGCCAAGTAACGCCGTCTATCCAATATTTATGAAAGTGCGTCCACTGATCCGCGTCGTATGGATCGCATCGAACGGATTTTATCTACCATAATATTAAAAATCCGTTTGATAGGCAAGATGCGACCGATACGTACGATGCGGATTAGTGGACGCCTGCCGTTAGACTTCATATTAGTTTTCATGTTGGATAGATTTGAGGTTTATACAGTCAAGCTTAAATTAGAAATTAGCTTGCGGCAAACTTGACAGCGTAAGCTTTGAAGCCGGCATACACGTTATACGTGTGTTTTTAATGAATATATTTTTTTTAATTGACACGTTTGCTTAAAATTAGTAGTAGAAACAATAATATTTTGTACTTACTATTGTTGTTATCTATTGGAAAAAATTAATACGAATAGATACCTATTGTCGAAGAAACTTGTAGAGAATATAGCGTAGGATGAAGATAACAAAGTTAAGAAGCTAAAATTATCGCTTAAATAAACAAGTCTACCAGTCTGGCAGGTGTTAGGTGTCCGACCGACAAACTTAATTTGAACAAGGCTCCCGGCGGTGATTAAGTTACCAACAGAATTTAATTAACGGAGAAAAAACATTTTAAGGATGAGAAAATACGCCTGAAAAAATCAGTAGGCATTTTTGCCCATAGATTAGTTAATAGTTACTTCGTTAAGTTATTAAATTTTTTCGGATAAAGACTACACCTAAATCTTCCTTTGACGACTTAAAGATTTCAATAATGCTTCAATATTACTTTTTGAAAGTTCACAAAAGAGAAACACCCCTAATAGGTGATACGAACTCCAATTCACGTATATAATCTTCAATGGTGTACTCGACAACCCTAACCGCAGGGCATCAATAGCTATGGTAACGAATAGTTATTACTTTTGCATGGGGTCGCTCGCGAAGGGTTGCCGATAGGGGTTCCGTAGTAATCTGTTGATTTTACGCTCAGACCCCACCGTCAGATGCCACGCACAATCCCCCATTTTTGTTAATAATAGCTTTACCTTAACACGTAGGTACCTATTCTAAACGGAAACAAAATCAATTTATGACGGCCCAACGTTTTGCCAACGGTCTATTAACAGGCCTCGATTCCCATGTGGTGTTTCCTACACTTGCAATGGACAATCACCACCACCCTTAAATTCCTTCTTCATGACATTTAGTTGTACTTTGAAGTAGGTTTCAATAGCTAGTTGTTCTGTTCTACTTTTACCTGGGTATCGACTATCATGGAACATTTGATTGTTCGTCTGTCATGCTATGATCTGGAAGTCCTTGATGCACATAAGTTTGAATTTTAATGAGTTCATGGAAACATGAAAAGTAGAAATAGCTTTCCCGTTCCTGACTAAATCTGAGCCGAATTTCTCTGAACATGAGTAGGTACATGAGATATTTTCGTAAAGAACGAGTAAACAAATATGTTATCAAGAAGCCGTGTTGCGTATTAAGTGGTTTCACAACGTTTTGATTGTTTTGTTAGGAATCTGCTTGTACGCTAACCAAAATTTCCATATGTGTTTACAATACGATGTAGGTACCTTAAAATGTTTGTATTACGGTAGTTATGTAAATTCAATGTTAAATTTTAAATCCGTCTTTGTAAACAGAACAGATAACAAAATGATAAGTTTCTTCATAAATGGTTCAAAGCTGGAACGGCATGAAACTATGTTTGTTTAGGGTCTGGCGAACTGGCAACGAGGGTGATTTAGAAGGGTCGTATTGTTTGCCGCTGCGGCGGGCAGATGGCTCCGTTGGCTCAATGCTTGAATGCGCTATTTAGCGTACTGCAGCGCTTCATTGTTATGGATTATTACATTAGCACTCAACACGCTCAGTCGAGCGGCAACCAGAATATACCCTTTTTGCTCTGTTTAGATTTAAATCGCGCGATAGTGTTGGAATAACAAGCAATGTTTTAAAACTTTTTGTGCTTCACGCTTGTTTTTATAACCGTCCGTTGCGTGACGGCTGACCGCTCAATAACCGCGAGATTAATGTTTTGGAATTTTTAATTTGAAACATTGAAATGCGTTTTCGATCACGCCTACATGTAATTTTATTACCGAATGCCCAAGGCCGTCCGTCATAAGAAAAAAGGAATTGGTCTAAGATCCGACATTAGAAATATATACCCTCATCTGTTATTTATTGGTGATAAAAAATAAATGATAGAAGACATTTTTTTTTTCATAAAAAATCTATGAACTAGATAAAAAGCGACTTTAGGTAAATTAAGCTTAAAATAAGCTTTCATTTGACATATTGACATATAACTTTACTCATCTTTTTATATCTGGCAACCCCACAGTTGCAGTGTGAAAGCGGGCAACCTTTACATTTTCAATTCTGTTGTGTAGGTACATTCTTTGAACTAGTGTACATTTTTTTTATTAACCAATGACGGAAGTACAATAAATAAATTTAATAAAAAAAATAATAATTTACAACCTGCTATCCGGCCGCAATTTAAACAAGCTATTATTTCAATGTGAGTATTTTCTATCATTTATTTCTTATCCGAAAAAAAAACAGATGAGGGTGTATATTTCTCATGCCGGATCTTGTACTATAACATAAGAAAAAAGAATGTCAATACGGTCGAAGTCGTTAGCGGAGATTGCGTCGTGACCGCGGCGATCGGCCGGCGGCGTGACCGCGTCCAACGCGCGTTTTCCGCTCTTTCTGGCGACGACTAATTGCTTAGATTTTCTTTTGTTAGTCGCGGGGCCGGACCGCAAGTCAGACCGCGCCGAATCGCACCTACTTACGTCGTGAATTGATTGTTTCGTCTTTGTGTGGCTGTATCGACACGGAGCGTTATTGTTCTGTTTCTCTACCCATTATTCACGCTCGAACCGGCTTTACGTTGTCGATTATTATAATGATTTCCGTATACATATTTAATCGGCGACTATATAAGGCGCTTGTATTGTATTTAAATAATACATGTTTGATACCATTGTGCTCTAATAAATAAAACAAGGATGCCGGCTCGACTGCATATTGCGAAATTAATATATTTCGCGTTGATAGATCGCTTTGAATGGAAGTCAATAGTTGAAGAGCAATAAATTCATAACGCCGGAGTGATTTCATGAAGTGTCACGAGTGTCGACAGCGAAACAATAGGGTTGCGAGCAAGCTTCTCTCCGCCCGGCGGGGTATCGATAAAACACTGTGTCGTGTTTTACGAGCGTCGACACCCCTACACTGTGCGCTCCAGTGCACACATTCCCATCCCCCGGCACTCGTTTGTTGTGAAATATCTGTGCCGCGCCGCTTCGTGAGCAGCGCGCTGTGTTGGAAACAAACGTATCTACGTAGGGGGGCACCAACGTACAGTCTACTTACCTACCTGCCAAATTATCTTGCCATTGACATAGGTACTATGCGAGTATCACCGGGTTTTCGACTTTAATTATCACCATTAACTCCTAACATGACATTTGAAAAGTGCTTGTATAGTAAGCCTAATTAAAATAAATGAACTTTGACTATGAAAGATAATAACGTAGCTGAACTACTCATTTGTCCTGCATTTCTTTATTCATTTATTTATTTATTTTATACGCATATTATATATAAACATTACAGGCTAAACCTAATGTGTTTATATAAACTATCTATAATTCCTGCATTACTTGAACGTATCTGCTAAAAGTTCTGTGAAATTCAGGCGAAGAGAAAACCAAATCTAAACCCGGATCCCACTCCAATACCCCGCCGTCACAATTTAGTCACAAGCCATTCTATTTTTTTTTTAAATCTATCTAGGTACCTACGGTGGTTAGATAAAAACTTATTAACGGCGTACTAAAATAAAAAGACTTAGACGATTTTATAACCCTGTAGTGTAGTACGTAGGTATAGAATACAACATGCTGTTGACGTAAATTTTAATTTGTGGGAATATGAGTTGGGACAAAAAATTAAAAGAAAAACTCGTCTCGTCAGCATAATTTAATAATTTACGGGTTATTGCGGGTCTGCCGGCCGAGTCCCCTACACTCGGGAATTATTCATATGCGGGGCGGAGGGATGTTTACCCTTGCATTAGGGTGAGCGCACACAGTTGATAAAAACATTGCACGTGCTCGATCCGCTTAGCTACTATTTATAATGAAACTGCCGAGGGCGCTCGCCATGGCCCTAATCCTGTTTGTTTTACAATAGACCCAATATACGAACCGGGGGATATTAATTTTTAATTTTAGAAAGTGATTGAGAGTCTATTATGTAGCTGGTGGTAATTATGTAGGTAGCTTGTTATGATATAGCTGTTAGAAATTGTTATTTATTTATATGTATATACTTTATTGTATTTATTTTTCTGTTTTAGTGTAGTGCAAACGAAAGCGGCACAATGCAGGCAATTTCGTTATTTTCATTTTTTACACAAAATGATTGAACCGATTTTCATGAAAATTAAATAGGACCAATAATGGAGGAACCTATACTCTTTCACAAACAAAAAAAATATTTTCAAAATTGGTTAACAAGTTATGAGGTAAAACATTAAACATTCGTGTCGAATTGAGAACCTCCTCCTTTTTTGAAGTCGGTTAAAAAGAAAACATAGTAAACAAGTATGTGCAAAGGCGGTCTTATTGCTTATAGCAACATCTGCCAGTACAAGCTTTGGATAAAGGAATTAATGTAATAAAATGCGGGATATTAAGCGGGAAATTCATAATGCTATTTAAAGTCGCGCGTTTTTTTGCCGTCTGAGAGTACGTAAGTAAAAATGTTTATTATATTTCCTGCACTTCATAGATGCAAACGTGCACTTCATACCCTGAAGAGTCATTATGAACCTATAACTGACGTAATACCATTTTACGTATAGTGCCTACTCTAGCTAAAAGCCTTGTGCACGCCATTGAATTTAAAAATGATGATGAACAAGGAGTTGCGTGTAGTTATTGTGAATGAAATGATTCTTACATTCTTGATGATGTGGTTTGATAAATCGCTTCATCAGGTCACTATCTCTTACAACTTGAAAAAAAATCAAACATCCATGTATTATACATACATCCGAACATCTATAAATAATCCATAAGTTTTTTGTTCAAGTCTTGAATAAGTCAGGAATAACAAAATGACGGTGATGAATAAGCAATGAAACAACTAACAATAACTTGTTGTATTTGTTAATCCACTACTACAACTACGAGATATTAATATACACATATATTATGAACTCCATATCATCTTTCTGATAGCCTTCACTAACTTTGATCTATTAGCCACCTTAATATAATTATCAGCTAATCAATAACAATCGTATTTTTAGTACTCCTTAGCCCATTTTTAAAAAGGATCACTAATAGTAATTTTGATTAGTTAGCAATAAATTGATGACACCACATGACTTAAGAATTCCTAAAAATATACAGTTAGTGTATATCCACTAAAGTTACCTATACTTTTACTTTTTAAAAGGTATCCAAGACTACCTGTATTTTGCCACTTCTGCAGGCATATTCATTAACTTTGAGAACCTACTACAGCCTTTCTTGATGAGTTGTGTTTACCAACAAAGAAATTAGAAATGAAGGTAGAAAACACATGTCATTTCATTTTTTTTTAAATTATATATGGTTTGTATATAAAATGTTATATAAAATATATTAACCATATCTATTATACTCTCATTTTTAATTTGTTTGTTGGTAAACAAACAATCAAGAAAGGCTGTAGTAGGTTCTCAAAGTTAATGAATATGCCTGCAGAAGTGGCAAAATACAGTCTTGGATATCCTTTAAAAATATACTCCTTGGCTGTTATTGCCTATAAGGCGATATTTAAATATACAAAAACTGACTGAATTAAATAATCGATCACTTGGTACAGACAGGTGGAGTACTTAGACGGCTTTCTGTAACTTGCATGACATTCGCATTCGTTAAATATTCACATAATTTTATGCGAATGCGAACATTCGTAGCATCCCTTGTTTGTGCAACTACTAATATGAATTAATTGTAATAAATGTGCCAAGTAGATAGTACCTATTGATTTTAAAATTGCTCACGGGCAGGTGGAGTGCTGAGCTACGTTTTTCTTCTACTTGCATGACATTCGCATACGTTAAATATTTAGATTATTTGATGCGAATTCGTAATATCCCTTGTAAGTGCCTATATGCTATTAGAATCATTATTATCAGCCTATCAAACGGTCCCTTACTTATATGAATATGGAGCTTAAACCCACCACCACGCTCCAATGTGGGTTGGCAGGCTTAGGGTGATAATTTATTGTTAATGATAATGACCGGGACTGATAACTTAACGAGCTCTCTGAAGAAGAAGCTCTGGGATGTAACAATGCCGATTCTGGGAATTTAACAGAAAGACCCAGGATTTGAACCCATGACCTCGTGTTCCAAAATCAAAGAGCCTAATCATTAGGTATACCAACGAGCCAGTTAAACGTTTACATTATTTGATGCGAAGTCGTAACATCCCTTGTAAGTATCTACATGCTATTAGTGACTATAGTAATAATTAAATTATTAATGCTTTACATAAGTAGTATTGAATTAAATAATCACTCACTTGGTAAACTGGCAGGTGTGCGTTGAGCTTATACGGTTACATCTTGCATGACACTTCGCATTCGTTAACCATTCACATAATAATTATGATGCGAATGCCAGTCTTGAGTCTTGCTGCGAATTGCGTTACTTCCCTTGTAAGTAACGCAATTCGCATCCATTCCCTTGTAAGATACATTCTCTGTACTCCTGTGCCCCTGGTACATGTAATAATTTTTAGCTAATATATACTTACATTATAAACGCGAAAGTAAGTCTGTCTGTCTGTCTGTCTGTTACCTTTTCACGCTTAAACCACTGAACCGATTTGAATGAAATTTGGCACAGAGATAAGTGAATCTTGGAGCAGAACATAGGCTTTCTCCCCGGAAAAATCCACGGATTAAAAAAACAGATTTTACGCAAGCGAAGTTGCGGGCGTCCGCTAGTAAATAATAATACAATAGTGACACTAGACATAATATACAATTATTCTTAGGTAGGTAACTAGGTATGTTTAACTATTAGTTTTCCGCATTTTCCAATAGTTACCTACCTAGTATGTTTATCTACCTTCCTTCGTTATTTCACGATAGATAGGAGTGCTTTTTTTGTATTTTCTCTGCGAATAACATAAATTTTTGATAGACAGGAAAGTAGTTACGTATATATGTTTTCATCTTCCGCATGAGAAGATTGACTGTGTACCCATTTGTTTCTCATATCGATACGATACGGTACAGCGCTTTTGCTGAGCATTGTGCAGCATGGCGTACCGTGTCTATCAAATTATAGTGAGCGTTCACATAAAGGTAGTCGTTAAGGGTCCCGTATAATGGGCGCGCTATCGCAACATCTACAAGCGGTGCCGCGTTGCGCTGTGAATTGTCTAAATGAACGCAACAACTCACGAATGAGCGCTTCGTCGCCCCTTCGCTTTAAAAGCGAAATTATCTCTCCATCTATAGAACGCGACGTTGTTATTATTAAAGTAACCATGTTGATCTTATATTTGAGACAATCTAAAATATATTTTTTATTTTATTTTATTTTAAACAATAACTAAGGCGTAAGGCCTGCGAAAGGTTTGGTCAGACTTGGCTAAATACGCGTAGGTTAACGAAAAGTGGCTTTCTAGTGGTAAAAGAAATTTCATAATCAGTTCAGTAGATCCAGAGATTACCCTCTACAACACTAAAATTTACCTCTTTAAAGTATTAGTATATACTAAAGCCATACTGGAGGAATACTGTTTACCAACAAACAAATTAAAAATGAGGGTATAAATCACTATTCATTTCCCACCTAATAATAATTATAATTAACTTGTTCTAAAATTATTAAAAATAATTTTGATTAATAAGCTGAAAACAATTAGATAAAGTTACTATATTTTGAATAATATTTTATAAAATAACATATCATATTTTAAAATAAAAAAGTTATGAAATGACATGTGTTTCCTACCCTCGTTTCTAATTTGTTTGTTAGTAAACAGTACTCCTCGAGTATGGCTTTAGTATAGATAAAGTGTCCTACAAAATGCTGCTTTAGAATATTAATATTACGAATAAAATGTCCTACAAATGCCGTTTAACCTCTGGCAACCCTATCCGCACAACGCGGCAGATGGCGCTTGCAATAAAACCACTAAACGCGATATCGCTCGCCCGCTGCCCCTCGCTTTATTATTTGATAGGGGAGTCAAATTAAAGGATTTGCCGGAGCCCCTCGTTGCAACCCTCGCCAACAACAATCACCTCTGTATTAAGTCTAATTGTGTTTTCAAATTCGGGCCCTATAATGACACCGGCGATGTGTGCCATGTGAAAAAATAGGGCGCACCGACCCACTCCCTCGGGCTTTATTAAATTCATTATAACAGTGTGCACCCTGCTTAATTGGTAATACGGCAACAATGCCGATGTTTGTGAAAGAAATGTAATTCGATGAGCAATGAAAATATTTGTGAAAATCCGAAGATAAATAATTGTGTACCTATACTTAACCTATCTACTTATTTCAATAATTACACTTTCGCAGGTTTTTTTTATCCTGAAGAAAAGGAGAGGTGTTTTAAGTTTGGACCTTGACCGATTTCGATACGGGTTTTTTTTTCATTTGAAAGCCAGTTTCCTTCCGAATGTTTTTAGCTATGTTCGGTTAATATTGGTTCAGCAGTGTAGGAGTACCTAATAGCTTTTTTCCCAAAATTCTGTAAGGCTTTTTCAACCTATTATAATATGTAGGTAAGTAATGTTGTACCAATTATATTTTTGTAATGTTCGTACGTACGCACATCCCAACGTCTCTCAATTTCATGTTTTGTCTTGGTCAAATTTTATTAATTTTTGAACTTTTTATGAGAAACATTAAAATGTAATCACTGACGTCAATTGCGTAATCCTCATAATTAATTATAGACAAGATAAATACCAAATAGGATTTGTTTTTAATTAAGTGTGTAATCTCTGGAAATAATTTTCGTAATATAAAAAGTAACGATCATTCACTGGTAATCGCATTAAGGCGCACTGAGATTATACCTACGCTTGGAATAATCACAGACTAACGAGTTTTTGACAACCCCTCTAGTTCAGTAGTGCTGTGGATCCCATCAGGGAGGTCCTGGGTTCGTTTCCCGGCATGGGTCAGTTTAGGTTATTATTTTTTTTTAATTGGCTCAGGTCAAGTCTGGTGGTTGGCTTCGACCGTGAGTAGTTACCACCCTACTAGCAAAGACGTACCGCCAAGTATTAGGTACCAACGCGTAGATACCGTCGAAGGTATGGGTAGAATAAACTTGTACAATTTCCAAGTTAGCCACCCATCTTAGACTGCATCATCACTTAACATCAGGTGAGATCGCAGTCAAGGGCTAACTAACTTTTCATTGAATAAAAGAAGTAAATAAAGATTGGATATATCCTGAGAGACACGTGTATAATTGCCAAGATTCTATTATCCGGGGACGTTATTCCAGTTTATTCCCGCTTGTTTACCGCCCCTAGCCGGCGACGGCGACGCGCGAAACTAATTACACCCAATACGGCTTCCACTCGCAGCCCCGACCGCCTTAATTGCACTGATTGAGACACGGATATTGATTTCGAAACAGTTCCCCTTTACCTCAGACCAAATACCTATAGACTTGCATCGCAACAAAATTCACCATACTACCATACTTAGGTATCTGCCGTTTTTTGAGGGGGACGAGGTAAATTCACACATCTTAAATATTTAACATATATACAATAGATACATTTATTATTTTGTGTCCGTACACTACACACAACTATAAATTTGATTTGCAATACACGTCTAATTTAAAAACAGACTAATAAAAAACACATCACTTATACTTGTTACATTATATATATATTTTATAATTAGGTTACAAATACTTACAAATGAAACTTAACTTCATCTTCGAGTAAACTAGAAGTTATTGACCGTTTTTTATATCATTACTATACAAACCGGCATTTATAGGGTAATCTTTACACGATCAAAACGATACAACAATGAAATATCGATTCGATAGAATAAAAATAGTTTTTATAAATGCGTTAGATCGTTGATCTTATACTTTGACAGAGGGGTAAGAGGGGTAAGGGGGGGTCTAGTGAGACAAGTCCCTATATAATTCGTCTAAGCCCTCTACGCCAGCTCCTTGCCGCGGCCTGCGGTTCGGGCGTGAAACGGCACTCATGAATAATGGAAGCCTTGTTCGCTCCTTGACTCTTCATTTAAAACAGACGATTTCTATTCCACTCGTAAACCACACGCCAGTGACTCACTCGTTTACCATTCACCGTGATACTTCGTAAAAATGCAGCCGCTTCTGTGGAAGAATTTTAAGATCGTAGTATAGGTTTGCATGCTCGAACAGAATTTATGCTCAAGAAACGGACGTCTTAGCTCTCATTTTTTTAACGGACATTTAATAAGCGTTCAATTACAACAAATGAATTCCCAAGCATTTTTAAAGAACGACGTTTTTTATGGAACAGTATTACATTTTCAATTTTGGGCGTTGGAAATAGACCTTCATTCAACTTCCATATTATACGGTATGTCTGCCAACGCTGGTTCAAATGGCTGGCTGGTTGGAATAGCTTTTTTAACTGCGTGCGAATGAGTCCTTACGCCAGCCATATAACCACGTTTTTATATTTTTTACTGGCCTCATCCCTAAGCGTTCTACAGATTTGACAGTAAACTTGATCGTGAGTGACTTGCGTTATTAATGCCCCTCTTAGTCGTAGAGCCGGTGTCATTAAACGGCATTTACATATAGTGAGAGCGGTGTAACAGTTGCGCGATGGGTCAGGCCTTTACAAATAGTGAAACAATTCAAAACGGGGGTAGGGATACAAATACAGAGGGTGGCAGCTATTGACGGCTGTATCCCGCACAATCTGAGTGCTACAACACGCTTTTACACGGACCGGGGCGAAGTGTAATTACGATGAAAATAGAGTTTTAAATTTGATGCAACAATGCCTTTAAGATTTTCATTCATGTGGGTGAAAATTCTAGCGTAACTAATCACTCTTGATAGTAAGAATCTTATTATAAGCTATAACTATAACTTCATAGTTACGTAATAAATATATTTTTCAACACAAATGTTAATTTTCTACCCTTACATAGGACATGGGTAACTTTAGTGGATATACGAATTTCACCAACTTATACTGCAGCCATACTCGATGTGTACTGTTTACCAACAAACTAATTAGAAATGAAGGTACAAAATGCATGACATTTTTAATTTATTCTTTTTAAATTATGTATCGTGTGTTAATAAAATGTTATTCAAAATATTGTAACTATATGGTTCTAAGCTTATTAATCGATATTATTTTCAATATTAGGTGTGAAATGACTAACGATTTATACCCTCATGTTTAATTAGTTTGCTTGTAAACAGTAGGTACACGTCGTGTAGGGCTGAAGTTATCTATTGTTAATGATTTTAAAGTCTAAATTTACTATTAAATATTAATTTATCGCTGACTGATCAATATTTCTATCCATTTGACATTGTAATTTTGGTTAACAATGGGCTTTATGGAATACCAAAAATGCGGTTATTATTGATTTGATGTTAATTAAGTAATAGGTGGCTAATACACCAAAGTTAGTGTATATGCTAGCTGTAGATAAAATACCAAGAAATTGATAGTTACCGTACCAGATATTACAATTATGTTTCTTTCTCTATTCGCAGTACTTTAAAACATACAGTACATATTTTTTTTTTAATAAAAAGTTCAAGGTATCCATTTAAAAAGCAATTATTGGTACAGGATATACTTATATACACGGGCACCTATTTATTTAACAGCAATTGCGTGCGAGGCATGAATTATTAATAGCCTACCGACGTGGCTCACGATAATTACACAATTAAAAATACTGTCGGTGTAATAACGGTAGGCAAGTACTTGAGATAAGTACAATTGTAAGTGCAAATGACGTGTAGGTACATACTTACTATGATTATATATTTATGTATTCGTATATGCGGCCGTGTCGCGTCTATTGAATAAATTAATGTGATTGCTTGAAGTACAAAGTAGTTTGTCACTGTATAGTAGAACGATATCGTGACATTCATAACTACTTGTGATGAATTTACAATTAGCTCGACATTAAATCGATTTTATAATAACTCATTTATGTCTACCTACGTACCTACGAATATAATATATAGCTACTTTTAACCTACTTTTAATTTAACCTTGCATAAAAAGTATGTGAAGTATTTTTTTTATTTTTTACAAGTTAAGTTAGTCCTTGACGACAATCTCACCTGATGGTAAGTGTAATGCACTAAGTTGTAAGCGGACTAACTTGTTAGGAGTAGGATGAAAATCCATTTCGGTTTCTTCACGACATCGTAACGGATCGCTAAATCGCTTGGCGGTACTTCTTTGCCGGTAGGGTGGTTTCTAGCCACGGCCGAAGCCTCCCACCAGCTATACTTGGACCAATTAAGAAAACCTTAATCGGTCCAACCGGGGATCGAAACCAGGACCTTCGTCTTGTAAATCCACTGCGCCATGGAGACAGTCAAAACAAAATTAAAACGATGCAGTGGGTATCTTAGTTTAGATACTGCAAACTTGGATAAGTAACAAATGAACTCTATAGGTACTCTCCAGCCGAAGCTTGTTATTATAAAATCCTAACCTCAACTGGGTATCGAACCTAGGACACTCCATTTATAAAGTAATACATTCCCGTTAAACATACTTGTACTTTTGATAAACGAAGATGTCTATACAATATGTAGTTTGTTTTTCTTAATTTTTCCCTTGTAAAAGCAGTTTTACCACGATTTCATTGTATGCGTTAAGAACAATGCGTGTCGTTTATTTGATTTGTGAGATTAATTTGCATGCGATTTGTGAAGGTTTTCTCTAAAGAAAATTTGCATAGGTATTAAGTATTATATATGTGTATACCATTCATAGCGAAAAGCCTAGTTTTTTTTTTATATTTTAAAATAACGTATAAAATATTTTCAAATAGTTTCAAAATGGAAATTAAAATTTTAGCATTTAAAGTAGATAAACATGATGCATTATATTTTATTATACGTAATATTTATGACTAGCAGACACCTTCGATTTCACCCGCGTAGTTTCCGTTTCTGTGGGAATACGGAAATCGAATATAGCCTATGACACGTGATAAAATAACTTTCAAATTCGGTTCAGTAGGAATTTTTTAGAATTAGAATTCGGATTACCCCCTGCAATACCACAAACTTTACCTCTTTATAATATAAGTATAGATTGATAGATATAATAATACGAGTTGTAGGTGAATTAAACGGTAGGCTATTAATTTTGTTCGAACTGAATTGTACTCTATTGTGTCGCAGCGAGAGTCGCTATTTATTTAAATGACGTTGCGGAGTGAATCTTCTGTACTTGTGTATATATATTCTGTGGTATAGATTAGTGTAGATTATACTCATACGTCTCTTTATCTATGCATAGAGAGACGTGGTAAAGAGAAACACAGATTGGCTCACCAACGCAGCGCTAATGACACCCCTCGTAACGGTTATTGCTTACTTTACTGCCCATTCAGCGTTTCCAATTCATGACCTGTTTCCCGGCGGAGGAAAATGAGGGCGTGCATGGTGGCTTGTCAAAGTTATCTATTGAAATCTGAATCCTAAAGTGGACTACTGAAAATCTTCTGATTTATTTCAAACATAAGTAGTCTAAGAAGAGTTAAAGTTTCTATATTTGAATGGTTTGTAGGTAAGTCGGGGATTTTCTCGTCATCTGTAAATCCGATTTGAATAGGGGTTTCTAAATATATAAATGCATATAAATTTATTGCTAATAGATTCTACAGATCATGTGAGTTATAATGTTAAAATGCGTTTAATATAAGAACTGTAGGATGGTGTGAGTGACAGTTCGTTTCACTCTTGAAAGTTTGCCGTGACTGTCAACGTACCCATGCTCTGTGAAAAACACTGTAATTATCGTTTTAAAAATTTACTAAAACTCAAAAAGTTACTAAATTTAACCATATTAGCATACACAATGTTAAATGTGGGTTTGCATATCTATACACCATGCTCTGTGAAAAACACTATAATTATTGTTTTCAAATTTACACAAACTCATAAAGTTACTAATTTTTACGATATTAGTATACACAATGTATAAATGTGGGTTTGCATATCTATACGAGTACACATACCAGTTTGATAATAACTCGTTGGAATTAGTGCTTCCGTTTTTATTTAGCGTAAGTGATCACATGAATTACGAGTATGTTAATTGTCATTAATACAATTATATTCGTGTAAATGATGACAATGGCTGTTGGAAGGCTGTTTTTTGTGTTATTCGTACGTTAATGGACTCTTAAATTGTTTCATGCGTGAAGGCACGCGGTTAAAAACGTAAAACAGTTATTACGTTCCACGCCACATCAATAATGGTTCGTAACAAATAATTGTCGTAATTGCTATAAAAACTAGCTATTATTATTCATTTAGGCAAGGATAAATTCTCGCATGATTGTGTAGCCCAAATTTAGAAGCGACAAAGTACATAAAAATCATACATCTAATCTTTTACAAAAGCGAATGGTCATCACTAAATCTCGAAGTAGACAGGTGAAATTTGGCATGTGGATGGTTTATAGTAGACGTCCGCTAATAACGGGTTTGTGACAGGGCCGGATTAAAGATGTCTAAGGGCGGGCGAAGTCGCGGACGTTCGCAGATAAATTTAAATAACACGTAGGACACTACTTAAACGCTCAGTTAAATTGATATTAACTCATTAAACGTATGGAACGTACAGAATTATACTGGTAGATCATATGAATGGGGCGAGATAATGTTCATGTATCTACATGTACCTACCTAATCAATTTGTACCTAGGTTCCTATCTAAGCGTAATTTATAATGATGACATAGTTGATCTACAACTTTGTTAAGTTCATTATTAAATTAAGTTAAACTTGGTTGCAGATTACACAAGTTTTGCATGTTTCTTCCTCCAACTATAGGCTGTAATTTTTTGGAGGTTTTTACTATTACCATCCGGCTATCTGTTATCGCAACAGTTTAATATGCCAAACCAGATTGCTAAACACTCACTTTAGTATAACGATAACATCTCAATATATCTATTTTAATTGCTGTTGTAATAATTATATATACCTATTAAAAATTTACCTAGAAGTTTCCCTTTTAAAATATGCCACGGATGAAATCCAATTTGTTTTTTTATTCCAATATTTAAAAAACAGATTAAAACAATTATGACGTAGCGGGTCAGAATTTTATTTCGTTTTCACGACGCGTAATTAAATCCGTCAATTAATTACGCAGGTTTTAATATTGCTGATAAGAAGGAAGTACTACGTAGGTATTGCAAAATGCCAATAATGTAATTAAATATAACTAATATTGACATTCCTTTATCTTTAAAATCTTACTTTACGGTTTTATTACTTGTACCTAGCTATTTATATATTTGTGGAACACATGCTAGCCTCTCACCATCCAATAACTTCACGTGCCTGCAGCGCTAACGGCAGGACGTCCGATAAAACTGTTCGTGTGTTGGTAGCGATCTGCATGTTAGACTAATTCGGTGGTGAGTGGCTAGCATTAAACATTTATTTATTGTGAATGTTTCTTATATGTTGATGACGTAGGTACGCACAGTTTTTAAAACTAAGTACACGTACATTTGATAACAGCTCATTAGCTTGTTTTCCTTATGCAAAATGGTAATATGGAATGCCCTTCCAGGATATTCCTCATCCACATTCCTAATCGTCCCGTACTGTTGTACCTACAAAAATACCTACGTAACTGGAAAAACAATACGTATATTTTATGCCAATAATAAGACTCGTTTTGGAGTATTTGAGTATTTTTTAAGAGATTAAAGAGATATATAGAATAATTAATTATAATTACACATTCACCTAACTTTTAACGATGAATCGTTGTTTCTCGGAATCAAATATCGGTAGGTATCTTCCTACTACAGTTGTTTGATAACAACATTTGATATTTTGATAATGACTCATAATCATAAACCAACGTTACTTAGGTATCTACTGCGCTTTCGTTTGATATTTAGGAATTGCCTACTTACAATAAAAATTATCAAAAGACTTTTTGCAGAAATACGATAAAGTCCTACGTATTGCTATACCGCTCTTGATTTTAAAGTCATGTGAAACGGATTAGCTGTTATCAAAATTCAAACGTACATTAAAAACTCATTTATCCGTCCTTCTTAGTACTAAACTACTAAACCCAAGACTAGAGTATTATAGGTACTTTGATAATGATAATTGATAGAATCATGAGTTAATAACACCGACTTTACCGTGTGAGATCATGTGAGACGGATTACTAATGTAGCTGTTACAGATGTTTCCGTGTGCATAGGTATTTGTAATTATCATAATGTATTACAGTTCTCGGGACTTAAAGGCTCAGCGTCTTAATGTGGATTAATAAAATCGCTTGAAACGTATACCTACGTAGGTATTAGCTGTTAGTTGCACAGTACCTGTCTATATTTTTTACCGACATCCGTACGCTTTAGTCACAATGTCAGCCACTGACGATCAAGTAAGTTTACATGCCTGCAGCACTAATGGCTTGACAGCCGATAACATTGATCGTGTGTTGGTTAGCGCTGCAGGCGTGTGAGCTTACTTGATTGTCAGTTTCTGACTTTAGATGGGATGCCCTAAAATTTAAATCTAAACTTAGCCATAGGTTTTTCTATGCTTAGCAATTTTTTTTAGAGAAACAGGAACTGTCTAAAAATTATACATGTAATAAATATACAATACATCTGAAAAAAAGCTATTAATTATCGAAAACGGGTCGTTTACGTAAAAAACCTTCTTTATGTTCACAACACTTGCGAATGGTTTGACGGTTTTAAATATTTATTTACATTTTTTATATTTTTATTTATATTAACTTGGTTTTAACAGACTTCAAAAAAACGAGGAGGATGAATTCGTCATTTTTCAATAAAGAAACAAATCATTCCGGCCAAAAACGCAGTATGAAGGAACACTGGTCAGTAGTAATTTTCTAGGTAGCCTGCGATAGACTTTCAAGTCTAAAATTAGTGACAGTTTATGTAGTTATTGTATACAGCTTAGGGAGGCAGGGTGTTACCGCACTGTTGTCCAGTGGCCGCTACATTGTGGTTGCGGTTACCGTCACCACGCTCCCGCTTCTCATATTTGAAATGTACCAACATATTTCAGCTTTGACTCTACATACTGGGTATATTACTATAGAGATTTGACTTCATTTTTTTTTTTGCTTATATTAATACTGATATTTATATAGAAAAGTGTTTTTGTCTAATATACAACAAAATTTAGCGCTGAACCGATTTTGACTTTTGGCACAAATATACATAATATAATCTTTGTATTTTTAGCTTTAATAAAATTAATTAATTAACACCTATATTCCATAATAAATTACTAATTTCTTTTTGAAGGTTCGGTTCGGTAAGTATTTCTAATTTTTATCTATGACATTTTCAATCACTTTTTAGTGCGACAACGTCACTTCAATAAGTTAAGGTTCTAAGTAATATAATTATTTAGGAAAGCTCGAAGCATATATTTGCGAGATAATTTACGTAAAACAAACTAAGCAAGTATAAATACATATATGAAAGTAAGTTGCCATTTTCGATCACGTTGGTTATGTGGATGTGTTACGCCAGTCACACACTATTAAATTTAGTCTATAGCGGTTAAATTGACCGTGCGTGGCTGGGGTTAAGGTGCCAAGTAAAAATGTTTCAGGAAAGTACATAAGGCAAAGTTAAGTAGGTACTCGAAGCAAATATTTGCGAGATAATTTACGTAAAATAAACATAGGAAGTAAAAGACATGTGTAGGTATAAATAAAATTAAGATGTCATTTTCGATCACGTTGACTGTGACACCATTAAGTTTAGTCTATGGTTGTAAAGTAAGTTGTGTGCATTTTAAGAAATTAAATATCACGTGTCTCAATCGGTGAAGGAAAACATCGTGAGGAAACCTGCATACCAGAGAATTACCTTATTTCTCTGCGTGTGTAAAGTCTGCCAATCCGCATTGGGTCAGCGTGGTGGACTATTGGCCTAACCCCTCTCATTCTGAGAGGAGACTCGAGCTCAGCAGTGAGCCGAATATGGGTTGATGACGACGATGGTTGTAAAGTAGAGCGTGTGTGGCTGGCGTTAAGGTGCCAAGTAAAAATGTTTCAGAAAAGTACATAAGGCAAAGTCAAGTACTCGAAGCAAATATTTGCGAGATAATTTACGTAAAACAAACGTAGCAAGTATAAAGACGTGTTCGGGTGGCGGTGCGGTGGGGGGAGGGGGGTGGCGGCCGCGTGGCTGTCCGCACGCCGCAGCGCTGCGGTTGCGGTGGCGGTCGCCCAATCCGCGCCGCGCCGCTTACAATGTATCCAGTTTTGTATTCTGCATTTGTTAAACGCGTATAGATACACTTTTTTTTTTATTCTTTACAAGTTAGCCCTTGACTACAATCTCACCTGATGGTAAGGCGATGCAATCTAAGATGGAAGCGGGCTAACTTGTTACGAGGAGGACGATAATCCACACTCCTTTCGGTTTCTACACGACATCGTACCGGAACGCTAAATCGCTTGGCGGTACGTCTTTGCCGGTAGGGTGGTAACTAGCCACGGTCAAAGCCTCCCAGGACCTTGTGGTCTTTTGTTTTAGTAGTCCTTACATATTTTCATTAATAGCATCTTGGTGGCCTCCGTGGCGCATTGGTGTGTGCGGTGGATTTACAAGACGGAGGTCCTGGGTTCGATCCCCGGCTGGGCCTATTGAGGTTTTCTTAATTGGTCCAGGTCTGACTGGTAGGAGGCTTTGGCCGTGGCTAGTTACCATCCTAGTGGCAAAGACGTTACCGCCAAGCGATTTAGCGTCCGGTACGGTGCCATGTAGAAACCGAAAAAGTTTTGGATTTTCATCCTCTGAATTTTGACTTTTTAATATCTTCTAACTTCAGCCTACAAGACTTTATTATATTTGTGTATATTTTAAAGTCATATTATCACAAAGCATTAATATTTTATTTAGATTTCTATTAACATGACCTTTAATATAGATAATGACCAAATAGCTCCTGAATATTGCTTAATTACACCCCTCAAGCCATCGCAAACAACATTCAAAACGTTACTAATTAAATATGCTAATTCAAGCATACCAAATCAAAATCACCTACCTGCATATTCAAAAAATACTTTGCATATGTCATAGCAAATTCAAATGAGCTTGATAGAGATTATATTATACCTACGTACAATAATAATTATAATTAATACGTGTGAAAACACTGACATTTCACAATTTACATACTTATTAACATTTAACAGATGCGTTGTCGAGATAATTGGTAGGTGTATTCGGAATTAATGTTTTTATTATGAAGAACCAATAAATGGCAATGTTATATGGACATCGTTAATCTGATACATTAACATTCACGTAACTGTTCTAGTTTCTATAAGTGGTCACTATTATGGTAACATGTTTCAATAATTTTTCCTCAGAGTTTTAATTGATGTCTATAGCGTTGCTTGTTTTTTTATTAAACAAAAAGAAAATAAATACAAACCATTTTTGACCCATTGCGAGCCTATTACATAATTAATTAATCCAGTTATTTACTTATTATACTTTTAAATAATTTAGACAGGAGTAGCAATAAAAAATATTTTCTGTCCCCCATCGTTCTTCTACCTTAATTCTGACAGAAATCTGCGCTCGCTTAAGATTGCCATTGACTGTCAATTATTCTCACGTTTCTGAAAAGCAAACGGCAGTAGGTACCAACGCGGCATACTATACAAGTCGTGTACGCAGTTTTTAACACACGATCAATTGTAGTCGTGGGTGGCTAGCGTTTAACATCTCGGTGATGCGGATGCGCAGTCTTCAACAAATAAGCAATTAGGAAAAAGTTGGAGAGTGTATCTGAACCATCTTTGTTAAATATTGGAATACATCCTATTTGACGTAGGTGTATAATGTTAAATACATATTCGTGAAAGAGTCAAGCGTTTGCCATCACGGCATTCAATTCGACTTTATTACGAAACGCCCATGTTTCACATCATTAAATAAACTGGTTATTACTAAACGCGAAAGCTTCTATAAGCAATCCTTATGCCGTTTCCTACTTATCCGTCGGATAGAACAAACAATATTGAGCAGGTCTTGGCACAATAAGCATCGCCGGGCGTCCAAACAAGCAGCGCAAACACTCTGTGTAAACTTGCCGGCTCTACCCTTCCCTCCGCACTTCACCCTGCTAGCTAGTAAGACCACACTATACCCAGTGGCGTGCACAAGGCTTTTAACTAGGGTAGGCATTATACAAAATAGAGCATTGTATAAGATGTAAATTTTCTTCTTAAATACAGGTTCGTTATGTTTTCAGGGTAGACAGTGCATTTTTGCATGTGTGGGGTGCACGCCACTGACTATACCTATATAATATATAAAATCTTTTTAATAAAAAAATTAAAACGACTTCTAAGAAGCGTTACTCTAAAAAGCGAAAAATAACGTCGTACTTATTTCCGTTCGTTAATCGATTTGAAGGCGATGCTATGCTAAATAGGCTCTACCTTAAGAGCCGATTTATTTTATTTTTTTTGAGAGACACCCGCACAGTAGGTAAATCACGGTAAAATAGTGCTAAGACATTCGTGTGACTTCTACGTTTTTATATCGTATTGTTTTGTTTTGCTTAATTTAAATTATCACGGCTATCGGCGATATGTGAAATCGAAAATTTTGGTCACTAAGTCTATTATTTATAAAAGTGTATTAAATTAGCAATTTATCAAGAAGTACCTAGTCCACGTCTCGAGTTTTCCCGTTCTATTACGAATACGGAGATACAGGAGTACAACCTATGGTACTCACAATTAACGTTGCTTACTAGTAAAAGATTTTCAAAATAGTTTTAGTAAACACAGAGATTACCCCTTACAACACCACAAACTCTACCTCTAAAATATTAGTATAGATTTTGCACCTCTGTTGATTATTGTTATAAGTAATAATTTATTTACATTAAAATGTTTAATTTATTGACCGTGGTAAGACCAATCTACATGACAGATTGAGCAGTCTGTGTTAGCCCTTACGCATGTCATGTCCCGATATTGAATGAGTAATGGCAACCCTACACGCCCCGTTATGCTCCGCGTATCCCCAATTAAATATTTGTTTCATTTACACCGTTTTATAGCCTTCACACCGTAATTAGGTAGGTGATATTAAATGTTCTGTTGGTAATTGACTTCGTTAAACCTTTTTTTATTTCAAAAGCGTGATGGATCAAAAATTTATAAAGTTTTAAATTGTTATTCGTAACGTAATGTTTAAAAAAATAGTTATAATAGACAATTATTTTTTATTACGCCGCCTGTATTATGAGACCGTTTAGTACGAATTAAAAGTGTAGTAATCTGTTTGCGTGCCCAGGATGTAGATCTAATTAATATTCATCGTGGGAGATAAGATAGATGCCTAAAAGCTCAAGAATTGGCAATCTACTTATTTAGGTTTATGCTTCTGCTACAAAAAATAAATTACGTAATTAAAAAAAGTATACATTCGTTTTATTACATTTTACGTCATATAGCGCTTTAGCTATGTTCCTAATTACTGTAGTACCTACTAAATACCTAAACAATCACTAGTTACTTCATCAGTTGCCATATTCAAGTATTTCAGTAATTGTCTGTTTGTGTTTTCAACATTTCATTGCAAAATAAACTGCACAACCTTGAAGGATTTGCATCGCATAATGAAACTCCAAGATACTTGTAGCAACCAATATGTTAAATTAACAATTACAAGTTCGCCCGTAAAGGCCAGGATCATCCAAGCAGTTCTGTAGATGTATGCTTGTGCAGTATAGTTGCCTACTGTTTGAGCTTCGTGTATACAACGAGCTAGCAAACACTGCGAACTCTCTGTAAATAAACACGCCTCAATCTCTCGATGTGGACGCTCACCTAGGGCTGCCAATACAGTGTAACAACTATTTTAATTTGGACACGTATACTAATGTTGTGTTAGTACCTCAGATGAATTAGATCGGGACCTGACTACACGTTAAAGTATAAGATCATCGATCTAACGCGTTTATAAAAACTGTTTCTGTAGAATCTATGTTTCATTGTTGTGTGTTTTCGTCGTGTAAAGAGCTCCCTAAGTGAATGGTGTAAAAAACTGTTAACAACTTCTAGTTTCTTAAAAGATGGAGTTAGATACGTTTGATTTGTAAGTACTTCTAAACTTAAACAAATATAACAATATCTGAAAAGAATCGATCCTTCAGCCGAAATACCAAGACATCGATCAAGTAATCGTAAATTATGTGTAACGAGACTAACCGATGTTTTTGATAAAAGTTTTATTAGTGTGTGTTAAAATTACAAGTGTGTATATTGAAATTAAAATTTATAGTTGTGTAACGACAAATTAAATTTATATTTGCGTCAAATATTTTCGATGTGTGAGTTTATTACGCACACCACTGCTGTGTTAGTACTTGGAGGGACAAACACGGCACTGAGAGTTCCTCTGTTAATGAACACGCCTCAATCTCTAGCTGTCCTATCAAAAGCGTTAGGTTTTAGCGCTGCCTATATTGTAGTTAAAACTATTTTAATTTGAAGTTTGTGTTACGTACACCTGAGTTGTAGTGTTGCTACTACACTAAATAACGTGGAATAAACTACAATGCGAAGTCTGTCTGAATAAACACGCCTGGATTTCTCATTTTGGGCGATTATTTAGGGCTGTCCAAATGGCATTGTTATAGTTTGATTAACATAAACCTGTTATCGTGCAACTCTTATAAATAATATAAAAAAAATTCAACCCCTCGTTATTAATAATATTCATCTATAAAAAACTGCCGTAATCCACCCGATTGGCTTTCTTTGTTTATTGTAAATGGCTATCTTTAGGTAAAAACCGATGTGTTATTAAATCTTTATGGCCTTATTAAGTGTTGTAATGACGGTAATAAAATATTTTATAACGAGGAAGTGCTTCAAACTTAGAGCTATAATAGGCCTTATACTCCTATATACGCCAGATATGGTTGTCGTGTTATAGGGATTTTCTATTTGCGCTCTCCGTACAACAAGCTGGCAAACAGTAGGTACTGCAAACTCTTCGTAAACAAACACGCCTCAATCTCCCGCAATGGACAGTCCCCTAGGGCTGCCAACAAACAAAAAGTTTATATTAGTTTTGTAAAAATATTGTTGATCACAAAATTAGGATACCTTTTGCTACTTAGTAATACGATACAAATTAATTTTATAACATATGCAAAATTTTCGCGGATTCGCTTGCGTATAAAATTATTTATCTAAAACTGTATTTTTTAATATCTTTTTCTGTGCCCTAACAAAGTGCATTACAAAATATAATGTTAATCAAAAGACGAAAAAGGGTAGTGAACAAACTTAAATATTTATCTCAATAAAATATTATTTAGGTAATATGTCGTCGTCATTGAGGTGGCCGATATTTTCATTAATAGCTACGTAATGTAAACTTGCGATTATTGCGATATACACAAATTAATCAAATCTAAAACATTACAACGTTGTGGCAACCCTGCACCACCGGATGTACGTTTAAAATTTAAATCTATCTACTAAAATATCCTTCCAGTTGCATTTTAGAGCGCAGTTGTTGGCGGAACACATTGTTTGCTTCATCTTTTAAAACTTTGTGAATATGGCTATACGAGTTGCTATGTCTTGGTGTATTGATTACTTTGTCTTCAAGATGACTTTTTTATTGTGTTGTGGTATCTTATTAGTTATTAAGTATTGGCACGTTTTTATTTTATATTCTTTACAAGTTAGCCCTTGACCACAGAACAAATGTTGTACAAGTACAGAAGATTCACTCCGCAACATTATTAAAATAAATAACGACTCTCGCTACGACACAATACGGCGCAATTCAGTTCGAGCAAAATTATTAGCGACACGTCTTATTTACCTACATTTTATCTTTATTATATAACCACCGGTAACCACGACCGAAGCCTACCACCAAATATAAATTGCTATAAAACTAACTCAGTTATAAATCAACACATTTCCAAATGCGCCATAAAGGTCGTTGATACTGATGAAGATAGTAACTCAAGTAATTTCGGGTTTTCCCTGTCAAAGATTTGACAAAACAGACGAAATCTTGAACAATAATCTACAACCTATAAATAACTTAGCCACCGACTTAGCAATTCGGTACGATTTTGTCTATGAGGAAAGACTACTACTATACCTCTACCAAGGTAATCAATCAAGTATGTACTAACCTGTTATCGAATAAAAAAATCCAAGTGATATGTGACTTAGCACTTTTCCGTCCCCATACGACTAGCAGGTATAGGTACCTAAGATAGGTATTCCTAAGTATTTTTATATCGAGTTTATCTTAAGCCTACACGCCGTTATCGGGCACTTTATCATTCACACAGTGATCGTATAATACTGTGTATCTTTTATTTATCTATATCACACGAAATTGTTACGATTTACTGTAATCAAACCAATCAATTTTGGGCTAAATCCGCGATAGCGCCGCTATCTCGACACGCAGACAGTGCGGGGAAATCTTAAGATAGCGGCTTATGTTACTATCAAAATAATGTTAATTGTGCTACCACGTTACGTCGTTCACCTGTTTTAATGATTTTTTAGTTATTTACCTACAAATTATAGCTCGTTTATTATTGCAAAGTTCACAATAACGTTTTTCTAAATAAATAGCTCATCACTTCAGACTGAACTGAAGTACTGATCTAACAATTTTATTCCCCAACCACCGGATTCAATCCCGTCATTCCACCGTTTACCGTTTGCTATAACGCCAGCCACAGACGGTCAAGTTTCGATCATAACCTTAACGTTAATACGATATTTAATCAATGCCCACAAATGCCGGTGCAAACCGGAAGGCAAACTTGATCCTTTTTAGCTTTTTAAATTATTTTAGCCTGAACAATCTGGTAAGACTACTTCAAGCGTGGGCTTGTTATACAAAAATAAAAAAGTTATAAATTACGAATAGGTGTATACGGTTCAAAAAGCACGTCCACTCGCCACGAATGATAGATCGAAACTGCGAGAGTGGCGCCTCCTTTAAGCGTTGTCGCTCAATTTTTTTTAATTAGTGTAACAGTGCGTTAAGGCTTTTTTCTAATTATTTAGTTTTATGTTTAATTTTAACACTGATAATATACACGCTGTGTTAAACAGCACAACTTGCGACTTTCCAAATTCATTACAATTCTTCGACGGGCGCAAACATAATACACTCTCATTTGCATAGAAAGCGGCGGACCGTCGAATGATTGTATAACTTAAACTCCGTATTAACAACACTAATTGCCAGTACACTACCAAAATAGACTTGTAGTGTAGTATTGTTACGCGCTCCATTGTACGGCACACAATGTTCTCACAACTCGCAGGCGGCCGCGGTACTAACCAGTCATTAGCCGAAGTCGCAGACGAATGGATTTTCATAGATGGAGCCTTATTCATAGTAGTTATTGATGATCTACGATACAGAATATCGACTTTTTGGATTTGTAACCAATTTTGTACTTAAAATTTGACACTTGAAAGTTTAAGTCCATTTATTGTTTTAATTTGAATGTGTTGATTTTTCATAAAAAAGTAAGCTTGGACTTTGTTTACAAAAGTTTTCTACCAATTATTATCACCATTATCTAATACCATTATCTAATATCCAACCTGACGTTTCGAAACTGCTTGTAAGTTTACAAGCAATTTTGAAACTTATTTCAATAAGGCTTAGTTAAGCCTTATTGAAATAATATGAACTTTAACTTATTTGACTTTGAGAGGTTTATAATGGAAAAAACTTACAATTTATCTACATTGTAATTACTGTCAAGTAACAGTTTCAGTTTGTTGTACCGCGTAACATTATACAATTTGTTTTTTTATCATTACTTTAGATTGCATCTTACTCACTAACAACCGATACAAATCAAATCTACGTCTATAAATATTCATTCCTCTGAGGACAAGGCGGCTCGTTACCGCCGACAAAAAAGTTCCGCGTTCGCTCCAATGATTGATTTGTCTATGGAAGTTGTCGTTATCTGTGATGTTAGCAAATTGTACGACTCTAGTGCATTCAAACGTGTTATACAACACTATCGACCGGAAGGCCACCGCATAGAGCCACTTTATGGTTTTATCTAACCTTTTCATCTTAATGTGTTTATAATTATCTAGGTAGCTTCTCGGAACTACCGATTATAGTATGTTTATTTTTATAATTGATCATCTTAATAATATTTATAATTGTGATTAATACACGTAATTAACGATAACGGCGCGATTAGGTAAATTAGTGTTTTATTTTTATAAAATGTAAATTAGATTCAAGTAACGCCCAAGTTATTATCATTTAAATCGAGATGAGTCAAAGTTATTAGTAGTAGTTAGTAGTTATTTATTATAATTAAGCCATATAGAAAATTTTATCTAAACTTGTTTCTAAGGCGTGTCAAAGATTTAATTGAAAATTTAATAAAAGCGGCAAAATTAATAGGTATATCTATGCTATTTACTCTATGATAATTTACAGTAATTTTAAGGCATTGTCTTGTGAGTTTAAATATTGTTTTATATCTCAAGCAAAAGTTTTGATTGAAATATAATAAAAAAAGTGGAAATTTTGTCGTAATAACGTAAATTAGGGTAAGATATGATCAAACAATTAGGCGGATCTTGAGTTCACACACGCTTATAAGCGCCCTCGTAAAAAGTGCCGAGTCAAAAAGGCTTCACGCTTTAGCGGGTAGATACACAAAGGGCAGCGAACGTTCGGTGCGGAGTGCGGACCTAAACAAACAAGGGTAGCTGGGAAGCTGGCTCTTTGTTTGTCGAGAAACATGCGAGTCAACAAACTGTATCTACACAAGCCTGTGTATGGTGTATGCCAGTGATTCCCAAACTTGATTGGGCTCCTACCCACCTGACAACCTTAGTCTGGACCCACTTCTTGACCGTCTTAAAAAGAGGCGTAAAATATTGGTAACGCTCGGATTACCTAGCTTTAGTAGTCTGGAAAAAACTGTGTTTTAGTAGACTCTAAAACCTGAACTAAAATTTACAGCGCCTTACACACATGGACAATAAAACGGCCATTACCAAATGTCTATGAGCGACATTTTAGCGCCGCGTCTACGGGACTTGTTTCGTGGCGCGATACCTAGTTATTTTCATTTGTCATTAAATTAACATCATCATAGACAACAATAAATATAATTATTGTAATTTAATAACTTTAGTTATAGTTAGTCGTGACCGTCCGTCTGTTAACCTAATCGGTCGGTTATGTTCCTGGGCCCATTTAATATTCGCTCGCTACCCATACTTTGGGAACTCCTAGTGTATGCCTTTGTGAACGCCGACGTCATACCAGTATCGATATGTCAATTACAAACCTTTGAATGGGGTCACTCGAAGTGTGCGTATTAAAAATCTATTAGTAACTGTAACACAAATTAGCCAAGTCATTAATACGAATAGGTTAATCGACGCCGAGATAAATAAATTACTATTTAATTAATCGAAATCGCTTTTTTAATTTATTTAATTGTTATTGTGTTTAGTGAATGGCGTAGTTTGATAGTTGCAAAATATTACGTAATTTATTTTATTTAAGATTATCTTTGGGAAGTCTTGTTATGGAAACCTATGCTTTAATTAAACAAATGTAAGCCTCAATAGTACAAAGATTGATCCGCAGTTTTTTTGCATAATTTTTATAGTTACATATACAAATTAAGAAAATAAAAACATACCTACTAGGTATAAAAGTCCCAAAAAGTATTTAAAAAAATATTTATTGCATGTGATGCAATAACTGGCAATTGCCATTAAGTTTCCTACCTAATCGTAAATACCAAATAATCTTCCTGTGTAGTAAGCTACACCAAATCTACAAGTTTGTATTTAAAAGTTTTAATAGACGTATGTATCGAAATGAAAAAAAAATCAGAACCAAAAAACGTGTTAAAGAATTATACCTGTGCAGTTGTATAGGTATTATTCATACAGCTGCTCGAGCTCGAGTCTCCTCTCAGAATGAGAGGGGTTAGGTCAATAGTCCACCACCCTGGACTAATACAGATTGGCACACGCAGATAATTAAGAAAATTCTCTGGTATGCAGGTTTCCTCACGATGTTTTCCTTCACCGTTTGACACGTGATATTTAATTTCTTAAAAGGCACACAACTGAAAAGTTGGAGGTGCATGCCCCGGACTGGTTTCGAACCCATACTCTTCGGAATTAGAGGCAGAGGTCATATTCACTGGGCTATCACGGCTCCAATAGGTATTATTATTTTCGTGTATTTGCTACAAAATAAGTTTCTATTCTGGATAAAGTACAATCAAGGTATTAAGTAGAGCCACCGCACTGTGTCTACAAGTTCGCGCTGCAAGCACTCAATACCCTCTGTTCCCAACACTTGATGTTCGAGATAACGATCCCTCGCTCGCCCACTAGACTTGTTCAATCGACTTGTTCTTGCCGCATAATTATATTATCCATTTGTTTTTAATGAATATTAATGTCACGACTCGCGCCTCGCCCACTTTCCGATTGCTTTTATTAATATCGAGTACCGAGAAATTGTAGCTGAATAGACAACCGGGGCACTGTCTCGCTATCAAAGCTTTATATCAGTTTATTACTTCTTAAGTTTAAATACTTGTTACATCTACAGTTAGTTCGATTTTCTTCTATTTGGACGTGGTATTCATTTATTTCTGAACATTAGTATTTTGCTTAATAGCTATTATTACTCGATAAGGATCTGTTTTTATTGCTACAAAATGGAATTCTAAGTAGGCTAGAGTTGAGTTTCTAGTCTGTGTCTAACGCTAGCTACACACGGTCAAGTACCTTCAAGTTTGAAGCGCACTTTGAGTTGTGGCTAGTGAAATATAAATATCGAAACCATACCTACCCATAATGAATGATATGATATTCTTTTTACTGCTCACATCTCTAACCGGCATACAGACTGACAGTTGTTATACATGACCGTGTGTGACTAGCTTAAGTTACCTAACACAGTGGTAAAAAAAAATCGTTTAGTTGTTATCTGGAGATACGGTACAATTAAATAGGAATCAAGTTATTTATTAATGCATTTCCTAGACTTAGAGACGGATTTTTATTAAATTGTAATTTATTATTTAAATTATTACCTGTAAAGTATTTTCTTTAACAGTTTTTTACTATTTACTCGTAAGACTAACGCTTAATAGTTTCACTTGCTTAGTTTCCGTTTAATTGATTCAAATACTTAAGTATTTCTGTATGCATTTGTAGTGAAAAGCTGTTATTTTAAATTACAAATAAACAATTTAATTTTCTTTATTTAGGTATACTTTTTATTCAATTTCGTTAAATTGCTCGATTCGATAGTAGAGTCGGTATCGGCCGGGTAACGAGGATCGACAGTCGGGTTGTCGAGGGATTGCATTATCGATATTAGTTCCACGGCAGGCTGTTTAAACAATTATTGCACGGCGCGATACGAATCGATGATAACTTTGGCCTCCGTCTGCAATAATAGCCCGTTTATCGACTCGACCATTTCGACGAAGAATTATTTATCGGATTGCCGTAAGCGCTGTCGTTTTCAATGCTTTTGATACTACCTACAAATATTGATTGATACTATTTATATTCCATGGAATGTACCTAAACATATACTGTATACATAATCATCATCATCATCATATCAGCCGATGGACGTCCACTGCAGGACATAGGCCTTTTGTAGGGACTTCCAAACATCACGATACTGAGCCGCCTGCATCCAGCGAATCCCTGCGACTCGCTTGATGTCGTCAGTCCACCTGGTGGGGGGTCGGCCAACACTGCGCTTACTAGTGCGGGGTCGCCATTCCAGCACTTTGGGACCCCAACGTCCATCGGCTCTTCGAACTATGTGCCCCGCCCATTGCCACTTCAGCTTCGCAACTCGTTGAGCTATGTCGGTGACTTTGGTTCTTCTGCGGATCTCCTCATTTCTGATTCGATCACGCAGAGATACTCCTAACATAGCTCGTTCCATCGCCCGCTGTGTGACTCTAAGCCTTCTTATCAGGCCCATAGTTAGCGACCAAGTCTCGGAACCATAGGTCATCACTGGCAACACGCACTGTTCGAAGACTTTTGTCTTCAGGCACTGAGGAATTTCGGACGAAAAGATGTCGCGAAGCTTCCCGAATGCAGCCCAGCCGAGTTGGATTCGACGGTTCACCTCTTTCTCGAAATTGGACCTACCTAACTGGATCATATGTCCTAGGTATATGTATTCGTCTACAATTTCGAGTGCAGCGTTCTCAACTATAACTGGGTGGAGCGATACATGAGCATTACACATTATTTTTGTTTTGCCCATGTTCATTTTCAGGCCCACCTGTTGAGAAACGCTGCTGAGGTCATTGAGCATGGTACTAAGGTCATCCAGAGTCTGTGCCATGATGACTACATCATCCGCGAACCGCAGTTGAGTGATGTACTCGCCATTGATGTTGATGCCAAGTCCGCTCCAGTCCAGAAGCTTAAAGACGTCTTCCAGTGCGGCGGTAAATAGCTTCGGAGAGATCACATCTCCCTGACGCACTCCTCGCTGCAACTGGATTGGCCTCGTAGTCTGATCCTGAATACGGACTGACATAGTGGCGTTTTCGTACAAGCACTTCAACGCTTGGATATACCTGTAATCAATTCGGCATCTCTGCAATGACCTTAGCACAGCCCAGGTTTCCACCGAATCGAAGGCTTTCTCATAGTCCACAAACGCTAAGCAAAGTGGCTGGTTATACTCGTGAGTCTTCTGTATAACCTGCCGCAGCGTATGGATGTGGTCTATGGTACTAAAGCCTTTTCGGAAACCGGCTTGTTCGGGAGGCTGGAAGTCGTCAAACCTATTAGCGAGACGATTCGTAATGACTCTCGAGAACAATTTGTAAACATGGCTTAGCAGCGAGATGGGTCTGTAATTCTTCAGCAAGGTGTTGTCACCTTTTTTGAAGAACAGAACCACCACGCTCCTATGCCACGCCTCAGGCGTCGTGCCCTCGTGAATGACGGAATTGAACAATCGCTGAAGGACTTTAAGTATCGGTTTTCCACCCGCTTTCAGGAGTTCTGCTGTGATTCCGTCCTCACCTGGCGCCTTATTGTTCTTCAGGTGTTTGAGAGCCACACTAATCTCGTATAGGCTGACGTCCGGGATATCTTCGGTATAGTGTCGGGTCAACTTGGCTCTGGGGTCTTTAGCCAAATTGGCAACAGGCTGCTGAGTAGTTGTGTATAGCTGTCCATAGAACTTCTCGACCTCCCTTAATAACTCGGGCTTGGAAGAAATTAGATTACCGTGTTCGGTCTTCAAACGCGTCAGCTGCCTCTGTCCAATAGACAGATCTCTGGCGAAAACTTTCGAGCCTCGATTATTTTCAATCGCATTTTTAATACGCTCGGTATTGAAATTTCGCAAGTCGCTGGTTTGCGACTTAGAGATCTGTCTACTGATTTGTCGGTATTTTGACGCATCTGCTGAAGACTGTAATCTCATTTCTTGCCTCTCTTCCATGAGTTTAAGTGTTTGGTCCGAGAACTTTTTGGTTCTTTTCGCACGGTGGGTCTTATAGAACTTAGACCCAACGGAATGGACAGTTTCCACGAACCATATATAATATATAAATTATATTATACATAATATATAAATTATATTATATTATATTATATAACAAGTAGATACAGTCATGTTTTACGAAAAAAAATTGTATATTTTCATTTTCATAATCAAATAATTTGATGAGCGAAAAAATGTCCCTGCTTATTTTTTCATTTGTAGAATTATTTTAAAGGTTTATTTTTTCAGACAAAACTGGTGGTAGAGGTTTGAATTATTTTAAATACTAGCGGAATTATTATTATTTTAAATAACCGCGACTTCGTCCGCGCGTAAATATTTCACAAATCGTTGATTTTTCCGGAATGAAAAGTATTATCTATTTTCGTTTCAAATTTCAGCCAAATCGGTTCTGTAGTTGCGGCGTTAAAGTGTATCAAACGTCCAAACAAACATCCATACAAAGTTCCACGTTTATATTTATAATATTAGTAGGAAAGGATATAATTAATCTTGTGGTACCAATGTTGTAGCTTAAAAGCAGTGTGTGCCTATACGGTTTGCTTTGAAGAGCTCAGTCATTATACACACAACATCGCTATTGAAAAGAAGTCTTCTTTATTTTGTTTAATAAAATGGAAACTCCGCCGCGGCAAGCTTAACTGCGGCGTGCATAAATAATTCATAAAAGAGCTGGCAGCCATTAATGAAGGTCGAAACCGCAGCACAGGCGTCCGTGTCCGCGTGGTTTATTCCCAACACAATCGCGGTAAAAGTTCGCAAGCGCACGTTGCTTACGAGAGCGTTAACTTACCGCTTATTACTGAGATAGATGCCTAGTTATTAACATTGCGAGGTTAACCGAATTTATGAATTTTAATATTTTTGTAATTAAACTACGTTAACTTTTATTGTACAATACCTACGGCCTCCGTGGCGCAGTGGTATGCGCGGTGGATTTACAAGACGGAGGTCCTGGGTTCGATCCCCGGCTGGGCAGATTGAGATTTTCTTAATTTGTCCAGGTCTGGCTGGTGGGAGGCTTCGGCCGTGGTTAGTTACCACCCTACCGGCAAAGACAAGCGATTTAGCGTTCCGGTACGATGCCGTGTAGAAACCGAAATAAGTGTGGATTTTCATCCTCCTCCTAACAAGTTAGCCCGCTTCCATCTTAGACTGCATCATCACTTAACATCAGGTGAGATTGTAGTCAAGGGCTAACTTGTAAAGAATAAAAAAAAAAAAAAAAACCTAAAATTAAAAAAAAAATTAAAAAAAATATATTTTTTTAAATTGTTGTTTGTAGGTCTAAGATGCGCGTAACTGTCACGACATGTCTCATGGAAGAGATTTTGAATGAAGAGAGACTTTGCGTGGATTATTCACCAAACATAATCGGGGTAAAAGTTCGCAAGCGCAAACATTGCTAGATTAGTACTTTTTAGGCCACAATTACGTGTAATTCTTTTTTTTTTTGACTATACCTAACTATGTCAATTGTTTGTATGTCTGGGATGTGCGTCACGACATATGTACGTAAATATGGTTACCTAATTGGTTATTTTTACATGCATAATTCCCTAAGTGCGCTGCTGATTTGACGATGTACTTGACCGTGTGTGGCTGGCGTATCGGACGCCCATTAGTGAGATAGATGCCTAGTTATTACCATTGCGAGATTAGTTAGTGCTTTTTAAGCCACAATTATGTGTAATTTATATTTTTTTAGGCTACAATTATTATTTAAATGATCTGGTCGAAAAAACAAAAGATGTTTAGATTAGATATTTGGTTTTGTTTCCAAACAATTAAAAATAAGTAATAAGAAAGCTTATTTTGTAACAATCTATATTGCATCATTCACATTGAATTTTTATTTTGAGGAGCATTCATCTGTTGTTTGTGGGTTTTTGTCAGAATAGCATTAGGTTTCTAATAGACTTATTAACCACCAACAGTAAGTAAGCCAAATACTAAAACAAGTAATGATTTTTTTTATTTTATTTGGTGGTGGGTCTAAACTCCATATCCCCAGTGGCGTGCACAAGGTTTTTAACTAGGATAGGCACAATACGTACAAATTGTACAAATTGGAAAATTCCTCCTCCAGTATAGGTTCGTAAGGAATCCTTAGGGTATGCATTGCGTTTATGCATCTATGAAGTGCACGCCACTGCATATCCCGTCTCCCATAAGGAGATATTTGTTAAAAAGTTAGTTTGTAGTGTACCTAATGAAAGAACTTAGGCAGAGTAAAGATATTGTGTGTTATAAAACTTAAACTGTAGGTAAATAATTAAAAGCGACTTCTAACTTAAGCGAAGCGATTAATGTTAATCCAAGCGAGGTTTCGAATCTAAATAGTGTTTTAATGATATATTTAGTTTGAGTTAATAACGAATCCGCCGAGCGCTCAGAGATTTATTACCAGTAATTGAAAGGTAGCCAAGCTTAAATAGTCATCGTTTGTAATTAACAATATCTAATTTATTTAACGAGTCCATATTGACATAGGTAGGCGTTATTTAATTTAATCTTTGTTAATAATAATTTTTAAATTGTAATTGCATCTTGTTATGAATGGCCTATTAGGAGCTTATAGGGTGGGTTTAGTATTTCAATGTACAAAATAAAAAAAAAAACGTAATGGTCTCATCCTACAAATGTTCAACGCTAGCTTTAACTTCGACCTCTTGTAGTTCTTTGTAGGTTTTCCTAAACTTTTGGTAGATATTATATCATTTACTTACTTACTAACCAAACATTATGAGAACCTTTTTAATTATCTTTTTGGGGAGGGTAAAATTATCTTTCCTTTGTGAAAATGTACACATTCCTTACAAATTCCCAAATGCCAAGGATTTTGTCAAATAATATCAGACTTCCAAACCAAGTTATACCTGTCTTTTCAAACCAATATAGCCGAACGTAGAACCTCCACCCTTTTGGAAGTCTGTTAAATAAAGGTCAAAAGACCTGCAAAACACAGTCTCACTTAGATATCTTGTTTTATAACCGCAACTTTTACATTCGTTGAAACAAGTTAAACGATCTCAAATACTATCCACTTGCAGTAAATCTGTGACAGGAGATAAAAAGAGAAAATATTGCCAGTGTCCGCTCCCGCCTATCCCACAATGTCCCATCAGCCGGCGTGAGTGTTCGGAGAGACAATAAATTGCGGCGTGCAACCACGAACGAGTCGCGACCCGCATCTAGGTCACCTCCGCACTCAGACGAATTATATAGGGACCTGCCCTGTTACCTCTGTCAAAGTATAAGATCAACGATCTAACGCGTTTATAAAAACGGTTTCTATAGAATGGATGTCTTATTGTTATAATCGTTTTCGTCGTGAAAAGAGCTCCCTAAAAATGCCGGTTTGTGTACTTGAATGGCATAAAAAACGCTCAACAATTTCTTGTTTGCTAAAAGAAGAAGTTACGTTTCAATTGAAAGTATTTTAACTAAATTACATATTACATCAAGTATCCTAAAAAGAATCGATTTTTTAGCTGTAACAGCAAAACATCAATCAAGTTTTGTGTAAGCGATGTGCTAGTTAGTCTGTTTAAAAATTACACGTGTATTGCGAATCAAATAAATATATTGAATGGTGTTAAATATTTTCGATGTGTGAGTTCCCCTCAAAAAACGACAGACAATTTTGTTGGTGAATTTGGGTGCGATACAAGTATATGGGTATTTGGTCTGAGCCACCGCGCCCTCGCCTTAGCGCATTACCACACTAGTCACGACTTGCCTACGGAACCCCTGATCATAGAGGCCGACATTCACTTTGCCCATTATTTGTGATGAGAAAATTTTCACATGATTCCTGCAGGATGAAATTCTCGCTGCGGTCTATCACGAAACTTCAATTATAATTGCAGTTTATTATCCTCAAGTCTATATTTACAAGATAAGTACGCAAAAAAAAAAAGTACAAAAAATGTACGCCATCAAAATAGATGGCGTACATTTTTTGTATATATTATTAAGTCACCCATAGAAAGGCAGAGAACTCATCACGTTCATGCTATTAATCTACCTTACTGGATGGGAAGGCCAATCCTGGACTGTATATGCGCAGCTCTTGGGTCACTTGACCCATTGATCCACCATATTAATCAATTTATTGGTGTCTGATGACCAGAGCCCAAGTTAACACACTAGAAAACAAGTTGTATTATATTTATCTGTAGTTACGTGTATTTCGACATACTTTTAATAGAATACAAATTACTGGTTTGAAAGATATTTACTCCTAGAAACTAGAAATAAACCATATTTCAGGGTATCTATTTAGGGTAACAAAATTTTTACAATTATTGGCGTACAATTTTGACGTCTTCGCAAGAATTTTCTTTAGTAAAAAGTGTTGTATAAAAACGTCCCACAAAATATAATCTACGATAAAATCAGATCCTTTTTGTTGGTACGCTAATAAAGTACCCTTAGATGTTTATTTGGAATTTTGAAGAACATAACTACGTAGGTATACTGTATTTGTAAAATATTGGCTCGTCTATTGAACATTGTAGCTCAGTAATTGATTAGGTACATAGTATGAAATGAATGAATGAATACACTACACTACATCTCATATCGTACACTCATTCAATAACGGTACGTTCTTATGATACGGGAACAATAGCACAATATTGCGTAGAATCCACTTAATGAGTGGATAACAAACAAGTGATTGATATACAAGTAGATACGTGTTATGAAATATAATAGTGAAGTACTTGTCTATTAACTTTAGTTGTAGGTACATTAGTGAAATCTAACTCACCTCGAGTCACCTCTTAGAATGAGAGGGGTTAGGCCAATAACCCACCACGCTGGCCCAATGCGGATTGGCAGACTTCACACTCGCAGAGAATTAAGAAAATTCTTAGGTTTCCTTACGATGTTTTTCCTTCACCGTTTGAGACACGTGATACTTAATTTCTTAAACTTTTAAATAGTATAAAACAAAGTTCGCCGTCTGTCTTCTTGCCTCTAAATGTTTAAATACCTGTTTATAAAGTTAAAAAACTTAGTTGTATAAGAATTTAATTATTCATATATTAAATATACCTTAGCTGAGAATTAAGAAACCAGTGGTGTTAGATAGATAGTAAATTAATTAAATAACACTTCAACGCTGACTCTCGTTATTTTTTTTTTAAAACTAGTTCTTTGGTACCTGTAGCATAATAAAGAGGTAACTCTACTAATCTTTAAACAAAATACAAATTACTTTTTCTCGCGTTAGAAGTCCCAAATTAATTTATTAGTCGTATTATTTGTTTTAATTTAAAATATACAGAACTCCTCTCTGATTTAGTGGTGTAAGGTGTAAGATAAATAAGTATGTACATAACTAAGGACTGTAGCCATGTGGCACATCGATTATCTTTCTACAAACGCTAACGCTTTGAAAATTAAAAAATGTATGGGAATGACAACCACTGTCGACAGGTCACGTGATCAAGTTGTCGATCGGATCTGTCATTCCCATACATTTTGTTTACGTTATGTTAGATAGCCCTGCTTTACGTTATGTTAGATAGTCGTAGCTACGAAAAATATAGTGAAAAATTATATTTATGACGAGTTGTTAAATTTAATAATGTATACACGTAGGTTTTAATATTTGCTACGCAATGAATATCTAAACTGATATTAGAAAGATAGGATTTAATTATTTCTTTGTTACGATTAATACAAAAATCTACCGATTTTAAAAATTCTTTCACCTACAAAAGCTACATTTTAACCGAATAACGTAGGCTAATAATTTAACGCCGTTTTCCTACACGAACGAGAACTATGTAAGTGAAACTGCGAGTTGTATACTGTTTTATATAGGCAAGATTCGTGTGAACGCGCCTTAACGTATATGTTCCCGGCTACACCCCAGCGCCCTCTGTTGACATTGTGCACAAATTGTGCCACGGAGCTGGCTCTACCCCTCCCCTCCTTGTTGCTTCATTTTTACCCACCAGCTGCAACAAATTGAAGTGTATTAACGTTGGATCGCTTGTTATCATTTTCTCTTAAGAACTGCATTGTTACCTGACTACAAAGTAAGCTTGCTATATAGTTTGTTTTAATAATAGAATATTACTTATTTTAAACATAAACCAATATTTATATTTCCCCCAACTAAGCGATGGTTTTGAGTCTATCCCCGTCATGGTATTTGAGACTCATTTAAGTTCATAAAACTGTTTAAGTGTATTAAATGACATATTAAAAAGTTCTAATTAAATTGACATAATTCTTGGTAAATTACACAGTTTCCCACCTAACTTTACTTACCTACTCGTACCTACATACTTCATCAACGGTCGAGTTGTTGTATATAATTCTTTCTTTTCCTAAATCCTAAATTCAAATGAAATCTTAAGTTAACTTTTTTTTTAAATTTTTCTAATTTTCAATTAAAATGTCTACCCTATGAATGCCTAGCAAATCAAACCAAATATAAAGCTGTTCATAAACTAGGACAAATTATAAACAGCAAAACCTCATTTAACGCTCATGCTATACTCGACGGAATGTGCACAAATAGATTCGTGAACAAATGGAGCGTCACCGCAAGATGCAACTCGAGATTAAAAGCTCGACCGACTAAACCACGTGAAAATCGTGCAAAAAGAGAAGTCACCCGCGGCATTAGCGGATGAGTGTCGGAGCCATTAGTGCGCCCTCCCTCCCCCTGCCCTCTCCTCCCACCCCCTCACCCTCTCCCGACGTACCTCTTTTATTTCTCGCGCGGGATGAACTCCTTAATGACAAACCTTACTATATCTTTTGTGGAGAACCCGCAAAAGTACGTATTTTGCGGCCCTTTTGTACGATCTTTTTTATTCTCGCTCCGTTCACAGCTGTTATACGTTTATGAGGGTAGAGTGATATAGCTACGTACGATGCTCTATATGAGAAACTGTTTTAATCACAGACTCCTTTTATTGCAAAAGGAGTCTGATCATCGCTTACAAAATGTATGTAGTTCTATGCGAATAATTGTGAAGGTGGGTATAATTAAAAGTATTATTAAAAATTTGAATATTATGAAGTGTTACTAATTCGCTGCGCACACGTAGATGTAATTAAAGACAATAAAATTCGTTATCTATACACTCATCTCGAGAATTTTCGCATAGCGTCAGTTATTTAATTACACAATATATACTTTTACGTTCCTAATTTTTGAACAACTATTTGCAATCCTTAAAAGAATTTGATATATCGACAAGTTACCCGAAAGTGTTAAGTTGTCGACCAGGAATTCCGACATAGATAATCATATTAGGAATGCCGAATGTATGTCACAAACACGGATTTTCTGTTCTGTGGTCACAAACATAGTGAATTATATCAGTAGGTACCCAAGTAGCTAAGTAACAGATTTCGTGTGTACCTACTTTTCAATACATTAGACGGATTAAATAAAAAAAATGTTGTTTATTTTTAGAAGCACTTTTAAATGTCGACTTCGACTATTTATTATTAGCTATATTAATTGTTTCGTAAAAAAGTCTATTCAGGAACTAAAGTAATCTATGTAATCTCAAAATTTATTATGTACAACGAAAAGAATATATATGGACCTAAAAAAGCTATTGCACTAATAATTAAACTATACTCGCATTAAGTTTAAATCGAGATTCCACGTGGATATTCCTATCTAATTTCTTACAATAACATACAATTTAGTATATACATTTTTCATTTGTTAAAAACATTTGTATTTCGCGAGAGAGGTTAGAGAGTATTATTAAATTTAAATGAACATGTGTATTATTGTATCTAACATTGTTTTAGTATCTTAACTTGGAAATCTTAATTTTATATACTTAACACATAGTTTCGTTTATTTTTGAAATAACTATGTAAATACTTCATTCAAAAAACGACAAGAGACACCATACAATAACTTCTCAAAACAGGACTGCTGTTTTAAATATAATAATAATAATAAAGCCTTTTATTTCCCGAAATATAAACAGTTGTTAACAAATACATTACAATAATTTAAAAATAGAAGTACACATTTAAGAAGAAAAAAATTAAGCTACACTATAACTATAGAATGTCTCTTATTTCAGTGTGCATTACGGCAAAGGCCTCCTCCAACTCCTTCCACTGTAATATACACCATATTATTTAATTTTACATTTTTTTTTGTATAGCTTGACCACAATAATTAAGTAACCTGGTTGCGAAAAACGAATAAACTATTTTTTACTACTAATGCCTAGCAAAAAAACAAAAATTATAGCGCCCCCAAACAAGTTGGTTTTAATATTTCAGTCAAATAGTCTATAGTTTCTATACCATAAATATTTGGATATCCAACCAACAAACGCCAACAGAGGAGTAGTTTTTAATACTTCTATAATCAGTCAGTCCATAGTCTATACTCTAAATAAAGAAACATCGCAGCGACGGCTGGCTGTAATGTAATTTGCGGTTATGATATCTACCAGAAAAAGTTTTTTTAGCGCCAACAGATAATACTTCTATAATCAGTCAGTCCATAGTCTATACCATAAATAAAGAAACATTAGTGTTGTATTGTAGCAATAATCACAATTAGCGTGTGCTATTTGATTCCGTCTGCGTTGATGAAGTTCGTAACTGCGCAGCGACGGCTGGCTGTAATGTAATTTGCGGTGTTCGGGTGCGGAGCGGTTTGTACGCGTCACTTGCTTTACAAGCAATCCCTACTATTTACCGACTTCTAGGAGGAAATTCGACTCGTATGTATTTAGGTAGGTCTGGTGAATTCGCAATTTTGTGAAAATTACTAATTTGATTTAGAGCAGAATTTAGTTGTTTAAAAGTATTTCTTAGCTACACAATATAAAATCGCTTCGTTTTTACTTAATAAATGTCTATACTAATATTATAAATAGGTAAAGTTTGAGAGGGTGCAGGGGGTAATCTCTGGATCTACTTAACCGATTTTGAATATATTTTTTATCACTAGAAAGTCACGTTATTTGTGAGTGTCTAAATATAATGTCTCTCTAAATATCAATAGACACAGACAATCAATAATTTACATTAAGTCATTTAATATTCACTGTTTAAGACACGTGTTATTTAATTTCTTAAAATGCGCTTTATTTCACTATTTAATGTCTTACACTAAAAAGTTGGAGGTGCATGTCAATTCGAATGGCCTACGCCTTCTGAATGGAAGACAGAGGTCATATCCACTGGGCTATCACGGTACCTAGCTAATGATGTATACTAATATTAACTCCCTAGAGACGAGCTTCATCACAGGCTTTTGCTCAATTAAAGAAAATGTCTTTGATAAATTCCCTGTTATTCGCATCGCGACAAACAGTCCATTTAGTTTGTAATGAAAGTACAATTTGCGGCGGCCGTGGTATGTGTCCACCGCGCACCGCTGCGGTGAGCATCCTTTATGTGGACAAAAACCGTGTGCAATTACCAACAAATAATACCTGCTATATAATGTAGCGTGTAAATTATTGTGAATACTTTCCTAACATTTTTTTATACTTTTTTAGAATTTAAACTATCGTGAGTGTTATTCATATTAATTGATTATGAAACACGGCTAGAACTCACGTGATATTAGTCGGAATATGCCCGGTTCGGAAGAAACAGTTCATGACTAAGGGCCCCGTATGGGTTTGAAACTAGTCGGGCATACTGCGACCTAATATCACGTGAGTTTTAGCCGTGTTTCATAATCAATTATTTTTTTCATACTGGTGCATTTTTATTAAAGCGATAACTTCTTAAGGATTGCTTGGTAACGTACTTACAGCTGAAGTTGGCATGTTTATTTTTGACACTTGCACTTGACAGTACTTCGGACTGGTTTTGCGACCACAGACTATTTCAGTTTCTATTTGTTGCTGTCAAAATGTTCTTCACATCTCTCTTACAATAGAAAATTCTTAATTAAATCCAATAAATACTAAAGCAATTACTTTAAGTTATCACTTCTGTCAAGCGTCGCTGTTCGAGACGCAATTTTTTTATCAATTATTGATACTTACCTACACTAGCCTACGCCCGCGTAGTTCCCGTTTCCGTTATAATAAGGGGATAAAATATGGCCTATGACACTCACAAATAACATGGCTGTCTAGTGGTAGAAGATTCAAAATCGGTTCAGTAGATCCATATAATACAACCTATAGATTAAATCGATAGTGACATGAGTACCTACCTGCCATGCTCTCTTGTATAAGCTTCATTTTGCTTGTGCCTATTTCAAATCAACCAATTTGATTGACCTATCTAATCATAAAATGAATCCATTCAAAAATTAATTTAATGCTTTAAAACACTAGATCTCACTTTAAGCACTTTCAATTCGCTTGACCCCAATAAAAAGGTGACGTCGATACAATATAAAATATTACACAACATTGCGTTAACCGTTTAATAAAAATGTAAATAACCAACGTTAATATAAGGTGTCATGTTGTAAAACCACTTTGGTGAAATCAACACACCGACACGAGAGCTTGATATTCAAAAGGCTCATTATGTTAATTCGTTCTCGATTCACTGCAAATCTGTGAATAAAATTAATGTGCGTTTAAACGGAAAATACGGACAAAGGCAATAAATGCGAGTTGGCCGAACACGCCGATTTATCATTTCATTTGACCGCGTGCATATTGTTTATCGTGTTAATTTTATTTGTTACTGAACTTATCGACTGCTATTATAAAACGGTAATATTGAATGTACCGCGCGTGGCTTCGCCAATTTGTAGTGACGCCATTTCGTGTTATGATCAAATCGAGATATCATAATTTCTAGTGAAAAAAACATTGACCATGTTTTATGTTTTAATAATGTAGGTTGCTACATTTTTATTTCCTAAATCTACTATCAAAGCACTAAGCCTTTATTTTTATTTATTTATTAATTAATTATTCAGCAAATACATGATAAAATGAAACCTAACCAAAGTGAATAGAGATAGGTTTCTATTAATAACATAGCTTATAGGCATGTTTTCCATTTTTGCGTAAAAAAAGCATTGACCATATTTTTTTTGGATACGTCTAATATTCTCTATTCGTATCCAACTTAGCGTAGACCTCTCGCTTGCTAGGTTTGGAGTTGGTATGAAAAGTGCACGCGGTATATTGCACAAGGACCCTAACCGTTGCGTTGAGTTATTCAGACTTCTTAACGGTGAAAGTTCACACATAAGGTAGAACACGTTGAAAAGCAAGGCTTACAAGTGCCTACCTATAGAATGACGATTTCTAGCGTGTTCTGCGTAGTGTATAAATCTTTTTCAATCGGAAAAAGTAATGCCATAGAAATCTAGACTTTTATTTTGTTTAAATAATTATGTAAATCATTATGATAATGAGGAATTTTTATTGACCAGAAGTAATTTAAATCACACACTCACTTATTTTCTTACTGTTGTGTTGTCCTAGGTGGTTTCGTACTATCATCACCAGCGTCGTAAATTGAATAGAAAATGCTTTTAAAAAGGCATCATTAGAATAAGGAAAGTTTGTGTTCACAAAACATTTCTGAAAAGTACCACGTATCCGGCAAAATACAATAGAATGCTAATCCTAGTGTTGTGGCAACAATTCGTACAACTATTTTGTATGTAAAACTCGTTCCGCTTAGTGGTCAGTCCAATAAATAATTGATTGCCCCTATCTTTATTGAATGAATTGATTAATTATTCATTAAGGACAATAATATTTTATGGAGATAATAAAAAAATGTACTTATATTCTACAGTCTGTTTTAATAGACTTTTATAACAGAATTTCGTTTGTTAGTTAGGTAGGTACAGTTTATCCATCCATACGAAATTATCTTACAAACAAGTTTTGTATGTCTCTAACTGCGCTGTTTTAACTTTTAACTGTTTTAATTAATCTTAATCCATACTTTAAACAATTATTTGTATCTAACTTGAACGCCTTAATGGATAACTTAGTATGATATAACCTACAGTACCTAATACATGATAATAATTATTGTAATATGTATTGTAGCGTTTTATTTAAGATAGTACGGAGATGAGATGGAACATGGCAAATTCAATTATTTTTATTTTAATACTTATCTTTATAAATTATCGCAGTGAATGTATAATTATCATATATTGTTATATCTAGCACGATAAGCTACAATTAAAATGTTATCTCTTGTAGACGGAGATCGCGAAGAGATTAAACGCAATCATCGCGCAAATCCTGCCGTTCCTATCACAAGAGCACCAACAACAAGTGGCGTCGGCGGTGGACAGAGCGAAACAGGTCACCATGACTGAACTCAATGCCATTATTGGGGTAAGCATGACTACGCTAACTTTTTTTTTAAATAATACGAACTAATTTTAAAGAGGTAAGATTTGATATTTTTTTGTTACGAATATGCTCCGAAACTTTCATACTTATTTTAAAAATTCTTTCACCAACTGAAAGCTACATTATTAGCGAGTAATATATACTATATTTTATCCCCTTCTTCCCACTGTCTTGCAGACTGAGATGCGACATCTATATTACATTTACTACCGGTGGTGTGCAAAAAATACACTGCCTGTGCGTGCCCTGATGACAAAAGGAATGTTCCGTTTAGTTATACTGTATAGTGTCTACCCTAGTTAACAACCTTGGGCACGCCAGTGCTTACTGCCAAATCATGTGCTTACATTATAGGCCCTATTAAGAAAGACGAAGATAAAAGAAATAGAAGTTAACATAAAAGAAATAGAAGTTTCCTGCTATACCCACTTTAGAATCTACTAAGATTTTATTTAGGTATTTAATTGCTCTTAAAAATCTAAAATGTTAAAATCATATAATAGTAAGATCGCTAAAGTCAGCCATTGACGGTCAATTATTCTCACGTTTCTGCAGCGCAAACGGCAGAGAAGATGTTTTATAAGTCGAGTCGTCGTGCACGCAGTTACCAATACACGATCAGTTATAGTTGTGGGTGCTGCAGAAACATGACAATAATTGATCGTCAATGGCGTGAAGTGGCTACGTAGTTCACCCGCACCTCCAATGTTAGGTACTAGGTAGGTATATATCAATCACTACGTATTTATTATTTACTTATGTACACATGCATAGTACATCCTAAAACGCAAACAAATAACATAAAGCCGCGGAGAAGGTTCGGCAATATAAAATGTTTATTTAACTCAAATATTTGAACATGATACTCGCATATTCACACGTACAATCCTTTTATCTCTGAAAAAAATTCCATACCTACAGATAATAATTAAATATGTCAACATTTGCGGCCTTGTAGTAAGGTAACATATTTGAGGATTCTTGTTTTTTACTTGTATTGCTATAAGAAAAATATATATAACCTCAACCCAGTAAAACTTTTATGTACTCTACTCGTGAATAAATATGACAAAAAATTGTATTTTATCTGATGCTGAAGACGTAAAAGCCCAGTGGATATGACCTCTGCCTTCGATTCCGAAGACGTAGGTTCGAATTCGGTCCGGGCAATGCACCTCCAACTTTTCAGTTATGTGCATTTTAAGAAATGAAGATAACGTATCTCAAACGGCGAAGGAAAAACATCGTGAGGAGACCTGCATACCTGTGAATTATCTTAATTCTCTACGTGTGTGAAGTCTGCCAATCCGCATTGGGCTAGCGTGTTGGACTAAGGCCTAACCTCTCTCATTCTGAGAGGAGACTCGTGCTCAACAGTGTGCCGAATATGGGTTATTAATGATGATGACGATGCTGCTTTAAGTTCAGGTGTAATTTGACTGGCTTCCATTCATTAATAGATAAGAACATCCAGCGACATATTATACTCGTAAGTAACGTTGGTAAAATATATTATATCGTCGAGGATATCTTTGTAAACAGAAATAAAAGTCTTGGCAAGCGTAGAAATTACCGTCCATGCGAAATTATACAATAGAACAAGTAATCTTTCATCATAAAAAATGTTTAATCATATTTATACTTTTCTAAATTTAAAAATGGAAGACTGTTAACAAGAATATTATATTTATCAACATAATGTTAAATGTAACGGCTTTATATCATTTAGCGCTGACAAAATTAATAACTAAAATTTCGTTGAAATCCGAGCGTAGAAATTAACATCCATGCGAAATGATACAAAAGAACAAGTAATTTTTCATCGTAAAAAATGTTAAATCATATTTTTTTTTTTCAAAATTTTTGCTTTGTACAACAACACGCTGAAACACGCTGTTAACAAGAATATTATATCAATAGCGCTGACATGATTAATAACTATAATTTCGTTGAAATCCGAGCGCAGAAATTAACAGCCATACGAAATGATACAAAAGAACAAGTAATTTATCATAAAATTTACAACAATTTTAAAACTAAATCATATTTTTTTCTTCTAAATTTTGCTTTATGAGAAGACGCGTTAACAAGAATTTTATACGAATAGCGCTGACATAATTAATAACTATAACGTCGTTAAAATCCGAGCGTAGAATTAACATCCACGCGAAATTATACAAAAGAACAAGTAATCTTTCATCGTAAAAAATGTTAAATATATTTACTTTTCTACGAGTAAATTTTGCTTTGTGTAAAGACGTTAACAATAATATTATGTCTATCAACATAATGTTAAATGTGGCTACGGCTTTATATTATATACCGCTGACAAAATTAATAACTATAATTTCGTTGAAATCCGATTAGAAGAACACGTGTACTAAATTCAGTACGTTGATATATTTTGAAAGTGTCTGAAATTTGTCACAATGTTTGGCAATCCTACACCGGAGCGGGCGAGGTGGCATCTGTCCAAACAGCGCTACTTTCAGTCTATCGTCACTATGTGCTACTTTTTCTTTCAAAACATATCCTATAACAAATTATTTTTACCCTACTGCCAAAGGGTTCGAGCGTATGTTAGAAGTGTACAGACATACGCGTTTATATGTGAAATTTGGAACTCATCAAAGCAGAAACATGTTTATAAATTATCAGCTATCTGTTTGTGTGGTTGCTAAGCAACGGCTGTTTGGTAAAATGGTTTCGATGTCACTTAACTCTCCCTAAATAAATAAACAATGCGATTCTGTGTGTGTGTGATCTATGTGTATCAATTAACATGGGCTTGGCCATTTGCTTGTACCATCAATCGTTAGAAAAAAAATATGTACTCGTACCTACTTACCTAAAAAAAACGGAATATTACCTCTTTGATTGGGCAAACTAATTCTTTAAGTAAGCTAACTGTTAAGTTGACCAGAATAGGTAGCTATATATGGTCACCAGCAAACTCGAAAATATATATTTTTGACGGCCTAGTCTCCAAATAGTACTGAAAGAAAATTAAATAAACCCATTTCTTTTTTAATTTCCTAAAAAAGGGAGTCCCAGTCTCTAAAAAGCACTGAAAGAATATTAAATAAATAAAATTTCCATATTATTACCTAGACACCAAAATCCAAGCCGTTATAGTTAATGTTAATGTAATGTAATTTTGAGTCAAACGACTCGCTTGTATTTTAATAGTGATCCTTAATTAACGTCTACGTGTTGTGTAACAACGTCGCCAGAACGTTAAATAGCTTGGCTGCGACAGAAAATAAAATTAATTGCCAACATTTCGCATAAATCCGAATTAAATAACACGTGTCTTATTTGTAGGGCTGTAAATATGCCACGGAATGTTTAGCAGCTATCCCGCTGTGGCAACTGTCCAAGCAGTGACGCCTTTTGTCACCTATACCACCCACTCGTCAGATAATATACCTTTGCAATCTAAAACAAACATTTAAACGGGGAGCTTCGAATATTTCTCTAAGCATGTCTTACTATTGTGGTGTAGAGATTTAGTTTGAACTAGTTTAACTTACTATACATCTTATATAATCTTGTAATAGAATTATTGAATACGACTAGCTAGCAATAATGACATATATACCTACTAAAAATTGTGAACGTCGTGAAAATCTTTTAGTAGCTACTAAGCATTCATTTAATCTAATAATGTACATAATAGTAAGCATGGACTTGGTGTATTAAGAGTTAATTTTCCTGAATAAATAAATAATTAAATTTGCAATCGATTATAGAACACAAAGAAATGTTACAATATATCACCTTTTATAAATATAGGAAGCCCGGATTCCGTTGAAATTATGTGCTTAACAGCGCCTGTGGGAACTATAATTTCACCATGAGACGGTATTTCAATCGTTTCAGTAGTAGGAGGAAAAAACTTTAACTATAAACTTTCGATTTTACCATGTTAGTGAGATAGTGTCATAATTTTTACATAAGCTACGTATAGTATCTACCTATATGAAGTGCAAATACCTTGATATAGAAGCTACATGGTAGCTGAGATGATCGTAAAACTACATTGAAGTTGCTTTTATTTACGGTGGCAACTATCCACAACGAGTGAACAGAGATATTAAAATGTTTAAAAGCAGTTAAAACCCAAGTCCACCAGAGTCATCTAAATAAGGCAAGATACAGTCATCGCAAGTTCACAAAGTGGAAAGTACACGCGATAAAACTTTATTAGTTAAAGCGAAGTAGGTGTAAAGTGTAAAGTAAGTTCATTTAGTAAAGGCACGCGGCTTTCAACAGGTCGAAAGTTCGACGCTCGTTAATTAAACGATCTAAGCCTCGCTACTCCACTTGGCTGCTCGCCAAGCTAGCTGAATTAATAAAATTGCCACCGACTCGAATACAAAATAATTTGACTCCGCTATACAATAATGCTTCACTTCTATTTATAAAGACTTTAGAATTTACCTCTTCTAATTTACACTGATGTTTGGAATACTAGAATTGAGTTAACATTTTGGTTTACAGCATTGTTAGTATTTGAGTAGTAGTAGTATTTTAGTATTTTAGTAGTCGACCTACGACAGGGCTAGGTGTCTCTCTTTATCACACTAATATTGTAAAGGCGAAAGTTTAGGTATATGTGTGTGTGTAAGTATGTTTGTTCCTCCTTTACGCAACGGCTACTAAAGTGATTTTGCTGAAATTGGGAATAGAAATAGATTTTACTCTGCATTAACACATTGGCTACTTTTTACAACGGGAAAATCCATGATTCCCGCGGGATTTTTGGAAAACTGATTTCCACGTGGATGAAGTCGCGGGCGTTCCCTAGTAAGCGAAATAGATTATAATATTCTGGATTAACACATAGGCTACTTTTCACCCCGTAAAAATTCATGGCTTCCGCGAGATTTGTGAAAAACTGAATTCCACACGGACAATGTCGCGGGCGTCCGCTAGTTAGATATAAACAATGATTGTAATAGCTCTTTGGTCTTTCGATTCAAGCACTTGTAAGTTTAAATAACTAACACTAATTAATCTAACACAATTAGTTCGTTCAAAATAACTAATGCAGTGACGTTGCAACTAAAGCTCCATAAGCAGTTAGTACATACATACTTTATCTATACTTATAATTCTTTCTATAGTCTATACATTTAATAACAATTAGAGATTTTACTTATTAATTTAATTAATAAATTAATTTGTTGTTACCATTTGTAACAACAAACGTTACCGTGGCATAGAGTACTACTAGCGCCATCTAGATTACATTGATTTCCACGCAGACGAAGTTGCGGGCGATCGCTAGTTTTATATATTACGATACAACGTACAGAATCGAATTAGAATCTATTTACAAATTGTGGCGCTGACTAATTTCACAACAGCGCAACAGTGTTCGGTGTGAACCGGACCTCATTGCCATCTATTATTCCAATAGGCATTTTCGCAGCTGGATGCCAAGTCATTAGAGCGACCTAATCCCGCGGCGGGTAATCCGAGAGCTAGCAGAGGGTTTACGACGCGACGACTTCCAAAATAAATCACTTCAAAGATAATGAGTTCGAAAATAAAGCGGTGGAACTCTCTCTCTCATCAGTGTGCGGACGATAGACTCTTGTTAATCTCGAGTGTCGGGCGTCGAGCCAACTCGATTAGTATCCACTCGCGCCGACGACAATGTTCCCACCTTCGCTGATTTATATATAAGGCTATTCTCAATATTAACGCTCCCATTAGGTCGTATTAGACAAATAGTTGGCGAAAAATATCGCTTCCCAACATTACCAGTTAACACCCGAATGTGATTTGTAACTTTTGGCCGTGAAATAACAATCTTGTGAATTTAACACGCTCTCGAGAACTTCGTCGTGTTTAATACACGCCAATGTTGTGAAGGAACGTTTAATTTATAGTACGCGCGTTAACAACTGAGTCTTAGGGCCATAAATCATTTCTCTATATCTATCTCGCTTGCACTTATGGGTCTTATGGAGCCGTCTAGTGAAGGGTGTAACAATGAAAGACATATTATCGATAAGTAAAGTTTATTATCGTATCTTGTTCACAAAATTAAAAAAATTAACAATATTTGATTTAATATAATACATATTTCATATTATATAATTATTAACTAAATAAAATTAATCTTCATCTGAGTCTTCATCATCAGAATCTTCGTCTTCTGCCAAATTTATTATAAGCGGCGCGTGATCTCTAATTAGAGCTTTTTGTAAATCTTTGTTTTGAAGTTCTTCGGCATGCCTAACACATTTGGCCCAGTCTTCTCGTGTGACATTTTCTATGATTTCTATGCCTGATTGTGATACTTCCGTCTTGATTCGGTCCACTGTCGCTCTGCTCACACCACAAACAAATGCGGCCATTTCACGTGGTTTGTTGAAATTTAGAGAAGCCACTTTATTCGGATCACTTTTCAATTCATTGAGAAACAGGAATACGTTGTGAATCAGTGTTCGAGCTTGAGGGCTAATATCGCCATGTAATTTCTTCAGATCAACGTTAGAAAATAAAGTATCCATAGTGCGCAACGAGTAACACATGAATGTATTTATTTAATTGCAGTAAACACATTTATAGCAAAAAAAATACGCAATGCAATTACATTAGAAACCGACCAATCAGAATCGTCCAAATCATTATTGACTCATCATTAGCACGTGCGCAGGTAGCCGTTTATCGATAATTAGGGTGCGCAGGCAGGCGCGCTGCACATTCCTATCTTTTTTGACTTTTATGACCGGACGACTCAGATGATAACGCGCATACTATAGTTAAATATATCGCTAACTAGAGGACGCCCGCGACTTCGTACTAGTGATATTCTGTTACAAATCCCGCGGGATCCATGTATATTTTTGAGATAAAAGTAGCATTGCTTCATAACCTCATCTATCTTCTCGTGAAAGCCCTACTAAAGGTTCAGCCGTTCCAGAGATTAGCACGGACGAATAGACAGACACACTTGAAAAAACACACATTGAAATTACACAAGCACTTCAATTTTATTTATATGTATGTGTTAATGTATTGATGTAATGTTCTACAAGTTCTTGTAATTACTTTTGAAGTCGTTATTATTAAAATCAGCAATTAGCGATATGGTGAGAGATTTAAAAGTGAACGCGTCCATTGCCCTCAAGGATTTAGAATGTATCCGTACCTTTGTATAGATTACCAAAGAGCCCCCGAGGAACCGGCAAAACGCAATATAGCTCTCCCCCTATAAAACACTCTAATTTAAATAAAAAAGCGGCGCCACCTTCCGTATGTCGGTCCTTTTTTATTACGAACCTTTTTTATTCTCGGGTCAGCTAGGGATCAAAGGGGCTCTCCCTTGAGAGCGTCCGCCCGCGCCCGCTTCGCCCTCCGTCTGATTTGCGACCACTCCGCCGAGCGCCGATTTGTGAAGAGGGAATACTCCTCAAATTGGGGACTGTTTGCTCGCCTATTAAAATCACTTACCGTTCCAAGTGCTCTGGCGGATCGGCTCGTTTTTGTCGGTGCGACGTTTACGATTGTTTTTATATCAGTCTCCGAAGTATGGAAATAAATGAGGATGAGATAATAAGGAGTTATGCACTTTTTATATTAAACTAGCTGACGCCGCGCGGTTTCACCCGCGTGGTTCCCGTTCCCGTAGGAATACGGGGATAATATATAGCCTATAGCCTTCCTCGATAAGTGGGCTATCTAACACTGAAAGAATTTTTCAAATCGGACCAGTAGTTTCTGAGATTAGCGCGTTCAATCAAACTAACTCTTCAGCTTTATAATATTAGTATAGATTTAAATAATATTTGTCACCAATATTCCCATTCCCAACTAGTCGGGAAAGACTGTATTAGGAGTGGGTATGACAATAGACCAACGGGGCGGAGATCGAACCACCACCCCTCGGCGATGAGTCCGACCGCTCTTACCGTTGAGCTATTGAGGCTCTATCTAGTAATTGTGTCAAATATATCAAAGAAGACAATCATTACGTTGTGATAAACAATATCATTTGTCATGATGCATAATCATATCACTCAATACTTATGTCTCGCTCTTGTTAGCAGTAAAAACTGATTTATGAATACAAAAATACGTTATATACGAGAAAGTATTGGACCAATTGTAAAACCGACACAAAAGGATAACAGTACCGTCGTATATTTAGGTTACTATCTTTAAATTTCCTTTAGTCGCATAACAATGGAGCGGGAGAGTTTTGTCGGTACAGTTGGAGGGTTCATCAATTCTTGTTCCGATTTTTATTTCGTCTCGAGACCCGAGGGGTGAGTGTCGCGGCGGTAATAGCTTTTAGATACAATCTCCTGCTTGTGCTCACCTATGACACAATTGCTCACATCCACATTGAAACAATGTTCACGTAACTCCGACAGATCGTCGAGACGTGCGACCCCGTGTCACAGATACGCGTATCGAATCCGATAACTTTCATTTATTAGTATAATACGTAAACAACCTAACTCTTACCTATTGTTTATAATTGAATATCCACATCGTTGACACAAGTATATGGAATAAACAAGTGTATTATGCGTAGTTTATGCAATATTATCTAAAGAGATATGTGAACAAACACCGGTCGTGTAAATAGACCGTATCTGTTTCCCCGTCGATGGCTTTATAAACAGGCGGTTCGTGAAAACATTTATATCTAGTTCGCGCCGGGTCTCGCGCTCCCTGATAAAAATTACGTCGGGAATAAATCAGGGAGCGGCGGGTGAGAGGGGCGGCGGGTGGGGCGAGGGGGAAACATGAATTTGTCATTTTTTCCTAGGCACGTCCGCGGCTCGGTGATAAATATTGCATTGCAACTTTCGGCGTTTCTTGTTCCCATTAACTTGGGCGCTATCGGCCGCGCCGCTTCAAATTGACTTTGTTACTGGATATTTCGTGAAGTCTTTAATATTTCACGTGGGCAGTGAGTTGTGATAATGCCGTTGTCATTCCTGGTAATGGAATTACTTTTAGTTAACTAATTCACTTTGTTATTATCATTAAGCCGGTTCGTTACTTTTGTCGTGTTTTGTATTTAGTCTTCTGTGGGCATTGTTTATGCTTCACTCGCTGAATAATTATGTACTTACCGACATATACCTACAATGTACAAGTTTTGTTGGTAGATGAGCGATTGGTGTTGTGAGCGTTTAGAAACTTATGCGTGACGTATATCTGAACTTAAAGTATTTTATTTATTCATCATCTTCTAGAACTTTCTACGCCCTGCAACTATGACAAATATTAACCTCGAACTCTTGCTTTGAAATCAAATCAGCATTTGTTAAGCACCTAATATCAATAACTAATAGCTATTATTGTTTTATGCAATAAATTACCCCGCGAAACAGTAATAAACACATCTAATTATTTCAAACAAACATTAAATGAAACACACGCACAGCATCAAATGCATTAACCGCGATAGGAAATGCGATGCTTTTGATTTATTTGATCCCGGCTATTCTAAAAGTAGGTATATGTACATGTAGGTGTATGTGATTAGAAGCAATTATGTTGAAAGCTGATGTTGTAACAAGTGTTGGCGTCGCGTGTCGGTGCCCCAGGGCTCTGTGTCTAATGGTGCGTGCTCCCCCCCGTAACCCCCCGCACCGTCTCACCCTGTCCTACCCTCTTCGTAGCTCACACCGTACTCTAAGCGAATACAACGCTCTATAATTCGATCACGTCAATACAGTACCCACTAAGTTACGACTTCTTTAATTCGATTTGTTAAAGTAATGCGATCTTAAATTTGATTTGCTCTCTCCGTTCGCGCGGCGGATAAATTAAGTGCCTGGTTTTAGCTTTTAATTTATAAAGTTCTGATCGGTTTCCGTTTGTTATCCATACATTACTAATTTTATAAAAGCTTAAGTGTTTGTTACCTTTTCATGGCTAAACCGCTAAAAATGTGATAAAAGCTTAGGTAAACTGATTTAGTGATCGTTAGATTGCGGCCGTCCGGATGTTTTATATTTGAAGTATTTTATCTTATAAGAATCATTGTGTTTAAACAAATCATTTCAGTAAATAATATAAGATAGTCATGAGTCTTGACTCACGATGACTCATGACTTTTGATAGCTTTACTAGAGTGCTAAAATCATCTACCTACATCTTACTTTGCATGACAAGTAGGAATGACTTAATGCATTTTTTTAATACATTAGGTATATGTATTAAAAAAATGCACTATATTTTTCAACCGATTTATAGATACACAGTTGCAGGCAATTCATAGGTACAAATTGCACTGCCTACCTTTAAAAAATATTACGATATATACCTACATGTTACATAATACATTTTATTTCGAAAAGCAATTAGCCATTAAGTACGTACAGTGCTTACCCTAGTTAAAAACCCTGTGCACGCCACTGCGAACACAATCAACTTACATCAGTCAGTACCTACCTACATATTATAACATACACGTTACTCTAACCACTTAAAAGAAGGATATTATTGACTTAAGTAGGTACATACTCTGACATCTGTCATGAGACATTTCTAAATCATCATTTTTTTTTAAATTCCATGCTACAGTTATGGAAGCAACTGTATATTTCCAATGAATGTATATTTAATCAGCTTGTTAATGTGCCGCTAACTTTTAAACAACTCCTAATTTATTAAGTGTGTTAGAGAAAACTTTCCTCTCAGCGGGTGCCATTAAAACTAACTAATTGTTGGTTAATCTTAATGATTGTTATGAGATGGGTAGGTACCACTTTGGAAGCGGTTTAGTAATTAGGATTGCCATCCTAAGCACGCCAGCCCACATTAAAGCGGCATGGAGGGTCAAAGCGCCATATTCTGTCTATTTTATGGAGGAAGACTATGCTTTGTGGACCGTTCAAATAGGCGGTTATGGATAAATAAGGGTTAATGCCCCTATTATAATTACTGAAGTTTTTTTAAACAATACATTTAATTTTAACAAATGGAATGTTGAAATAAAGTTAGTTAATTTATTTTAGTTTCAATATGAGATAAATTAGGTAAAGGCATAAACAAAAAATACCTTGTCTTATTATAAAACTTTTCTTATTAAATCTTAAGTAAGTAAAATTGTGTTAGCTACGTACGTATACGTAAGTAATTAATTATTATAGTTTTTGTAACTAGGTAGATTGTAGGTCAATGAATGCATAGGTGTATTTCATTAAACATTTTAGTTATATTTATATTATACAGAGTAATAATAATAATATAGATACTAACTTACAAAAACATACAATGATTTTATAAACTCGTGTGAAAGCGACCAAATGTTAACAGAACAAAAACAACACCTAACATTTCCGACAAACAATTGATTACGATATGAATAAAACGGTTAAAATCAAACCAGATACAATACCTCGGCGTTCCGGTTTTCAATTGATAGGGTTACCAGGAATTAAATAAACTTTACTGGAGTGAAATACATTTTCATGAAATACATACAGTACCTACTAGCGACATCGCCCGCGACTTCGTTCGCTCTTATTCTTCCTTTACTTAATCTACAGCAAAATCCGTTCTTAAGGGATGCTAAGAAATATGCGATGTACCTACCTACAAGATAAATATACCTGCCAACTTTCAACTTTTATTTGTATGTCAAAAAGTTTTAGAGAGTTCGTGATGAAATAACCTTTTGCTTTTATATATTTAGATGATATAATATTATTAAGTATTGATATCCTAATAACACTTAAGTCACGTACACGTGAGTACACTTATTATTTTAGTGGTAAAGTACAGAGCCGACAAAAGTCATTAGGGAGAATGAAATCTATAAAAGACTTAAAATAATTAATTGCACACCGATAATATACAGATTTAGAAGATACATGCTATGTAAAGGCGAGCTTAACAGTTATAGACAGGCATTAAAACATAAAACCGGCATTTGTAGTGGAATTTAATGTGTTAGTGGATGTAGGTAGATATTCTTGGGCGCGGCTATTAAAAAATTCCATCACAATGGTATATCTGACAACCTTAGTTTAACATACCTACAGGGTATTAAAATGTTTGCCGTGAAAAATTTCAGCCGGGTTGATGCGACGGGAAATATTTAGCGTAAAAATCCGCGCTCCGCCCGGCATCCCATTTATAAAATGGAGAATTATCCGTGGGCGTATAGACAGTGGTAAATGTGGCGTGAAAACCCAAATGCGGAGGAGCATTTTTCTCGTGACAAAAGCTTTTTCCACGCAGTGCGTCTGCCGCACTATATTTTATTATGTTCATGTGCTTTTCATACCCTCACCTCTGCCACATTTGCGGAGCATAGCGCGCTTGTTCAAAGACTTATGGTGTAGACTGAAAAGGAAAGCGAATAAGAGTTTCTTATTACTATAATGATACCTACGTGATAAGTAGTATGAGTTGGTAACTATACCTACTTAAGCCATACCACATTATATTTTCTGTGGCCATACTCGATAAGCACTGTTTAACAACAAACAAATTAAAAAAAAAATGAGGGTTGTTATTGAAATTCATTTCACACCTAATAATAATAATTATTAAGTTGTTCTTAAATTAATGAAAATAAATTCGATTAAAAAGTTACAACAATTAGATAAAGTTACGTATTCTGAATGACATTTTATAAACAAACAATAGATAATTTAAAATAAGTTATAAAATGACATGCGCTATTTACCTTCATTTCTAATTTGTTTCTTGGTAAACAGTACTCATCGAGTAGGATATTAAATGAAATAGCAGCTAATATTATTTTGTAGAAGTTCTTGTTCTAGTATCAAAACTATGCCGCTTTCCGAAAAATATTTTAAAGTTTATAGGTAGGTAAGTATATTTAGAAGACTGATAACTAAATATACTACTAGGTATATGTGATCTAGATAATTTCCGACATCTACTTAGTAAATATAATGCGTTATCTAGTTAGAACTCTACATAAATAAGGCATTCATCCGCTGAATAATAACTAGGTGCGAAAAATTAATTCAGAGTTTCGGAACAGATCTCCCGGCGCTTTTTCATTAAAACTTCCATCGTCTCGAATTTTATTACGCACCTTTTCAAAGTATATTGAAAAAAATAACCGCGCCTACCCACCCCTTGTTGCCACAGCCGAAATTTAAGCAAACTTTAATTTGCAGATAATATAAACACGAAAGTAGGAAACGATAAGAGCGGATTGCAAAGTCGTTAGGCTTAACGAGATTCGATCCCTGGAGTGCTGCTGGTTTTTAATCACTTCTGAAGTAAATGCACTTGGAAAAAAATAACGCGGTATGAACGCCACATTATTGTCATTCATAATAACAAGAGGGGGAGGTTGGGGAAGAGTGGGTGAGGCGGTGGGGTGAGGCGGTGGGGTGAGGCGTGAGTCTCAATAGCTCGGGTCGTGTCATGCCAGCCGTTTCGACGCGCCTCGGCTTTGTTTAGATTCCTCTGGTTTCCCACCTGGCTTTTCAGAAGCAACACCTTTAAACTTGGAGTGGATGCTCGAGTCCGGGTTATACTGATTACATCAACTTTGCGTTTCAAGTGGGATTACGTTTTACTTGATAATAGGTATCTATAGGTATAAGCTTGGGGTTTAATACACTAGCTGTGTTTAAACATTTTCGTATCATTACTATTAATTGTATGCTTGTCAGTTGTAATCACGGAATTAATAAATTAGTTTTCTTTGTCCTGTGTTTGTAATAACGTTATTTTTGCAAGTTATTTGCAAGTTATATTTATAAAAAAAGGAGGAGGTTCTCAATTCGACGCGTATGTTTTTTTTTAATGTTATAACTTCGTCCTTTCTTAACCAATTCTTAAAATTCTTTTTTGTTTGAAAAAGTACTTCCACTTCCAGATTGATTCCATTTAATTTTTACGGTAATTGGTTAATTTTTTTCTTTCAATCAAAATAACTAAAATAAGCAAACGGAATTGCCCTTATGTGGCGTTTACGATCACTATGCGAGGACACACTAATAAACAAAAAAATAAAATCTTATTAACATAAAATTTAACTTCAAAGATGCATTACTTTAAATGGCGAAAAATAACGTCGTACCTACCTATGTCCTTTCTATCGATCGGTTGGAAGGCGGTGCCAAAAAAAAAAAAACTTAAAAAGCTTGTTTGGCATAGCCTTCAAACCGATTTAGACAAAAGGTTTTAGTATCAATATGTTTATCTTTTGACTACCTACATAAAAGTACTGAAAGTGATAAATAATTACGTTCCAATTAGATGCTTCATCTCTAAACAAGCAAAGAAATATATCTTCTCTAGTAGGTAGGTAGTAATTCGATTAAAAGTTCCTCAGTTGAGAACGCTCTCGAGCTAAGTGCCGTTCGCCACCTTTTGACACACAATAAATCACGGCCATGAGCGGCCAATAAAAAATATGTTCCACCCTCGGCGAAAAACCAATTAATTTTCGGCGGCTAAATGAAAGATCGTGCCCATTCGGGAGAGAAAAAATTACCCTCGGCGTAAATGCAAATCAAATGCAGCGGGCATATTATAGGCGTTTTTTAAAAGAAAAACCTTTTTTTTATGATTTTTTTAATGATTACTTGAACTTTTTTTTAGCGTAATCTTCAAGATATAGGCTGTGAGATTACTACAATATAAATACGCGCTACTTTACGTGCTTTTCTGTAGCGTTTTTCCTAGTTTTTTTAATTTATAACCGACTTCAAAAAAGGAAGAGGTTTCTCAATTCGACCGCAGGAATAGGTATATTTTGTGAGATGATGTGTTGTTTTTTTTTCAAGTTAAATAATGACGATAAAACATAGAGACAATCAATTTAAAAATTACTGTACATAATTACATTTGTAATAGATAATTATGTACATAATTGCATTTGTAATATTACTTTCCATATTTAGGTCAATCTTTTTATTTCGATCTAATACCTAGAGACATATTTATCTTTCAAGAGTCACAGTAAAAAGAATCGGCAAACCAGCAGCGACCTGCCCTCATCGTATAATAATAAAGTTAAACGCGACGAGATAGAAACGGGAAGCGCGGGAAAACGAGGCAAGTGGAAAAAGGGGAATAATGGAGAAGGAGTAATCAATTTCGCACAGTCGTCGCCGGCGGCGGTGGGTCTCTCATTTAAATTTTAAAACGCCGCGGCGGGCCCGGGGGGCCTTGGAGGACTTTTTAATTTGCCCCGGCACTGTTTTAAAAATGCACGCCGTTCTGCGGTGACACATCAATTCACTTTGACCGTCGACACTCGGGCTAAAATGTCGCACTTTATTCCACCTACCTTTTGAGGCTAGGATTAATAATTGTGCCGTGGAAATGTGGGTACCTACGTTGCATTTTTATTTGGGAACTGACCGGAACTAAATGGCAGTGAGTTGATAAAAAAATTCAAAGAGAAAATATATATTTTTTTTCAATATATTGCGATTTTAAGCAATTTACTTGAGTATATCATCTGCTTATTGATAGCTCTTATCCTTATACCTTAAGGAGGTACTTCTATTAGTACTACCAACTTACTGGGAATTCCGCTGGGCTTAGGGATAATATTCTTACCCAATTATTTTACTGAATAATATGATAATCAATTCAACGTAATGTATAATTCTTTATATGTCAAACATTATTTTTTTTTACGAATAGCATTTTAATTCCATATTTGAATAAAAAATAAAGAAAAAAATACTTATCATTTATATTTTAATCATACAAATGTTGAAACTAAATGAGCTTGAGAATATTTATGGTCGTGTTATAAAAAAAAACGATCTGATAATAACAGGTTCTGTATAGGTATGTTAATACAAAGTTATTGATCTCATTTAAATAAAAATTTGTTACTTTATTCAATGGTAGGTATAAAAAATTGTTAATGTTTTCTTGATTGCTTAATTATTCAAATTAACATTTACATAATTTAAAATACAAAAATAAATAAATGTTATTTATCTGGACTTGTATTCATGAACAGACGCGGTGCGCGGTTTCGCGTTGTTCTTGTTATTGTGGTAATAAAATTATCTATGATATTCACAAATAACGTAGCTTTCTATTAGTGATAGAATTTTAGAAAAACGGTATATAGTAGATCCAAGATTACCCCCATTACCCCATACAAACTCACAAATTTACCTTTTTGTAATATTAGTATTGATATAAAATGAAATTGCTTTGCCTTACGCTTTTACTGCCAACTGAGCGAAAGGCTTGTGCTAGGACAGTATAGTCTATACGACAGGGTTTGAACCTTAAACCTTTTTAGTTTGAGTCCAGTAGTGAAGTTCAGGATTCTTATTTTTTTATATATAAAGAATATTTGCCATATTTTTTAAAATATGATCAATATTCCATCTAGTCGGGAAAGACTGTGCTAGGAGTGGGTACGACAATAGACCAACGGGGTGAGGATTTGAACCACCACCCCTCGGTGATGACTCCAACTGCTCTTACCGTTGAGCTATTGAGGCTTCTCAGAGAATCTCATTTAAATGATGTATTGCCATAAAACGTCTGAATGACAGTTTTTCCCACAGCAACAAAGGCCAGACCTGCCGCGACTGCTGCAACAGATGCATGCGGCGCATCTGCCCGCGCACGGCGCGCCGCCGCTGCCACTGCTGGGGCAAGGAGCCCTGCCCCCGGCGGGGTTGTTGGGCCTCGGCGTGCCCCATCACCCCCTTTCCGTGCTAGCGAAACCTCCAGACATACATCGACCCGATGACAAAGGAAATGGTAAGAATTCAATGCAATATAATCACTGAACTACATAGGTACAAATATATATGTGTGAATATATAAGTTAATCGTTGACCTAAATCTTCATTATTTAGGGCCGGTTTTTCACCCGTAAGTGTCGAATAATCACAAGTTGTTAAACCTGCATATATGAGAATTTTTCTTTATTCTCTGCGTAAGTGAAGTCTGCCAATCCGCATTAATCATTCTGAGAGGAAAATGATGAATCACAAGTTATAGTTTTACATTCACAGATATTGTGTATGTCATTTAACATAAAGTAGTAAAGTGACAAAACTCACTATTAAACTAATCGACATTTATCAGAATTAAACCTGCCCTTTATCTTAAAATAGTTTAAACATATTATAATAATTAATAACATAAATTCTGAAACTTAGAAGACGACTGTCATTGTCTTATATATATATATATATAAATTAAACTACAAATAAATAATGTTAACATTTGTTGTAGATGTAGTCAATATTTAAATACACAATTTGTTTTGTTCACTTTACTTCCTGTGCACTTTGTACATACTGTTGAACTAAAAAGTCACATACGATTAGGTAGTTCCCCAAAAATGAAGTATCATGATATCATAACGGATCAATACATAAGATGAATATTTTAAGAGCTGTCGCTTGTTTGCGTGCTCGTCTTGTTTGCGGAGCGCCGCTCACTGGAGACTATTAGAGTAGATCCTCCCCGCGCCTCCCCCACGGCAGACGTCTCCGATCCCACTTCTGTTTCAATATTTACCACCTCCGAGAGGCTTTTTGAACCCGCTGTTTGCGTGTTTTCGGATCGCTGACGGCAACGGCTCTCCCGATATTGCTTTGAGAGTATGAATAAGTCACTTCCCCGAACTCATACCTACAGTGTTTGTATAGGCGACGTAAACAGACATTTCCAATATATTGACAAGGTATAAAACGTATCGCCGCTTTGAAGCTCGGCTTTGAATAAATAAAATTGTACAATCGCAAATAAATGTGGAAACTAGGTTCGAAATTCGAATGTTAAAACGAATATTCGCACAAGGCTACGAGAGCGCGCCACAAATGAAAATGTAACACAGAAATGGATTTGGAAGCCGCCCGTCGCTCCGGTTAATTACAAAAGCAAGCGGTAATCTGCGCTCCGGGATGTTCCGGCTTAGTGCCCCCCGCCGGCCCCCCGTCTCCCGCCCGCCACTTCCCCGGCTAATTTGTGCCATTATCGGTGTACTGATGTAAGAGTTACCGTGCAGATGGCCCCCCCGCTTACCCCGAGCTCCCCCGCAGCCCCCGCACTTGCCCGCGCCCAATTAATTATTCGTTGCCGGTGTGAGCGTCGCGTGTTTTAGTCAATTAGTAACGTAATTTTGCGGGTGACTTGAGTGTACGCGCCGCGGACCGGCTCGAGCGACGGTGTTACTCGACTCGCTAACTCAAACATACTACACCACTTCTATCATTATATTATTACTTAACTTTCTCATACGATCTTAGATAATTATTTTTAATTACCAACTTAACCCTCGTTTCTTGATAAGCCTTTTTGATTATATACGATAGTTAAAGTTAATCTACTTCATAAATGCATAAACGCAATAAATATCCTGGGGCTTCATTAGGTACCTGTATTGGAGGAGAAATTTCTATTTTATACGAATTTTAAGCTACAGTGCATCTGCATATCTTGGTTAAACACTTTGCGCACGCTCCTGACTAATACTAAGAGTTTGTTTTAGTTTGTAGCGAATAGGCTCCAAAACTACTGAACCGATTTTAAAAATTCTTACACCATTGGATTGCTACATTATTAGCGAGGAATTCCGACGTAAACGGGAACTACACGGGTGAAACGGCTCCGCTATTGTAACAAACATAAAAAGCTTCAAAAATAAAATTAATAATCAGTTTATATTTTTTATTCATTTATTATTCTACAAAATACAAATTTAAATTATGCCTAACCATGGCTCAAATCACAGTTGCTTTTACTGTGCACAGCCTATTATAACCTAAACAATATTTAAAAAATTTAGTAACCAACAAAAATATATAATTCACGGATTAATGTAGGTAGTCCATGATATTATTATATTGAATCGCGTACCTGTTATGCTCAGTATGTTTAATAATCCACAATAACAGAATATTGTGTCAAACGATAAATTCCACATGTAATTATTTAGCCGGCTAATATCGTTGTGGCATGCACATAGTCGGAATTTGCGTGCGCACTCCGTAGATAGCGGATATAGCCCGCTGTATGACCAATAATTGAGGTGATTGCATTTAAATTAATTGAAGGCATGCACTGCCGCGCCCTCTGCTATGTATTAATGTAATATCCATGCAATATACTATGAATATACTATAAACTTAATCATCTACATATTGTAGACGATATTGCCCAAACTTGGTGCGAATTAATCAATTGATGATAATGCCTTTGATGTTCAATACCTATATATCTGCTAGCGTTTGCCTTTGCTTTGTGCTAGTAAATGTAGGCATAAGCCTTTAACTAGTAATATTACTCAGCTCGGATGGACTGTCGCATTCCAAATAATGGCAATATAATATCTAAGTAAAGTAACAAAATCAAATCAGTCAAGTAAATTTCAGTTAAACAGTAATAAAGCAATCAGAAGTGGGATTACTTTCATTATAGACAACAAATATACAAAAATTGTTTTTAAATACTTATAAATAATAATAATTAAAGAAAGACTTATACACGGATAAATCATAATAAATACATCAGAAGTGGGATTACTTTAAATAAAGACAACAAATATACTAAAATTGTTTTCAAATATTTATTAATAATAATAATTAAGTAAATAAAGACTTATATACGGCATGTATTATCACAAGGAATCTTTTGTTTTTTTTACTCTACTATTTATATATTTGCTTTAGCTCAGTTCTGGAACTAGAAGGTTATAGATATAGTACCTAGTAGAAATTGCTAATAACAGCATAAAACATTTGAATTTGAATTTATACTCCACCTCTTATAAAACTGTTAAAGATTTTTATGTTACATGAATCATGATATATTTTCTACAAACGATAGTTACGAGTACATATAACATAATGTTACAATAATAAATAATTAACATATCTACCTGCGTGTAACTGTCAAGTCGACAGTCCGATATTTGTTTTTTCATTGAAGACTATTTTACCGAGCATTGAGTGACACTGTATTTTAATTGGTCAATAAATTAAAATGATACTCAATTCATAGACAAGTAGATTTTAATTAATTACCTACTCAGTCTTATTTGAGCATTTATTTTACTTAATTGCCGTCAAATGCAAAAAATGAATTGCTAACGCGCATGTCTTGTGAGTATTTTTTTAAACTTTATGAGCTATTAATTCAGAGTCACTTGTAGATCTTGGAGTAATTAATTTAGTTGAAACATTTAATTTAGTCTATTTGTCTAAATTTGCATTTGGTTGGGAATATTAATTTCTTTACATTATTGTTTTTCAAGCCGTGTATGTATTGCTATGCAAGCATCTTTACTAACTACATAATAATTAAATAATAATACTTACTAATAAAATATAGATATAGTTAGTATACAGTGCTCTTTAATAAATGCAAAATGTATATTATACTGCCTACCCTAACGTGTCATCACGAAATTATAAATTGGAAAGGAAATTTCCATTTTGTACACATTGTATGTAAAGTTTCCCAAAAAATCGATATCGATGATAATATTTTAAGTAGATACAGATCATCATCATTAACAACCCATATTCGGCTTACTGTTGAGCTCGAGTCTTCTCTCAGAATGAGACGGTTAGGCTAATAATTCACCACGCTGGCCAAATTGGCAGACTTTCACATACGAAGAGAATTAAGAAAATTCTTGGGATCTCTTACCATGTTTATCTTTCCGTTTGAAGCACGTGATATTTGATTTCTTGAAATATCAAAAAAAATACTAACCATCAGTGACGGTAAACGGGGATAAATCTTAATATATAATGCGAAAGGTCATCACGAAATTTCAAAAAGTGCGTGACGTACAGAAATGAAATTTGGCAGGGAGGTAGTTTATAGTAGAGGTCCGCTAAGAACGGGTTTTGCGAGAGGGCCGGATTAAGGAGGTCTAAGGGCGTCCGCTAGTAGAAATATAACACTCATCGTTTAACGATCGTCTTGATTAGACATCGCAATGCTTGCCGAAGACAATAAATTACCGATAGCGCAGACCAAGACTAATTTGCGCAGTCGTGCCAGTTTGTCGCAATGTATGGCCGGGTTTAGCGCTAAGTTATTGTGACGTGTGCTGTATAATCTGGCCGTGTGTCCGGGGACAATGTTATCATGCGACAGTGCTATTGCCTTCGCGCGCATTACCATATGCATTGCATCAACACGGTGCCGTCCAATTAAAATGGAGATCCCATATCATATCAAGAATTACGTATTATGCCAGACTTGGTTGTGTGCATTGACTGAGATTTATGCTAACAGCTGTGCATTCTACAGACATACAATGGAATCATATAAATAAACACAAAGGTTTCTCTTATGTAAGAAAAATACCATAAACTTGTTTTAGTAAAGTGCATTAGGTACCTACCAAATTCCAGTCAAAAATATTGAATACGAGCAAATTGAGAACCTCCTCCTTTTTGAAGGCGGTTAAAAATATTTCACTCTTATTTTTCTAAACTTAAAGTAGCCTAAAAGAGGTCGCTATGAAGAGATAAGGCTGCATTTTTGTATATATCCTACTTTTTTTCGTGTGTTATATTGTTTGTTTTGTGGTGTACCAATAAAATATTAAATAAAATAATAATTTAGTATGACGCTAAAATTAGTGTGCTTTGCCTCTTGATGGTTTGTAAGTTTGTTAGACGTATCAAAATTATTCAAAATTATAAAGTTCAGTTTTTGAGAACTTTACGGTAGGTTTACTGAATTTTACGGAACTTCAGGTTACAGAACAAAGCGTCTTCTGAGAAGAATCACACATATAGATCGGTGTGCCCATTTCCTTAGTGTTGCCACAATTTTTATTTGCATTTAAATTGAAGCCAGGTGCCAATGATAACATCGGAGATAAATACGCTCGGGTAAAATATATCGGATATTTTAATCAAAGGTTTTGCTCCAAATCGAATTACCTCGCAGTCGGGCGACACGGACGGCCTTTGGAATATTTACTCGGCCGCGTCTGTCCCCCCGCCCGTCTGTCAATCAGTGCGGACGAACAGACATCTGATTTTATATGTACATATATGGATATAGGTGTAACTCGTACGGAGCTTTTATATGCAAGTGGCGCACAAGTTGGAAACGTTTAAATCTCTAGTTTTTAAATATATTATGTATTTATTTATCCGTTGATATAACAGACTTTATATGTATCTATTGATTGCTTTTAAATTATATTTCATTCGTCTTTAAAATAAACACACACACATCACAGAATGAGAGTGGTTAGGCCAATAGTTCACCACGCTGGCCCAATGCGGATTGGATTGGCAGACTTTACACACATAGAGAATATAGACTGAATTATTTTTGTATTTATTCGTTTTACACAATTAGTATTAGTTGTACCACAAAATACATACAAGGGTCGTAGCTTAAAACAAAACCTTTCTAATCTGGATATCTGAAAAATAAGTAAGCCTACAGACATATTTTAAAGGTATATGCTCACCTGCATGATTCCTCATATTTTCATTATAGCATTAATTAACATGTATCTAAAAACAAAATGAATATCTGAACCTAATAGTTTTGCATGTAGTCAAGTAAAAGTTGTATGATTGTGCTGACTCAGCGTGTTTTGTTCGCAGGTATCAGCTCGGCAGAGGAGAGACATGTGAGTACCAACAGAATTCCAATTTCGCAAAGTTGAAGTTGTTAAAATTTTCAACGACAAAATTTCGCTTTGAAAAATTCGAGGTATACTCCATGTTCTGCTTTTTTCCATTTGGGAATGCGAACGTGGAGTGTTGTGCTCGAACGCGTTGATTTCATAACACGGCCCTGACTGAAACAAGTGGGTGGTGCAAGTGGCACACCCTGTCTAGGGTTGCCGCTGGCGGATATTTGAAGCTTTTGTGTGCTTTCTTGTTTATTTTTGGTGTTTGATTTAGGATTCAATCATGAAGTAAATGATAGATACTCGAGTATAATTGGGATACAACTGCATTAGGTATCCGTTAACTACTTACAAATGAATCAATTTAGGTATATTAGCTGTTTCACCCGCGTAGTTCCTGTTACAATAACAATTTTGTTTGACCCAATTTTTTGTCAATTTAGTTTTCTCCAGCTGTTCTGAGTTAAATAGTGTAGGTACCTAACTAACCAGGCTTATTAAACAGTACCAAGTAAAATAAAACAAAAAAAAAGAACATGAAAACATATTTATAATAACTCATGATGAGTTATTCTCAATACAATTTTATCTCACGCATGCACAACCCTACATTAAAATGAGCTCGCGACCGAGTGCGTCGTTCGCGAGGTGTTGCGAATGTCGGCTATCGTGCTAGCGGTGGCTGCGGCGAGGGTGGCGGGTGGGCGATTAGGGTTGCTACTTCACGGGATAAACTTTATTATATTTTTTTATGATTATCTCAAAAGTTTTATGAAACACCGGTTGGTGTTTAGTTTGTACTGAAGTTTATTAAAAGATTAAAACTTTGTCAATACCCTTTTTAAGTCTTTTATGTTTTCGTTATATTATCTCAGTGAAATTACTTACTACATATTGAAATATATTGTAAGTTATAACTGTTTGATAATCAAATGGTATTCTTATCTGTAGAAAAAAAACTACTGTTATAACAATAGTTCTTTTAGCTAGCTGCTAAAACAAATATACTGATTAATTTCAGACTAAACAATAATTATGTCTATTAGGTTCGGCTTTCTGATATTTTAAATTTCAATTCAATCAATATTTAGTTAAATCTTTATATAGAAGGTTAAATATATCTGCATTCCCATAGACATAAATATCTAATATCTAATGAAATTAGTTGACGCGTGCCAACCCTGCCGATCTCTCAGAGCGCTCGCTGAACGCGGCACACCGCACAGATGTGCATTCAGTTTCAGTGGCAATGCCACCACCATCGCCTAGTAGGGTTGTCGAAACATTAATCTTTGTTATATTATCACTTACGAATTAATATAAACTTCACATTTATTCTTAAAGTTTACAATTAGCTTTATTTTAGCCTCTAAAAATTTGTCTAAATTAGCTCCGTGGTAAGAACGACTTCGGTTATTGATATATACAATTCTAATCTGAGTTTGGTTTAACAATATAGTAATGACACTCGATTATATGCAGCATAAATATACCGATTTGAGATTATTTCGGGTTGCCAAACGTGACCAAGTATCTTTTGATAATATCACGTGGAAGCACTTAAGGCCCTGTAACAACTATCAAAAGGTTGGAAAACGTTAGGTTTCTACGAAAAAATTGTAATTCTTCTTATGAATGTATAATGTACATTTGATTATTTGGGTTAGTTTCCGATGACTTATGACAACAATTAGTCCCAAGTCTATATGTCAATTTTGACAACCTTAACCCACGCTACTGCAAGTTGCAAACGAAATGCATACGAATCGATACCCTGCCCCCTGCCCCCCGCTTCATAACATTGTCTTTGTTGCCTAACCTACTTCCCTTCTGTTTCACGTATTCCGCTCTGACGTTTCAATTTATTACTATTTCACTGAAACGTGATACTTGGAAATCTTTTGTTACGTTAACGTAGGTCGTAGGGGATATTAATTTTATCTGTAGATATTTGATACTCATACTGACTCAGTAGGCTTTAACTAATAAGGTTTTATTAAACGGTTTTAATATATCATAGTAAGTTATAGTATAAATTTATTATAGAGATAAAAAAAAATTACATTCATCATACAAAAATGCAATTTATCCTTTGTCTGTAGTACTCTTTAAAAGTTTGTCTGTTTCAATATATAACTTCGGAAAATTACGATTGTTACAATTGTTATTTCGATTGATCATTATCATTAGCTTAGATATAGATACGAGCAGTTTCATGGGCTCATAGCACCTACCTATAGGTATATATAGGTAAACATTTACCTAATACACCTACTGGTATAATAGGATATTTTTTATTATATGGAATACTTTGTGGTATTGTACATAGTTCAATGATTTATAGTTACCTATACCTACGAGTACTAGCAGATCCCCAAATGTAGCCTATGTTACGCACTAATAATGTAGCCTTTCATCGGTGAAAGAATTTTTGAAATCGGTCCAGTAGTGTCTGGGCCTATTCGTAACAAACAATCAACAACAAAATATCAAATCTTTACTCTTTATAATATTGGTTTAGATGTTACAAAGAACCATTATAATTATTCCAAACACAGAGTTTTATAAGAAAAATGTAAAACCAGCAAGTTAACTTAGAACTTAGAGGAAGCAATCTTGTAAAAAGTCGATAGCGATACGTAGTGGCAGGCGGCAAAGCGGGAGCTCCAGTGTTAGCAGTGTGTTCACGGAGCCGTCGATCTGTGCAAACTCGCGGCGGCTGAGTAATGCACCGACGCGTCTTACGAGTGGGGGGTCGGGGGCCTTAATAAAGTTTACATAAACCGTCTTGCAGCGCAGCGAGGGGGTGACTCGGGTTACACTGCTATAGAAATCTTAATAACAGGGATATAGAAATGGCGTGTTCTAACAATTATTGTTTTTTTGTTTGTTATAGAAAGAATTATTGCTTAAGAAATGTTACTATTCTATAAATAGAATAAGACATTTGAAATTACTTAAATAAATATAGTATATAATATAGCTGTATTTATTTTGACTGCAGTGTTTTAAGAAATTTGCATGCCAGTACTTATATGGCGAATTGTATAATGTACCTACTTCAACATTTATTGTATACCAGCTAATGTACCTAACTATACAATTGCAAATAAATAGATTGAATTGAATTGAATATAGATAATAAATTCACAAAACTCAAGCTTGATAGAAAGCAAATATGAGGTCTAGGTTTTAGTAGATTTGCTCTAGTATTGAAGGTCCACAAACCATACGTCATCTCAAATAATACTGAAGCCGGAAGGGTATGTGCGCCTTTGAATTGAAGAGCCTGCGACGGACCCTATCATTAAAATATGCGACGGACCCTATCATTAAAATATGATAACTATTATTACATTATCCCTCTAACGCGTTTTGAAGTGTGATGTGTAGTGCGAAATAAGACTACAAACTTTAGAGACGTGTCGCCGACGGTTACCTGGATATAGATCACATTACAATTATATTCAGGGATTACATTTTTGAATTTAGAAGGTGACTATGGCATGGCGATACTTTCTCACGTGCCATTTCTATTGCCTTGTTATTAAGATGTGCCTGGTCGGTTTGTCCGGCGAATGTTTTCGCTGCAAATCACGGAGGCGCTACTCTGTTGCGATCAACTCGAGCCGACCATTTATTTGCAAACATCGCACACCACACTCTCCGCCTTAAGCGCAACGCTTCGCAATTTATTTAAAAATATTGAAAATTATTTCTTTGAACCGCGCGCTCGAGTGCTTCGTGAGCTTGCGAAATTAAAATTTCCCTCCGAGATGGCGTGTCTCGTATTTGCATATTTAAGCCCACACTAATTACGGCGAGTCGCCGGCTCCGAGAAGGTCGCTTAAATTTTCTCGAAATAACCGGGATTATGAGTGCCAATTTACACCGACATGAAATTGAACGGCGGCCGCTTTCGAACGGGCCTTTTCACGATCTCATTTAGGTAACATAATAACCCCAGATTTATTTCTGCCGCCGGCTCGTTCGCCGCTGAATCGCGCCTAATATTCAATTTAGCGCGCGAACCACACAAAAACCGCTCGCAAGCGGTTCATTACGCCGCGCATCTCGCCTCTTCATCCTCCTCGGTGCTCGCCTTATCTGAGCCGCTCGCGCCCCCGTGACCCCCCGACCCCCGACCCCCCGAACGCTTCACCACTTCGAGTGGAAAACTCGCAGGACGAGGGCCGCTCAACCTTGTTTAGCATTCTCCACCGCTTCTTTATTTAATAGATGCCCGAAAAAATTTCGATCAGAATAAATTTACGTTCTCTCGCCGATACGCGTCGGTTTCGTGTTTTATAGCATCTCCGTTTCTAATTAAGCGGTGTGTGTCGGGCTTATTTACAGCGGCGGGTGCGAGCACTTCATTAAACCATTACAACGAAATTATGTTAAGGTGTTTTTGCTTGTAGCGGCACCGAGCGACGCTCCCGCTCGCGCACAACCCTCGCAATTTATCGCTCGAGACTTTTCTTAATTGGAAAGAATGGCCACTTGTAATTATTAAGACGCCCTAAAGTGAAACAGATTGCGCGATAGTCGCTCTCGTGTTTTTGTTTTCTCCCCCTCGGGTTATAAAAATTAAGAGCGTATGCGGCCATTTACGTCTTCTTAAATGTAAATTACGTTTTTCTCCTCGACACTGTAACTGGAATGTAAATAAGATACCAGCTTTAGCTTTAAGCTGTGCAATACCTACACAATAGGTAGCTACATAATGATAATATGATCGTCGTTAAACAGTGACACCAGTCATTAAAATAGTAAGTACTAGCGGATGCCCGCGACTTCGTCCGCGTGGAATTTAGTTTTTCACAATTCCTATGGGAACCATGGATTTTTCCGAGATAAAAAGTAGCCTATATGTTAATCTATGCTATAGATCTCAATACCAAATTTCAGCTAATTCGGTTCAGTAGTCGAGGTATGAAAGAGTAACAAACATTCATATCATCAAAATCATCAGTTTTCGCAAATCTCGGGAAACCAGGGATTTTTTGGGATAAAAAGTAGCCTATGTTTTAATCCAGAGTAAAATCTATTTCCATTCTAATTTTCGCTTCAGTAGCAGCGGCGTTGAAGAGTAACAAACATCCAAACATCCATACAACTTTCGCGTTTATAATATTAGTAGGAAGAACGATATACCTACATCATGTTAAATATACAGGCGAGATGCATAAGGAAACATGCAGTTTTTTGGCGATAGTTATAATATGACTAACAGACGTCGGTTGCTATCTATAAAAAATTAGCAATCGCGACAGTACAAACAAATTTTACGTATAGGTCGGTATCTAAACTATAGGTTAGTTCAATAGCCTCGCGTAACGTTCAATGGAGAGTGACCTATAAGCTAAATATTTTTAAATTGATGTTAACATCATCCTGTATCTATAAATGTCAATCATAGCGGGGCGTAGCGCAGGTAAGGTGAGCCTCTTATATTGAGGGTTATCTGGAAATGTTTTATAAGATCTTTCGCTGTCAATCAGCGAAATTGAACCTTGAAGCGGTGGCTGGATATTGGAATTTAGATCTAATATGACGCCAACCAACAAACCGTTTGCGTTTTATGCTACGATACCTACTCATAGGTAAATGGCTTCAAAAATATAATGGATAAAAAATGCGAATTTATGTCAAAATATTTATTCCTATAATAATTATTATTCGTGATAGCCCAGTGGATATGACCTTTGCCTCCGATTCCGCAGGGTGTGGGTTCGAATCCGGTCCGGAGCATGCATCTCCAACTTTTCAGTTGTGTGCATTTTAAGAATTTAAATATCACGTCTCAATCGGTGAAGGAAAACATCGTGAGAAAACATGCATACCAGAGAATTATCTTAATTCTCTGCGTGTGTGAAGTCTGCCAATCCGCATTGGGCCAGCGTGGTGGACTTTTGGCCTTAGGTAGTGAGCCGAATATGGGTTGATGACGACAATAGTTTTTTATTATTATCTTGTTTATGTATTTATAAATAGGAAGGTTAGATTGCTTCATAATTATAACAATTTATTATTTTATATAAACATTTGCTAATAATATCGTTAAAAACATCAATCATACTTAGAACGTTAATAAAAATCAAACGCACGTTTCTTGTTTTATTACACAACTTAAATTACTTTATAGTGGGCAAAGAGTACTTTGTTATATCAATAGGTATTGGTTCCTTTGTATTATTATGAGTACGACGTTTTGAAACTTCTGTACTTCTTCATTTAAATTGTTCTCGATAATTATAGACTCGTAGACTCTGCTTCAATACCCCAAATTCATAAACATGGATTGCGTTTTAAACCTCGATTTTCTCGAAGAAATTTGAGGTTTAAATCCTAATCCATGTTTATAAATAAGGCCCAATATAATAAGAAATATAATAAAATGAAAATTTTGTAATGTTTTATGACACCTAAAGAATTTTATGACGTGGTTGGGTCTGAACTTAACTTCAAAAAAATAAAGAAAGTGTAGGCAAACGAAGTCGCAGTAACCACTAGTAAAGAATAATAGATGAAATGCAAATAACACAATGCGGGCGCACCAGAAACCAACTTTTGTTCAGCAATCGGCGTATTATTCGCGATCGAGCCGCATTTGTTTTATTGGAAATTCAAGAGGCTCCAAAGAGAGTTGGAGCATTGCAATACCTGCAGGTCGGGTAGAGGTAGAGGTAGCGGTAGCGCGGCACAGGTATTGCTCGTCTGCGGCTTTGTTCTGATCCGGCGTATCGCATCGATTTATGCAAGCCCGATGGATGTAGGGTAGCCACGTTTGGTTTAACATTTTTAAGGATTAATATTAATATAGATAGGTAATAACTACCGATAAGATTCTCATAGATAGGTTGTTTACAAATTATAGCCTGCCCCTACCGGCATATGCCGTTTCTGTAGGATAAAATTCAACTCATGTGTTTATTTATTTTATACTTAACGAACGTCTGATACAATATCACACACAATATGTCAATATTTTTACATATTTATTGAGCCCTTATGGTGATTGAGTATCAAACGTCCATTTATTAAAACTTTTAAAATTATATTTATTTTCGAAACTTTTGTAGATACTCCTTCTATAAGGATTCTAAATCCCTTGAATATTTGATGAATAGAATATTATTATCCTATAAGAACTATTCCACGGATTACCAACTCTTAGATCAACTTTTTTTATTTAGTTCGAGGAAAAAGGAAAATATTGGACATGTTTCAACACAATATAGCCATTTAAAAAAGTAATTAATTAATAAGGGACTACCCTAAAAATTTGAAAATATTGGTAACCCTACAAGCACCCGCCACCGCCCGCTCTTATAACAATAGGTAGGTTCTAACTCCTACCTGCCTGCACTTACGTGACAAAATTGAATATTGCATTCCGGGACACCTTCGTTACTTACACACGGGCAAATATCGCATATTTTATGTAGAGACAGTAATAATGTGAAGAACAATACCAAAATAATTTATTAGGTTTTATTATTCTATTTGATACAACCACAGCATTGTGTACAAGTACTCGAAGGTATATAACGCCCGAGAATTCGTACGCTTGGATTTTTTTTTTCGATGATCACTGATAGTTACAAAACTTCAGTCAAGTCAATCGGATACAAAAAAAACTTTCAAATATTATTGTCATACCTAGTTCTACTCCAAGTTTTACTCCTTTTAGCAAAGAATAGGACAAAAATAATCATAAACTTAGATCTATTCAAAACAATACAAAAAACCTAAAGTTCAGAAAGCTTGTTTTTTATTTGTCGCAAACGGATCTCGAGTTGCGACCTAGGAAACCGGGAACAGTGGCTTTGTTTTTGTATTTCTTCTGATTGCAATGTATATTTGTTATTGTTATCGAACAATAATAAATAAATAAACATAGAACAAATAACAAGACAAACACCACATCTAAAGGTCCATACATATCTTGAATACATACATATTATACTACTGCCTTTCTGGATGAGTACTATTTACTAACAAAGAAATTAGAAATGAAGGTAGACAGCGCATGTCATTTCATAACTTATTTATTTTAAATTATGTATTGCTTGTTTATAAAATGTTATATAAAATATATTAACCATATCTAATTATTCTAAGCTTATTAATGAAATTTATTTTCATTAATTTTAGAACAAGTTAATTATAATTATTATTAGTTGTGAAATGACTAGTGGTTTATACCCACATATTTAATTTGTTTGTTGGTAAACAGTATTCATCAAGAAAGGCTGTAGTATAGGTATATTTTCTTTGCTTTCTACGCTCAAAGTTGGTGATACAAAAATTTCACTTTGTATCTACTTTGCATTAAAATTTTAATCGCATTAAAGATCGAAAATCAACGCAATCCCGAATAAATGGAACACGTGTAATTGAAAGCGCACCACGGCTGACCTTCCGCACTAAAATCCCATTTGTGAATGCAATCATGGCTTATCAATTCATTGTTTCGCGAATGGCGGACAAAACCCACTGCCGACACCCGCACACCTCACACTTCGCGGATCACACGGCAGCACTACCCCACACCTAGGGTGCGTTCACACCTGACATAAAGTCTACCAGTGACTGTAAGTCAGCTTTACATACTTAATGTTTTTTTTTTCACAAAAAAGAAGTTATGATTTTTCTGTGTATGGGTTCAAATCATCAAGGCTTATTACCTAATTCATGGCATCGTGAACAACGGATCAAATGCACTGCTGACATCGCGGCTCACACTGACACCACTTCCCCACAACTAGAGAGCATCTGCAAGTTCCAGGCTTTACTTATCTTCTTTATCTTAAAAAAGGAGGTTATTAGGCATCAATTTCTCACACCTTAAAGTCTGTCAGTGCATGGCTGTGCGCCAGTGTTTTGTGTCTTACAGCTTCTTTCGCCGGAATTCGACGTGTGTATCTGTGGCTCTACGCAATCTCGTACACACGATACATCAGTTAATTCTTTTGCAAAATATCTCATTACTTCTCGAAACTTAGCGTAGCATCTGCCAGTGTGTTTTGGAATTTACTACTTTTAAGGCAGCACGAGCGAATGGTTTACTTACATGTAAAAAAACAAAACATCGCTTTACAACTAATAAACTATTAGATGCTAATTGCTATAAACAGTTTCGTAGATTTTCACACTACACACTCGATCCAAAAGCTTACTTACAGTCACCGGGTGTTATTATGTCAGGTGTGTAACCACCCTTAGACCACTCTGTACCTACCTATCTATAATACTCGCTGTACATTCAAAATCCAGCTATTGCTTTCATTGATATAAATTGAAAGTGCAAGCCGTGTTGCCGAACAACCGTATATTTTGTTTTGGTTTTATTAACACCCGGCGCAAAATATAGTTGTTATAAGTTGTGGCATTGCAACTCTCGGAGCGGATGTTCCGGTTTCGACACAAATGTTCTGATAACTATTGTTTTTGGATTCAGACTTGTTTGTATAGAAAATCCAATTTGGCTTTCCAAAAATACTTTAGTTTAATATTACCAAGCTTTTAACTAAAGGTTTGCTTGCATTGATTTTGATGCCAAATAATTTTATGCCGGACAACCTTTTAAAAGTAGAAGTGTACTTTTGACTAAGTGAAAGGTAGGTATCCTATACCTTTTGCTGTATTTCTGTCAGCAATGGTCATTCGTGAAATTGCTGTCAGACAGAAAATTTTCATTTTATTTATGACATGATGTTAAATATTATAATGGAAATGTAACTTAAATGAATAAATAAAAGCATACTGAACAAACATGAAAAAAATCACTTTAATAATATTGGGACATGTTTAACTAATACCTGCGACTCTTTTTTCGTATTACCTATAAGTAATTTACAGCAAAGTTTGTCCATGTGAAAGAACCTCACCTATTTTCACTTACATACTAATGTAGTATCTAAATTTATTCTTAGCTATAATTAATATAATGTAAGCAAAACTACCTACTTACGTGCACTGATAGTCAAGTCTATAGAACTTACGTATGTGTGTAGTGGTGTAACATACCATAAAATGGAAATGTAACTTGAGAACATTCAAAAATATCGCCGTATAAAGAGCTGTCTCGAGCAGTGCAGTGTAGATAGCAGCCACCGCAAGTGTAATGAGCGCGCAGCGTACCGTACACGATCGTACTCCGTGTTGCGGACTTGCGGTTGCGGTGGCGTGTATACGTGCCCCGTGCCCCGCAGCGCACGCTACGTGTGGGGTCCTACCAGATGCTCGCCCGCCGCAATGCATAACGATACATAACCCTTTGGCTATTCTAGTCGCTCCGTCCATCCGACGACACCGCATGTGCAATGTGCATCGTCTTGTGTATATCCCATGTCTTGATATCATTTACGAGTTGCATGTCTTTTACTCAACAAGTGCTGTCTCATTAAAGAGATGATTCAGTCTAAACCTACATAATTTTTTTTTTTTTTTTTTAAGATTGGGTCACTAACTATTTTTTTGTTTTAATAGTGTTACTTTTTTTAACCGACTTCAAAAAAATGAGGTGGTTCTCAATTCGTCTGTATGTTTTTTTTATGTATGTTACCTGATTATTCAAACTGATCATCAGTTAGAACATAATATAATAGATATAACATGTTTTATGTATTTGAATTCGGTTGAATTTTTTTTATTAAATTTTTTTTAGTTTTTTGGACATGGAACATGGTCACAAATAGACAAAATTAGTGTTCTAGCGGTGCATGTGAACATGTCAATATCACAGTCAGTTCATTTATTTCAAATAAACTTATCTTACGAGCACTTTCGAGACGTCAGGTAACAGTATTAGATTATGATGATAATAATTAGTCGAAAGAAAGAAAATTAAAGTTACGAAGGTTCCCAAGCGCCTTGGTTGGTGGTTGAACAAAAACAACTTGTTATTGTTGTTGAGTTGTTCATATTTGTTGACCTTTGTTACGTTTCCTCTCTAACTAGCGTATGCATAGAAGAATGCGTTGGAATTAATTATTCTTTAAAAAGGAGTAGTAGGATTGAACCTAGAACACATAGTAAAAATTTAATTTACGAGGCTTGAAATGGTATTTGTAAAAATATGACATTGTAATTACATAAGTTTTAAGTCACCATATTACCATAGGACGCGGCTTCAATAGGACATCAAAAGATGTGTTGAAAGTTCAGTCAACCGTCGGCGATGCCCAACGGACTTCCAACTGGCCGGCGCGGCTTAAATTCACGTCAATTTACGTCAATAGTCCGAAAGGTCCCCGTATAAATAACCCTCCGGCAGTACAACTCGGCCCATTATACCGGCGCTCGCAATAACCCGTATTCCACCCACAAATAAACACGACGGAGACAGATAATTGAAATCGCTGCAAGTAATTAGCAGTTAGGCGCGCGATAGCTCCGAGCGCGGCTCACGTCTTCATAATTTATCTCAATTAGTTGGCAGCGTAATGGGCGGAAGGGCGGCTCCCGCTTGCAGTTTATGCACTGTCGCGACCTAGCTATGCATTTACTATTGCCGGCCGCAATTACTAGCTAAGGGGTACGGGTGACCGGAGACCACTTTGTATATTTTAAATCTGTATTAGTCTTGGGAGCATTTCTTTTTCGTGTATACATGCTTCGAGCCATACGATGGTATTCATTATTTGCCCTTCGTAATTACGGTTTGACCACACGTTATTGAATGATGAATGTGCTTGCTTATGAGCAATTTATTTTGAACTTCTAAGTTCTACATAAGTTATAATTGTGTCTATGGTATGTACTTATTATTAGGAATCTTTGTGTCGAACCTCAATAAGTCGCGAACCTCCAAACCTTTCCCTTCAAGCCCAAAACATCCATTAGGTTGAAAACTTTTAAACCCTGTTTATGTCGGCGAAATTTTAATGTAAATATATTTGATAGGTATTCATTATTATATTCAGTGTATATCCTGTTTGTGTTTTTGATATCTAGTTGCACATAATGAGGCAATAACGAGATCGTACAAGGTAAATTATGGTATCGAATATAATTGTGTGTTTCATACAAAACAATGTTATCTCCAGTCCACAGTGAGCGAGTAGCACGTGTTCATGTTGCGGTTGAGCCATCGCACTTCAGCATTCGATGATATTAGTCTCGCTCTCGCCAGACAAAGGACGTAGAGGCGGAGGCGTTGCTTACTACGGAGCATGCGAGTGTGCGCTGCGGTCGCCGGCGGCATGTTTAACAATGCGGCGTGCGGCGTGCGGAGTGCGGCATGCGGCAAGCGGTGTGCGGCGTGCGGCGTGCGGCGACGGCATGTCCCCGTACTGCCTGACACGACTCGCTCGTGTAGCTAGAACACGCTCGCTCCCCTCTCTCCTATGCACGCCGCGTCCTTCCCTTTGTGCTTATCACACATTTACATATGCTCCGCCTGCTAGCCGCCGTGTTCGAGCATTGAAAATGTTTCATGAATAAATTTGTAATCCAATTCCAGGCTTAACTTTTAGCCGATCGACACGAAATGCCGAACGGTTAATGAAAACAGACTTTAAAGTTCACAGCGAACCGAAACAAACAATCTCCGGTCTCGCGATCCGTCATAAAAAGTGCGAGTCGCAGCCCTTTTTCGAGTTTCCTCGTTACGGGCTAAGACGAGAATCATTAGGAATTAAATTTCCCCTTTCATTAGTCCCTCAACCCTCGTATAATTCCGGACGCGGAGCAATAACAATATAAATCCCCCGTCGCGCCGAGCGGGGGATTAAGGCTTGTCTCGACCCTAATTTAGGGCTGCCCCCGCCCCGGATTAACGAAGTGGCGGAATCCGCTAGGGTTGTCGCTGCGCATAAACTTGTTACGTGTTTAATGTTTTATTGACGGGTAGCGAGGGAGCCCTCATTTAAATAACAGAGCGGCACACGCGTTCTAACGACTACCTCGCCGCTCGAGCTTGACCTCTCGCGCCCTCTTCACTCCACATCTCACGGATGGCTGGCGCTTCAACGCTTGGGAACAATCGACAGATTGACATAAAAACACTCCAAAGCGAAGATCTAATTCCCACAAATATCGGATTCCTCCATGACGTGTGAACAAGATACGAAGTTGCGGTTACACGTGTAATACATATTCATTTAGCTAATTGAATTTTCGTACGAGCACAAACTTAAACATTATAATAAAAACAAGATAGATTATACGTAATTAAAATCAAACATCACCAGATAGAGCGCCTGCAAAAAACTACCAAACAACTTTTGTTCAATTAACATTTTCAATTTACAATCGCTGTTTAAAAAGCGAGATAACACATCGAAAAACATGTGCTAAATCGAATGTGAAACACGGCCGATATCTCGTTATATTACGTATTTTAAACGGTCGTTCACCCTGACAAATTAATTTTTCGATCTATTAAGTTCGTAGAGGCAAATCGCTGTGAGCTGGAACGAATTGTTTATCCCCGGTATTAAGTCGTAGCGGTGTCGACGCACATATTGCAGACGAAGGAGCCGGAGAGGGCCCTCAGCCTCACTCCCTTCCCGGGATCACGGGTAAATGAGCCGGCGTTTGTCAACACATCTCGCCCCAATATGCCGACAGATTAGATTTTACAAATAAAAAAGCCGTCTACTAAAATAAACTTTGAGTTTTGTACGACCACCCGTCTTAGACGCATAACAGTTTTTTTTTAACGTTCATTTTAACTATTATTGATTTAGAATCTATTTTATATTTAAGTACATGTGTTTTATTATTCTTTAAAAAAAACATTGATTATTGTTTAACTTTTTTAGAATTTAAACTATCGTGAGTGTTATTCATATTAATTGATTATGAAACACGGCTAAAACTCACGTGATATTACGTCGGAGTATGCCCGACTAGTTTCGAACCCATACGGGGCCCTTAGTCATGAGCTGGTTCTTGCATCGAGGCACGATCCAAACATGTTAAACATTGTTTAACTTTATTTATGTTTATATCACTCTTTGTACGTAATACCTGCTTACCTTAAGAGAATTATGTAGGTCGTTAGGTGAAGCTATCGAGATTTATTTTTTTTTAGTTACATTTTTATTCGGTTTAATGGATTTTGAATTAATATTCAGTTTGATAGAGTTTAAAATAAAAATTGTTAATAGTTGATGGATAAGAAATATGACTGTGAATAAAATCTAAAAAAATATGAAATATATTTATTTAAGTTTAAAGCTTCTATTCATTATCAGTGGTGCTACTGAGCTTTCCAACTAAATGGAGGTAATCAGGGGAATATTGGTCATATTTAAAAAAGATTATGACAAATATTCCTTAAAAAATACTTTGACGCATACCTATGTCAACAGAGAAACGAAGGTATTTTTATTATTGCCTCATATTTATATGATTTAGTCCTTTAGTGCCAGTTTCTCAAACGAGTTAGCTCTCAACACGGGGACGTAACACGACTCAATGTAATTTATTTAAGTAATTTCTACAAAGTAAAGCAGCGCGCGGCTACACCGTATTAAAATTTGCCTCGCAGCCGCAAAGTAGACGCTAACACAAAATTAAAGTCGTCGACACTTAAGGGCGCGGTAGTTTCGAGGGGAGTTCCGTGAAATTTCTCTCGGCATTCCGAAATGGCGGATGAGTTTTGCAAGTCAACTCAATTATCGTTTTAATTAAGGCGCCGCTTGCCACGTGGCGTTTGTTTGCGTGCGTGAAAGCGATCGCACCCATCCGTCCCCCACTACCCTCCCTGCTCCCCGTTAATTGTGCTAATTACTTCTGGAACGGTGTAAGGGCACGAGATTACTTATCGACGCGACGGGCTCCCAGCGAATTTATTTCGTATCATGTACCAAACATTTGTTATTAAGTGCTCAACGGAGCCCGTAACTCTTCAACTCTGGTAGATATTCGCGTAATTAACGCAATCGTTCTCTTAGTTTCTAAATAAACCTAAAATATAATAATAATTTGTTATACATGTCTTAATTATGCTGGAATGTAATTTTGTGGCTGGTTATTTTACAATCTGTCGGTTGAATACTGAATTAACTAACTTTTGGTTATGTATAAACACTAATATTTGATTTCAAAATTACAATGTAAAAAAAATCCTCAAATGAAAAGTATGCCTTCATATCCGGTGCGTTTTCTTTTAAATTTTGTCACAAAATAAAGCTAGCATATACCTGCCTAAAAACAAAGATATTTATTTATAAAAAAATATATATTATAAAAAAAATACCCAAAATTAATTATCTCAATGTTGTCATTATAATTGTCATGTTCTACCTCAAATAAAACATTTATAGAAGTAAAATTCATATTTACTTTATACTGATACCTATTATTTACAGTATAGGTAGATCATTTTAAACGAAAGACAATGATTGTTTGGTTGTAATTTTTCTTTATTCTTAGTGTCAGAGACGAATATCTTAGCAATCCATGGATCCATGGGTGGCATCCATCGCGTGGCAGACAGAAAAGGGTTAAGGAATTCCTTGACAATCGACTAACACTTCCTTCCGCTCGTGTTGTTCTCTCTGCCTAGTTTTGGCAAGATCCTATTAGTCTAGTTTTGACGACCTCCGTGGCGCAGTGGTATGCGCGGTGGATTTACAAGACGGAGGTCCTGGGTTCGATCCCCGGCCGGGCCGATTGAGGTTTTCTTAATTGGTCCAGGTCTGGCTGGTGGGAGGCTTAGGCCGTGGCTAGTTACCACTCTACCGACAAAGACGTACCGCCAAGCGATTTAGCGTTCCGGTACGATGTCGTGTAGAAACCGAAAGGAGTGTGGATTTTCATCCTCCTCCTAACAAGTTAGCCCATTTCCGTCATAGATTGCATCAGGTGAGATTGCAGTCAAGGGCTAACTTGTAAAGAATAAAAAAAGAGCAGCTTTGGAAGCTTCTAATAGAGATATAGAACTTACTGCAGTTGTAACATAATAAAATAGATAAGTACGTATTTCAGATATAGCCAGTTCCCAAGGTAAAACATTTCTACCATGTGCAAAGCGTACTGTATGAAATCGCAATAAATCCGAAATAATTTAATGTTACAAAACAAACAGTACAAACGGAGCAATGAACATATAGTTTTATTGGGCAAGTTTCCAAGCGGTGCATTCGCGTCTCGCTATGAGTTGGAGCAATCAGCGAGCACAAAGAGCGCTCGTGGAGTACGCAGGGCGGACGTAATGGCGCTCGTCGCTTGCCCGCTAGTGCAAGAGACGGCTGCTGTATTACTTGTGGATCTAAATAATAAGATAAAGCTGCAGCGCTGCACCGCTGCCCGATTTATTTTTATCTATAAAAGGAAAGACGAAAGACCTACCTCGTTTCTTTTTAATTTTTATTTATATTTTTGTGATGTGACAAAATTTTACAAAATAAAAATTGTCGTGCTTTAATTAAGATTATTAAAGGAGGATGGCGAAAGTGGGAGTCACACTCAGAAGTGTCACAGTAGTACTGTGTCACACTCATACATTTTTATTAATTAAAACTATCTCTCTAATATATAAAATTCTCGTGTCACAGTTTTCGTTGCCATACTCCTCCGAAACGGCTTGACCGATTTTGATGAATTTTTTTGAGCTTATCCGGTATCTATGAGAATAGGCCAACATCTATTTTTCAAACCCCTAAATTCTAGGGGTAGGGTAAAAGTAGGGTATGACTAGGGTAGGGGTAGAGGTAATGTAGAGGTAGGGTAGGAGTAGGGTAGAAGCAGGGTAGGGTAGGAGTAGGGTAGAAGCAGGGTAGGGTAGGGATAGGGAAGAAGTGCATCATAAGTCATAGCGAAGCTTGAGCGGGTCCGCTAGTAATTTTATAAGATACTTGTATAAAAAATATTGAGATTTTACAGAATGGGAATCAAGATTATTTCTATACTTAGCATAGTAAAATTGTTCTACTTGTTGCCTGAGACCTAAACGCCTTGTCGTATTTATAAAACAATCACACAGTTGTATGTCAGCGGCGGTGTTTTTCAGTATAAAATTCACATTTATTCGTATGCATAGGGTACCTTCTAATTTTAAAGTATATATTTTTTCTCCCTGCTTTTCAAGATTGGTTACCATTTGCTTTTTTCTTTGTTTAATCACGATTAACAACTATTAATGGGTTTCCATTATGTACGCTACTTTTATCTGCTAGTCCTAAAATACATGCAACCTCACCATTCTCCTTTATTATTGATACCACACATAATATACATAAAAGATAAGTTAATAAGTTTACAAAACAAACATTGTACGTAAAGAGCATACCCTAGTCAAAAACCTTGTGCACACCACTGCTTTTGACTATTTATGTCGTTGGTCGCATGCTAGGCCTACAGGAGCGTGGTGGCGAGCGTGGCGCAGTAGCCGCGTCAGTCGACAACGAGCAGCAGGCTATTTGGTTATTTGGGGTCGGCCGTAAACCGATAGCGAGCGCAGTAAACGCAATCCACCACTCGCGTCTATAAACTTTACGAGTCACGTAAAAACACGCTCGAAATGCCGACTCGCTACCATAAATTTATGCTAATGTATTCTTTATAGGAGTTTAATGTGTATTCAGGAATTCCTTCATTATTTATGTATACGAATGAACCGGTAAAGTTAATTTTAAAGTCGCGCTGCGCCCCACCGTTAACGTGATGTTAGCGATTAATTTTTTTGTTGTGTTTTTGTGTATCACGCTTCCGAGTTACTCGGTACTGCTTTACACATAATCACCTCGCGAGCTGCGGGGAGCCGGTTAATGGAACCGTCGTGAGAACATCGCGGCGACCGGTTACGACTCAATTGCAGCGTGCCGCGATCTGGAAATCGCCACTCGTGTAGACATGCCATACACATAAAAACATTAAACTTAATAGGACACGATAAAAGTTTCGATGACGGCCACATAAAACCGAATAGTACGGATTCGGCGGCCGCGATAAAAGTGGAAAGCGTGTCGTGTAAATCACGTAACTTTTCAAAACTATTATTCCTGAAATATAGTCCGAACTCAATCCGTACATTTCCGAGCGGTGGGCGGTCTATTTATCTATTTCCCCCGCTTCCGCCCCCGAGCGTCCGGTTAACCGCCCCCCTTCCGGTTAACCGGGCGGCGGCGCGGCGTGCGCGGCTAAACGGCTCGTCGCGTGACCGCAGACAATAAGCCCGGGCGGCGTTAACAGCGCGCCTTTGTGTTGCCACTTTATACGTTACGTCACAGCGCCTCACGCCTCACGCCTCGCTCCTCGCCCCCCGCCTCATGTGAGGCCGCGACCTCCGCAGAGAACAGTAGCCGATAAGTCGTGTTGTCGAAGCTTGTAGAGCCTTGTTTAGCGCCGTAGTATCATCGCCCCCGCAGACTCCCGAGTCCCGACCGTCGTACCCGACTCAATTGCCTTTTTCTTGAGGTCGACCCACGTAATAGGATAAAGTACAGATTAGCTCTACTAGACGAAAATGAAAAAGGTTTTCGCGTACCTACTAGCTACTCCAATACAGCTATTTGTTTGGTTATTAAAGCTTTGATCTTCGTGCTGCTTTATGTAAATACATTCCAAATATATTCATATTCATATGAAAGGATAAATAAACAAGTACTTCTATAGAAACAAAATACATTTGAATACGGTATGTTGAAGTTGTAGGTTTAATCAGAGATTATTTTGGTGCTTAGGTAAACATTAATAACAGTTTAACCAATACACAATTTGTTAGGCCATTACAGATATGTAATATAGCTAAAGCACAGTAAATATTATTAAAGCGACTAGCAAGCATCAAAGTACGAAAGAAAGTTTCTATCTCCACCAAGAATAATTTAACTTTACCTCATTCTCAGTTCGCACTACTACGCTACGTCTATGAAGTCTCTTCTTTAAAAAAGCTTCTACGTAAGTTACAATTTAGTATGGTCAATGTTTTGTATTCGAAGAGTATTATGTACAAAATCATCCGTGGAATGACACTTTAAAGCATCAAGAACTAAAACCATATTGGCATTAAACTAACGACTCGGCACAAGACTACCCCCACTGAACGTTCGTAGAGGCAACATAAAACACATCCAATTGAATCCGACGCCTCAGTTTATGGCGCACCGTCGTGGGTCTCTCGAAATAGCACTATGTATTTGAAATTCGATATCCAATGCCACGGAGTTCGGGTGCTCGTAAAATTAGGGCTTCGGTCTCGGGCGCTCATACTAATAAACGCCAACCGGGAATCCATGTTTCTCTTTGTTTTATTTACGTCGAGAACAATCTTTATATACCTACGTGCGTCTATCTTATCAAATAACCAATAATATAACCTCTATAAACTACGAGTAGACTCCGGCTATAAACTTATGAAGACAACGTATTTACTTCGCTATCGTAAAGGGGTTCCTTGTGTTGTAATGAAATGGCTCGACTGAAATTGTTTAAGCTGCAATAAAACTGGCTCGATTCGTGACGTGATTCGTACCCATTACTGAGGCATGGCCGCAAATAAACTTGAATCTGAACATAAAATGATATTGTCTGTGTGCGAGAGGGCGGGCCGTAAGTCACAGCGGGCGGCGACAGGTCGACGGCGCGCCGAGCAAATTAACAGCTTGCCACTAGCCTCTAACTTAGTGCCTCGTAAAATTAGGCCCGCCAGGCCCCTCGAGGCTGGAACGAGCCCTGTCTTCCATAAGCTTCTCGAGAAATTCGGATTAACCCCGAGCCATTTCTCATTCGAGATCAGTTGCGACATAAACGACTAAGCTGCTGGCTACTCGCAGTAAGTGATGAGTCGTCTGGCGGAACGACATTAACCTACATCCGTACAATTGACATTGAACACAAGTAGTGCCAATAAACTTTCTGATGGTAAACTTTATTCAAATGGACAATTGAATCGTTTTATCGCGCCATTACACAACACTTTTTGTTTTTTTCTTACATTATTGTTAAGTGATGATGATGAGTAAATACTAAAGCTATAAATAACTCTTCGATACGCGCTAAGAAATTATAAATGTTTGTTACATTATCACTGATAGAATCTATGATGTTTCTTAAATGAAAAGTCGTGTCCTGACACTTTTAAATATACCTACTTACTTCTGCGGATTTCCGCATTGTCAACGTCGATTTGCTACAGCCATTCTGAAAGTTCCACTGAAATCTATACATACTCATATTGTAAAGAGGTAATTTCTGGATCTACTTTATCGATTTTGAAAATTCTTCCATCAATAGAATTCCACGTTATTTGTAAATATCGTAGGCTATATTAATACCTGTATTACGAGAATTATGTGGAAGACGTAGTAAAAAAGAACGAAGCCCGATTATTCCGCTCACAAACGCGTACACAAACATTACCCGTCTACACAAATCGCCGTGAGCTCTCGACTGAATATTGATAATCCGAATAATTGATGCGTGAAACCATACTGAGAGGTTGAAGTGCTTCGGCGAATATATTTCCCATCGCAGTGTCAACACTGAAATCTGAATCAGTAAGCGCGGCGGTCGACACGTATATGATTATTTCATTAGTTCGTATTTGCGCGCTCATTCGAATGTTCTCCCCCTCCTCGCTGCCGGGGGGGCGATGACCACTCCCGGAGCTAATCATGCGGTCAGTTTGTTCTGCCTCAGCGTGTTTTGATATTGATATTGACTGTAGCGCTCGCATCGCTGCGCGTCGATTTATTTGCGAACAATGATCGATTGATTGCTATACGTACGTAAGCCTGTAAACGTTTTGATTATGTTGACCGACTCTTATTTGCTGAACCAACAAGCCGGGATACCGCGCGCATATTAAATGGAACGTGTTATCTATCTATTCATATAAATTATTATCTGTCTATGTAAATTAAATCAATTGCCAAAATTGGATGTAAGTATGTATACGTTGTATGCGCATCGCTTCCCAATGGCTGACCGATATCGATGAAATTTAAGACATCGATATCGGTCAAGTTATTATATGATTGCATGGTTTAAGAGTCATTGCCCGGTATACCCCAAAAGTTGATTACTCCACGCCGCAATAATTCTAAAATTAAGAAAATGTTTTCATGAGTCAACGTTCAGACATTAAAAGCTCTTAAATCGTAGCGTTTCCATAATGTTTCGACATTTCGTACCATAAGAGTTATTCGCAATAATTCTAAAATTAAAAAAATGTTTTCATGACTCAACGTTCAGATATTAAAAGCCCTTAAATCCGTAGCGTTTCCATAATGTTTCGACATTTCGTACCATAAGAGTTATTAAGCTTACGCGTAGGATTGTTTGGCCATCATCGACCACTTCATTCACTCAATTCGTACCTACCACTAAAGTAACATGACTTGTTGACTTAAATAAGATGGACAGATATCATCATGGTTTTGGTAAGTCCCCTGTCCACTAATTACTTATTAAATATTCAACGACGAATGTTTCTTGTTGCAGAGAAATTCAATATCTCCGGGTGAGAGAGAAAAGTACCGAACAAGAAGTCCCGCGGAACCAGACCACAAGAAACTTAAAAAAGAAGAAAAGGATATGGGTCATGTAAGTTCAACTTGCCTTAATAACTAATGATATACAACTGGAAAGTTTCGAAGAAGTCTACAGTTTGAAATGTCTGAACAAAATAGCAATGACTGTTTTTTAACGTTTCGTCTCGTTTCGCTTTTGCCTTCTCCGCTGTATACTGAATATATTAATAGAATACTGAAAAGTGTAATCAAAATTCGTTTAGAGTTTTGAATGGTGAAAGGTGAAAGAGAATCATATAATCATAGTTAGGTACAACATTTCCTTTTTGGAAATAAAGGGCATCCAGAATACAAGGCAAGAACTAACCTATTACTTCAATCACTATCGCGGTTCTATTCGCGGTTTGCGGTTGCCGTTTAGTGAGAATACGGGGAGAAAATATAGCCTGTAACACTCATAAAATCGTGGCTTTCTTGTGATAAAATAATTTTAAAAATCGGCTAAGTAGATCCAGAGATTATCCCTTGAAACACCAACTTTACCGCTTTATAATATTAGTATGCCTAGATAAATTGTGCTATTCGGTTTTTCCCCAATAAAATATCAGGATCAAAGTAGCCTATGTACTAATCCCGACTAATTTATCTTCGCACTTACCAACATCCAGAAGTAGATATTAAATCTAAGAGTTGGTACAGGAATTGTTTACAGGAAAGTGACTCACAAATAACACATGTTAAACGTGAATAGCCATCTAATAATAAACTTGTAATTCCTCAGGAGTTAGTAGTGGATGACGCGAGCGAAGAGCCGACGTCGCCACACAACGGCGCGCCGTCGCCACGCGAAAACGGACTGGACAAACTACAGCCTAAGAAAGAACACCCGCCACATAGCCCTAGGTAACATTTCTTCTACATTCATCATTCTCAACTCCTATTCGGCTCATGAGCTCAAGTTTCCTTTCAGAATGAGAGGGATTAGGCCAATAGTTCACCACGCTGACCCAATTTCGGATTGGCAGACTTCACACACGCAGAGAATTAAGAAAAAGCATGCCCCGGACCGGGTTCGACCCCACACCCTCCGGAATCGGAGGCAGAGGTCATATTATTCACGGGGCTATCTTGTCATTTAATTTCAAGAAATACTATAAGTCAACGAGTGTTTAGACGTAGTAGAGTTTCAAACCCGCATGTACCTATACCAATCTGCATATATATGCCCAAGTGGTCACCTACGAGTATACCTATTGTCTACCCTAGTTGAAAACCCTGTACCCTGTTCTAAAATTACGAATTAGTTCTCAATGATTGAACACGGCAGAACCAACAAGACAGAAGTAATATGATACGACGAACTGTTAATTAAATATTTGGCTCCTTAGAGATGTAACGATTTTGCTGCGGTATAGCTTAGCTATAAATATTATTATAATTTATAAATAATCTTGAAAATCAGGTGTAAAAAGAATGTTGGCCAATCGATACACTTCTATTGTCTATTGTAATATATTGGTATTAACGTTGTCCATATGTTTAGGGACCTAAATAGAGAATCTCCTTGGATGAATAAATAGTTTTTACAAATAGATTTATTACAAAACTGACAGAAATTAAACAAAAAACGAAAGTTCAACAGATAAAGACTGTGTTACTGATAAAAACTATCCTCTAGATTACTTGCAGGAAAATAGTTTGTTTACAAGTAATTTTTAGTGTACACTCCCACCACTAAAGTATATAATTGAACCATAAAATCACAAAGCTTAATGCAGTGAATTAAATAAAAAAATACGTCGCAGAAAGTTAACATTTGAAGGGCATCAGATAATCTGAATAACAAGTATTGGGGCCACTCGCGCCTCATACTACAGTGTTGTATGCGATAAATTCATGATAATCGCTCCATCCATTTAAGGGAAGCCGTAGTTTGTAAACTATCCGTTACAATCGGCCTCAGACGAATTATTTAGGTACCTGACTCGCTAGACGTTACTTATGTCAAAGTATAAGATCAACGATCTAGCGGGTTTATAAAAAAAGTTTCATTGTTGTAATCGTTTTCCTCGTGTAAAGAGTTCCCTAAAAATGCCGGTTTCTGCAGTTGAATGGCATTAAAAACGGTCAACCTATTCTAGTATAATAAAAGACGAAGTTACGTTTAACTATTTTTGGTAACTGCTGGTCCCTTGACTTGACTTATTTGTCTACGCATCAGGCATTACAAGATTTCTAAATTGTTAGTATTTATAACTTAATTTGAAATAATACAATATCTAAAAAGAATCTATATATCTATAGTTGTGTGTAGTGTCAGGGCACAAAATATATTTATTGGTGTTAAATATTTTCGATGTGTGAGTTCTCGTCGCCCTCAAAAAACGACAAACAATTTTGTTGGTGAATTTGAGTGCAATACAAGTCCATAGGCATTTGGTCTGAGCATTCGGCCGAAGGTCAACGTTCCTAGCGTACGCCGAAAGTTAATCTAGTTTTCTGAATCAATTACGAGCATTAGTCCTGTTACGACAATGAGATTAGACACGGCTTGATGGATAACCGATGATAATCTTCACGCAAACTTATGGTTACGCTTACCTAACCTAACCTCGTGGGAGCCGTTTCAGCCCCCCAATTACTGTGGCTTATACAAACAGTTTAATGAACTAATCCAACAAAAGCGGCTCATTTGTAGCGTTGCCTAACCGAATTGTGAAGGTTGTTTTCGTTATCGCTCTTCCCGATGTTTGGATGGTGAGAAGTTTGTTGCTCGATTGTTACGGTAACATTTTTGAGAGCTTTTTAACTGCTCTTGATTTTCATGTAAAGGAAAAAAATGTCAAAGCTGTAATCAAAAATCATTTATTTATTAAGAATTGAACCTAAGGGACTAACTTAGCGAGGGTTTTATTGGTTATCGCCATTTTTAGAAACATTATGTACCTAGTACTAATAATTTTCTAAGACTTATTTTTTCTATTCACTGCAAAGACACCCCGTGTATGAAATAACTTTATAAAAAATATATCAATAAACGTTTATTACAAGAAAAGAGAGAGGTGTTCGTTGGCTAGCAATTTCCCTAATGTCTTCATTTATTCGTATAGGTAGGTAATTACTACTTAAGATTATTAAAATTTAATTGCAGGCTCAAATGTAATTGGGAATTTTTACCCTATTGAGTAAAAAATGTTGCAATCCCTATAATAATTATCCGTAAATACCTATATACTCGTGAGCGGGAACAAAAAATAATTGCATTCAACATAGTGCGCATAGCATGAATAACGACCTAAATGCAACATTAATTCATAATTACCACCGCGCGTTTGTACCACCAGCACAAAAACATTAACTTCTTATTACCTTATATTACCTACAACTACTGCAGACATAGTCAGAACTTTTAAACATGTACATATAACTACTTATATATAATTAAACTAGGTATACAGGGATAATATATAGCCTATAGGCTTTCTCGATAAATGGGCTATCTATCACTGAAAGAATTTTTCAAATCGGACCAGTAGTACCTGAAACGCTTAACAATTTCAAACAAACAAACAAACTCTTCAGCTTTATAATATTAGTATAGATTATTGTATATTAAAAAAAAGAAATTAAATATCACGTGTCTCAAACGGTGAAGGAAAAACATCGTGAGGAAACCTGCATATCTGAGAATTTCCTTATTTCTCTGCTTGTGTGAAGTCTGCCAATCCGTCTTGGGACAGCGTGGTGGACCATTTGGCCTCATCTCTCTCCCAAGAGCTCACAATTCTCCTCTCAGAGAATGACTCGTGCTCAGCATTACTTTGCTCACTGTGTCTTAGCCTTTGTTTAACAAACAATGTTGATGTATGTAATCGCCGTCTTAATAATTCTATCCTGCATGTTAAGTTATGAATGCTGTAGCAAAGGTGCATTGCATATAAGCTTAGCCTCATTACATAGAAATTGTTTCATGTAGGTACGGTTATAGAAATAACTTGACTTTTAAATGAGTATTAAAAACTCATTTTATTGGCCATAAAACATTCTTGAAAGCTAATTTGAAACCACACTGGAATTAGTGAAGGTTTGCAAGAAAAACAATATTATATAGGGTGTTCTAAGAAGATATAAAATACTAATAACTGTAATTTTATCGAATTTAAAGTTTTTAACTTGAACGTGGTAACAATAAATTAACTTGTACCTACTTCAAACGACTTTGACTTTCTCTGTACCTTTATTTTATTGATTATTAAGATTTAACAATATGACACATTATTAAGCCATGTGCAAGTTGTAGTCAATGTGGCCATACCTACATTGGCTGCCAATTAAGTAAACAAACGACTTATTCCAATCTAAGTTACAATTTCCAACCGTGACTTTTATGGTTACAGGTCAGGAACATCAAGTAACGCGTCAACGCCGTCAGCAAAAAAGTTGGATGAGAAACCCAGTACGCCAATTTCCAAGCCGGTGACCCCAACGTCTGGGGCCAGCGGCGTGGGGGCGGCGGGGGCACCGCTCAAGGCCGCAGTGAAGCCCCCAGCGCTCCAGTACCCGTATTTGGGAAACGGGGCACATGACGCGTATGGACTCGCGGGGTACTCGGCGCGGGCTGCTTTGGCGTACGAGCCGCTGCGCCCGCCCATCGGGCCGGCGTCACTTGCGCCGATACCGGGTGGCAAGCCGTAAGTTTCACTCGATGTTTTTATTAATAGATATTGATCAATACGTTGAAATGACAACGCAACTTATAGTAATCTAAACTAATATTATAAAGAAGGGTTATGGTTCGAATCTAAGGTCAGGCACTGAAAATGAGTTTATTTATTTTTTTCAGTATAATTTCTCAGCTCTTAGTTGGAAAGTTCGTGGTGTTACATGCAACATTATCCCTGTGTTTCGGAGAGCATGTTTAGCCGTCTGCGCTGATCGAAATGTCAACCTGCCATCTGATAGTAGTCGTTGTATTTAACACACTAAGTCCGTCATTGGAGCAGAGTGGTCTAAGCTTTTATATCTAATATTGATTAAAACACAAACTGCCTGTTTGTCCGGGCTAATCTTTCGAACAGCTAAACCGATTTTAACTAAAAGATGGGGACTGTTAGGGTCGCCATTGACGGTCAATTATTCTCACGTTTCTGAAAAGCAAACGGCAGTACCTACGCGGCATACTATACATGTACGCAGTGACCAAAACACGATCAATTATAGTCGTGGGTGCTACAAAATCGTGAGAATAATTGACCGTTTGTGGCTAGTATTATAGCGCTAAACTTTATCTCAGAAAAATTTTGTGGTATTTATGGTAAACTGAATTTCACGCGGGCTTCTAGTTTAATTATAAACAATGTATATTTGTCCCCCGTTGCAGGGCGTATTCGTTCCACGTGTCGGCGGAGGGGCAGATGCAGCCGGTGCCGTTTCCGCCCGACGCGCTGATGGGGCCGGGCATCCCCCGTCACGCGCGGCAGGTGTCGGCGCTTGCCCACGGCGAGGTGGTGTGCGCGGTGACGGTGTCGTCGCCCACGAAGTACGTGTACACGGGCGGCAAGGGCTGCGTCAAGGTGTGGGACATCAGCCAGCCCAGCAAGGCGCCCGTCAGCCAGTTGGATTGCTTGGTGAGTGGGTAACTGTCGGTGTGTGCATTATTTATTTACTATTTATATACATAGTTTTTACTATTTTACTGGCGGCGTCTGTGGCGTAGTTTTATGCGTGGTGGATTTAAGAGACGTAAATCCTGGTTTTCTTAATTGGTCCAGTTCTGGCTGCTACGCTCTAGCAATCAGTCCTACCGACAAAGATGTACCGCCAAAAGATTTAGCGTTCAGGTGCAATCGTGTAGAAACCAATGTGGATTTCAAACTCCCATACTAACAAGTTAGTGCTTTCATCTTAGGTTGCATTATCATCTACTATCAGATGTGATGCAGTCAAGAGCTAATTTGTAAAGAAATAAATAAATAAAAACTCAGACTAATTAAATTCTATAGGGCCTGCCTCGCTAGATGTTACCCCTCTATCAAAACTATATGATCATGATCATACAAACTGAATCTGTAGAATCGATGTTTCATTGTGTTAAAATTACACGTCTGTGTATTACGATTAAATATTTATAGTTGTGTATAGTGTAAGGACACAGGATATATTTATTGGTGTTAAATATTTTCGATGTGTGAGTTTACCTCGTCTGCCTCAAAAAACGATAAACAGACAGTTGGTGAATTTGAGTGCGATACAAGTCCAATAGAAGGTAATTTGTCTGAGCTATACTAGCTGACCGCAACTTCAAACTAAACTGCATCGCAACAGGTTTTTGAATTGTACAAAAAGGGATTGTTTCAAAGTTCTCTAAGAATGCCATCTATTGGTAGTTTAAAACAACAAACAATGTTTCACTATGCCCGTAGATGTATAAACTGTATAACTATATATACAGGGTTTGTGAGGTTCTTCAAGCCTTTTAGGACTTAAAAACACTCCCAAGTCTTGAAAACTTTGACTAAAGGGCTCCAGTCTTTTGGAACACTACTTATAGGAAGAATACCAGATATTAGCTACATTTTTAATTTTAAAAATAGAACCAAATTTCATATATCGTTATTTATTTGTCGACAGCAAAGGGACAACTACATAAGATCAGTGAAACTGTTGCCTGATGGGCGCACGCTGATCGTGGGCGGGGAGGCGTCCAACCTCTCCATCTGGGACTTGGCGTCGCCTACCCCGCGGATCAAGGCCGAGCTCACGTCCTCCGCGCCCGCCTGCTACGCTCTAGCGATCAGTCCTGACTCTAAGGTAAACTAAGAAACTCCGATCATTTACCATACGACCTGCCTCACTAGATTGTTCTCTACGGATCATTTTTGATTCGATCACGCAGAGACTCACTCCATCGCCCGCTGTGTGACTCTGAGCGTTTTTATGAGGCCCATAGTTAGCGACCAAGTCTCTGAACTATATGTCATCACTGGCAACACAAAAGATTCTTTTCGAAGACTTCTCTTCATGCACTGACGAATTTTCGACGTAAAATTGCGAAGATTGCTGCCCGAAAGCTGCCCAACCGAGTTGGATTCGGTGATGGATTATGTTATCGTTTTGGCCATGGAAGTAGGTACTTACCATAGGCTAATTATATCCACCAGTGGAATATAATCAATATGATGATCGTCTACCTAAATATCTAAGCTAATATAAAAAAAACATAGACTCGAATTGAGAACCTCTTTTTGTTGAAGTCGGTTACAAAAATTGGTCGCTACTGGCCGGATATGATTAATATGCTCAGACCAATTATTGTATAGGACCTGCCTCGCTAGACGTTACTTTTCTGTCAAAGTATATGATCAACGATCTAATGCGATTATAAAAACTGTATCTATAGAATCGATGTTAAATAGTTGTAATCGTGTTCGTCGGTTAAAGAGCTCCGTAAAAATACCTTTTTGTGTAATTGAATGGTGTAAAAAACGGGTAAAAACGTCTAGTTTAGTATAAGATATATACCAAATCTAAGCTCGTTTTCCTCAGAAAATGACAGACAATTTTGTTCGTGACAATGAGTGCGATACAGGTCCTTCTATAATTGGTCTGAGTTAATATGTGATGTTGGTGACAGGTATGCTTCAGCTGTTGTTCTGACGGCAACATAGCGGTGTGGGACCTGCACAACCAGACGCTGGTGCGACAGTTCCAGGGACACACGGACGGTGCTTCGTGTATCGACATCTCAGCCGACGGCACTAAGCTGTGGACCGGCGGACTCGATAACACTGTCAGGTGAGATATTCATTTTATTTCTAACTACCCCCGCGTGGTTCCTGTTTCCGTAGGAATACGGGGATAAAATATACCCTATAGCACTCGGGGATAGTGTAGTTTCCCAGCAATGAAATTGGTTTTCAAATCTGTTCAGTAGTTTCAGAGCCTATTATAAATAAACAACCAAGGCTTTCATCTTTATAATATTAGTATATACAACTAAACTATATAAAAGAGTCCTTAGCTATACAGAGATTTGAGAGAGATATTTTTCAAATTATATTTCAATGAATAAACGAATATATTAACCTTGACGGTGGGGTGATTGATGACTCAGTTAAGACTTTATATGAACTATAATACTAGCCACCCGCCCCGACTTCGCACGGGTATTATGTAGAATTTACATCTACATTGTAGATACTAATATTATGATTAGTCTATACTACAATATATCTACTCGTATATAGGTCCCGCGTCTGCTGACCGCTGTCAACCGGGACGAAACGTACGGCACGCCAGCCGCAGCCATTTTTTTAATCTCTGATATATTTTTTGTACTATATGTATGTACCTTCCTCTTAAATCACTATATATTTCTAAAAACGTAGAAGAATACCTATGATTTTGTACCCATCTCCCAAATATTTAAGTTTTAATGTTCCAAAAATTTCAAGATTTTTTTATTAAATAATGTTTTGTTTCTTTTATTGCAGATCTTGGGATTTAAGGGAAGGCAGACAATTACAACAACACGATTTCAGTTCACAGATATTCTCCTTAGGATACTGTCCCACAGGTAATTAATTACTTGGAAATCATTAATATTAACATAATTTTAAACTATTCCGTAAAATTAAAAAAAAATACAATAGTTGAGAAAAACCACTCAAAATTAGGTACCTACCTATATACAGGTTACCTATATATAATAGCACAGCCAATATCTGAAAATATTATCTAATTAAATTAACTTGATACAAAAATCAAATCAATTTACAACATCACATTTATGATAATTTAAATATGATATAACATTGCTTTTACCTTATTCTAACAAAAGGAAAAACAAAACAAAATTGTTTGAACAACTATTGAAAGTTGGACAAGTTAAGTTATTCAGACAATAATTGACTTCAAGGCGAATGTGATTCGAAACGGTAGAAGAAGAAGAAGAAGAAGAAGAAGAAATATACTTTATTGTACATTAAAAACAAAAATAAACAATAACTTATAATAACACTTAGAAACTAATGTACAAATGGCGGTCTTATCGCTAAAGAGCGATCTCTTCCAGACAACCACTGTGGAAGAGAAAAAAAAAAAAAAAAACGTAAGCACCGATTCGGGTATACGCACACAAAAAATAAGAAAAGTTAAGTAATTTAAATACATAAATATTAAGCAATAATACATAATAATAATACATAGACTATACTTAACTACATCATACATATATACAAAGAAATACATATAAACATACATACATACATACATACATACATACATACATAGACACATACATACATACATACATACATGAAAACCTGCAAAACATAAAAACAAGACGGCATCTAAGGGAAGACAAAAGAAAAATAAATAAACAAAATAATTCAAAAATAATAATAAATAAACATAATACACATACAAGCGTAATTTGGATTAATAAGTTAAATTAAAAGATCAGGGAGGAAAAAAGTGCATGTTTACCAGCCGTTTGAAAGAGGTTAGAGATTGGGCACGCCGAATGTCTAAGGGCAATGAATTCCAGAGCCGAGCAGCTTTAACAGAAAAGGATTTAGAATAGAAGGAAGTATTATGGGAAGGAATTTTTATCAATCACGGTATCAATTAACATAATTATAGCTGTTAGCATTTTTAACAAAATGAAAAGTTTCCTTGAGTCATAGCGTAATTATCATAAAATTTACAATTTTGATTATTATTGCTATAATTTTACCATGTTTGTGATGGTTTTATTAATAGTAACATAACTGGACGTGTAAATTATGACCTCAGCGCGTTGAAATGGTGTGGCCGAGACACCATTTTGCAATTATGAATTAATATTGTGTTATTATTATCATTTATATGATTTTGAATCAGAAAAATCCATATAATGAATGTTATAATTATTTACCACATTATAATTATGATTTTATATATATTATGAATGATTTACATTAACACTACATTTTTGGTAATATAATTAATGTTTAAACGAACTTTCCTGTAAGTGAAATTCTATCATAATTTTCAGTTGCTTCATTCGAAGATATAATTTTACCAAGTAGTTTCCTTTAACTTACAAGCCACAACGCATGTTTCAGAGATTTATTTTATTAAAAATAATGAATTTTAAATTGTTAGTATATTGTACAATATTCCACATTATAATTATTATTATTTTATATACATTATGAATGACTTACATTAAACACTACATTGGTATTGATACCTTTTACTTCATAGTAGTGATATTAGGGCCTATAGACTGTGACGGCGTGAAACGTTGTAAAATTACCTTATATAATTGCTATCTTCTAAGGCCACCATGGTGCAAACTCTATATTTGACTACTGTACCTACGGCATGAGCTGACAAAAATTCAGTCTTCATAAATTGAGTTATATCTAGCTATCAAGCTCTCGTTTGCTCAAGAAAATACTGCCTTAGTGCTTACTGTTCTTTTAAGAGCATGATTGCCGGTAAAATTACATAGGTCAGTTTATTGTAACGAACGAACAACTACAAGGGATGCGCCTGCAAAGTGATGTTCTATTAGGCGATGTTTATATCAATATCATATTTTAAGTATAATAGCTATTTCGAAAGTAGCATTAAGTAAAATGAGAAACGCTTTCTTCCAGGCGAGTGGCTAGCGGTGGGCATGGAGAACAGCAACGTTGAAGTTCTACACGCGGTCAAACCGGACAAGTACCAACTGCACCTGCACGAGTCGTGCGTGCTGTCGCTGCGCTTCGCGTCGTGCGGCAAGTGGTTCGTGTCCACCGGCAAGGACAACCTGCTCAACGCCTGGCGCACGCCCTACGGCGCCAGCATCTTCCAGGTTTGTGCCCCGCTCATTGTACTGTGTGTGTGAAGCCCCACAAGTACCAGTTGCACCTCCACGAGTCGTGCGGCAAGTGTTCGTGTCCACCGGCAAGGACAACCTGCTCAACGCCTGGCGCACGCCCTACGGCGCCAACATCTTCCAGGTTTGTGCCCCGCTCATTGTACTGTGTGTGTGAAGCTCCGCAAGTAGCAGCTGGACCTGCACGCGTCGTGCGGCAAGTGGTTCGTGTCCACCGGCAAGGACAACCTGCTCAACGCCTGGCGCACGCCCTACGGCGCCAGCATCTTCCAGGTGTGTGCCCCCCTCATTGTACTGTGTGTGTGTGTGAAGCTCCGCAAGTAACAGCTGCACCTGCACGAGTCGTGCGGCAAGTAGTTCGTGTCCACTGTCCACAACAATTGTATATTTGCTATAGACTTCATAATAGAACCGCAATCAGAACAGAGTTATAAGAACGTGACCATTGGAAAATCTCCCTTGAAACTCTGATGTTCGCTGAGACTTTAAGAGGAGCATTTGTGGAAGGAGGGAGTTGAGGATGGTTTGTAGGCTAAGTGAACCAGTCCTGCCGTCCCATGAGCATGATTGGACGTTACGTCCGGGTAACTTAACTTTTGCCAACACCAACGATACTTTACTTAGGATGAAAGGACGCTATGTTCGGCACAACTCTATGGCGTCTAAAAGAGTGAATTAGACAAATACATTCTACTTTGCCTATGTAATGATTTGCCACTTTTTGATCGGGTATGAGAACCTTCACCACATTTAACATTAAACATGTTTAATTAACCCTGGTGTTTGTTCGCAGTCGAAGGAGTCGTCGTCGGTGCTGAGCTGCGACATCTCGTCGGACGACAAGTACATAGTGACGGGGTCGGGCGACAAGAAGGCCACAGTGTACGAAGTGATCTATTAGTGCGCGGACGCTAGTGATGTGACTGAAGTGACAGCGACAGTGGTGATATAGCTTTAGTGTATAGAGTATATTGGGAAGCCTGTATGTACTTATGCGACCTGTTTATATAGATTAGTGTGCGCGTTTTTATGTTTATTTGTTGAGCGCCCGTAGTGTATGTTGGCAGCAGATCTCAAAATGATGATTTCGTTTCAATATTGTTGTAAAATGCTCATATTAAAGAAAAGATATGCGCAAATTATACATGACTCGTTTTATTTATCTACCTACTTATTATTTTAACTTAAGTTACCTTGCACCCTGCGTTACCCCATCCCACCCATCTTGAAAAAAATAAAAGAATAAGATCTCGAACTGCGAGTATACTGTTTTCTTAATGCCTATCCTTATATTAAAAAAAGAAAGCCTAGAAAAGTATACATACTAGGAACATGCCTTACTATTAAAATGAGCCGATAAATAACCAAGTTAATATAAGTAAAAAAGCAACTGTAGTGTAAGCACAGAGAACATATGGTGTAAGTAGATAATAAACTGAAGCGCCGTCTTTAAGTTGGCAACCATAATTCCCTTTAAAACAAACACCGCAAAATATTCAAATCTATTAGTTTAAGATCCCACTATAAGGTGACCTTCATCGAGCGAGGCGAGCTGATAGATGATTTTTTATATCATCAAATTAAATATGGCAATAAATATGTATTGGAAATGGGTTAACTAAATTCAGTTGAATATGAATAAGTAATTAACATAAGAAGGCTCAGAGTCACACAGCGGGCGATGGAACGAGCTATGCTAGGAGTATCTGCGTGATCGAATCAGAAATGAGGAGATTCGCAGAAGAACTAAAGTCACCGACATAGTTCGAGTTGCGATGATGCAATGAGCGGGGCACATAGGACGAAGTTTCCCAGAGAACATTGGGTTCCCGAGGTGCTGGAATGGCAACCCCGCATTAAGAAGCGCGATGTTGGTCGATCCACCACCAAGTGGACCGACGACGTCAAGCGAGTCGCAGTCGCATGATGATGATGATGATGATGATGATGGTGATGATGATGATGATGATGATGATGATGATGATGATGATGATGATGGTGATGATGATGATGATGATGATGATGATGATGATGACGATGATGATGAAGATGATGATGAAGATGATGATGATGATGATGATGATGATGATGATGGTGATGATGATGATGAAATAATTAACAATTATTTTGTATTTCTAAACATTTTATCGGTTTAGTTAAATATATATTACAAAGAATGTCCAAAATTGGAAAATTTTCAAACGATGCAGATATCACATTGGGCCAGCGTGTTTGACTAGTAGCCTAACCCCTGTCATTCTGAGAAGGGACTCGTGCTCAACAGTGCGCCGAATGTGGGTTGTACATGACGATGATGCTCATCGTCAGAAAGAATATCTCATAATTTCATAGCCCATCCAGGATTCCACCATTCCAGGAAACCACATACCAACCTAACCAAAGATTTTATGCAGATATGTTAGATACTAACGCGTTGAAACTGAGGTGGATAAAATTTTTACCTCTAACGGCCATTTTAATCCGTTAGGAGTAAAATTTTTAAAAATCTTGAATGACATTATTTTTAATACTTTATTCTTAAATTAAGATAATCAGTCACTTTTGATTGATGTTTTTAATATAAATCTTTCATGTTTTAAGTTAGTGGTGTTGTAAAATGATTAGTGGCACTATATTAAAATATAAATAGAAGGGGTAATGGGGGTGAAATAGGGGTAAATGTAAGCTTTCGTCGCGGGCGGGCGTGCGTTAGTTACCAATATAGGTAAGTATTACTATTACAAAAGTTTAGGCATGTAATTTCGTAAGTATTCCACTAAAATAAATAGGTAGATAACTAACTACCTACTTAACAAACTAATCTCCAACGTTATACAAAATAGTATGTGCGTATGTATTTCGATAACTGAAACACGATGCCAATTTTATCAAGAGATTTCGCTGTAAATTACCACTCCAAAAACAACACATGCTCGCTAACGACGCTTTTATCTGACGCGCGACGGACAAACAGCGTGTTTGCGTCGGATATTTGTTTATCTCTATCTCCCCGCGGCGTTCCCCAGGGCCACGAAATATTTGTGAGTCAATCTCGTGACCACCCCTGGTTTGTTTTATGCCTAATAAAACTAGCAGTTATATATTTTTTGCTTTTTAACTCATTATAACTAGGGTAAACCCAGATTATACAAAATAGGAACTTCCTTTTAGAATATAGGTTCGTAGTTAGTCCTAGGTAATATAATTAGAAGGGGTAGACATTTTTGCATTTATGAATTGCACGTCAGTGTAGATAGGTACATCAAGCCTATATAATTCTTAGCCTATTTTAACGGCCCATCTCTATCTCCCGGCGGCGTTTCCCTTGGCTACGAAATATTTGTGAGTCAATCTCGTGACCACCTCTGGTTTGTTTTGTGCCTAATAAAACTAGAAGTTGTATATTTTTTGCTTTATAACTCATTAGCTGGCGTGCACAAGGCTTATAACTAGGGTAGGCCCAGGTTATACATAATAGAAACTTCCTTTTAGAATATAGGTTCGTAGTTAGTCCTAGATAATATAATTAGAAGGGGTAGACATTTTTGCATTTATGAATTGCACGTCAGTGTAGATACATCAAGATTCTTAGTCTATTTTAACGGCCTATCTCTATCTCCCCGCGGCGTTTCCCTGGGCTACGAAATATTTGTGAGTCAATCTCGTGACTACCCCTGGTTTGTTTTGTGCCTACTAGTGCCTAATACAACTAGCAGTTATATATTTTTTGCTATAAAACACATTAGGTGACGGCCTCCGTGGCTCAGTGGTGTGCGCGGTGGATTTATCGAACGGAGGTCCTGGGTTCGATCCCCGGCTGGGCATATTGAGATTTTCTTAATTTGTCCAGGTCTGGCTGGTGGGAGGCTTCGGCCGTGGCTAGTTACCACCCTATTGGCAAAGACGTACCGCCAAGCGATTTAGCGTTCCGGTACGATGCCGTGTAGAAACCGAAAGGGGTGTGGATTTTCATCCTCCTCCTAACAAGTTAGCCCGCTTCCATCTTAGACTGCATCATCACTTACCATCAGGCGAGATTGTAGTCAAGGGCTAACTAGTAAAGAATAAGGAATAAAAAAATGATTAACTCCATAATAGGTTATTATGGAGTTTTGTCTGTGGTGGCTTTGGAAGATAGCAGGTTCAAGGGTCCAAACTCTCAACCGTCCAAATAGATAATTATAGTCTATACTAATATTTTATAGCTGAAGAGTTTGTTTGTTTGGTTGAACGCGCTAATCTCAGGAACTAACGGTCCAATTTGAAAAAATCTTTCAGTTTTAGCCTATTTAGGAAGGCTATAATTAGACTATATATTATCCCCGGGAACGTGAAACCGCATGGCGTCAGCTAGTCTATACTAATATTATAAAGTTGATGGGTTTGTTGTTGATGTTTGTTGTTAAAGCTGATGTGATGTGATGTGATGCGTGTGTGAAGTCTGCCAATCCGCATTGGGCCAGCGTGGTAGACTTTTGGCCTAACCCCTCTCATTCTGAGAAGAGACCCGAGCTCAGCAGTGAGCCGAATATGGGATGATAACGAACGATGTTTGTTTACTACATTTACTGACTAACATTCAACTATAGTAAAATGAGGTATGTCTATCTATCACACGCTCTATTAAAATAATTAGAAAAACGTGTAAATAAATACACCTATCTTCAAAGATTTTAAACTATTAGACATGTCAATAGCGCGTCGAAACGGAGGCGACCCTTGAGGTATTGTCTCAATTTAATTTAGTCACATAGTAAAGTCATTTAAACAACGAAAGTTATTTAAACAAACAAAAACTAATTATTGTTTACAATGTCTGATTGTGTGTTCGAGCAGTGTAAAAACTGTAAGAATACAATAACATAAAATTGAAAATTTTGAAAAACCCCCGAAATGACCAATATTTTCTTTCTGTGCGCTTTATTTGAGACCCCACTCGAGTATATTTGCAGACATTCGTTTATTCTTCCCCACTTTCAACCCCTAAAACCTTTAAACGGCTGAACCGATTTTCATCAAACATATCTAAAAATACTCGCCCGTAAGTCACTTTCATACAAAATAAACTAAATCGCATCATCCGTCCGGGAGCTATGGTGCTACAGACATACTGGCATACAGACAGACACGTCAACCTTATAACACCCCTCTTTTTGCGTCGCAGGTTAAAAATATAAAATGTAAGAAAGTAAACACAAAATTGTGTATGTGTGCGCTCAGTGGAGTAGCTAGATTCAGCAGGGTTCCCAATTTAGGGGTTTTCCCCCCAGATTTAGGGGGTAAATAAGTGAGATGGGATTTTTTTAGGGGTCTGAAATTTTTAGGGGTATTTTCAGGGATTTTTTTGACTCTTTAATATTTTTAAATTGATGATAATTTTCATATTTCTTTCTTGACCTAGCGACGTATAACGACATATAATACATTATTCTGCAACCACTCTAAGGCAACTGGTGGCAAAATCTGAATCATTAGATGAAGACGTAATATTTTGTCTGTATTAAATATACTTTTGAAACAAATTACAGCATATTATTTCTATCATTTATTTATTTCTTCTTTTTTTTAATTTTTTAACAATTTAAGTATACAATTATGAATTTATATTTTTTAGGGGGACAACTCAATAAATAGGTAATGTGATTTTAGGGGTTTTTGACATAAACTTTAGGGATAAATATTTTCGAGAGTTGGTAACACTGCTAGATTGGGATCACTTTTTGCGGTGATTTTGTTGGCACGTAACAAATCTAATGATATAAAATCATTGCCTACCTCTATATTAACTTTTATTCGCACAATTTACTCTTAAAGGCATTTTCCGTCGTAACCAGTTGTAGGAAAACAACGGTGCCAATACTACGTAATGGATACGAGGAGCGGATCGCGGGCAGATGCTGGTACCGCCAGCCACCGGACGTTATCGTATCGGCTACACGCATACCTACGTCTAGTACTAACACTACCAGTACCCAGTACCAACTACGCATGTAGGTATATGCTAATTGTATTGCACTTGCGGTAATGTTACGTAATTGCAACGTGCTAGAGATTCCATTCACTGAACTTGAAGCTACCTGTGCCTGCGTAACTTGAAAAAAATCAGGCATTGCAACCAACTAAATGACGAATACTTTATAGAATCCAAATAGGGATTCGCTAGCTATAGCCTATTATTATTTATATATATATATATATATATATATATATATACCTTATTATTATTATTTTTTTTTTTACAAGTTAGCCCCTGACTACAATCACACCTGATGGTAAGTGATGATGCAGTCTAAGATGGAAGCGGACTAACTTGTTAGGAGGAGGATGAAAATCCACACTCCCTTCGGATTCTACACGACATCGTACCGGAACGCTAAATCGCTTGGCGGAACGTCTTTGCCGGTAGGGTGGCACGGCCGAAGCCTCCCACCAGCCAGACCTGGACAAATTAAGAAAATCTCAATCTGCCCAGCCGGGGATCGAACCCAGGACCTCCGTTTTGTAAATCCACCGCGCATACCACTGCGCCACGGAGGTCGTCAAAAAAGAAAGAAAAAAGTTAACGAAGGAATTGGAAAATTTCTTCCGTTTTCAAAATAAATATGACAGGGTTGAACAGGGTTTACCGACTTTAATCATGGCACCTAAAATAAACAATGCTAACCATTTCTATTTCGTTTAATTTTGCAAGACCTACCTACCTACTTCCAAATATTAATTGTAATGTTCGTCGTTACTGTTTAACGTAATTCATTTATATGTTCTTTTTTTAATTTTTTAACAATTTTACTAACACAAAATATAATACAAAACACTATTAAAAATTTATAAAAAACTTTTGCCACTGATATATTTTTTTATATATTTTTTCACTTTGCCAGTGATAACAAGTTTCTCTAATTTATCTCTCTCCTGGCAATGTGACCGAAGTACTCGAGGATCCTCTGAAGACAGGTGGAAAGTCTTTTCGAGATGTTGAGTTGTTTCAACACCGATGCATTAGGTACCGAGTAGGTATGCACTCTACGTTCAAATAGTAGAAAATGGAATATTCCGTCTCCAATACAGGTTCCTCGGGGTAGGCAGTGCGTTTTTGCATCTATGCAGTGCACGCCACTGCTCCATTTATTTTTATACTCTTTATTTGTACACCACAAAAAAATAAAAGAAAACAAGCAAAACAGAAACATAAGAAAAAGTAGAATACAAAAGGCGGCCTTATCGCTTATTAGCGATCTCTTCCAGGCAACCTTAGGCTTAGGAACTTATTAAGATAACTGTAGGTGGTGTGTATGTAATAATAATGAACATTATACATACATACAAATAACTACACACTAATACATATACCATAATACACAAATTATATAATAATTATAAATATCATAAAATAAACTAATATATATAATATATCATTATGTCGTTATTAAATATTCTAATAAAATAAAATATGTCATTAGTGACTAAGATAATATGTCTTAACGGATTTTTTAAACATGTCAAGGGATTTGGATTTCCGAATGTCGACTGGGAGTGCATTCCATAGCTTAATAGCACGTACAGCAAATGAACACTTGTAAAATTTACTCCTATGGAAAGGCATACACAGAGTAAGAGCACGGCATGTTCTTAGCTCTGATTGCACTCCCAGAAATGTGAATTTCTCCTTAAGATAAGGAGGATATTTTGGATTAAAGAGCACACAGTACAGAAGAGAAAGTACATGCAGATCCCGGCGACGGCTCCACGGCAAGGTAACTCGAGAAGATCAGGCTGCAGTATCTATGGCGGTCGGCGCCGCTAACCAGACGCTGGTGGTGCCAGTTACCGGGAGATAGCGCCCACACGTTCGCAACGCGTTTCATTCACGACAGGATGCCCAGATTTCGTACCAGTACGAGTATACCTATAATATAACTTCAAGGGCAGTGGCGTGCATAGGTTTCTGATTCGTTCGTTATCAACCCATATTCGGTTCTCAGCTGAGCTCGAGTCTAATCTCAGAATGAAAGGGGTTAGGCGTCCACCACGCTGGCCCAATACGGTATGCGGGTTTCCTCACGATGTTTCCCTCTACCGTTTGAGACACGATATTTAATTTCTTAAAATGCACACAACTGAAAATAGTTGGTCGTGCATGCCCCAGACCGGATTTGAACCCACATTCACCGGGATCGGAGGCAGTGGTCATATCCACAGGGCTATCAGTGCTCACACCATTCTGATTAACCTGACATTTAGGAAAGGTAAAATATTTTAGGCTTAACTTGGCCCATGGAGTCGCATAGTGTAAAAAAAATCTCCGAATTATTTTATTTCGGCTATTTGCCACGACTAGTGACATAAAGGCTGGCTCGTTTTCTGAGCCTGGCTGTCCAACGCGGAAATGCAGCCAGTATTTATGTCACCATTCCACATGTACATGTTTTGAATAGTTAGGATAAGCTAGCTTATGTAACTTTTCTTTCTCATGTATACATAAGTAGGTATATTGTATTGTAGGTATCGTGTGTATATGATTTAGGGTTGCCAACCGTACTATAATATTTATAGTATGTACTATATTTTGGGTCCGGCGTACTATATACTGTTGCAGAAATATATAGTACGCAAAAATACTAATTTTTTTACATTAATTTTTACAGAAGCCAGTGTGTAGAGTATCCGAACGTGTATTTTAATGTTGGTTTTCATTAATTTTAAAATTACACACAACAAATATATATATCTACCTAGTTATCTTTTATAGTCAATTTTTTTGCTTATTTCATAAAAATACTATATTTTCTTTGAGTGTAGGTACCTACCTACCTACTGAAAAATACTATATTTTTTTTTCTGAAAAAATGTGGACAACCCTAATATAATGACAATGTAGCTAAACTTCAATCTGGTTAGAAGTGTCTCTCTCGGAAAAACCCATCTCGATGGTCCATAGAAATCATGAAATGCGGTAAAATAACGGGAATTCCGTCCGGAGCGGAACTGATAGTATTTTTTGCAACGTTTGCATGCTCTGCGTACATCCCTTGATAAGTATTTTGCGATAACAATCGGAAGTTTGAAACAATTGAACAAGTTAGTGCAGAAACCAGAAATGAATATCCAAATAATATTCTATGTAATATGTTTAGTATCATTAGTATGTGAACTCTTCAAACTCTGGTGATTTTCCAGACCACGGCTAATCCTTTGCACAAAAAATGAGGCAGTCCTTCTGTCACCAGTCGAGGGCCGAGGCAACTAGCCGCGGTTAAATAATGCGGTAATGTACTGTGTAGGTATACCTATAATGTATCTAATATGTAGGTATACATATATCTATTATCATCATCATCATCACTACCTATATTCGGCTCACTGCTGAGCTCAAGTTTCCTCTCAGAATGTGAGGAGTTAGGCCAATAGTCCACCACGCAGGCCCAATGCGGATTGGCAAACTTCACACACGCAGAGAATGAATATTCTCAGGTATGCAGGTTTCCTCACGATGTTTTCCTTCACCGTTTGAGACACGAGATACTTATTTAATTTCTTAAAACGCACACAACTGAAAAGTTGGAGGTGCATGCCCCATGGAGGATTCGAACTCATACTCTCCGGAATCGGAGGCACAGGTCATCCACTGGGCTATCACGACTCTCTAAATATATCTATACTTTATCTATTTTCTTCGACTCTTCTCAGCAGAGTCTCAAACTTGACGTTTCAAAAGTGCTTGTAAACTAAGCCTACTTGAAATCAAAATTAATTTTGCATTTTGAATTTGAATTTGTCGAACGTACGTTTTTATCTCTCATCATCATCATATTATAGGTCTCATCAAACGCAATCTTTGATTAGGTCTAGGCTTAGCGGAGAAAACGGAATATTAGGTATATTATTATTGTTTAGTTTTTCAATGAAATCCACATAATAATTATTGAAAATATAATAATCACCACATTCTGTGTACCTACCTATCTATAATCTTCTATAGGTAAACGAACTGTCGCGCAGGTCGAGCAAACATACGATAACTAAAAGAAAGTGAATGATCGCAATTCAATAAACAACACAACTTTTTAAACTGTTATTTTGCTAACTGATATACCTATACCTACATAATATTACACTACATACATAAGTATATTTATTATGTACTAGCTGACGTCGCGTGGTATCACCCGCGTAGTTCCCGTTCTCGTGGGAATACGGGAATAATATATAGCCTATAGCCTTCCTCGATACATCGGCTATCTAACACTGAAAAAATTTTTCGAATCGGACTAGTAGTTCCTGAAATTAGCGCGTTCAAACAAACAAACTCTTCTGCTTTATAATATTAGTATAGATACCTATTACCTACCTATGCTGAACTATCGGACCCTTAGGACTTCGTCCGCGTGTGCCTATCAGTAAATCTTACAGTGGGACAACTCTTCCTGTCCGGCATACATATTTTTGTGTAATTTTAACCGTTTACGCAGCGCACGCAATGGAACGCAACTCAAAAAAGATTCAATTTTGGTCCCATTTTTCGTTGACATTCCGTTACTATTGGTTGTAACGTGATGTTGTACCTACGAGTATCTACTAGCAGCCTTCGATAAATGGCCTATCCATCACAAAAAAAAATCAATCCGGATCAAATCCTGAGATTTGCGAATTCAATCAAACAAACAAACTCTTCAGCTTTGTAACATTAACGTATATATTCCTAACGTGTAAGGAGGTACGAATACCAACTCAAAAGCTATCTACGCGTTTAACGTTAATATACTGTTAATGCGTTAATACGCACAACGCCCAACCAATGCCCAAGTGAGGAAAAGGCCTAGGAAAGAAGATGCTGTGATAATAGCCAGCCGGTTCGCAGAACTCTGACTAATTATGTCGCAGAATGACACCATGGAATCATAGTGGAAAAGAGGTATGACGCCGGCGCACGCGCGATAATCGGCGATCGCTGTTATCGCGTCCCGTCCGCTGGCCGGAGCTGCACGCGCTCGCACTGACACTCCGACCACACTACGCAAGCAATGCGCTTGTCTGCTTGACCGCTACACACAGATTTCACTTTTACTTCAATTCACATTTTTTTTCGATTCTGACGTAAATTGTAAGTGACAGTAAAGTTTTTTGATTGAAACTGCTAAAGTTTAAAAACTACCCTACGTAATTTTTTATTTTTCATTTCCAGATTCAGAATGAAACGCGAAGGCAGCGGTTTGCTTCTCGACGACGTGCTCGCGAATGATGAACTTCTCTTCGAATACTCGCCGGCCGAGAGTCTGATCAATTTCGAATTACCCTCGAATGGCGCTGACGTCGGCGACTGGCAACTCAGTGATTTGGACTTCCAGTGCGACGCGTTCATAAACGGTTTCAACGACTCAAACAGAGATGGTTCTTTCGAAGGCAGTTCACCCCTACTGTTCGACTTCGACGACTTGGACGACAAAAACCTGGACGATTACCTGCTCGAAGCTCTGAGTGACAAATCCCGGGATGCGCAAGCGGCGGATTCTAACAGTGTCAGTGATGATTTAGGAAGGCTTTCGGTTCTCGGAATCGATTTGGATTCGACGTGCGGTCAAGTGAACACACAGAACGAGTACGAAGAGAGTGAAGTGCGAATTGTTGTGCAGGATACGAAAGTGCGGTCGTGGGGCGAACCGGCGTACTGTCCTACGTTAGGCGCGTTCCGGTGTCCGGTGGAGGAGTGCGGAAAGTTGTACGCGAAGGCGTCGCACGTGCGGGCGCATCTGCGGCGACACAGCGGCGAGAAGCCGTACCGCTGCACCTGGAGCGGATGCTGCTGGCGGTTCGCGCGCTCCGACGAGCTGGCGCGCCACACGCGCAGCCACTCGGGCCACAAACCCTACCGCTGCGGCGACTGCGGCAAGCAGTTCGCGCGCTCCGACCACCTCGCTAAACACGGCAGAGTGCACGCTCGCCGCGCCGCCGCTGCCGCCGCCGCCGCTAAGCGCACCACCGCTCAAACTTACCGCACCAGAAGACTGTTATAAGTTCAATCTACGTTAATCTTAATAACAAGGCAATATAAATGGCGTGTACCCATCCACTAAAAAGCGGAGTGTTAGTCGACCCCTCACCAGGTGGAGTGACGACATCAATCGAGTCGCAGGTTCACGGTGTTGGAAGTTCCTATACAAAAGGCTTATGTTCTGCAGTGGACGTCTATCGGCTGATGATGATGATGATAATGTCCAACTATACAAACCAGATATCGCTGACGGATATCTTAAGTCTAGTGTGGAGAGTGGAATAGCAATGTGGGACATGCATTCAAAGTTACAATATAAGTGTCACATAAGTGGCGAAGCCAATTTCTATTGCCTTGTTCAAAAAGATTTCTATGGTTCCACCAGTGCTCTTTTGTGATCGAGTGATTAAGACTGTTAGAGAGTATAAATGAGACTGTGAAATGTGTAAATAGCACATACTGACCAAAGATCGCGCAGGCGCGTTTTACTTTAAGAATTTATTATATTCTAGTTTTTACTTAGACCAGTTATTAATGGTCTAAGAGTTTTTATTGTGGAGATATTATTTACAGTGGAATTCATAGACGTTGCAGGGGCACCCCCAGGGGACCACGCTAAGTGTCGAATTGTCATACGCATAGAGTTTAAATTCGACACTCAGCGGGTGAACCATCCCCTGGGGGCGCCCCCACAACGTCTGAATTCCGCTGTTTGATACCAACATGCTTACCTATTTCTAAGCGTTTTATTACATGTTATGACCTATGTAAAATGTTTTAGTAAGTACCTACTTACTATGAGTATATGAGTTTATGTTAGGTAGGTGCCTACTTCAAAACTGCTGAGACTATTTTACATTTTTTTTAGAAATAAGTATAGACTATGTATTTAGATGACTCTTATTTATTTAATTATTTGTATGACCAAAAACGTATAAAGCCTTGCTTTGTTACGCCGGCGCCGGCCATAGACGGTTAATAATATACCTAGTACAGCCTGCATACTGGATACAGCAATAGAAAACATTGATACATACAGCCACAGAAAAGTAGAAAATTTAAAACAAGTAGGTATGTGCAGCGCGCGTAGGGATGAAGCAAGTGAAAAAATATCGAAATATTATGGTTATGATTGGTTGTGGTTTCGATATTTCTTTTTACTACATACATCCCTACGCGCGCTGCAGGCAGTGTATACTCTTGACCATCTATGGCCGCATTGCTGGCGGTATTAGGTTCGGAAAACGAATAGAACTACCTAGTTTTTTGTAATTTGCACGCTTTAGCTAACTGTTAATATTATAGCTGTACCTGGTACACCCAGGCACTAAATACGTACTTACAAGCCAGGTAAAGTTTTTATTATATTTCCTAGGTATACGAATTTATTTTCTATCTAAAACCGTGTACCTAATATAAAATAAGAATCAAACAGAATCTCAATTCGCATCTACATAAAATTGTAGTATTTTTAGTATACCTATACTCGTAATAATCGGTTATTATTTTATATAAAAATAAGAGGTAGGTATGAGTAATTCGTGACATGTAAAAAGAACGCTGAACCCACGACGGCCATAGTTACATTAATTTAGTATGCCCAGGTATTAGATAATAATAATCACTATTTTATATTTAACTAACTGCCTACCTACCTAAGATTAATATTATTTTTATATTGTAATACGCCTCATCATTTTCTAGAGATACCTATTCCACAGTAAACTGCCTATTCTTACCAATTATTTTTATTATTATTAAGGAAGAATACAGTACTTAGAGAACTTGAGCTAACTTATCCTAATAACTATATAAATCATTGCCCGAGGGTCTCCACGGCAAAAGGAACAAATATCTAGCTCTCGATAAGAGGAAGCATACTTACCTACCGGTTTCAGCTTTTTCTTACCAATTGACTATTGACACTTAAAAATAGACAAATTAAACCTATGTTGTAAATACTCGTAGATATTAATTAATTTGATAATTTATTAGACCACTTGATTAAAATTCGACATCAGTTTTATAATCAAGTAATTTTCATTAATTTATTATATTTACCGATTCCACATACCAACAGCGTTATTTTTATGTGACACGAGTTATAAGTTAATTTTTCATGTGTTATAAAGTATATTTATATTAAGTTATACGTAGGTATTTCATACGTGAGCTTTGTACAAAGTTGAAAAGCAGAACCATATAACATAAAATGTTTTATCCGTGAGCAGAACAATATTGTTAATAATTCGATAAGTAGCAGCTAGCAATAATAAAAATATTATAATGATACTCGTAGATACATAAAATACATTGTCCCTATTTACTGTCCTTATCTTATTCTATTTACAGTTAGGTATATTTAAAAATCGCGAAAATTGACAATGCAATCATACCTACTCGTATGTTCTCTTTCAACAACTTTCGTTCGTTCGTTCGTTATCAATCCATATACGGCTCACTGCTGAGCTAGAGTAGAGTCTCCTCTCAGAATGAGAGGGGTTAGGCCAACTAAGGTGGGAAGGAATTTTTGTCTGTTGATTATTGTGGATATTGTAGAATAGGTCTTCTACCAATATTTTTTGATTTAGGGATCCGTATGTAAAATATTAAGCTTTTAAGAGTAAATATCTTTTTTTCTCACATTCACACTTTCTACCGGCTAAACGGTTGTGTGTGGATACGTGAAAAAAATCACAAAAGTAGGATATATAATGAAATTTCAAGGAAAACTATAATAGCCAAGTAGCAATTGCTATTAAGAGAGTATTAGTCAACCAACTTAAAAAAACGTAGTTGGAAATCGAAATTTGCATACTAATTCCGTTATTAATTCAAGAGATAAAGTTGTCAGTAAGATAACTCGGAGTTTGTTAAACAATTAAAGTACATTACGGGATTAAAGTGCTAACTTAGTTTACGGAACCCTACACTGCGCGTTGCCCGACACGCACTTGCCCGATTTTTTAAACCTATGACCAGCTTTTGACTGCGAATCAGTGATCACCTGAAACGCATGCTACTAACGAAATAATCTAGCGCAACCTGCAAATACCACTAAAATCTCTTTCATTGCGTTGGCACGAAAGAGATTGGAACCAGGACAACTCCGACCATCCGACGCCATTGGATGATATTTTGTCTTCACTGGTCGCATGTTAGCACTTCTAATGAGTAACAAAGACAATGCAGTCTAGATTAGCAGGCTAATTTGAAGAAGGTACCCAAAGAGTATTTAATCAGGAGGTAAGAACCAACTTTATTCTCTATCCATGCACGGTTTTTACGCGGCTTAAAACCGATAAATATTTTATATCATCTCTAGCGTTAAATTGGTACTAGTTTATTTTCGAATTGCGCGACAAGCTTTTATTATCATTTAAGTTGTACATAATGAGGTTATAAGTTGATAGTAAAAATGTTGAAAGAAAAAAACATTTTCTTCTTTTTAGAGTGTTTAAATAAAAATTTTTTTAAAAAAGTTTTTTACTTAGAATTTATATTTATTGTGATTTCCTCTATAATTCCAAATTTAAAATTCCCGCATTTAATCAAACAATTGTTATCTGTGCAAAATATACATTACGTCACTACAGACGCAGAATGGAATTACTTACAGGAACGAAATCACCTAAAATTTATGAAATATCTTAAATCTAATAAATAAAATACGATGATGATAAAAGTGATAAAGGTGATATAAAATTGATGTGACTAAATAAATTATTTGATTTCCAAGTTTATAGATATAATCTATAGACTCTTCATGGCATAATAAAAAAAAATAATAATATTATCTATGAAAAATAGTAAAAGAGTCTATGGCTCTGTATTATACGACCAAATAATGATGTCCACAGTTTTGTTATATTTATAGGTGAGCTTCCGAAATATATAACTTAGCAGTATAATTAATAGATACACGATTCAATTCAACTCGAGATACAAATAAAAATGGTGGTTCAATTCCTAAAATATTTTGCCTATTGAATTTTAATTATTAATACTACCTATAGTAAATTCCAAGCATAGTTATTTTTATTGTATGTAATCCCATTGTAATTGTGCATCTGGTGCGAGTACGTGGTGCATGTTCGCGAGAGTTGTGTATGACAAATAACAGGTTGTTGAAGACTCAAGACACCGAATTCGCTGCGATTTTTTTATACATACAGTGTACTTTCCAAATATAAAGGAAAAGGATCGTTAAATACTTGAGAAAACAGAGTGTACAGTGCAAACTGACGTTGTTAATGAAATATCAATATCCTAGAGAGGCAAGACAAGCTAGGCGACTCAGTTTCAATCAGCATGTGACCCACATCTGAGATTTCTCTTCCTTGTATATTGTTGTTTTACTAATATTATTGCTTGAAAACCTGACGCCGCTGGTGTTGAGCTCAATATACGACGACGATCGACGAGCAACATCGCTATGGATAGATATGACATTTTATGATCTTGTCACGGTTGGATACAACCCGTGTGGGGTCGAAAATACAACAATAATTCTTCGTACTTCAATAATACCGTCTGCAGTACTCTCCACAAAGGTTCAACATTGTAGACCCAACAAGTGGTGATTGTGAATAAAATAGTTAATGTGAAGTTTTATGAATAATTCTGAAGTGAAGTTTTTGTGGTGTACCAAAATGAGATTAAGGCATTTTTACATTAAATAAAGTCACAGAAGTGTCAAACAATGAAGTAGGAATGGCTCATGCAGAAAATCACAGATATATTGTGCAGGTCAGTTATGCTTCACAAATTTGAACTTTGCTTTCAATAATAATAAAATGAGCAGCAATCACCTCCTTATTTACTCAATGGCATCCTTAGTTGTTCTAATATATAGCAGTCTATGCTAGACTCATGTGCCTTTTATGTGAAAATCCAGTATTTGCACACTTTTATAGGTTCCCACACACAGGCATACACACACATCCACTTCTGCATTTTTAATATTAGCTGGGAAAGTCAAAACTAACACACTCTTTGATTGTGTGATATTTACATACACAGTACAGTATTAACTTCTAGATTGGAGTTGTTATTTCTACATGAACTCTTTATAGTGATTTACAGATAGCTTGGGTATGGTGACAGTTCGTTTCACCCTTGTAAGTTTGCTGCGATTTACAATAATAGTATGTATTATGACATAAGGCAACTGTCACCATGCTATCTGAAAAATACTTTAGTCTATAGAATACTCCACAAACTAATAGACACCTGCTTTCCTTGTTTCAATCATACTAACATAATGAACTTAAAATTTGAGGATAGCCTTGTATTCTTAACAAGAAAAATAAACACAGTTTTATCCAAGTAGTCTGTGTGTGTGTGGGTATGTGGATAAGTATAGTGTTTGACGTATAGCCCAGTGGATATGACCTCTGCTTTCGATTCAGAGGGCATAAAGTCTTCCTATCCTCATTAGGCCAGCATAGTGGACTACGGCCTAACCTCTCATTCTGGGAGGAAACTAGTGCTCAACAGTGAGCTGAATATGGGTTGTAAAAGAATATTGTATGTTCATCAGGGCTTAGGTAGGTATGTGCTGGTGACAGAATTTTTTTAATTGGCCTAGTTATCAGCCTATTTAACACAAACAAACAATTAAATCTTTCCTCATTATAATATTAGTATAGATTAAGTTTATATGCAATAGAGTACTAAACGATTACCCCGGTGATGTTGCTGAGGTTCAACTAACGAGCCTAAGGCACTTACAGAATAAAAAAAAGCTGAACTATTGAAACTTATGAAAAAAAGTTTGGGAACCTCTGATCTAAAGGTATCTAACATGTTTAACTGATAAGTTTAATTTGTACGTATTTTGAGCAACATTTGAATGTAATAAGACTTTATTTGAATGAACTTTTACTGATAGCAATACTTTTACTGACCTTTGTTCATCTTTTATCAGTGCTTGTAGTGAGTATTGCACTATACAAAGCTGCATAGGCAAATGAAATCTATATGTACATATTATGTGTTTGTGTTTTTCAAATTAATCTCAATTAATAGATAATTCTGCTGGATATGCAACTGCCTCATTAGCCCACTGGTGTGCACTTGTTGTTCACAATGTTTTTCCTTCATCGTTCGAGACAAGTGATATTTAATTTCTCTGAATGCACATAACTGAACAGTTAGAAGTGCATACCCTGGACCGGATTCAAACCAAAGCCCTCCTAATCAAAGGCACAGGTCATATCCACTGGACTATCATGTCTCGTCTAATAATCAGATATGCTAATGAAAATGACTGGGACTTGGCTTAACATGTTTCTTCTTCCTTCTGGGCTGTTTCCGTACTTGGTTGATTGGCCATTGTGGTAGGTCCTTGCTGGGTTTACTCCATCCAGCTGAGCTTGCTCGAAAAGCTTAGTCCCAGGCCACTGATAGCGTCATTGAGTGTCCCTGAGAAACAAATGTAGGTTGCTTCTTGCTCTGTTACGCTGTTGCAAGCTTAACATGCTTTACGAGGCCTGGAAAGAGTGACAACACCAATTCACCACTCCACTAATACTGTGAATTTTTGGAAAGGAAAACATACAATATTGCCTGAGTCTAGGCGAGGACCTCTCAATTTATAGCACAAACTAACCACTGGACCCTTGAGGCAGCTTGTTGTTGTACTTGCATTTTTTTTTTTTTAATTTCATGTCCTCATCCGTCCCAGTACCACACTATAGGTGCATTACTTCTACTTTATCACGGTTCATTATTTGCTTTCTGGCAATCCCATTCATTGTACTTGCATTAAATAGTTATTATTATTCTTGTTTCACATAGGTCTTTGTGGGGGCACTCTCTGCACAGTATGAGGCTCTGTCAGTGGAAGCCTCCAAGCAGACTAGCTCAGAAGAGATAGTTTGTTGCATCGCCGATAAACTCAACCTGAACGATGGATCCGGAGGACCTTATGAGCTTGCAGAGGTATGTAGATTTGTTATTTTTATGTGAGAGGAATGCCAACAATAGCAGAGTCTCTCCATAACCTGTTTGAAGACCTTGACATTGCTAGAACTACAGTAAATTCTATTTTAGAATGGGTATCTGGAAGACTATTCTATAACAATGTTTTGTATAAATCGTAAGCGCGATTTTCGAATTCACCTCTTTTTCTATAGTATTGTGTTAGTGAGAGAAAGAGTTGATTGAATTCGGAACAAGCACTTGCGAGTTGTACAAGACACCATTACAGAATAGCCCTACTGAACCTGCTCTTGTAGGAACATGCAAAATTGGGCAAGGCAGAGAGAGTAACATTTAACCCTATGCTGGTCTCAAGTTCCGGGCTCTGTTCTGTTCTCTCTGCCACACAATGTATCCAGCACCTGCACTGTGAACCTTTGAATGCTAATAGTATGAGATCTCGCATATGGAATGTATATCCTCATCTGTTATTTATTTGGGATAAGAAATAAATGATAGATAATACTCACATTGACATATTGCAAATAGTTTGTCTAGTAAAATTAAGCCCAATGAGTATTAAGTGATTCAACTTTTATTAAATTATTTTATTAAATTTATTTAATCTACTTCCTTCTTTGCTTAATTAATAAAAATTGTACACTATTTAAAAGAATATACACAACAGTATAAACGTTATATAAATACCTTCATTTAATCATCTAATATGTCAAATGAAAGCTTATTTTATGCTTAATTTAACTTCATTAGGTTGCCGTTGATCTAGTTCATGGTTTCCTAGATTTTATATGAAAAATGTGTCTGGCCGCAATTTAACTAGGCAACCTATTTGCAATGTGTCACTGTGAATATATCATTTATTTTTTATTACTAATAAATAACTAGTGCGAACTAGGCCTTATCCTTATCCTTATTGCATGCTGTGACAACCAATAAGTGGGTCTGCAATAATTGTCGTAACTTATATATTTCTTTATATTTTATTATAAGATTTTATTGTAACCTGTTGGTGTCCTGTTTAAATAAATAAATAAATAACAGATGAAGGTATATATTTCTAATTCCGGTTCTTAGACCATAAAATATTCCTCGCATATATCTCATACATAGAGTAGAATATTATTTCAGTGACAGTATTGATTATGTCAAAATTAGCATGGCAACTTCGTTCGTAACACTCCCGATGGGTCCGCGCGGGCCGAGGGGCGTGTAGCGATGAATGAAAAACCCACGACTGATGCGCCTCACTTCCCCGAACGCACTTTCACACCCGCGCAGTCTTTCCCCCCGTCGCCCGCATATCATGGGAGTGTCATCAACGAACTTGCCAGTAGCGGATTAAAAAAAACAACAACAAGAGTAGGATATGAAAAACGTGTTTTACTACCAACTTTAGCGTAAGACGGGATTAGTCACTGATGATAAATATCGTCAATTAATTTTTTGCGGCATTAACTACGCGCGCCTGTGAATTCCACACAATTGCAACTTCCTAACAGATGTTTCTTTTTCAAATAGACTGTAATGTAAATATTTTGCCGCGGATATTCAATCAATGTTAGGAATACTATTTCTAACAATATGTATATTCCGGTATTTGATTATTTTACCGGCCCACGGTTTTAACTTGCGCCAAATAGTAGATACTTATTATTTGTTGGTAAGATCTTTGAAATGCTTTGGATATCAGAGTGTAATTCAATTAAGCAATATATTTTATATAAATCCTAATTTATTTAAAACAGAACAGTACTTTTGACAGACAACTGTTAGAGTCGCGAATTATTGAGTGTTAATTTTTGATAATTCATCTCAATTCAAATCTGGTAGCCTATATAACGTAGTTGGGAATATTGGTCATATTACAAAAAAGATGGCTAATATTGTTTAAAAAAAAAAACTTTTTTTTTTTTTAATTTTTAATTGTAAAATAGCCATGTTGACATTGCAATTATTCTGTTTTTTTTTTTATAAAAAACAATCACTGGACGCAAACTTGATGACGCTTCGGAACAGGAACCTCGTGCGTTAAGATGCGCAATACAAAATTAGTATTTAGGTATGATTGGAACACATCCCACTCGAAGTAGCCTTACCAGTGGCGTAGCGTGCCTTTAAGAGGCCATGAATCATAATTAGTTAGGGGACTCAATAGACAAACGGCAAATCCCGAAAAATCTCTTTAGTTTTGTTTACCTCTAACTTTGTGTTATTAATTTTTGAATTTCGTATTTTAATCAAAACAATATCAAGGACCAATGTTGCTTTCACATGTAAGGGGCCCCTTATAGTCCGAGGTCACTGATCCGAAACGTCTGTGCATACTTCATGTTTGTTTTAATGGAGAATGTTGTTACTCAGGTGGTCGGAGACATGGTCAGCGGGGAGTGCAAGGAGAGACGGCTGGGGCCCAGCGAGTCCCCCGTCGCCGTTATGATGCTGTGGCCCAACAACAACTCCGGACAGTATTATAGGTAACCTGTTCTTTTATTCATTACTTTATTTTTTACTAGCGGACGCCCGCGACTTCGTCTGCGTAAATTTCGATGTCAACTTTACTACTACTCCTACCCTACCCTACCCCTACCCTACCACTACCCCAACCCTACCCTACCCAACCCCTACATCTACCATACCCCTACCCTACCCTACCCCTACCCCAACCCTACCCCTACCCTACCCCAAACCTACCCCTACCCTACCCCTACCTTACCTACACCCTACCCCCATCTTACCCCTACCCCCATCCAACCCCTACCCCCATCCTACCCCTACCCTCCCCGTACCCTATCCCTTTCCTACCCCTATCCCACCCGTACCCCTATCTCACGCCTATCCTACCCCTACCCTACCACTTCCATATCCTACCCGTACCTCTACCCTACCGCTACCCTACCTATACCCCTACCCTACCAATACCCTAAACCCGGCCCTAAACCTACCCTACCCCTACACTACCCCTACGCGTCCCTACCCGTAGCCTACCTTACCCTGTAACTTCTCTATCTTACTCCTACCCTTAGCAAAATCGGTCCAGTCTTTCGAGAGTGGTGGTATGACCAAGAGAAATAGAGACTTCTATGCTAATAATATAAAGAGGTAAAGTTCGTGTGGTTGTAGGAGGTAATCTCTGGATCTACTGGACCGATTTGGAAAATTGTTTTACCAATAGAAAGCTACGTTATTTGCGAGTGTCATAGGCTATGTTTGATCCCCATATTCACACGGGAACGGGAACTACGTAAATGAAAGCGCCGGGCGTCATATAGCGGAATTACTGCGTCTTTTAGAAATTTTGTATTATCTCCGAAACTATTTAAGTAATTAACATACTGTAAAGGGCAAATCTTATCTCCATAATATCCTTGTGATTATTAAATAATTTATTTTAATAAGGATTAAAGTTTAGTTGTATAAATAATGACGTAAACCTAAGTATATAAAATTAATAATTTTTAAAACACAAAAGGTACTATATCTGTTAATATATAGAAGATAGATATATGGCGTCGCGGACTTTTTTGTAGAACTTTTAAAGATACATAAAGTCTCCATACATTAATTTCAATTTTACACAATGGTTAAGGCAGCGCATGCGAATAAGTCTGTTTAAAAGGTTTTTAGTCCGACCTGTATGACAAAAACTGTGATAACTCGGCTAATATACATGATACCAATATAAAATATAGCCTATAGCACTCCCCGATAATGTAGCATTCTACTGGTGAAAGAATTTTTAAAATCGGCCCAGTAGTTCCGAAGATTACCCCATTTAAAAAATGTGACAAACTTACAAACTTACAAACTTTACCTCTTTATAATATTAGTATAGATTCTTTACAAGTTAGCTTTTGACTACAATCTCACCTGATGGCAGGGGCGTAGCTACCGCCGTATCAGCCGTATCAATTATTTGGGGCACCGGACTACAGGGACCCCTTGCGTGTGAACTTTAGTAAAATGTAGCCTTTTTCCCTGGTTAAGCGTAAAAGTTGAAAATATCCTACATAAGTCACCGTCATATTTATTTTAAGTGAGCATTTTTGTTTATTTTGTCAGTAATCTTTACCTTTCATTTAGGACCCCCAATTAATTTTGATGCAGGGCCACCCCAAGGCACGCTAGGCCACTGCCTGATGGTAAGTGATGATGCAATCTAAAATGGAAGTGGGAACTTGTTAGGAGGAGGTTGAAAATCTACACCCCTTTCAGTTTCTACGCGACATCGTCCTAGAACGCTAAATCGCTTGGTGGTACGTCTTTGCCGGTAGGGTGGTAACTAGCCACGGCTGAAGCCTCCCACCAGCCGGACCTAGATCAATTAAGAAAACCTCAATCGGCCCAGCCGGGGATCAAACCCTGGACCTCCGTTTTGTAAATCCATCGCACTTACCACTGCGCCACGGAGGCTGTCAAAAAATTCAATTCAAAGGGTATCTGGGCACCAAGTTATGAAAACTGTTTCCAGACCATACAGATATAATACATAACCTTTCTTGCAGTCGGGTAAAAATAGGTAGGGTAGGGTAGGGTAGGAATTTTGGTGCCAGAAAGTAGAACATTTCAGGCACTAAAAACATCAATAACCCGAAGAATATTCCTTTAATTTCCATACACTATCACATCTATTCATGACCCGGATTAGATGTTTGCCTTCACAATCGACCTTCGGGAGCAAAGAGAGAGATTTCCATTAAATATTTATATTGAATATGATGTGTAGGTTTTAGGAAAGCTGGAAATAACTATTTAACGGTCTCTCATTGTAATTGTTTATATTGAATTCCTAATGCCCGTGAAAATATTCCACGTTTATTGGGAGCATCTGCGCTCACGTTGGCATTTATTTTCAGTCATACTTTGATAATAAACACCGAGCCTCGCCGATGACTGACGTCCCCGCACAAAGATCCGACCGTAGACAAATAAAGAAATAGACAACTGCGTGCCGTTGTCAGTCAAAAGATTTAACGTGATTTGGATTTTGACGTGTTTGTGTCTTCCCAACACATTATATAAAACCATTTTTTAACCCCCGACGCAAAAAGGGGGGTGTTATATATGTAGGTGCCGTATCACCCGCTTAGACCGATAAGTAGCGTAACTTACTCAGCCAGTGAAAGCCCCGTCAACATCAGTCCAGCCATTTCAGAGTTTAACCGGACAAACCGACACAGACGAAAATTTAGAAAATATTTTTTGTAATATACTTTTCTATATTATATTAATATTTGATTTTAAATTAAAAACAGAAACTTTATCGATTGCTAATTAACAAATATTATTATTGTCAAATTCGTTTGACCTGCCGATGAGTCTGTTACCGAATATCGAATCACCTTATCTAATTTCTTTACAGAGTTTATTGGAATACGATGGTTGCTATCTATTCGTCTATTTATTTCTTTGTCTACTGACTAATATTTCTTTTTATCGCAAATATGTCATTACTTGCCTTTTTATTCACGTTCTCTATTAGCAGTGTATTTGGAATTTGTATGACGTGTCTATCAGTCTGTAGACAGTCAGTCGGTACCTTATCATAGGCTTTACTTCCTTCCTGATTGAAAAATTTGAGCTATATGAATCATCCGGGTAGTTTTATATGTCATCGAAAATGATTTGTCATTTTTCAATAGTTTCAAGGTCTGAATTCAATCCGAGACAGACTGACAGAAAATCCTAAACAGATTACTTTTTGAATTTGAGGGCTTGATTCCCATTTGCATTATGTCCTTACCCACTTCTAGCTTCTAGCTTTATATATCTTAATCTAAGCAAAAAGCCGTGATAGCCCAATGTATATCCCTCTACCTCCTATTCCGGAGGGTGTGAGTTCGAAACCGGTCCGGGGCATGCACCTCTAACTTTTCAGTTGTGTGCATTTTAAGAAATTAAATATCACGTGTCTCAAACGTTGAAGGAAAAACATCGTGAGGAAATCTGCATACCAGAATTTTTTTTAATTATCTGCGTGTGTGTAGTCTGCCAATGCCAATGCCAATGTTGGTAGACCTAACCCCTCTCATTCTAAGAGGAGACTCGAGCTCAGCAGTGAGCCGAATATGGGTTGATAATAAATTAGATATATAGCTCGACGAAATCGTCTCTCTCTAACACTATATTAAACTCACAATACCGAGTTATAAAACATCATTACAGAATAGCGCTAGGTAATGAAATAGTTTCTATACGCCCGCGCCTTCCGCAAATCACATCAACGCGGCTCATTCCCATTAGTATAATAGAAATCCAGAATAAGCCAATTTAGAAATACCAAATTGACCTAATCCTGGAATTGATCTTGTCATACAAGATGAGAATTTCCGCACTTAAAGACTTTATTTTAATTGAAGTTATTCAGCTGGCTACTTTAAGAATAAACTTAGAATATTTCAATCGTCTGAAAGCTGTGTGATATATTCTTTAAAAAGCTATTTTAAGAATACCATATGGCGAAGACTCTCACGCCCATTACCATGGTGGCCGTGATTAATTCGAAAATTGTCACTATACCTACTTACTCACCCCGAGTTTTTATTATGATGGTTCCCTTGCTTATTATTGAATAAAAGAAGTTGAATGTTTGAAAAACAAACAGAAAAACGAAATTTAGAAAAAGCTAAATCTTTATTTAGTATTATAAAATTGATTTATCTATAAATCTATAGTATATAATATTATAAAATTATCTTATTTATTACTTTTTAGATTTTTTCTTTTTATACTCATAAATCGCCCTCAGTATAGATAGAGAGAAAGGTATTGCCTATGATTCTGCAATGTAAGGTTGAAACATGTTACGTGTACTACGTAGCGATAAGGCTTCCTTTGTATCCTATTTCTGTACTATACTTTTCTGTATTATTTTTGTTATGTTGTTGTGTGTAAATCATCATCATCATCATCATCATCATATCAGCCGATGGGCGTCCACTGCAGGACATAGGCCTTTTGTAAGGACTTCCAAACATCACGATACTGAGCCACCTGCATCCAGCGAATCCCTGCGACTCGCTTGATGTCGTCTGTCCACCTGGTGGGGGGGTCGGCCAACACTGCGCTTACTAGTGCGGGGTCGCCATTCCAGCACTTTGGGACCCCAACGTCCATCGGCTCTTCGAACTATGTGCCCCGCCCATTGCCACTTCAGCTTCGCAACTCGTTGAGCTATGTCGGTGACTTTAGTTCTTCTGCGGATCTCCTCATTTCTGATTCGATTACGCAGTGATACTCCTAACATAACTCGTTCCATCGCCCGCTGTGTGACTCTGAGCCTTCTTATGAGGCCCATAGTTAGCGACCAAGTCTCGGAACGATAGGTCATCACTGGCACCACGCACTGTTCGAAGACTTTTGTCTTCAGGCGTAAATAAATAAAATAAATAAGTATTAAGTTGTAAACACAGCTGACGCTGACAATTTATCGAAGGTCCGATTTTTACCTAAATCTCCGCTAACAACTCTAGCGGAACATTAGTATGAATTAAAACGCTCATAAATCTTCTACAAACGTAACTAATGCCGTTGTTATGCACACCTACGCCGTACGTGTGTATGTCGAGCGAAAATCTATTCTTTTTTTTTATCGTTTTGTTAACAGCTGTACGTATTCTTTGTTTTAAATAACAATAACTGTGTTACACACGATCGGTATGTGTTATATGTGGTATGTAGCTAAATATGTAAACTAAAAAAAATATGTGTCTACTTCTGATTTGTGATTTCGAAACGACTGACTCTTTTATGGCTTCTCTTGTGAGCATTAACTCGGTTATTAGATTTTTTTAAAAAAAGAATATTTGCCAGACCTTTTAAATATGACCAATATTCCCTTTTTTGCTATTCTAAATTTACTAAATTTGCTATTCCCTCCAACTGGTCGGGAAAGACTGTATTAGGAGTGGGTCCGACAATAGACCGACGGGGCGGGGATCGATCCACCACCCCTCAGTGATAAGAATTTTAGATTTTTGATGAGATTATTAGAATTGTCTGTCTATTTCCTATAGATAATAATCGTCCGATCCCATTTTGATTTTTTCAAAACATAGTCGAAAACTTTATCGGACAAGATATTTGCTTGTTCCGTCTACTAATAGCATATTATTGTAAAATATGATATGTATAAAGACAATCGGACTCGGTAGTTGTTCTATGAGGGTTCTATTTTTGTATTCAAACGATCGGAAAACTAAAAAAATTCCGGTGACAATAATAGCGAAGATTGTGCAGTTGTAATAAAAAATAAAGCTATTATCTAAGGACGTTTCTTCACAGAACTTAAATTTTAAATGATTAAAAAACGCTTAATTAATTTGAAACATAACATAAAACCTACATTTTTACATTACGACCTAACTCATTTGTGTCGTAACAGATATAGGCTTATCAGCTTCCACGCGGCCGACGTCGCAGGCAATCGCTAGTGTTCACTATTTTTCCTCTAGCACTTAATTAGCACCATAGCAGTAGCCGGCCCTCTGTATAATTATCCAAGTATAAACGATACAACTAACCTTGCTAACATATTTATTTACATTCAATTCATTATGCGAACAGTATTTAACTTATATAGACAGTGAGCTGTTATTACCTCTTAAGGGTCGTATATCTGACAAAGCGAATTTGTTACTCACTAACTATTATTAACATTGATGATGCTGACCTATAGAAATTAATTAACATGACAGCATATTTGAGAATATGAGAATTAGTTAATTTTCGACTTTATTGCAGTGCCAGTAATGTCAATACTAGTTTGATAGTATCAAGTGCCCACCGCCCTTAGAGGTCGTAACTCCTAAATCATATTGCCCCATTTTATTGTTTAAACTCAGAAGCGTTTACTTTTGCCCACGGATCTCACGCATATTAACGCAATTAATATTACAAAATAATAAAATTAATGATTTAAATATTTATGTGTTTATTTGGAACACTTTTTAAAGGGGTGAAGCTTTTTTACTTCTATACAGCGCACAGACTAGTAACTACAGTTTACATACGCTGTAAAATGTTAATTGAATGTTGGCTCCCTCTAGGGGTAATAACATCTCAACGAATACAATAGATATGCATAAGTATTATGTATAACGTAGAAGCTATCGATTTGAATGACAAACATTTCTATATAGCATTGTTTTAAGATTATTCTATTTTAGTACTAGACGTTAGTTTCCTTTTTAAGACACGTTTACATTTTTTTTTTAATTGATTTTAGTTACCTATTCTCAAATATCTAAACATACTTTTAAAAGTGTACATAATAAATTATATCAAGTTACAAAATTACAACACACCTATTCTAAGTTTTAACTTTTGCTTATAAGTTATAGATGTTTCAATACTATAATATTATAAAGAGATAAAATTTGTAGGGGGTAATCTCTGGATCTCCTGAACCAATTTTGAAAAATATTTTACCACTAGAAAGCTACGTTGTTTGTGAGTGTCATATGTTTTATCCCCGTATTTTCACGGGACAGTGAGACGTAATAGCCCAGTGGATATGCCCTCTGTCTTAGATATTAATGGATGGAGAGCGTAGGTTCGAACCCGGTCAGGGGCATGCACCTGAATTTTCTTAATACTCTAGGTGTGTGAAGTCTGCAAATCAGCATATTTGGGGCCAGCGTGGTGGACTAACTCTCACATACTGAGAGGAGACTCGTGCTCAAAAGTTAGCCGAATATGGGTTGATATGATGATGATTTTCGCGGGAAATGCGGATAAAAACTGCGAGGCGTCAGCTTTTACTAATTTATTTATTAGGAAGAAAAATTAACAGCATTACCAGAAAAAACAACCGATATTTACGCAGTATTAACTAATTTTAATATAATAGAAACTAATTTACTGAAAACATAATTTACGTCATATTTGAAAGGATATTACCGCGCTTATCATAACCATTACAACAGTGTTACTTTATATAACTGCGCCGATATGAACTGCTTCATTAAATTATCCTGTCACTGGACAACTATTTGTAGACGACAATGGTTATAATGTTTTTGCCGTGATTCACGCGGCGTAATTATCTAATAATAAGTTTAGTTGTAATTTTGCACTTTGTATATCCTTAATATGTTTTTAATATTGCAAATTGCATATTGCGCTGCGTCGAAAATATTGAGATGAATCTCGTATACGCAATTGTTTAGTACATTTGTAATGGAATGAGCTTGAGTTGATGAAGGGACCGCGTTACGAACGGTCGGGGATACGGCGAGCGTGAGTCACTCTTCCTGCCGCCGCCGTTTCGCGATAACAACCATCCTGCCAATCAAATTAAAGCTCAAATTTTGTCTCGCGCACCAAACATGACGTCTATTCCAAAATTCAACTGAAAATGACGCAAACGTAATGTTTTTTTTTTATAAAAAAATATAAGTTTTAAACTTGATAGTGAATGTTGTTTTGTTGTTGCAGATTTTATTTGCGCGAAAAAATCCCCGACGAGCCATGGATGGAGAACTTCTCAGTGGACCCGCAACTGATAAAGGATTACTTCCAACGGTTCCTTTATCAGCCGAAGGACCGCGAGTATCCCGATTTGTGCCAGTTGCCCGAACTGAACGAGCAGACTTTACTCGACAATCTGAGAGCCCGATTCGCTGCCGGATACATTTACACGTACGTCGGCTCCATACTGATAGCGCTCAACCCGTTCAAGTTCTATCCGATCTACAATCCGAAGTATGTGAAGTTATACCAGAACAAGAGGATAGGGTCGAGTCTACCCCCGCACATCTTCGCTGTCGCCGACGCCGCGTACCACTGTATGCTGAGGGAGCGAACGAATCAATGCATAGTGATAAGTGGGGAGAGTGGTTCAGGGAAGACAGAAAGTACAAATTTCCTCCTTCATCACCTCACTGCGTTGAGTCAGAAAGGATCTCATGGCAGCGGCGTCGAACAGACTATACTAAGTGCTGGGCCGGTGTTAGAAGCGTTTGGGAACGCTAAAACGGCACATAACAACAACTCGAGTAGATTCGGCAAGTTCATACAAGTGAACTATAAGGAAAATGGCATGGTTCACGGTGCGGTGGTCCAGAAATACCTTCTGGAAAAGTCCAGAATATGCAGCCAGGGTCGCAACGAGAGGAACTATCATGTGTTCTATTATCTGTTGGCTGGTGCCTCCGAACAGGAGAAGGAGCAGTTGCATTTGCTCAGTGTGGACAAATATAATTATTTGTCGAAGACTGGTTGTAGTGTAGTGCCTGGTGTTGATGAACAGTATGAGTTCTCGCGGTTAAAACAGTCGATGGACATGGTTGGTTTCACCCTGGATAAGCAGCGGAGGTTGTTTGCCGTCCTCTCTGCCGTACTACTATTAGGTGAGTTTACCTTTTTTACATAAAAAAATATTTAAATATAAAAACATCTCTACTGTACTCTATATACATATAAATTAATCCATATATCCCTTGGTCACGCCATCACGCGTGAAAGACTGGACCGATTTCACTATTCTTTTTTTTAATGTGGTTGTTATTTTTTAGGTTTAGTTATGACAGAAAAAATTTAAAAATTAGGGGGAAGGGGTAGGGTAGGAGTAGGGTAAGTAAAGAATAGTTTCGATTCTTTTTAAGCCCCTTAGTCATGAATTTGTTTGTGCTACACGGTATAAACCAAATTGCTCTAATTTGTTGGGCATACGCCGACAATGAGTTTAGTCGATTTTTATTTTAATATTAACCTTTTTATGTTTGCAGAAACATATTAATATAGATACAATATAGGTCGTAAGTTCGTTTGTGAGAGAAAACTTCTGTAACTATACTGGAACATGCAAACAGGATGTTCTAATATAAAATGTTTACAAACTGCTCTTGTTTTCCTCATGTTTCAGACTGATTTTTCATAAAACTAAATACATTGTGCATGCAAATATGTAATGCATGCATGTAAGCATGGTTTGACTAATATTGTAAATGTGAAAGTTTAAAAGGATGGACGTTTGTTACACTTATACCTGAAAGTACTACAAAAACAGGATTTTAATATTAACTAGCTGATGCGCCGCGCCGCTGACTTGACCTGCGTTGTTCCCGTTCCCGTGAGAAAACGATAATTTTTTTTTTTTTTTAAATAAATATACTTAAACAATACACATCACTATCTAGCCCCAAAGTAAGCATACAGAGTAGCTTGTGTTATGGGTGCTAACATAGTTGATATTATAATATTCATATACATTTATATACTACATATAAATACTTATATAATGTATAAATACACACAGACACTGGAAAAAACCCATGTTCATCACACGAATATTTTCCAGTTGTGGGAATCGAACCCACGGCCGTGGATGCAGAAACCAGGGTCACTACCTACTGCGCCACGCGACCGTCAAAATATAGCCTATAACAGTCCCAAATAACGTGGCTTTCTAGTAGTAAAAGAATTTTTAAATTCGGTTCAGTAAATCCAGAGAGTACCCCCTAAAATATCACAAATTCTACCTCTTTATAATATTAGTATAGACAGGTGACTTTTTACTCTAATATTAGTGTGTCACTATTACTCATAAAAAGGGTTGGTTTTTTTTTTAGGTAATCCAATGTTACCAAACTCTCATCAATGGTCATAGATAAGTTATCTATTGCTATCCATAAAAAGATAATTTTTGATCAAGTTGCTAATACTTGATTGCACTAAAAAAGTAATTGCTAATCATGTCATAATAATGTATACTACTGATAAGAAACCTTATCACAAAGTTGATTGACCCTAACACCTTATCAGGAAAAAAATGTGTTTTAAGTAAATATAAAGATTTAATTATAATTTGTAATGCTAATTTGTCACATTTGTAAACAATCAAGTTTTTCTATTCCTTACTTATTTATTTAATTATTTAAATATTAAAATACCTGGACATGATACAAAATAAAGTAAAAATAAATGATGGTCTTATTGTAAAACAATCTCTAACATAAATCTGCTCGATACCAACAAAGTGGAATGCTTTTCTTCACAATATAAAAAATATATAACATTAACGGACGCCCGAAACTTCGTCCGCATTAAACCCTACTCTACCCTACCCCAAGTATCCCATGTCCATCTCCTGGTTCTAAGCTACCTCTGCACCCGCTTTCAGCCAAATCAGTCCAGCCGACTTGAGTTATAAATAGTGTATCTAACACGACTTTCTTTTATAAATATTACTACATTTAAAAAGATTTTCAAGTTCTTTGTCTAAATAATTTATTAGCCTGTTTGTTCAACTATAGAATAAACTGAATGTAATTATATGCTTAATTTAGCACACTAAATTACTGATATATCTACTTTATCTGAACGCTGCATTATTTAGTGACAGCATTACCACATACTTTTTTCATAATAAATGGACTAATTTGTCATTAACTGCATAATTCAAATAAATTATTTTAGTAATAAATTTTTGGGCTATTATTGTGTTAATAAAAAAAATATTAATCCAAATGCTACTGCTAAATGTGTTTTACTCACTCCTAGCTACATGTTTAGTTAAAAGGAACATTGTTTATATTTAAAAAATATGTGACTAATATTCTTTGTTAAAAAATGTTGTATGTTATTTATCAGACATTGTTTTGTACAGAGTTCATATTTAACCTACCTCCACAGGTGGGTGTAAGTTTTTTCCACGAGCATGATTCCTTTAGCAGAAAACTCAATACATTACCTATCTGGGAATAATGCTGTCTTTCGAGATGTAAAGTACCTACCCTATGTCTGTTTCTGTACTTTCGTGAATGTGTATGCAAAACTTTATGATAATAATTAAATCAATAAACATAATATGTATGTCCAATTGTACAAGCAAATTATCTTCACATTGACAATATGATTTTGGATGTACATTGTTACTGACACTTTATTTCACCTTTTGTTGTAGTATTAATATAAAATCAAATTCATTTATATCAAGTTTCAGGCTTCTATTCACGAAAAGTTTTAACAGTGAGTGGCGATGCTACCACTGGCAAATTAATAGAATTATCATTCATCATTATCAACCCATATTCGGCTCACTGCTGAGCTCGTGTCTCCTCTCAGAACGAGAGAGGTTAGGCCAATAGTCCACCACGCTGGCCCAATGCGGATTGGTATACTTAACACACGCAGATAATCAAGAAAATTCACTGGTATGCAGGTTTCCTCACGATTTTTTCCTTCACCAGTTGAGACAAGTGATATTGAAAGTAATGATTTTTGGTTTTCATGGTTCATTATATATTTTCAGGTAATGTGGAATTCCAGCCTCAACGCAAGTCCTACCACCACGACGAGGCAGTGGGGGTGCGCAACCCTGAGGTGGTGTCTTTAATATCATCCCTTCTGCGAGTGAAGCAGGAGACATTGCTCGCGGCTCTCACTTCTAAAAGGGCGAGAGCGTCTGGCGAGACACTAGTTATTAACTATAGGTATGTTAAAATAATAGATTATATGCATATGACCCATGATCATAAACGTGCTTTAACTCGAGCGTCGCAGTGACATATTAGATTTAATAGATTCCCTTATGTTACGCTCAAATCGTCAGATTTTCAAAAAGCACACTTTTTAGCAATTAACCCACGCTATCCTTATCTGAGTTAGTTGCTTGAATATTTTTGAAGTTGGTTCTTTGGGTTGAAGTGGCTCATTTGCCCCTACCCTAAAAAAATAACTCTCTGTGAAAACCATCGTCGTACTTCAAGGAATATTCTAAATAAAGAAGCCAAATCGGTTCAGTCAGCCGTTCTCGAGTTTTACGCTTAGCAACACATTTCTTACATTCGTTTTTATATTATAAATGTGTGTGTATCGTTATTGATAAAAAATACGGGCAGAACCGCTGACCTTACCTTGGTCATCGGCTCTGCCATTTACACTAGGTATGCTACATACAATCTCACTAATCGCTCATACACAATTAACTACTCTTAATTTTACTATTTACCCTGGTACTTGTGGTAGAGGAAACGCATCGAGGAAGTCCCAGAACTTGTGACAAGGGAGTAGGTTTAAAGTTTAAACCTTTTAAAACTAGTTAACACTCACCATCCATGCCCGGCATGTTCTCCATGCCCACAGTAAACAATTTAAGCTCAATAATTATTACACTACGAAACATTATCGGACAAACTTACTAACGCGACGACTTCACGCTGCTTAACAAATAATTTAAAAAGTCATCAATCACATTATTTTTCTTAAAATCACTACTTAACTTTTATATATAATATAATAAATAATCGTTCCAGATTGCCGGAAGCGATCGCGACTCGAGACGCGATGGCGAAGTGCCTGTACGGCGCTCTGTTCGATTGGATCGTGATGCAGGTCAATCACGCGCTGCTCTCCAAAAAGGACACGCTGCGGGAACATCAGGGGCATAGTATAGGTACAATCGCATGCAAACTTTATTCGATTCGGAACATCCTGTACATCCTGTGTTAGCCCTCTTATAAAAAAACATTCAAATTTAACAATTCCTTTTTTTGGCTGATTGTGTAAGTGCCTTAAGCTCCTTATGGTACCACAGCGGCGTCACCGGGGGGTTTGAACGAACGCAGAAGCATCGCCCGATGGGGCCCGAAGGGAGAGCAGAGTAGATGGGCGGAACGACTCTCTAAGGGCGTCTCCTCTGAGTCTCGGATCTTGGCTTAGAGGGCCGTTCGGGAAGGGTGTTTTAGCTTGAGTGTATCAGTCCGGGCGCCCCGAGATCGTGAGTTAAAAAGCCCACGTCTGGGTGACGTCAGAAATCGGGGACAACAAATGCACTGCCAAGTATATGTTCACACGACAGCGTTTTGTAAACACGACGCTTTTTTATCGAGCAGTGTTGCATTTTCAATTTTTGATATGGGAGAGACCTTCATTCAACTTACACTATAATATTCGCTACACCCGCAAACGCTGGGTTTTAACGCATCGCTTTTTTAACTCTTGTGCGAATGAGGCCTTAAGCCTAATGCAAGACTTTAGGTATCAGGGGTACGGGGGTAGCGCGCGCCTCCCTCCCATCCGCAGTCGCATCATGCGTCTTGATTTTGTGAACTACGCGTAATCGCCTCAAACGAAATATGAAAAATTTTTACCACATGAAATCTCGATTACATGCGGTCTCAAATTTTTTTATAGTTTAGACCGGACTCCTTTCGGGTATGCTGTTATTAAATGAGTATACATTTACAGGCGTCCTCGATATATTCGGCTTCGAGGACTTCGGTCCGAGCAACAGTTTCGAGCAGCTGTGCATCAACTACGCCAACGAGCACCTGCAGTACTACTTCAACCAGCACGTGTTCAAGTACGAGCAGGAGGAGTACCGGCGCGAGGGCATCCGCTGGACCGACATCGGCTTCCTCGACAACACGGGCTGCTTGCAACTCATCGAGGGCAAGCCTGGCGGGCTGCTGTGCTTGCTGGACGACCAATGCAAGTGAGTAACAAAACCAACAACGAGCACCTGCAGTACTACTTCAACCAGCACGTGTTCAAGTACGAGCAGGAGGAGTACCGGCGCGAGGGCATCCGCTGGACCGACATCGGCTTCCTCGACAACACGGGCTGCTTGCAACTCATCGAGGGCAAGCCTGGCGGGCTGCTGTGCTTGCTGGACGACCAATGCAAGTGAGTAACAAAACCAACAACGAGCACCTGCAGTACTACTTCAACCAGCACGTGTTCAAGTACGAGCAGGAGGAGTACCGGCGCGAGGGCATCCGCTGGACCGACATCGGCTTCCTCGACAACACGGGCTGCTTGCAACTCATCGAGGGCAAGCCTGGCGAGCTGCTGTGCTTGCTGGACGACCAATGCAAGTGAGTAACAAAACCAACAACGAGCACCTGCAGTACTACTTCAACCAGCACGTGTTCAAGTACGAGCAGGAGGAGTACCGGCGCGAGGGCATCCGCTGGACCGACATCGGCTTCCTCGACAACACGGGCTGCTTGCAACTCATCGAGGGCAAGCCTGGCGGGCTGCTGTGCTTGCTGGACGACCAATGCAAGTGAGTAACAAAACCAACAACGAGCACCTGCAGTACTACTTCAACCAGCACGCGTTCAAGTACGAGCAGGAGGAGTACCGGCGCGAGGGCATCCGCTGGACCGACATCGGCTTCCTCGACAACACGGGCTGCTTGCAACTCATCGAGGGCAAGCCTGGCGGGCTGCTGTGCTTGCTGGACGACCAATGCAAGTGAGTAACAAAACAAACAACGAGCACCTGCAGTACTACTTTAACCAGCACGTGTTCAAGTACGAGCAGGAGGAGTACCGGCGCGAGGGCATCCGCTGGACCGACATCGGCTTCCTCGACAACACGGGCTGCTTGCAACTCATCGAGGGCAAGCCTGGCGGGCTGCTGTGCTTGCTGGACGACCAATGCAAGTGAGTAACAAAACCAACAACGAGCACCTGCAGTACTACTTCAACCAGCACGTGTTCAAGTACGAGCAGGAGGAGTACCGGCGCGAGGGCATCCGCTGGACCGACATCGGCTTCCTCGACAACACGGGCTGCTTGCAACTCATCGAGGGCAAGCCTGGCGGGCTGCTGTGCTTGCTGGACGACCAATGCAAGTGAGTAACAAAACTGGCTTGAAGCAGTAAACCGGGAGATACTTTTGTAGTGTGTAAATTTCTTTTAGTGCTACTTTACCGTTAATAGAATATATTTTCAGTTACAGTTATGTCCTTTTTATAAATTTTTGTTTCAACTTCTGACTCCAAGAATAACAAATTAATGGACACAAGGTGATAGGATGATTTATAACAGGAATGGTGATAGGTTGACCCTAAAAATCTGTGGTTTTAAGTAAATGAGTGTCTTCAGTAAGCGATAACTTTGGTATTTTTTAGTTGAAAAAAAAAATCCGTTAATGTACAAAAATTTGTGTATTTAGAATACACAAATTTTTGTACATACAAAAAATCTTATTATATAAAACACTAAAATCAGTGACTCACAAAGCTCAACATAATAATTATCACTTTAGTATAGAACAAAATATTCATCATCATACACAAAACAGCGACATGTATCAGAAACCACGTGCTTGTTCGAGTACAACTAATCGGATTATCGGTACTTAATACCCGCGCTGTTGAAGTGTACGCTTCAAACCTTCTAATGAGTATTTACGTCTTTTAGTTACCTTGCTTAGCCCCTGATTAACTCATAATACTTCGGGAATTGTTAAATAATACTTTCATCATTATCATTAACAGTCGATGGACATTAATGATGATGATGATGAAAGTATTATTCTTGCTGCCACTGCTGGACTAAGCCTCTTGTATGGTCTTCCAAACAACACGCTCTCGAGCCGCGAGCATCCAGCGGCTCCCTGCAACCCGACCAACACTGGGCTTTCCGGTGCGAGGTCGCCATTCCAGCACTTTGGGACCCCAATGTCCATCGGCTCTTCGAACTGCCACTTCAGCTTCGCGACTCACTGAGCTATGTCAGTGACTTTGGTTCTTCTGCGGATCTCCTCTAATTTCTGATTTGATCACGCAGAGAAGCCCCAAGCATAGCTCGCTCCATTGCCCGCTGAATGACTTAGCGATCAGGTCTCGGATCCGTAAGTCATCGCTGACAACACTCACTGTACGAAGACTTACGTCTTCAGGCACTGAGGAATTTAGGACGAAAAAATGTCGCGGAGTTTCCCGAACGCTGCCCAAACGAGTTGCATTCGGCGGTTTACCTCTTTCTCAAAATTGGACCTACCTAACTGGATTGTGTGTCCTAGGTATATATACTCGTACTTGTCAACAATTTCGAGTGCAGAGTCCTCAACAATAACAGTTATTATAGAGCTTTACCATTTGATATATAACAGTCAAGTGCTTTTCGTTATTTTTCTCATAGGGGAGCTTCGTCGGCTAATAAGTAATATAACAAACAATATGTATACGCCATTTTTGTAAATATCATCCCTGCAAACCCAGCAAGGAACTCCCGACGACCCAGGCATATAAAAATGTCTGTAATACTTTGAGAAAATAAAATAAAAACATTAAAATCAGAAACATACTTTACAACAATGTTTGAAATCATTATTTTTCTTAATAAAGTTTTTAAGACTATTTATAGACGACAAGTTGCTACATAGTTTTCTTCTTTAGGATGAGGGATTAGTATCGTTATCGTTCGGAGAGCAGTAGAACATAGTTGTTTTTTCTTATTTCACAGTTCTTCAAAAAAATCATTCATTCATTGTAATGATCATTCTTAAAATCCAGTTAGACTTTAAAATGATTACCAGATAAGACACCATCACAATCAGTTACATCACAAACAGAATCTCAAAGAACAGTGGAGTTTTTAATACTTTGCTTATTTGTTACAGCTTTCCGTGGGCGACGAATGAAACACTTTTGCAGAAATTTAACTCCGTGCATGAAGACAATACCTTCTATGAAAAGCCTCAAAGACGAGAACCTGCGTTTGTCGTCAAGCATTATGCTGGGAGGGTCAAATATCAGGTAATCTTCTCTATCAAACTAGTCTTAGAATATAATTTTTTTTATTTTTGAATGCTACTAGCATAGTCATAATTAATGCTAATGTAACAATTTTTTTCATATTCAATTTGAAAGTTACGTAGGATTACCTGAACTTGGTGGGTATTTAATTAACATCAAGTCAGCTTAGCTTAGCAGTATACCAAACTATCTGTTCATAAAATAATTAACTACCATTTTGTAACTCATCCGCTGAACCGTTTTGTATGCTGTTTGATTTTGAATTTAAAATTTCGTATAGTTGTTAAAAAAACTGTATTTAAGTCTGGCCTGTTGTCTACATTAGTTTTACTTTGCATTATTTAAAGTAAATGGCCTAATGTCTAAAATGTTTTCTAGGTCACAGCGATGCGGGAAAAGAATCTAGATCTAATGCGACAGGACATAGTCAGCGTACTGAAAAACTCGTCGCTGGCCTTCGTGAGGGAACTGGTCGGAGTCGACCCTGTAGCTGTATTCAGATGGGCCATCGTACGAGCTTTCTTCAGGTACATATTCATCATCATCAACCCATTTTCGCCTCACTGTTGAGCACGAGTCTCCTGTATTCTGACAGGAGACTCGTCAAAAGGATTAGGCAAATAGTCCACGCTGGCCCAATGCGGATTGGCAGACTTCACACTCGCTGAGAATTAAAATTCTCTGGTATGCAGGTTTCTTCACAATGTTTTTCCTTCATCGTTTGAGACACGTGATATTTTATTTCTTAAAATGCACATAACTGAAAAGTTGGAGGTGCATGCCCCGGACCGGATTCGAACCTACGCCCTCTGAATCGAAGGCAGAGGTCATATCCACTATCACAGCTCCACTGGCTATCACGGCTCCACTGGGCTATCTCTCAGGGAGATATTAGTAATTATCCAAGGTTATTTTTTTTGTATAACACTATACAAAAAAATGGAAAGAGGTTATGGGGCCGCAGCCCAAAGCGTTGATCTGATGAGATCCGCATCACACTCGACTCCACAGTCTAGTCTACGAAAATAGAACACAATGGCGTGACACAATAAAACTGAAAGTCATGGATGGAGGTGGTCACGACCCTCATATATGAGGAACGCGACTGAAGAAAGAGAAGAAAAGGCGTAGAATATGTGGATACACAATATATATCACTTGTTCGTTAGCAAGAGTTTACTTGAACTTAAAGACTGGGCCAAAAGAATTTTTCGCACAAAACCACACTTAAGCATAACCCAGACGCCACACATAACTGCAACCAAGCTTGCCAGCCTTCAAAACTCCTTCAACCTTAACCAATCTTATTCTTTTTTAATTAGCCAATTATTTAAGAAATAACCCACAAGTCATCAACCAAAGGATTTTTATTACAGAGGGTACTTCGCATTCCAAGAAGCCGGCAGGCGACACCGTGTGAACAGAGTCGATGGCGCTTCCAGGGTACAGAGAGTTTCCATACAAGTGCCGAATGATAGCATTATCAGGTGAGAAACTTTACGTATTGTGACCTGATGTCATCGTCCTGTCCAAAATGTACTAGTGTACGAAGATACGCTTTTGTATACAGTTAACTTTATTAAAGGTCGTGTTCAAAAATAGGCTATAGAATTACATAACACATGTTACCATGATTGGAAAGTTTGCCATACATCATGATGATCTTCATAAGAATAGATTTGCTTAATTCAAATTTCTAGAAAAGGTTTATTGTTAATTACGCTCATTAAAAGAATAAATTAACATGAAAACTCTGTATATTTGCGTGCAATGTCGTAGTAATTAAATAAGTAATTATATTTGATGTCAGTGACGTTCAAATTAATTTGACAACTATTTGCCTATGTGAACGCAACCTAATTATCAAAATGCGTCCTATTAACACAACCTAAAGGCATGATTTCTTGCATAAATAAATGACAATGAAAAGAGTATAAATATATGTAATTATATTGAAATATACAAGTGTTGATATTGATACAACAATTATAATTTTTAATGTAATATTGTTATACTATAAAGTGAAAATGATATTTTGTGGAATTGTTTATATATTATATTATTTATGGTTTTCTCTATATTATCTCAAAAGTATCTAAAATTTTTTAGCATCGTTCATATGTCAAATAAAATGTAATTAAAATTTATTGCACTTAAAAAACAATTTAAGTACAAAATTCAATGTTTCAGTCCAAACGTATCAATACCAACATGATAATTTTTGTATAAGCTTCGCTAATACAGTATTGTGACTCGATGATATGTCTCTGCTCAGCCAACTGGCGACTGTGTCGTCAATCAATCTCGCAATCAACCGCATTGCGTAAGTCACCGTTTATAGCATGCTTTACATTTATGTGCACTAAGCATGGATATCGATGTTTTTTTTTATCTACTCCACTTACTTTTTGTCATCTTTTAGCGTTACATTCTAAGAGGCTGTGTTTAGGTGTCTTCAATTCTGTAGAATTAATAATTTTAGGTAATATATAACGTTTGATGACTTCTGAAATTGCATTTCTTGTAGCCAAAGATAAACAATAGCCTTAAACACAGCCTAGTAATAACTGTACTCGACCATGTCACTGTTAGCGCCCTGTCACGGCCACCTTTAACTAGACCCGTAATTACCGCACTCTCATCACGGCACACGGTATCGCATGCGTACTCGACGGCACCTAATCGACTGGTTTTTTTTTTATTTTGTTCCCCTTAATTTTTTGTTTTCGTTCCATTAATTCAGTATTATGCCTTGTCTGTCGGCCCGGTTAGAACGCCTCGCGCGGCGAGCAAGGCTCGGGTCGGCGACAGTAAGCAGCGGGGCGAGGCGGCGGCGCGCGGGCGCGGGGGAGGGAAAAGTTACAGGATCGCGGAGACGCGCACGCGCCGCCTCGACCGCGAGCGCGACGAGCGCTTCGACGACGCCGACGTGCTCCAGCGCGCCAGCCTCATTGTCATGTACGTGCGCACCGCTTGCCGCTTGCGCGCGGCCGCACGCGCCAACTGTAGTCTGTCGCTGTCTCTGCCTTGGCTCTGTGGCTCTCTGGCTCTCTCTCCACGCTCCACTGCCGCGATGCGTTCATCAAACAAACTAGCTCATTCCATCGACCGATCGGATACTTATATTACCAAATTTTTTACACCGTGCTATTTTCATCGACTGTAAACCGCCCTGACATTTATTTGTCCAATACAAAAAAACCCCTTAACAATATTAAAAATGACGTCAAGCTAAATCACGCTAGCGAAAAAAAAAATTTTAATGTAGTTCTAAAATAATCGGTTTTTGAAAGTTTGTTACAATCGTAACTCCTCGAAATGTACTTTGTTTTTTTTATAATAACTCTAATGGATAATATACATTGGGTACATTATGTGAAATTTCGGTTTAAGACGAAGAGAACTTCACGGTGTATTTACTTTTATTTTATTTGATTGTTTAATTTTATTTATCACAAAAAATCATCATCATCACATACGCATGTCCCGTCTATTGAGGGATATTGTCTTAATTTTCTTTCGTGTTTTGATTATGATTATGCCAAGATTTTGTTTGATGAATTTTCGTTTTTCTGTTTTTTTTTCGGATTAACGTTGAACTGGGTAATACACTGTTGTGGTGATGGTTACTTGTAAATAATTCTTCTTATTCTTTTATTGTAATAATAAATTGGTGGTTCTGCGGTATGTGTTCATTATAATACTTGGGATATAAAAATTAATTTATATTTAATTGTATAATTATATAACTAATAGATCACGGCTTATATAGTTCAGTGAATACCAACACTATGTTTTGGTTATCGTATTGTATAACAGCCAACTAGTAAATGTACGAGCGCATGAATGTATATCATCCAGTTTTTTTCGGTGGTCGGTATCATTGTCTCTAATGTGTGTGTACCTGAAAGTTTTTTATGCATATTGACAGGAAAAACAAGTCATTCAGGCCCAGAGAGCGGGCGAAAAAAGGGTTGAAAAACTTGCAAAGTGTGAAGACTCTAGCGGGCCGCACGGCCGCGCCCGCCGGCAAGCGGAAACAGCCGCTAACTGTGGCGGCGCAGTTCCAACACTCGCTTGCGGCGCTCATGGAGACGTTAAATCAAGCCAACCCGTTTTTTATAAGGTATACACAAGTGATATTTGTATTCAACAACACCATTAAATCATGACTTTTAAACATGTCAATTATTAAAAAAAAGTGTGCGAGACCACACGACTGAAGTGAAACTTCTTTCAAAAATAAACACAAAGCGCCATCTTTGAACCTCAGGTATAACTGCAACAGGTTCTGCAAGTATACAAAAGTATAAGTATTGCTTCAAAGTTATCTAAGAACGCCATCTAATGGTAGCTTAAATAATAAACACTGTTTCACTGCGCCTGTAGATGGCAGCAAGCATCGCTCGATTACAATTTTCTTAATCCATTCATCAACAGCTTACTCCTCAAGTCAAGAGTGTGTAGAGAAGTTTTACTTCAAAGGGGAGAGCTTGTGCTATGGGCGGATACAACTAAAGCCTTACTGGTGGGTGGTCTCAAAACCTGCCCGAGTTCGGCTTAATTTAAAAAATTAAAAAAAAAATACTTAGATGGTATGTTTATCCACAGGTGTATAAAGTCAAACAGTGATAAAGTACCGAATGTGTTCGACGAAGAGACAGTACAAAGACAGCTGCGGTACACGGGCATGTTGGAGACTGTGCGCATCCGGCAGGCGGGCTACAACGTGCGCCTCACGTACGAGGAGTTCATACAGCTGTACCGCATCCTGCTGCCCAAGGGCTTGCTGAGCTCGCAGACGGATGTGCGCCACTTTCTCGCCACGCTCAACTTGGACAGAGACAACTATCAGCTGGGTAAGAGACAGTACAAAGACAGCTGCGGTACACGGGCATGTTGGAGACTGTGCACATCCGGCAGGCGGGCTACAACGTGCGCCTCACGTACGAGGAGTTCATACAGCTGTACCGCATCCTGCTGCCCAAGGGCTTGCTGAGCTCGCAGACGGATGTGCGCCACTTCCTCGCCACGCTCAACTTGGACAGAGACAACTATCAGCTGGGTAAGAGACAGTACAAAGACAGCTGCGGTACACGGGCATGTTGGAGACTGTGCGCATCCGGCAGGCGGGCTACAACGTGCGCCTCACGTACGAGGAGTTCATACAGCTGTACCGCATCCTGCTGCCCAAGGGCTTGCTGAGCTCGCAGACGGATGTGCGCCACTTCCTCGCCACGCTCAACTTGGACAGAGACAACTATCAGCTGGGTAAGAGACAGCTGCGGTACACGGGCATGTTGGAGACGGTGCGCATCCGGCACGTACGAGGATAAGTTACGTGCCTAAACTCAATATTATGGAGGCTGGAGTTAGTTTTAGAAACGAAAACTGCTATCTATGCCGCTCAAAAAACCGCAAATTATATTTTCTCGTATACAAACAGAGTGTCTTATTTCAAAGTGTTATCGCCGCGTTGCAACGACTTGCGGTACGGACGGCTTCAGTGTGCTCGTGGCGTTCAAGCCGTCCACATCTCTTGTTGTGTAATTCTTTATGGGTTACTTGGAATAGGCGGGGAGAGTGACTTGAGTGGAAAAGGGGAGTGTTTGTTAACAGTCAAGGATCCTTTAACCCTACACAAATCGTTAACAAGTGCGTGACTCCACTCAAGGTCAGTCTCTGCCACTCAGGGTTTATTGGTAACATTCTTAGTACTAACTGTTAGACCTGACAGACTTTCATTAAATAATTGTGTTTTGCAGACAACCGCTTCTGATATGAAACCCCTTATACTCTGACAAAAGTAAAACAAAACACAACTATGTTACACAAACAAACATGTGTAGCATTTCTAAGGGTGAATTATCTCGCACAACTCTGATGTTGCACCACCTCAAACTGCGCAGCTATTAGGACCTCTCTGGTGACTGCGATATGTTTTAATTGCGTTATGTTACACTGTGCAGTCATACGCCTTGTATCCAGAGCGGACTCGAAGTTTGGTGCATAATACTCTTGTTAACATCTCGATTTATGCAAAGAGATACATAATAAAAAGAGATACAATGCTTTTATTCTTACACAGGAGCAACAAAGATCTTTATGCGCGAAAGCGAGCAAACGAAGCTGGAGTACCGGCTGCACCAACAGATAATGGCGTCAATCATCACCATACAGAGGTGGTTTCGTGCTGTGCTCGAAAGGCGACGGTTCCTGGCGCTGCGTCGCGCTTCGCTTATCATACAGGGTTACTGCAGGTAGGAATGTTCTCGTTGATAAACCTACGTAAATTCAACTGATATACTCGTAGTCAGTATTATTAGCCTATTTTAGCCAGGGCCAGGTATCCTTATAGGAGAAAGGATACCCAACACGCTATTTCACCACGCTCTATGTTGCGGTTGGCGGATGTAGGATGATAATGATGAATTTTTTGACGATTAACGGAACGGACAGCTTACCACGATCTTGGAGGCAGGGGGTATAACCCCAATTTCCCAATCTGGCTGAGAATTTTTATTGAATACAAGCGACTTCGTCCGCGTGTATCTCGATGTAAACTTTCAACTAAGTTGTAAGCGCATTTGTTGTAAGCATCTATATTTATATATATATATATATATATATATATATATATATATATATATATATATATATATAAATGAGTCGTGTTAGTTACTCCACTTATAACTCAAGAACGGCTGAACCGATTTAGCTGAAAATTGGCAGGGAGGTAGTTTAGAGCCAGGACAAGGACATAGGATACTTTTTATAAAAAAAAGTCGGGTTTTCCTTCCTGACGCTATAACTCCAGAACGCACGAACCGATTTCCACGGTTAGCAAAGAAAATTCAGGAAAAATTTCAATGTAGGGTAGGAATAGGGTAGGGGTAGGGTAAGGGTATGGTAGGGGTAGGGTAGGGGTATGGTAGAGGTAGTTGAAAATTTACATCGAGTTCACGCGGACGAAGTCGCGGGCGTCCGCTAGTAATATTATAAAAAGAAAAAATTGAATAAACTCCGAAACTACTGAAGCGATTTTGTAAATTTTTTTTAGTGATAGGAAGCTACACTATACGCTACATATTTTTGTCCGCGTATTCCTACGGGAACGGAAACCACGCGGGTGAAACCACGAAGTGTCTCCTAGTACCACATAAATAAACTGTTCTGTGTTGCAGGCATTGGCTAGTGCTGCGGTACGAGGCGGCAGTGCGCGTGCAGGCGTGGTTCCGCGGAAGCCGCGTGCGCCGCTGGTACGTGCGTCTCCGGGACTCGGTGCAGCTGTTCCAGGCGGCGGCGCGCGGGTTCCTGCTGAGGAAGACCCTCCCCGAGCTGCGGAGGAGGATCACACCGGTTCGAACCAGAGTGAGTAGTGAACTTTGACTATTTAGACTATGGACCTGTTTCGCACCCAAAATCACCAACAAAAAAGTCGGTTGTTTTTTGAGGGAGACGAGGTAAACTCACACATCGAAAATATTTCACGCTGTTAAATGTATTCTGTGTCCATACACTACACACAACTATAAATTTGACTCGTAATACACACATGCGTAATTTTTACACAGAGTAACAAACACATTGCTTAGACTATCCACAGAATATATACATAGAATATTCGATTACTTGATCGATTTTTTGCTGTTCCATCAAAATAATCGATTCTTTTTAGAAATTGTTTTTATTAAAAATTTAATAAAATTATGGTAGAAATACTTACAAATGGAACGTTACTCCATCTTTTATTAAATTACAAGTTTTTGGCCGTTTTTATGCCATTCAACTACAGAAACCGGCATTTTTAGGGAGCTCTTTACACGACGAAAACGATTACAACAATGTAACATGCTATAAAATATAGCAACTGTTTTTATTAACGCGTTAGATCATTGATTTTTGATCTTTGCCAGAGGGGTAACAGCGAGCCAGGTCCTGATATTAATGGTCGAAGGTAGTGAAGTCTCGAAGAAAGGATGTGTCCCAAAATGGGTCTTTATTATTTATAATTTATAAGCAGGTCGGTAGTATTTTTTACGGATAGAAGATACAAATTGCTGTTTATAAAAAAAAAATCAGTATTTTCGGAACCCGAATTAATTAGATAAATATTTTTTTTGTTTCGCTTCCCTATCTGTAAATTAAACATAGACAATACAGTAAAAGTGTTCAAAACAGCCAATAAAAATAAGTGGAATTGAATTCATAACCGGTGTAAGCTGTCAATGTCATGTAATATTGGCAAATGTCAATATGACACAGGTTAAAGAGAAACATTAAATTGTAGACAGAGAAGCATGAAATAAAACAATTCCTTAGATTGCTTTAAAAACGTCATTTAAGAACGCGACTACGCCAAGATCACTGTCAATCTGTCAGTCAGAAAAATTCTTAATTAATGTTACCAGCTACTGAAAAAATTACATATTATATAATTAATTAAAAAAAATGCGGGTTTCAAAATTTTTTTTCATTTTAAGTTTTAAGCTCTTTATTTTATGTTCTTTAAGATGAAAATCATTTGTTCTGCTTACTTGACACTCGGAATAAAGGCCCAGCCTCCATACAAAATTGGGACATGTCCTTTAACGTTTCTTTAACTCTACTAGAGTCAAGTCCGCTCGCTAGATATTGATGGGATGAAACAACTTTAAGCGCGTCTTCAGTAAGTGAGATTTGGATCTTAGGGACTTAAAAAGAGAATCGGACTAATTATTATAATTAAATTTAGACATGACTTTAAGAAATTGGGAGTTTTAGTAGTCAGAGTAAATTGATATTTATCTATATTGTGTGCCTGTGCGATTGGTGATAAGTTTTGTAAAAAAAAAATAATATTAACCATTGTTAATGCTTAACGTAATACAAATGTATATATACACAAATGTATCGCAGGATGATCAGACAGATCGGATAAGCCTAGATAAACAATTGCATAGGACTGTATGATTGTATTTTCTTTATTGTCTGACCTGTTTGTAGCAACGGTATCTAGGTGCAAACCATAATTACTTTATATTAAATTAGGATCTATATTATGACGTGACGGGTAGCAGCGTTAGTGATTGTAATATCATTTTGTGGTAGAGGAAACACCGCCAAGTGATTTAGCGTTCCGGTACGATGTCGTGTAGAAACCGAAAGGGGTGTGGATTTTCATCCTCCTCCTAACAAGTTAGTCCGCTTCTATCTTAGATTGCATCAATACTTACCATCAGGTGAGATTGCAATCAAGGGCCAACTTGTAAAGAAAAAAAAACCTCGAGCAGGTGTCAAGACTCGGACATTATCCCTATTACTCTATGCAATACATCTTACCTATTTGCATGTACCATATTCTTGCACATGATTGATTTATCTGATCATCCTACATATATTGTACAATAATCCTCGTTTAAAAAACCGTATTAACTGATCTAATCTCTTTGTTTTACGTGTCCTACTAATTTCATCATAACAATAATATGAAGTGTTGTAGTGCCATAAACATGTACAAAACATGCCCCTATGTGTTGACAGCATGAGAGTAAACCGACACTCGACACTGACGGCTTCAAGACCAGACCACCGAGTATAGAACAGCTGAAGAACATTATTGATAAGCAACTGTAAGTAATTTTAGCTTAGGGACTGTTCACATGTAACGTAAAATTGTTTCTACAGTGCGACATAAAAGAGAAAATATTTTTTACTCTTTGGTGTCGCACTATACACATGATGAGTTTCGGGTTTAGTTTGAAAGTAAGCGAATTTTTCTTTTTGAGCGATAAAAAATTAAAAAAACATTTTTTTATTGTTTCTGTCTCTATTTTAAGCTAATATTGGAAAGCACTCAACGGATTTTCGTGCGGTATTTACAGATTGAAAAAAAATATGGAAACACATACATCAAGGTTAAGAAAAAATCGGAAAAAATACAGAATTTCACGCAGACGAAATTGCGGGCGTCTGCTAGTATAACAATATAGCCTACCAAAATTGACCGATACAAAGCATATTGCAATTTAGGTACTCTACACTTATATTACCTGGTATATTACCGGGCCGAGAACATAAATCTCATTATGAAAAAACCCTTGCTTATTGATTTTTCGTTAGATGTGAATGCTTAATTCATAATGATTACATTAATTGATAATTTTTAAATAATAGAGATATGTGTTAAGTTCTAATTTACATCTTTTGTATACTAATATGTAAATGTATTAAAATTTCTTAATAGCTAAAACTTTTTCTTATGATAAAAACACTTTTCAGAAATATGCTCATACAAGAGGAAGCGGAAAAAACAAGACAACTTCGAGCTACACAGTCACTGCCGATAGCGAGGTAATTTTTTATTCAAAACTGATAACTTTTTTATTTAATAAGTTACCAGTAGGCCTAACTTGCGATTCCAAGACATTGAAATATTTTATTTTAATTTTTACTTTGCTCTTAATTGATGATGCAATCTAAGAAGCGAGCGGGGTTATTGGTTTCTACACGACATCGTACCGGAACGCTAAATTGCTGGGCGGTACGTCTTTACCGGTACGGTGGTAACTAGCCACGACCGAAACCTGCCACCAGCCAGACCTGTACCATTTAAGAAAACCGCAATCAGCCCAGCCGAGGATCAAACCCCGGACATCTGTCTTGTAAATCCATCGCGCGTACCACTGCGCCACATGCAGGCCGTAAATAAAATTTTAATTTAAAAAAATGGTTATGATGATTTTTACATAATCATGTTGGTTTAATTTAAGGTTATCTCTACTAATATTACAAAGCTGAAGAGTTTGTTAGTTTAGTTGAACGCGCTTATCTCAGAAACTAATAGTCCGATTTGAAAATTCATTTCTGTGTTAGATAGTCCATTTATCGAGGAAGGCTATAGGCTACTTATATTATTCTAGTATTCCTACGGCAACGAGAACCACGAGGGTGAAACTGTGCAGCGTCAGCAAGTTTTAAATAAAATTAATGTTTTACAGCTTAGAGAAAAAACGCGATAACCTAATAGAATGCTCCGCGGCGCAAACGTATAACAAGAGAAGAGTGTCTAAAACTCAGAATATTACTGAGTTGCCGCTGAAACAATCAAATCCTACGTAAGTTACAATACTCGATTTGCGAACATAATCTACGTATATGTATATATCATACTTATAACAAAACTTTACAAGTCCAATTCACATTGAAGATATTTAAAAAGATATTAGAGAGCAAAAAAGCCAAAATGCAATTTTTATAATTTTTATTTATCTATTTTCTGTTTTAGTTTATCGCTTGGCATGATTTGAGTTCATACTACAAGAGCTAATTTTTATCCCATTAAAACTAACAGCCATATTTATAAACACGTATTAAAGATTTAAACCTCAACTTTCTTCAAAGTAAACTGAACTTTAAATAGTAGACCCATTCACTTTTGAAGAAAATTGAGTCCTAAACCATGTTTATAAATGGCCTTATGTATAGTTAAAGTTTAAATTTACGTGGACGTAAAGTCACTGACTCTGCTTTGTGAAAATAATTTAGATTTAACACAAAATTTAATTTTGTACAGTCTAATTCACCAAGAAGCCAACGAATCGTCCCCGGACGAGAGTTGGAACGTCAACACGAACAAGTACCAGCAGGGTATCGTCGCGTGGCCCAACAAGATCACTGCCGAAGATCTCGCCAACGAGCTGCTGTGGCTCAGGATTGACCAGAATTATCTCATGGCTGAGAAGAATAAGGTATGTTGTCGACTGCTTGTCACAAACTTGGACAAATCTAATGTTATTTTCATTGACCTCTTATAATAAAAGTACGCACAATCATGTAGAAAATTTCACTTTTAACCTTTCTTCTTCTTCTTCAGTCTTTAAACCAATTTAGCTTTGACAGTTTTAGAATTATTGGTAAAGGAAATTATACCTTATGGCCTTTAAATATAGTTCAATATTCAATAAAATCCCAAATTCAGAGCTAATTCAACCTTAAGGATTGAGTTTAAGGTTGAATTTGCAAAAGCGACTACTTGAATTGAGTGCCAAGAAGTATCCCACAGTAAATAACGCATCCACTTTTTAATAGGAGATCAATGGATATTTTATATGAAATGCGTCAATTCCACAGAACAGAAAACGTTAAAGTAAACGCTTTTAGCTATAAAAGAACCAAGGGATCGGGACCTGCGTATCCTCATTATGCAGACATGCTGATGTGTTTGTATTAAAAGAAAATCGGTATTCTCGAAAAAACAATATACCACCAGTTAATGAATCTTTTTATAAAGAAATCTTTATAACTGTTTCAATAAAAAAGTCATAGCTGTAAAAAATAAACAACTTTCAACTCTATGTTATGAATATATATTTATTTATTACGATTTAGATACGGGAGCGAGAATTGGCGGAATCAATAGCGAGCAGTAGTGAAGAGTACCTGCGACAAGTCGGCGACTGGAGTCCGGCGGAGAGTTCCGACACCACTAAAAGTAGTTCCAGGTATGTCTTAGTAGAATATAAACAAAGTATGTACAACACGTATTTTAACAGGCTCCATCACTAAAAAAATATGTAACAGACGTGTACTGTATTAGTTAGTAGTAGTGGTATTAGTTTTAATATAATACGATCATCATTTAATTTTGATTATCGCCGTTGGAAAATCATGTAATATAAAACAGCTGTAATATAAAAGTCATCTTCTTCAGAGTAATAATAATAACAATAGCAATAATAACAAATGGGCACTCAAATGTACCGCAACGAGAGGGTTGATTTTTTTTATAAATTTTTGATAGTGTTTTGTATTTTATATTTATATTGACATTGGTAAAAATTAAAAAAAAAGAACTAATACATAAATAATAGAGAAACAATAGCACACATTTTCGATAACGATATCTAAAAATTCGTATATTTTCTCCCTCCTAATACCAGACGGACGTCCCCTCAAGTGTACCAACGCAGTCTGTCCAGCACGACGCTGGAGCCGCCGGCGCGCGCGTTGCACAGTCTGCCTCCAGTGCGACGCGACCCGCGCGACCAACGCGACTCGCGCGACCAACGGGACCATCGCGACTCGCAAAGGACCGACACGAGCTCCGACTCCTGTGAGCATACTATCTTGTTTCATATGTAGTTTGCATAGCACGATCGAAAGCGCGCGCGCTTTACCGTCTTCTGTCGTTGGTGCGCCGCGATTTGCGCGACCAACGCTACCGTCGTGACTAGGAAAGAAGCGACACCAGCTCTGATTCCTGTAAGCATACCACCGAATTTTGGTCTTGACATTCAGATAGTATTATTTTCATCAGTTTAGACCTTATATTTCAAAAAATTCAAAATTCATTTATTTCAATTAGGCTTAGTTTTTCAAGGAAAACAGTGGTTTCAACCAGATGTAATTCCTTAAGCTTAACATTGGCTTTTACTTGTTGCACGTTAGGTAATGTAAATATTATGCATTTTGTTTTCTTATTGAGCACTAAGTTATTAGCTTCAAACCAATGTACCATTTTCATAAAAGAGTTGTTTACATCGTCATAATTTATTTCTCCTCTATTAATTTTAAAAATAAGTGATGTTTTTTGTCATCTGCATACAAAACTATCTCATGATTATCCTTGTGAACATAAGAAAGGTTATTAATTTAAATGAGTAAAAGTAATGGTCTTAGTATAGATCCTTGAGGAACCCCATATAAAAAACTGAAAGTTTATCAACCCACTTTCCTACCATTAGTAAGTATTTTAGTTAATGACAGAAAAGGTCTAAAACTTTAGTCGTCCAAGATTAAAGACTTCTTCGTGACACCATTAATAGTTAAAAATGTGTGCGTAAATCACAGGTTTACGCACTAAGCTCGCTGTATTTTGTCATGGACAGGTCGAGGCCATAATAGTGTCGGAAATATTGTTTCACTAGCGAACGCCCGTGACTTCATCCGCGTGGAATTCAGTTTTTCACAAATCCCGCGGGAACCATGTTCCGGGATAAAAAGTAGTCTATGTGTTAATCCAGAATAAAATCTATTACCATTCCAAACAGCCAAATCGCTTCAGTAGCCGCAGCGTTAAGGAGGAAAAACATACATACACACTTACACACACAAAAATTCGCCTTTATAATATTAGTGTGAATACAAATACAAACGAAAGTGTATGACTTATGGACGACGTCCCTTTGCCGCCCGTCCAAGTTCTAAACCCGTAATTTCAGGGTTTATATAACCATTTGGGTCGAACAAGTTTCGTCATCTTAATAGTTTTGAACCATCAGCAAATTTATCCTTTTCGTAGTCACGTGGTTGTATTAATTATCTATAGTCAAATTGAGTAGGTATTTTAAACTATGTAAACAAACAAAAACAGCTGACTCAGGGGTGCTCAACATTTTATCATTATTTACGAATATTATCATGAAATAAAACTTCCTGTGATAAACAAATATTTTTTTAATTCTATATTCCTATATAATATATTCTGTTATTTATCAAACAGATAATGCTTCACTTATATTAAGGGTTCCGTTAGGCAATAAAGAACTCTTATAGTTTTGTTTCTTTATTATGTAGAAGCAAGCATAAGGTTTCCTCGACATATTTAAATACATTAATCAAAACGGTTTTCTCGGAGGACGATAAGGGTGATTGATTCGTACGTTTCTTTTTTGGTGACGGAAACAATAGCAACGCGGAATAACTGCTCCGGCTAGTACCAGGCTCCGGTTCACTAATTTTCGTACTAAACTAAATAAAATTAATTAATTAAACTGATAAAAAACCCGACTGCATAAATGATAAAAGAACTGAAAAGAAAAAAAAGCTCAGTCCAGAAGTGTAGAAAACAATTAGAAAACAGTCGGGACCTATTATATTGAATAGGATGATTTTCGTCTACATTTTTTATTAGGTCCCGACTTTAGTTTGATCAATTTTTATATCATTTATGCCGGGTTTTTATATTTGTTTAATTAATTAATTTATTTCACACTTTTTAGTTACGATAGATGGTGAATTTCGGATTTATTGGTTACGTTTGTTACAAAGTACGATAATGTATACCTAAGTCCAACCGAAATTAAGTAAATATTCAAAAAATCTACGCAACCCTCGGTGGCTGAATCCGACTCGCACTTGTCCGATTTTTATAATCAATATATTTCTTTTAGTCTATTTTAGGTGTTTTATAACTACACTTCATAAACCTCGCACCTTATAGTCGTCCGCCTCGCGTATTATGTATAGACTTAATTAATATTAGAATTAATAAATAACGTTTTCCTAATTGTAGTTTTTTTAACATGGCCATGATATACTATTTTGAAATTCTCACAAAAATCCCTTGAATTTGATTCGCATGTTGCAATATTCACAAAAAAAAAACTTCACCCCGATTCTATAGCGTCTCACAGTCGTCTTGTTGGTTTTTTTTTTCTAATTTCACCTATCTAAGAACACTTGGGTTATTAAAACAAATCTAACGTTATCTGAATTACGTAAATCCGTTCAACGGTTTGGAAGATATGAGGTAATAAAGAATATTACATACATACATACATACAAGATACGCGCGAAAACATAACCCTTCTTGCAGTCGGGTAAAAACAGTAAACAAACAACAAATACACTATAATTAACAATAACAACGAAACGAGAACAAAACGAAATAACAAAAATTACAAGGGAAGAAAATACGCACGACAGACTGGATTTAGTTAACGAATCATTAACGAATACTGATATATAAGTAGGAGTATTAGTCATAGACAGCAAATAAAGTAGTGTTCTGTGCTGTGAAGTGTGAACTGTCAAATGTCAAATCTTCTTTCACTTATTAATACAAAATCAAAATAATTATCATAGTATATGGTAATTCTGCAATAAATGAAAGGTTAAATTCACATTAAAATAAAAGAAATCATCGTTTTAATTACAACTTCTTTCTTCTTTTGATATGAAAATACGACATTTATAAAATAATTAAAGTTATAATTTAATTTTATAAATGCACATTTAATACCCATAAAACTCAATATCTTTATTTTTCATAATGGTTTGTGACTCATGTCTGCTTGGGTTCTTTTTATGTCGTTTGTATTGTTTTTGTGCAAACTCTATATATTTAACATAGACGAATTAGAAATGGAAATGGATCGCACCCAAATGCAGCAACAAAATTGTCTGTCGTTTTTTGAAGGGTACGAGGTAAACTCAGTCATCGATAATATTTAACAAAAATAAATAATAAAATATTTAACAAGAATAATATAATCTGTACACAGAATATTAAATTAATGAATCGATGTTTTGCTGTTTGTTCGTTTGTTAGAAGAATAGTATCTATTTTTCTTTTAGATATTATTTTTATTACAAATTTATTATTTATTATAATTATGTTTTTGATGACCTCCGTGGCGCAATGGTATGCGCGGTGGATTTACAAGAAGGAGGTCCTGGGTTGGATTCCCGACTGGGCTGATTGAGGTTTTCTTAATTGGACCAGGTCTGGCTGGTGGTGGCTTCGGCCGTGGCTAGTTACCACCCTACCGGCAAAGACGTACCGCCGAGCGATTTAGCGTTCCGGTACGATGCCGTAACCGAAAGGGGTGTGGATTTTCATCCTCCTCCTTACAAGTTAGCCAGCTTCCATCTAAGACTACATCATCACTTACCATCAGGTGAGATTGTAGTCAAGGGCTAACTTGTAAACAATAAAAAAAAAATCTTAGATTGCATCATCGCTTACCATCAGGTGAAACTGAAATCGAACGTCACGTCATCTTTTAGTGAATTAGAAGTTGTTGACCATTTTTCATGCCATTGAACTACTTACTACACAAACCGGAATGATTAGGGAGTTTTTTCAGTCGACGAAAACGATTACAACAATGAAACATCGATACGATATAAGTATACACGCGTTAGACCGTTGATTGATTGACAGAGAGGTAACGTCTTGCGAGGCAGGTCCTTCTATAATTAGTCCAAGATAATTAATTAATTGTATGTGAATCCGGGCTCAAAAGGGCTAGAACCCAGAGCCGTAAAACTTATTATTAAAAATAAAATGTATGTGAATCGAAACGAAAAGTGTCGCCTAAAAGAACCTTTTTGAGGAGTGATATTGTTGTGTTGTTGACGGCCTAAAGTTGTGGACTATAGATAAATATTCGCGTGTCAACATAATTTCAAATGTCGTAATGAGTGCTCGTTACTTAATAACTCAGACAATCTGGAGACAAGTGAACCGTTATTTTCTCTGTTTACATAATACTTTGTTTACTTTATTGGTAACAAAAGATACCCTAATTGCAAAATTATTTGTTTGCACTTAACAGTTGTTTGTAGACCCTTTAGGGCATTTCTCAATCAGTGGTTGTGCTAAAAACATGTGTCTTTTAAGTGTTTTTTTCAAGACAAATTTTGGTTGTGATATAGATTTTTACTGGGTCTATAAGTGTTTTATTTGCCTCTTAGGTGTATCCCTGTCGGTTATATTGATGGGTTATTATACTGTGGTTAAAGAATTTTTTTTTTACTATTATGGTAAGTTAATGCAGATTTTAAAAAAGTAAACATTTGCAAAGATAAAGCAGTGAGCAAATCAACCCATATTCGGCTCACAGCTGAGCACGACTCAGTGAGCTGAATATGGGTTGATAATGATGAATGATGATCGGACATTGAGAAGGAAAGCTCATAATTCATTTAGTTTAAGCAGGCTCAGTTTACAAGTACTTTTGACACGTCAGTTGACTTATTGTAAAGATTCTACCACTGGTTCGGAAGGCAGGTTCTGCTGATAAGAAACCAGCAAGAAACTCAAAAGTTGCTCTTTTTTAAAAAAACATACAATTAACTTCATATAGCTTCACTTCCTGTGTGAAGGTGGAAGCTGATCCAATGGCCTAAGAGCACCTTTATCGTTAAGGAACTCTCCAATAGTGCAGTAACCTCGACTAAAGGTTAAGGTCGTATTCCGTGTGATTTCAGTATGTGTGCCGATGGGGCGTACAGAGGCGCCGCCCGCTCCACCAGTGCGTGCTGCGCGCCGCTCGCCGCGCCGCTTGCCCGACCGCGTGGAGCACGAGCCGCCGCCGCTCGCCCTGCCGCGCCAGCCCGACCATCTCGACATCAAACGGTGAGTAATGAAACAATAGAGAGTTTTAACTACCAATAAAACTTACCTATTATTTTTTCATCAATGTCCGGAATCCATCTTGAGAGAAGCACCCGTCTTTCCTTGCCGGAAGTCAGCTAATATCACCTCTCCGATGGTGGCGCCCCCTTGCCGCAACCTAATACCTATGTACAAGTGACCGTAGCGAGCCGAGTGAATGTTCGCCATTATTATACTCATGATGCACCAGGTAGGCCTTACCTGGATTCCGGACATTGATGAAAAAATAATAGGTAAGTTTTATTGGTAGTTAAAACTCTCTATTATTTGTTTCGTATCAATGTCCGGAATCCATCTTGAGTGAAGTGTTTGTTATCACCTGGTGCTCGCAAGGTTGACGCTTTAATGTGAATTATACTGAAAAGTATTTTTGAATAAATGAAAATTCTCAATTTTGAAGAAGAAATATACTCTTAATATGTATATTGACTTTTAAACCAAGGACTTTAAAATTAAGGAATTTGATAGTGGCACTAGGTAAACCAGTTATGTATACCTATATATTTTAGAATTCATAATCAGTGATTTTCTAGAATTCTAGATGTTAGTAATTTTTAAAAGTATGTACTTAAATCTGACTTCCAAATCCGTCCGAATTTCTAGAAATGGATAGAATCTGATGAAATTTGATTTGCTTTACAGATCTTGTAAAAAAAAAAAAATTTTATTTAACCTATTATTGTTCAAGATGCATGCGTAACATAGCTCCTAATATTAATAAATTAGTTATGTTTTGCCATTCAGTTACAGCAATACAAAGCAGTTGCCTAAACCATACTTGGATTTTTTACTGATTATACGGAGGATGAAAATCCAACAAAACTCTTCTTCATGATACTCTGCACTTTAAAGTCCAAATATGTTAGCCAACATGACACGCACAGGAACTTGGATATGTACCTATAAATAATCTACTTACCACAACCCATCAGACAGATTGTGCCACATCGAAATGTAATTTAATATCATTAGATTCATCATTCTGGCGATAAATGAATTTTAATTTAAGTGCAATATTTCTTCTCCAATAGTTGATGACTTCGTAGTGAGACCTCACTGTAGCAGCATGGTGGATTCAAGCTCCATATCCCATAAGTAGGCAGGCCCGGCTGATTATGATGACGGTAAATGAGTCCGGTAGAAGCGAATCCTTTGCATGTATGAGGTGCACGTCACTGCTGTTCATTGTACTAGTATCTTGATTGATAAAATTATAACAATCCATGCTCAACAGTGAAAAAGCCCTTGCTAAGCTGGGTGTAGAAATTATTGATTTTGTCAGGATCATGTAAAACTATATAATACGGTGGTAAGTTCAGGATACCAAATTAACTTCTCTTCCGATACTGAAATAGCTTTGGGTATTGATACCAACATGAAGAAGCATTAATATAAGCCCATCTCACCTACTAGTCAAATTAGTATTTTTTTTTTTTTTTTTTTTTATATTAGGTACCGATTTCTGTATTGGCATACTTTTGTCATCCAAGACAGATAGCAAATTATTTGTCCAACATTGTAGAATATAAATTCAATGGTTTGTGGGATACACCATTTCTTTACATCCGTCTCAAACTGACTTTATCATATGATTGTAGCGCCGGCTGGATATTGATAACTGCTGCCCTTGATCAGGTCATCGATCAACATTTCTAGTCACTCAAAATCGGTGAGGCTCAGTAGTTATAATCTTGAATCACTGGGGCATGTGCATCTGTTTGTTTCGTGGTGTGTGTGTGTTCGCCAGATTTAAAATTTTTAAATTTAATAGCTTTTCACTTAAAATGATTGGAATGATTCCGGTGGCCGTGTACGATGAGGTTTGGTGGAAGAGACAACCAGTTGTGCTTCTTTAGTACACATAACGTGTTGTTGTGTATAAGGCTTATTAGTCCTGATCATCTGCTCTCGAAAGGCCATTCAGCATGAGTAGTTCCTACACAAGACGCTTGTTTTGGGCGTGTCTCACACTTGGAATAAAATAGCTGTCGCACGTCAAAAAGAAAAATCATTCTGACTAAGTTTGCTGACTCGAGAGGACAACTCTGTATTAAACCCGTCTAGGAAATATTGAGCTATTATATAAATATTTTATTTGTCTAATTTTGTTAGGACCTGATGTGACTGTTAGATAATTCTGTTCTGTTTATATAAGCAATCCACGTATCGGTTATAGATCTGAAGAAGCATCTAAGCACTTTGCAATCGACAATGCTGATAGAATATCGCAGTACAATTTCTTGTGGTGTGCGTACCATGCGAGTCATTCGTCCAAGACATCGTGAATTTCATGTCATTGAATTGCGTTTTCAATCCACATCTAAAAGCCAATATGAGTGTGTGTTGGCATGGCCAATAGGTGTTTTGCCGGATCTATTTTGCCAAGTGTTCTATAGGTATTCTTGACCTATCAATCTATATCTGGGCACAACGGTATAGGAATAGTCGCCCTGCTACACCTATGTTGACTTATCGGCAGCAGTCGGTTGTAGTATTGTATTGTCCAACTGTGTAGCCTGCTTATCCGTCCTAGGCAGTGCAACAGGCGTGTTGTAAACGTAACCTGTTGACTTAGCTGCTCGAAGGACTGTGGCCCAACACACACAGGTCGCAAAGGTCAGCCTCTCTTTAAGAGATTGATATTTGTCAGAGAGACCACCTGCGACTAAGAAGCTGTTGCTGAAGCGCTGTTGCGTAGCGTTAAGCACTTCGACTCCGACAAGGGGACTTTGCGTTGCGTCTTGCGTCCCAGTTTGCCAAGAAACTCGAGGCAAAGTATCGGAGTCAGCACAGACTTCTTGGAGTTGTTTATCCATCCTAATGTTACTAATGTATAAGGACTGTAAAGTCCTTATTGTGAAAGGGTCAGTCCAGTCCATATGAGATTAGCATTGCTTTACCTCTTACGTTTAAGAAGATGTCGCTCAAGTGTTTTGCATAGCGTTAAGCACATACGACTCCTACAAAGACTTTACGTTGCTTGTATCCAAGTTATGCCGACAATCCCGAGGTATTGTGTCAGTACCAGGACCGACTTACAGTCTGAAGGGTGTAATCTAGAAAAGGTACACTTGTTCCTCGATTTCTTGGAATCGTGCAACCCAATTCGTTGTTATTGCAAAGGTTTTTATGTGCTTATAGACCGAATGTCAATTAGGCCAGCTGAAGTAGCTGCTGTTTGTCTAAACTTCAGTGCTAATCGAGTCCTAGAAATATGCGGTGCAAAATTGGTTGCATAGGCGAAAGCGGTTTTTCTCTTTCCATCAGTTGCGTTCAGTTAAGTTAAGTCAAGATTTAGGATTGGTCGGAATGTTTGGTTCAGTCTTGGTACCAAAACCAAAATGGACAAAACTGTATTGCGCCAGTTCTAAAATAAACATTACGTATACCTGTGTAGCAAAAGTTAATAGGTATTGAGTATACATACACAGTGTACGTTTTATTTCTGAAACGCTGCATGAGTAGAAACTAAAACTGAAATAGGTATATGATATGGTCTCAAGATATGAACACCATTTAAAAATGTCTGATGGTCCACATATTTCAATCTCAAATTTTTTTTAAACATCCGTCTTAAAATGTAAAAATGTTTTCGTTACGTTAGCTTGAATTATCGGTAAGTATAATAGATGTTGTTCTTAAATGACACGCTGAAGAAACAAGACAGTTTTGCTCTGTTTCTGGAACTAAGTGTATCAAGTGTAAGTTTTTTAGCCCCCTCCCCCTTGTTTTGAAAATCGCTTTGCACTTGGGAGGAATTTTATACAAAACATCATATTTAAAATTTTCATTTCACGTAAAAATAAATTGATAAAATCATTTCATCTACCATTGTTTTGTACTTGTATGTATAGATGACCTTTCGGAGTAATAAGTCTAAAGTCTACTAATATTTGTCACGCTTTCTTGTAAAACAACTATTTGGCAACTTAAGAAGTTTTACAAAGCTGCGAAAGAACATTCCAGTATATTTAAATGCAATTCTTTCATAATTATGTACCTCTAAACGTTTTCTTTCACACTAATTCCGGGTGTGAATGATAAAATGTGGGTACCCACATTTTTCTTTTAAGTGAAGAAAAGTCGTAACAAAGGGCATATAACAATATATATTTTAAGGGCATATCAATACTCGTATTTAAAACGATGTTTGAATAAATTCATGAGGTTTATGACTCGCCTTAGTAAATAGATTCCCATAAAGTTGCAACAATTTCGTACTAATTTGCAGACGTCTTAAGCCAAGATCAATCGTTACTACCGTCGCTTTGTCTGTAATTGTACACGTATTTTTCACTATTTCTATTCATAGGATTTGTTGAAAATGTGACGTGTTGTAATAAAATTTAAACTGTACGTAACTCACGGTTTGCAAAGCCTTTCATGCTCTGCGCTGCGACTTCTCGTAGGATCACTACCGCCGCTGCCGCTGGAACTCGACGATGGAGAACGTGCACGTTTTTATTTCACTTTTAACAAAATCACTTACGTTCTCCATTTTCGGAGAGGTTTATTCACACAGAAAATATAAAATATGCACCTAATATGTAGGTATAAATTGTTTTTTCCGTGATCACAATGGCTGACTTGTGAACGGCGTGAAAAAACGACGCTTAATGGCGAACATTCACTCGGCTCGCTACGGTCACTTGTACATAGGTATTAGGTTGCGGCAAGGGGGCGCCACCATCGGAGAGGTGATATTAGCTGACTTCCGGCAAGGAAAGACGGGTGCTTCTCTCAAGATGGATTCCGGACATTGATACGAAACAAATAATACGAAATTGCATTCCTCTATATTTTGACGGCCTCCGTGGCGCAGTGGTATGCGCAGTGGACTTACAAGACGGAGGTACTGGGTTTGAACTCCTGCTGGGCAGATTAAGTTTTTCTTAATTGGTCCAGGTCTGGCTGGTAGAAGGCTTCGGCCGTGGTTAGTTACCGCCCTACCGACAAAGACAAACCGCCAAGCGATTTAGCGTTCCGGTACGATGTGGATTTTCATCCTCCTCCTAACAAGTTACCCCGCTTCCATATTAGATTGGATGATCACTTACCATCAATGAGATTGTAGTCAAGGGCTATGTACGTCTCAATACCTACGCCTGAAAAGTGAAAGATACGCAGAAGGCACCAAAAACGTAACGCTGTTATTCATTCATCAAATCTTACTGCCCATATTTTTTTCATATCATCAAAATCGAACTTCAAAAATATGTATATAATAGTAAAATATACATGTGTTGTCGTGTTGTAGCGCGGCGTCCGAAGTGTCAGTGGTGGGCAACGAGACGCTGCGGCGCCGCAACTCGGACCCCGCGCCCGACCCGCGCGCGCCCGTGCGCGCCGCGCCCGATTACATCGGCCACACCGGCAACGGCCTGTTCGGCATCGCTGGCCACAGGTAACACACTATACTATATTATACAATGATTTCTTTATTTTGCTATCATCCGCGAAAAGTCGACGAACCCATGCGACAACGTCACCCAGGTCCGACAAAATACTCTCTACGTACGTTTCACCCCGAAACCGGAGCATCCTCAGATGTTGACAACGTGCAATTGCAAAGTCTTTGCAATTGCACGTTGTAGAGTCAACATCTCCTGAGGATGCCCCGTTGTCGCATGGGTTCGTCGTCTTTTTAGCAAAATAAATAAATCATTATATAATCATGATGAACTTCCGCAAAGTAACGCCTGGTTCTATCCACTATACTATAGCTTGGCAAATTCGTTCGTTACACTCCCGATGGTCCGCGCGGGCCGGGAGGGGGTAGCAATGCCCCGCGCGTACGACATGCTATCTGAAAAACACTTCAGCTTATACCTACGATTACATCTGTGTGGAATTTAAATTGTTTTATTTTGGATTTCATCTAATCATAAAAAAAAATCTGAATAAAAGTTATCATCTTCCTGTTTAAATCTCTTACATCTTTGTTTTAACTTATTACACTGTGACATATTGATATTTGAAACATTTTCTTAAACAAGGAAATAAAATCAGACAGTTTAAGTTTAAAGATATACAAACCCAATTTAAAGCAAAGATGTTGACTTTAGTAACACAGGCACCATCGAGTTCTGGTCGGTCAATGAATTAGCTAAATAGCACGAGGTGATAATTTCATTCAATATTCTAGGCTTAAATGTTCTTTTTTCACGAACTTAAACTAAATATACGTACTGTTCACGTTCCAGATTCCGTAAAGGAACAAGATTCGCGAAAGGAGACAAATGTGTGTACTGCCATCAAGCGATCGACGCGTTTATAACTCAAGGCCAGAGATGTATCGACTGCAAACAGCTCTATCACACTAAATGTATACAGAACAAAGGCGTCATCACAATGCCCTGCCCCAGCCCCGTCACACTAGCGTCCAGGGGACGTCACAAAAACAGAAAACGAATTATGTTGAACAAAGAGTCGCCATATAATTTAATAACGGATCAGTCCAAAGGACCCGTCAGTTCAAATTTCAATTTGACCGGAACGTCCGAATTTATGGATCGGACGGACAAAATAATATCGGACGCTACGGAACTGCAGGCGATGCAGCATTTCATCACAAAGAAAATTTATTTAATGGAGTCGTCCGAGAATGAGAAACAGTCTGAGGTAAGAATTATATTTGTACTGAAAACGGTATTCTGTACTCAAACTCTGTTTTATAGATCTTTTGTGTACACCCAATTACAACAGAAAGCTGATTTTTGATTGATGAGAATCGGGAAATTGACTAATTCAAAGATATATAGCATTTTAGCATTATTTCATTAGTGATCAAAGTACATGTAATTAAAGTCGACATTCTGTACTAAATCCATACTCGATGTGCACTGTTTGTCAACAAAGAAAATTAAAAATGAAGGTTTTTTTTTTTTCGTTTTTCGCACTGTTTGTCAACAAAGAAAATTAAAAAGGAAGGTTTGAAGGTTTTCGTTTTTTCATAAAATGTTATTTAAAATATAATAACTATATCTTATTAATATTAGCTTATTTTCATTATTTTAAGACTAAGTTAATTATAATTATTATTAGGTTATTTATAATTATTAAATGAGTAGCGATTTCATTTGTTTGTTGGTAAATAGTGCACATCGAGTAAGGCTTTAGTATGGCTAAACCATTGACTGTTGGAGGATTTTCAACTCTAAAATTTGACCTTGAAAAAAACACTTACGCACACTTCGAACTTTTTGTACACATTTTGTATAATATATATAAAAACAATGTTTCTAGCATTTATACTAATTTTCTTCACGCGAATTTTTCGATTCCATTGCACTATACTAGGCTTTAACAACTTAATCAGTATAATTGTTCCTTATATACAACTCAGTAATATCCGTGTATTTGTCTCGATAAAAGGTGGACAGGGTATTCAAGCACGCGCTAAGAGAGTTCAAAGACAACCTGGTAGCGACGTACAGTGTTGTGGAGACCAGGGGGTCGGCTCTCAAGTACAAAGACCTGATCGGGAACTTCCTCCACGTGATGGAGACGGTGTGTGCCAGAGAAGGCTCCACGTTGTCCATCACAATGGGAGTCAACGCCTTCAGGGGGTTCATGGACGAGTTCATGAGCCAACACGACACTGAGAAGGCAAGGACTAAGAGAAAAAAGGATAAAAAGAGAAAAGTAAGTATTGATATTTCTATCTTACTTTTGTTTTAGAGTAGTGTAGTAGAGCTGACAAATATAATCATAATATTTACAATCTTAACTTTTATGTAGCGTAAGTGTATCCAATAGAGGCTTTTAACTAACATTTGCAAAAAATCTATTTTTTCCTTACTTGGTCAGAAAATTAACAATGTTTAAAAGAGAATTATACTATTTTGGCAAAGTGCAACTCTTTACAATTTTTCAAGGGATTTCGTAAGTGTACTTAACTTTTTAAATTGAACTCTATTATCAACTAAGACACATTTCCTGCACTTTTTTATTTAATTCTAATAATAATAACTAAATCTAATATGCTATTAGTATGTAGTTTAGGCCACTAATACCCTGCAGTTAGTGTAATCCTTAATTATTTGTCCGGTTAGTTGTGCCTTTGGTTCCACGTGGACAACCCCAGTACATGATATAGATATTTAACCCTAATAATAATAATTAATAAATCTAATATGCTATAAGTATGTAGTTTAGGCAACTAATGACCACCTGTACCCTGCAGCTAGTGTATGCCTTACTTATTCGTCCAGTTAGTTGTGCCTTTGGTTCCACGTAGACAACCTCAGTACATGATATAGATATTTAACCCTAATAATAATAATTAATTAATCTAATATTCTATTAGTATGCTATATAATTACTATGCCAGTAATGACCACCTGTACCCTGCAGCTAGTGCATGCCCTACTTATTCGTCCGGTCAGTTGTCCCTTCGGTTCCAGGTGGACGACCCCATCCAGTACAAGGGGCACACGTTCATACTGTCGATGATCAACATCCCCACCGAGTGCGAGATCTGCAAGACATTCTTCATGTGGCCCATCGAGCGCTCGCTCATTTGCCAGACGTGCAGATTGGCATCGCATAAGAAGTGTTACATGAAGGTAAACTTTTTTTTTTTTATTTAACACAGGGTCGCATTTGTTTTGGGCCTGACATGCACCTAAACGACGTATCTCGTGAACAGAAATAGACAAATGACAATCAATAATACGAAAGATATGGGACTGGGACTACTCGGCCGCCATTGGTTTATGTCTCTTTACAAGTTAAGTCGTTGGTCGCATGCCAAATATGTCGCATAGTGATGGTAAGTTTAGATATGGTTTAAGGTGGGACATGCTTACCTAGAAGATGCCTATTCAATCTTGTTAACAGGAAACACAGGCTTGGAAAGGCTATTTCAAGCCTAGCCGTTTGTATGAGGACAACAACATACAGTCTTAGGGGTAACAACAACATAGGTATGAAAACCCACCCGGTGTCATGAAGTGCGATGGTAAAAAGGGATAGGAAATACGAATAGTATAGTTAATTTTTAAGCGTCGATTAGATTAGAAAAAAAGATTCCGCCGAATTGATAACCTCCCCCTTTTTTGAAGATGGTTAAAAAACAACATAAACAGGCAAGATTTCCGCTTTGCTGTGGCCTGTGGTTTTGCAAGTGTAGTCCTGTAGGAATATCGTAACGTAAATTATAATTTTATCCACTCCATAATTATTGTTCCTTCAAAATCAGCCCAATGAGCTAATCCCGAAATTAGGACAGCAAATAAAGGGAAGTTTTGTTCTAAAAAAGTTGCCATACATTAGCATACATTACATTAACATTCTGCAATACACATTCCTATCTATACAGTGTGTTTTAAAAATACCGTCCGATCCGAAATGTGTGTGTAAGCATTATAATATTATAAACAGAAAAAATATTAAAAAAAATATACAATAATTAAGCATTTTTATCGTAATAATAAAGTTTCTAATATTAAACATAAATTGTCCCAAAACTTGGAAAATTAAAAAAGTGACAACACTGTACTATCAATTATACGTACGTATAAATACGGTACGTATATCTAGATTATTACCTCCTACCTACACACCTGTGGCACAAAAGTCGGCAAAATTGAAAGCCTTTTGTCAATAAGGACTGCATAAAAATAATGTATACACGATACCTAAGTACACCCTTAAGGCCCGGACGGGATTTCCTACAACACACTGTATAGTGTGCCACGCCATACAACACAATGCAATTTTATAGGCGATTGTTTTCCACTTAAGGAGAGCCGAGTCCTTAATATCCTTACAAAATTCAGTCATCAAACGTATGTACTGGAAGTAGTATAGGAAAACGGTTCAATGTTTCAAAATAAAGTATAAATTATCATACTCAATTTATAATTTTACAATTTTAGTATAATATGTATGTGTGAATTTTTTTTTTATGTATATTTTGGTATGTTTAGGTGAATACAATGTGTCGCTCGGATTCGGGAACGCCGTCAGCTGCCATAGTGGGCGCTGTGGATGCAGGCGGACGGGAACAGTTCGGCGTCCTTAAACGTGGAAAGGTATGTGTGTTTAATAGGGTACTTGATTTATATCAAATTTAATATAAACAATATAATTTTTCGTGTAGTACATGGAATAAGGTTTCGAAATATATCGATATTAATTGAATAAAATGTATGGATTTCTTGGAAAACTTAATTTAAAAATCATGTATTGTTTCAAATGTGCCAAACTTCATAAACGCTGTCGTCCATTTTGTGACGTCACAATGTTACTTGATGTACTAAACGTCACAATGTTACTTGATGTACCAAACGCTCCCTTTGTAAAGGATTTGTTGACGTGACGTCATGAAACCGTTGAAATATAGACCATGGCCGTCATGGTTTTAGCTTGCATTGTCAAAAAAAAAAATTTCATGTAATCATGTCTCATCATGATATTTTTTTTTCAACCTAGTAGAACGATAATGATTAATTTTAGACCATTTAAAAAAAGTGTCAAGTAGCCTATATTTTAACTTAAAAGTAGTAAGTACAATGTTCATCATCATCAGTGAGATAGATACTAAAATAATTTTAATTCTGTCAAAGGTGTTTGGCATACCACTGAGCGAGCTTCCGACCGGCGAGGGCAATATACCATTCGTAGTGGACAGACTATTCACAACCATCGAGATGACTGGCCTGTACATTGAAGGGCTGTACAGGAAGAGTGGACTGAGTTCGAAGGTAACATTTCAATATTGTACAGAACTACTACTGATAATAGGAATATAAAAAAACTAGCGGACGCCCGCGACTTCGTCCGCGTGAAAGTCGATGTAAACTTTCAACTACCCTTAGCCTAGCCTCACCCTACCCTACCCCTAATCTTTGCTATAAACCTCACGGAGCCCGAGACCTTTCCAACGAATGTAAAACCATGGAAATCGGTTCGTGCGTTCTGGAGTTATAGCGTCAGGAAGGAAAGCCCGACTTATTTTTATATAGTAGATTACCATACAATTTATGATTACTCATATTTTATCGTACTTCCATTAGAAATCCATTTATAACAGTCCGCATTAGTGAATAAAATGAATAAAATAAGCATTTAAGATAGGAGAAAATAGACAAAATGTCGTCCAATTGCGGCGGAGTTGTTCCAGTTCCATCTCTTTCGGACCAACGCGTTTGAAATAGCGTTATTTCCGATTGCACCGCCAATCCAATCAGTCTTTACAAATAGTCAAAAGTGCTTGTGTAAACTAAGCCTATTTGAAATAAATGAGTTTTGATTTTAAAGTATCATCATCATTCATCCCCATAACGGAGTTTGCCGGTTGGTATGCAAAAAGTCTTCCTGACCTCCACAACACGTTTCAGTTGTGGTTAGTCGAGTCAGGTCCTCTCTCAGATGTCGTCCAACCATATTTTAGAGTAAGAAGAGTGGCAAATAAGGCAAATAATGATGGTTTTTGTATTGCTAGGTGCGCGAGTTGCGGCGGCTACTGGACGAGCGGCCCGACGAGGGCGTGGACCGGCTGGACTCGTACGCCGTCCACGTGCGCGCGTCCGTGCTCAAGTCCTTCTTCCGCGAACTGCCCGAGCCGCTGCTCACCTTCGACCTCTACGACGACTTCATACTCGCCGCGGAGATATCCGACCCGCAGGTGTGTACATGACTTTAATGATCGATGGTGAAACACTGAAAATGGAGAATTCCACAGTTTTCCTGGGAGTGACCTTGGAATTGGATTGTAAACTTCAATGGGGTGCTCATATAGAAAAACTATCTGGTAAACTCATCTCAGCTGCATTTGTAGTGAGAAAAATAAGACAGTTTACTGATGTTGACACAGCTAGGCTTGTTTATTTTGCGTACGGGCAAGGCTGCCAATATACATTCTATATTGTACTTCAAAAAAGAGCAATTCAAGCAATATGTATATTAAAATCACGCGCTTCCCTTCGTCAAAAGTTTAAAGAAATAGGTATACTGTCAATATATATATATAACAGCATAATCTATGTAAGACAAAATATTAATTTGTACAAACGAAAAGGAGATTTAAACCCACGTCTTACTAGACACGGGCATAAGTTAGTTATTTCTGCATATCGTCTCCAAAGAGTAAAAAACTCTTGTGGGTTTGGGTGTACTCTTCTATAACAAGATCCCCAAGACTGTGATGGACCTGCCAATGCATAGCTTTAAAAAAGCTTTTAGTCAAAAAACATTTGTGTGCTCTTTAATCCAAAATATCCTCCTTATCTTAAGGAGAAATTCACATTTCTGGGAGTGCAATCAGAGCTAAGAACATGTCGTGCTCTTACTCTGTGTATGCCTTTCCATAGGAGTAAATTTTATAAGTGTTCATTTGTTGTTCGTGCTATTAAGCTATGGAATGCACTCCCAGTCGACATTCGGAAATCCAAATCCCTTGACATGTTTAAAAAATCCGTTAAGACATATTATCTTAGTCACTAGTTACATATTTTATTTTATTAGAATATTTATCATACGACATAATGATATATTTATATATTAGTTTATTTTATGATATTTATAATTATTATATAATTTGTGTATTATGGTTTATGTATTAGTGTGTAGTTATTTGTATGTATGTATATGTACAATATTATTACGTACACACCACCTACAGTTGTCCTAATAAGTTCCTAAGCCTAAGGTTGCCTGGAAGAGATCGCTACTAAGCGATAAGGCCGCCTTTTGTATTCTACTTTTTCTTGTGTTTCTGTTTTGCTTGTTTTCTTTTATTTTTGTGGTGTACAAATAAAGTGTATTAAATAAAAATAAAATAAAATACTTAGTCGAGGTTACTACACCATTGATGAGTTCCTTAATGATAAAGGTGCTTGGAGGCCATTGGATCAGCTTTCCTTCACACAAGAAGTAAAACTGTAAGAATTTGTAATGTTGTCATCAATTGTAAATTATAATATTGTATGTTTTTTTTTAAAGTGCAACTGTTAGTTTCTTGCCGGTTTCTTCTCAGCAGAACCAGCCTTCCGAACCGGTGGTAGAATCTTTACAAATAGTCAACTGACGTATCAAAAGTGCTTGTAAAGTGAGCATACTTAAAATAAATGAATTTTTAATTTTGAAAATGTTAATATATTTATGGAATTATTTTCAGGAACGTGTGTCGAGTATCTTTACCATACTGAAAAAGTTACCCAAACGTAACTACGACCTGGTTGAGAGACTGATATTCCACCTGGCGAGGGTGGCGCTGCGTGAGGATCACAACAGGTATGTCATATATTTATTTAGTCCATTATTGTGTCTCCTAACTTGATTTGATGGTCCACATCAACTAAAGCAGCCAACTGTTACTTAGCAGAGAAATTCCAAAAGTTAACTGCAGTACTCTATGAGTTAGCTTGCTTCAGCTTTATATAAAGCTTACTATTGGAGAGTGAACTTTGTTAATTTTACCGAGCTTTTAAAAGGTTTTAAACTCAATATAATGACCGTAGTTTGTATTTGGGCTGAGATATAGACACGAAGGTCAAGGCGAAATATATGATGATGTATATATTCCATGGATTTTTTTTCCATGAATTGTCAGGTCCATCGTGTGTCAGAGATAAAAACTCAGAGCAGACGTGTGACCGATGATCTTCTATAATTATTAGCCTATTTGAACAACTCATTACAAGACCAGTAAGCCTAGCATGCGACCAACGACAGACTTGAGACTGATGGTGTAGGGTTTAACCATCGGGTCACAACAATCTGCTCGCAGTTAAACCGGTACCGATCATAAATGAACAAAAGAGTATAATTGAATCTATGACACAAATTGTTGCAATGTCTCAGGATGGGGCCCAACGCGCTGGCGATAGTGTTCGCGCCGTGCATCCTGCGCACGCACAAGGTGCAGCCCGCGCAGGACTCGCTGCACGACATCGCGCGCCAGACCTCCTGCCTCGAGGCCATACTCATCGACAAGCTCAGCAATGTGAGTCTGCACCGAGCTTCTGTTTTCCTAAAGCCTATAAAAATAAATGAATTTTGATTTCATTTTGTTTATAATACAAATGATTTTTTGCGAAGGAGAATTTAAATCTACGGCATGATTTAGGATAAGAACAAATTCTTAAAAAAACAAATAACTGTTACGTAATTCTACAGCAGATACTTTCGCATAATGATAGATTAATACGAAAAGGAGACTGATCATTTTTCATATATTGCTGGGCCCAGATTTTTTTTTATTGTTTTATAAGTTAGCCCTTGACTACAATTTCACCTGGTGGTAAGTGAGGATGATAAGATGGAAGCAGGCTAACTTGTTAGGAGGGGGATGAAAATCCACACTCCTTTCGGTTACTACACGACATCGTACCGGAACGCTAAATCGCTTGGCGGTACGTCTTTGTCGGTAGGGTGGTAACTAGCCACGGCCGAAGCCTCTCACCAGCTAAAATAATTTGATGAATGTACCTTCCCAAAATCTTGGAGTATACAAAAAGGAATGTTTCAAAGTTCTCTAGGAACGCCATCTACCGGTAGTTTAAAATAACAAACACCTGTGCCTGTAGATGGCAGCACGCATCTTGAAAGCCTTGCTCGATTACACTTTTCGTAACGCGTTCACCAACTTGCATCCCGTGTCATGCGTCCCTAAAGAAGTTTTACCTATTTTTCACTACTCTTGCTCAAAAACACTGTCATATTACCACTCCACAGCGGGGCTAAACTAGCATTTCAGCCTCTAGGGGCTAATGTCATTTTGTTTTTTTAATTTTTGTCTGTTACGATTACCAACTAGCCTACTATAAAACAAAAAAGGTTTAATTTGTAAATAGTTTAATTATACTAAAATAATGACCTCTATAAAACGAAGGAGGTCTTATTCGTAAATAGAATCGTCATAGGTGGGTGTAAAGCCCTGATTGTTTAATAAAAAATAGAAAATGGAACGAAATGCAGCGTTCTTGTCTGTTGAATGCGTATTTTTTTGATTTTTAATGAGTTGCCAGCTGCGTCTGCAAATAACAATGAGTTAACATTGAATACTGTACTGAATTATTTTATTTTTTCGCAATCGTAGTGAAAAGTATATTGCAACACGCGGGGCTAAACCCATTATAAACTCGGTTTCTATTTAGCGGCCCTCGCCTTGCGGCGCGTGCCCTAAAAATACCTCTCATATAATGGGCCTTTTTAGCCCCCTGTATAACAATCTACTATTGAGACTTTGACTTACAGACGCGAGGTGCGCTGGCGGAGATCGCGACGCTGGACGAGGCGAGCGCCACCGCGTCGGACCGGCTCGACACCATCCGCGCGCACAGCCTGCGCCCGCGCCCCGAGGAGCAGATCCTGGAGGGGCACATCCACGAGATCGAGAAGGAGAAGGCCATCATCACCTCCAACTTGCCCACGCTCGTCAGGTATGACCAACGATATGTAGTTTTTACACTTCCTGAACACAAATCGATATTGTAGACAATATTTAATATTATAACTAGAACTCTTTAATCCAGCCCTTACAGTAGTGTCGCTGTAAAAATGGTGTAACTTCTCCCGTTTGCTCTGCTCCAATTGATCGTAGCGTGATGAAAAATATACTATAACCTGCCCAGGAGTATGAAAAATAATTGCACCAAGTTTCATTAAAATCCGTCGAGTACTTTTTGTTTCTATAACGAACATACAGACAGACAGACAAAAATTTTACTGATTGCATTTTTGGCATCAGTATCGATCACTAATCACTCCCTGATAGTTATTTTGTAAATATATTTCATGTACAGAATTGACCTCTACAGATTTATTATAAGTATAGATAGATATAGAAAACTTTCATTGTTTAATAAGCGACTAAATAATGTTAAGACAATTAGCCACATTTTTTCGCCTCAGTTTCGACACGTTAGTGACATCTAATAGGACCCATTACATCTGATCGCCATAGTACACGAGATATTGTGTTTGTGAAGTTAGCAACAAATGACTGCGCAATGAATCAATAACGGTACAAACGGCCGGCACAGACGGGGAGCCGCCTAGACGCGACCGCGCATTCCGCAGCTAACTTCAAAAACATAAAGATCCGTGGCTAGTTCTAAAGCTTTAGTTGTTTAATGTCCTTTGACTATTTAGACTATGGACCTGTTTCGCACCCAAATTCACCAACAAAAAAATCGGTCGTTTTTTGGAGGGGGCGAGGTAAACTCACACATCGAAAATATTTAACACAATTAAATATATTCCGTGTCTATACACTACACACAACTATGAATTTTACTTGCAATACACACACGCGTATTTTTTAACAGACTAACAACACATCGCTTAGACTATCCACAGTATATATACCTACATAGAATATTCGATTTCTTGATCGAATTTTTTGCTGTTCCGCCAAATGAATCGATTATTTTTAGAAATTGTTTTTATTACAAATTTGATAAAATTAAGGTAAAAATACTTACAAATGAAATGTTACCTCATCTTTTACTCAACTACAAGTTTATGGCCGGTTTTTATGCCATTCAACTACACAAACCATTTTTAAGGAGCTCTTTACACGACGAAAACGATTACAACAATGAAACATCGATTCTACAGCAACAGTTTTTATAAACGCGTTAGATCATTGATTTTTGATCTTTGCCAGTGGAGTAACGGTTAGCGAGGCAGGTCCTGTTATTAATGGTCGAAGTTAATGTCGTTTACACCAAACGGCCGCTACAACCCACCGTGTTTGACCGATCCAGGGCGACATCAGACGACGATTTACTATCAACCACAGACCACGACGGCGAGTTTGGCAGCACCGATGACCTCAGCACCGGCGCCTCCTCGCTGCGCTCCCAGCGGCTGCTGCACCGCCAGCTCTCCTCCGACGACCCCATCATGGTGTAGAGTAGACCCCACAGCCCGGCCCCAGCACTGCCGCCTATATACTGCACTAGAAAGTTGACACTTAGTCGAGGTAAATACAGTATCAGCACTACGGCGTATATACTTCACTAGACACACCAGTGGGCTTAACATGCATCAGTGACATATCTCGTGAAGAGGTAAATGGCGACCAAAAGCGGTAGAGTTGTCCCATTCCTAGCTCTTTTGTCCCGAAGCAATGAAATAGACAGCGATATTTCCGGTTGCGCCGCTATTGGTCGATTTGTCTTTCCTGTCTCGAGATATGTCGTAGGGCGTATCTTTGGACTTAAGTAGGTTTAAGATGCGCATCAAGAGATAACGAAATAATTTTGTTTTCTCTTTCGGTACGATGGGACGAAAGATAGTGTTCTATTCCCAAAAATATTCCGTTTTCTCTTGACTTATAGCAGATGTTCTATTTATCACAAGGTGGCAAACCTTGTGATAAATAGTAGTCCGTAGTTGCGGACTGATGTGAGATAGGATGGGATAGGCTGTTTGTATACATGTCTGTGCCATAATGTTTTTGGAAAAAAAAATATAAAAAATCATCACAGACTAGAAATAAGATTATAATTTTTTTTTTCAAATTTCAAATGTACTGATAGAGCGATTTTTTTTCTTTCATCACTAATTGGCAATATATATCTCTGTTAGGCCTAGCATGCATCAATGACGTAAATCGTAAAGAGAAAAAGACATTGTCGACCAATACAGGCGGAGTTCTCTTTCATTCCAACACATTGAAAGTTTGAATTTTACATTTCTGGGGATTTTTATATTTTTGGTCGGACTATAAATTAAGATTTTTGTAAATATAAGTTCAATAAAATAAACCTATTCTAAAATTTACACTTCACAAAAAAAACAGTGATTTTTTTTTAGGGCCATGGTGCATTTTTAAAAGTTATACAATAACATAATGGATTTTCGATATTCTGCAACTATTTGATATGTGAATTTACGAAATTGATAATGAATAATTTAATATTTAAAACTGGAGTACACGGAAAATAGTTCTTGTATAACTGAAAACAAAATATGTGGTGCATTTTAAACATTTTCCTTTTATGCTTCTATCATAAATATAGTTTTTTATGGTATTTACTTTTTGAAAGGTTTTTATAAACATCCAGTATACTGTTCATTCATGTTAACATGATAGTTAACTGTAGGTGTCTCTAATACTTGAGAACCAGCCATCAATTAATCAACTAAATAAAGGTTACAAATGTCAGTTGCCATAGCAACTATTTGAAGATGAGGAGGAAATGAAGGTCATGGCTCATTTCGAGCCACATAGCAATCGACTACCTCCTCTTCATATAGCATGGTATAAGGGTCTATCTAAGAGTGATGATAGCCCAGTAGATATGACCTCTGCCTTTGATTCCGGAGAGTGTGGGTTCGTATCCGGTACGGGGCATGAACCACCAACTTTTCAGTTGTGTGTATTTTAAGAAATTAAATATCACGTGTCTCAAACGGCGAAGGAAAAACATCATGAGGAAACCTGCATACCAGAGAAATTTCTTAAATCTCTGCGTGTGTGAAGACTGCCAATCCACATTGGGCCAGCGTGGTGGACTATTGGCCTAACCGTTCTCATTCTGAGAGGAGACTTGAGCTCAGCAGTGAGCCGAATATGGGTTGATAATGATGAAGGGTCTATCTTAAAAAAATATTCCCATTATGGATAAGAGGTCGGACGGCTTATTCGCGAACTACAATCAACTATTCAGTACAAGTATAGTAAGCATTTAAGTAACTACGTTTTTAAATGAAACTATCCAGCTATTTATATTATTGTTTGGTTGGTGATTACCGGCTTGCAATCTAAAAAGATTTTTTTTTGACTGTTTTAAAATATATTTCTTATTACAAAGGTTTTATAACATGTATACTCAATACTCATACATAAATGTCTAGTTGATTACAAGTGATATCACAAAAGGTATGTAGGCAGTTTTTAATCAATTTGGGACGTTTTTGTTACTAAAAGATTTTAGGCTGGTGTACCATCTGCCTTGATATGTAGTTTACAGCTACTTATTATGTAAATAGTAGTCTATTTATATGTTAATAATCAAGTTGGTAATTATGTTTTTCAAAGTAATTTTAGAGACAATAGAAAATACTATTTGATTTTTTGTTTTTTATTCATTGCGTTACAATTTTATTGAAAATTTTGATTTTGATACAATAATTAGGATCTTCAATCACTTTTAAAAAATGGATAGGGATGTCCTTTAAAAATGTCGTCTTTAAAATGGTCCCTGTGTAGTAGTCTTGGTTAAAATAATGCAAATTCTGCATTTACAAAGTGCCAAAAAAAATGAAAGATTTGGACCTGGCACATAACCTAAGATAAAATTTTTACAGTGATATCTAGATAAAACACCATGTATTAATACTAGTTGCAGATATTAAACTATCTTTTTTTAAAAACTATGACAAGTCTTTTAAAAAAGATAGATAGCACATGTAAGAGAGAAGATATCTGCCCAAGAAAAGTAACACTTTATGGGACTGTGCCGTTTTTTGTCTCTAATTTGGTCGTGTAATTTGATATACATAACATTGTAAATTATTAATTGTTTGTGTGGCTTATGTTACATTGAAAATCATACTTACCCGACTTGGCGTTACACTTGTTTATAGAAATAAATGTTAGAAACATTTGGTGTAAGTGTTCATTTACACGAGCGGTCAGTGACGTCTCGGCGGCAGCCAACGGCAGTCGAATGCCGCCGAGAAGTCGCTCACTTCGGTCGTCGGTAGCAGTTGCCGCTCGTGTAAATGAACCTTAAGCCGCGTGGTGTATCCTAGTGTACCTTGCTTGTATTTTATTCGTTTCATATTCTAAAAGACTGTCTATTGTTAAGCTATTTGAATTATTGTTAAGTCACAAAATTTCGTCTGCTTTTAATTAGTTAACGATCAAACAACGAATATCTCTGTGACATTTAATTTTATGTACTAAACATACTTTTAGCGCTAAGTTACTCTGCTTGATATTTGTGATTTACGAACTCATATTTTTATATTAGGTACAATTATAATAATTAATTGGAGGCCATTTTATATCGCGATGTTAGTTTGAATCTCAAATTATAATTTAATGTTATGTTTTATGTCGTTGACACAAAAATTGTTATAAGTATCTTGAAATTGTGCCGAAATGCCGAATGAATTTTAGCAAAAAATGAATTCAAAAATTTCTCTTTTTATTGGGGGTTGTGCCACAGTAATCTACTGTACTTTCTGTGCCTTCAACTTATTTGCTTTCAACAAGCAGCAGTTCATGTCTAGAAATGTTTAGATATTGTTGTTTTTTACTAAATGTTAATTGTCATATTTTATGTATATTGTAGAATTTTAGAATCATAATGATTAATCATTAGCAACATACAACTAAATCTTAAAAAACAATATTTTATATAAAATATACCTTTGAAATGTTTATAATCCACAAATAACTATTATTATTGCTTTATAATTAGTATGTGTAGGTTTTTGATAAATGTTCGATGTGGCTCCATCTTAATATGTACAAGTAAAAATCTTTGTAGATAAAATAAAAATCCTTGTAAAGTATTGTAAATATTAGAACTATTAGAAGTGTAACAAACTTAGTTACTACTGAACATACTGATTGTGACAGTTTGTTTTAAGTTAATTAGTATGTAGGATATTCCATGTTTTATGATTTATGGTGTTTCAAATTTGAACTGGTGCCTGATGATTAGTTTTATGAATTTTAGGTTTTAAAAATTTTAATTGCATCTAGGTACTTGAATTGTTAAAAACAATTTTTTTGAATAAAACACTTAATGTGTAACTTTGTTTGGGATTCTACAAAAGTCATTTTAAATCTGAAAAGTTACTAAGATCAGGTGATAAAGATTTAAATAAGATATTAATTTGATATTCTTGTTATTATTACATTAAAAAATAGCAATGTGTTAGCAGAAAGAACATTTTGTAACTGCTAAGGACCAACATTTTTCCAAATACAATATTTTATTTTATAGTAACAGCTGCCGACTTATCTTCCTCATAAGCGGTTTGTAATATACTAATTTTATGTATATTAATCAATCTACTTTTAGAAGTTTTATAATGTGTCAATATAATAATTATAATGAAATGTAACCAAAATATTATACTGTATACAAATTATGATAAAAAAATAAACAATTGCTGTGGACAACTGTGTTTAATTGCTTTCCATACAAAGACCTCTTATAATAAAAAGATGCACAATCATGTACAAAATTTACTTTAAAAATTTACACTTAAAAACTGGTTAATTTTGCTTTGTTTTAGAATTATTGGTAAAGAAAATAAAACATCTTTAAATATAGTCCAATATTCAATAAAATAATTCAACCTTAAGGATGGAGCTTAAGGTTGAATTTGCAAATGCAACTACTTGAATTGAGTGCCAATAAGTTGTGTTTGTCACTCATTGAGTGGGGATGTTTCTTGGTTGCTTATTGTGCATCCACTTTTTAATAGGAAATTCAAATCAAATCATATTTTCTACTGAATCGGGTAATACTTGTGTCCAGGGAAGTTGTCCTATAGGACAAGTCGCCCAATCAACGTCTTCAGTAGCAATTTGCCATATACCAAATGTCTGTCTGGTATCTTTTTGCTCAGTATGTTTATCCTGTATTGGAACTTCGATAATTTCCATATCCTCATCTTGTTCAGATTTATGCATGCTTTCTGAATTTTTTGTCATTTCAAGGTCATTGGCTGTGTACATTCTAGAATTCATAACTGGAAATTTCTCTGGTGTTGCTACAACTTTTGCAAGCTCACATATTTTTTGCATTACTGAATCTGGTAGTTTGGGTCTTATAAGGTCTAACAGCGCCTTAATAAAAAGAGCTAGATGACAATTGTAAGTTGAAATAATTGGTTGTAAGAAATCTATGTCAGTGAACTCCTTTGGTATTGGCTTACACAAGTCAAACAAAATATTTCTCTTATCATTGGGGAACCAATCGCAGTAAATACTGTTCATTTCATTATTATTCAGTGTTGTTATATCAATATCAGACCTGGAACAAATATACTAATATTAGTAAAAATATTTGATGAGTATTATCAATAACCTATCTAACCTGAAAATATCATTGGTCACTTGTTTGGGGCTCTGCTCAGAGGTTTTTCTCTACCACACAATGGATCTGGCTTTCAAGGATTCACTATGAATCCATGGAAGTCAGATCCATTGTGAATATTTACTATGAGTTGAGTATCAATGCTAAGATATTCATTTCAAAGTGAAATATAAAACTCAAATGATTATTGTTGAGTATGTCTTAACTAGTTTCCCAAAACTCCTATAGGAAGGATTAGTCATCAGCATTTTTACACAATTAAATACATACATACACAATCCACAGAACCAAACCAAAGTCAATGTCATAGCTCAGCGAATCGCGAAGCTGAAGTGGCAATAGGCAGGCCACATAGTTCAAAAAGCTGATGGCCATTGGGGTGCTGGAATAGCAACCCTGCACCGGAAAGCTCAGTGTTGGTCGACCGCCCACTAGGTGGACCTCAGATGTCAAGCGGGATACAGGGAGCTGCTTAATGCTGGCGGCTCGAGACTGTCGTGTTTAGAGGTCCATGCAAGAGGCCTATGTATGTATGTAAAGTAAATACATAAAATTTTAATACAGCTTATATATTAAACTGCCAAACCTATTTGGGTGCAAAACTAGTTGGGTATACTTGAAAAATAATCAACTGAGTTTAGCTTGGTTTTTGTTGAAATAGTTTGGAGCCAATCACTGGGTTCACAGGATGTCCAGGCTAAGTGTTTCTAATTTCAATATTTTCTTTTAAAATTGGTATAAAATGACAATAAAAAGAATCTCATGATTCTGTAAAATAATATGATTTATAAAAAATACAAGGTTTGAAAGACTGTTCTGAAACAATTTACATAAAATGATGATGGAATAGATAAAACAAGTCAAAATTCCATGTCTGTTAAAAAGGAGACTTGGTATACTAACTTATTTATCTTCTCTAGAAACTTTTGATTATTACTTAAACTTGTTAGTATAGTGGAAACCCATTTAGCTGCAAGTTTACATTTCATAGTCTCTTCCTCTCCCTGAGTCACTTTTATTAGCTCCAATAGAAAGTCTTTCAACAAGTCATGTGTCAGTAGGAAATTCAGAAGTCCAGAAAAACTTTGTACATAGAGCCTGCATAAGGGACTATCATTACTGAAATTGTCATCCAGGTTCTCATACATTTCAAGTGAAAGAATTCCAGATTCATCTGCTAGTAGTGCTTTGTTCACATAACTTGAGAAAGAATCATTAATCAGTATTTTTTTAGCTTTAATGTTAAGTTCCTGCCACAGCCAGTTAATGTTACGATATGAAAAATTATGTCTTTCTTTAAATAATTCACGGGCACCATTCAGCAAACTTTCACTTAAGAAAGCTTGGGTTACATTTGCCGAATTTTTTACTTTACTTTTAGGGTGTGAGCAAATACTCAGCAAAACACAAAAGTCCATCATAGTTGTTATTTCTTTTTCAATGTATGTTTCAATTTGCACTTTGTCTACAGTGTAATCGCTAATGCACACTTTATGTTTATCCCAATATCGTTTTTGGAGCCAATTCAAGCTGATATCACACGCCTCTCTCAAAAGCTCGAGATGCGGGAGTAGATTACCGTGTGAGGTTTCGTGACGCAATACTACAATCCATTCTGGAACACCGAAGGCTTTCGCAGCTTGAAATAAACTGAGCCCTTTCGCAGTTTCATTGTCAAACATGTGGTTTATGAAACGTACCATTGCAGATGAGTACGCTAAGCGAAGCAAGTGATCGCTACACATGTCATGATTCTGCTCCTGATCTTGAATGTGCACATTCAACAAACTCATTGTGGCTTCAATCCCAGAAGGTAGAGAAGGACACCTTGCCTTCCAAATTAATAATTGATCAAGTGCAGCTTTCTTTGAAGAAAGAGTTGACGTTACTTCAAATATATTTTTATAAACTACATTCCATTCCTCTGTATTATACCATGGTGATAAATGAAAAAATTCTTTCATCATCATATTTAACGCTATTCTTATATGAAATTACAAAAAAAAATTAATAATTAATAACAACAATTCGAAAGCACCATGGGGGTGAAACTTCCGCACAGTTCGCTTACGTAAAATATTTTTTATGAAGTGCTGCCCTCCAGCGCTCACGGTACAAAAACTTAAGCGAAGTTTTCTCAGGCACAATATAGATGGCACGCATGAAGCACATTATTTGATTAAAATCACTCCTGTTCAAACTATGAAAATTTTAAAAAATATAGTTTCAAATATGACAGTTTAGCTGTCTTTGAATTTTTTCTGTTGTTGCTATAGTGACATGTTGTTTAAAACTTGGTGACAGTGGTGAACGAAAAATATTAAAATAAGATGTAATCGGTACAAATAAGTGATTAAAATGGGTATTACTTGTGGATTTCGTGTGCATAGTTAATAATTAACCATGGAACATGCTCGACCACCATCGGAATTATGCTTAGAAGGCGGCCCGGTGTGTCACGAAACGGCGTGGCGAAAATGTCGCCAGCAATTTTACGTGTTCTTAAAGGTGATCAGTGTGTAGATGTTATCAGTGGTTATTTATAATCATAAAAGTCAATATTCATAGTTGGTGCACTAATGTTATCAGGCTGCTGAAGTGCATTAAGATATTTTCATAATCACAAAAGAAAAAATAAATCGTTGAATAATAAGAATCTTCTTTTTTTTCTTTGATTAAAAATCCTTTAATATTTGAAGGATTATTGTAGTTTGTTCTCCTTATTACTATATATTTATAAAATTTGGCTATTTTAAATATTTAGGTACATTAGTATTATATAGTGAAATATTAAATGTTTACATTAATTTTTTTTCATTAATAATATATAAGAATTAAGGAAATCAACTAAAAATATAGATTGTACTCGTAGAGGGAACGCCATCTATGGGTAGCCAATAAATCTAATTAGATTGCGCCATCTAGTGATCACGGTACATAACTTTTTTAAACTGAAATGAGAGTTGCGTATCTATCTCAATATATAATGTATCATCTATGGAAAGCAATATCACAAAAACATAACCTCACAGTACTCACTCACACTCACACCTATTATAAAAACACAGACTGAGACTGCTGTCAGTGTCAATGTCAAGTAAATTCCACAGAATATAAAGTGCTCCAGTGCTCCGTCCACTTAATCCTCAGACCAATTACCATAAAAGAAATGTATTGCTAATTTTATAGTGAGTAGTGTAAGAACACAGAATATATTTACAGAAGTTTGGTGTTAAATATTTTCAATGTTTGATTTTACCTCGGCACCCTAAAAAAATTACAGCCTTTGTTGATGAATTTGGGTGCGATACTATTCCATTTGTAATTGGTCTGAGTTACCACAGGACAAGCCTCGTTAGACGTTATCCCTCTGTCAAAAGTATATTTAAGATCACGATCTAACGTGTTTAAGCAAATAGAATAACACATATAAAATCTTTGTTTCATTGTATTAAAATTACACGTGTATGAATACTGATTTAAAATAGTTGTGTGTAGTGGAAGGATACAGGATATATTTATCAGTAATGTTTTCGAAGAGTGACTTTACCTCGTCCCCCTCAAAAAAGTGAATTTAAGTGCGATACAATACAAGTCCAAAGGTCTGAGACGATATCCAATTTGTACAGTCAACGACATAAAACTACGTTCAACTAAGCGATCCTAACTAGTACGCTCACGACCATAGATAGCTTTTTCCTTTCCACTTGCTTGAAGTCTTAGACCATTATAAAGAATGGACCTGTTCCGCGAGTCAAATTTATAGTTGTGTATGGACATAGAATATTTTTAATGGTGTTAAATATTTTCGATGTGTGAGTTTACCTCGTCCCCCCTCAAAAAACGACAGACAATTTTGTTCGTGAATTTGAGTGCGATGCATCTCCATTTTCTAATTCCTCTATGTGGTCGCGTGATGACGCGATTTGCAGTATTACTATAATAATAACTTTAATGCTAAATATTTTATGAATTTTTTGTAAAATAAAATTTTACAAAAAATGTATAAAAATTGGGCTTGCCGATGAAAAGTGACATATAGTTAGTACTTTAACCATAGTTGATACTTTATCGAATGATTTTACAATTTTGTTTCCTAGTGGTTTACACTACTGCCGTTATAAATACGAACGTGAATTTGTTTCTAATTATTTTTTGATAATACTATAGCTTTGAATATTTTTTTCTTCTTTCAATTCCATAAATCAAACAATTACTGTGAGGACACAATCGCAAGCATCCACATTTTCATATTTATATTCGTGTACAAAATTAAAACGTGTTCTACTGAACCTCTTTTTATAGGAACTGTGACAGAATGATTAAATAGGTAGAAGGTATTTATAAAAAAAATCTCAAGAGAGTAATTTTTTTATTAAAAATTTGATACCAAAGCAAATGATGATGTATTACATGCAGCTGAAATAAGGCACAATTTTTAAAATGTTGATTTTGGAATTATTATGTAAATAAAAAATAAACTATAAATAACAATTTAAAATAATTTAGAATTTTACTTATACAGTAATTTTACGCTGAAATTTTATTTCAACTGCATATAGTACGGACATATTTTTAAATGCACATTTTACTAAGGTCTCCGACACAAGACGACAATAATTAAAAAGCATATAAAAACATTAAGCTCACAAGTGAAATAACAAATAAAAAAAGAAATAAAAAAATGACAAGTTTTATACCATAAGAACGAAAAGGACAATGGTCTCGGTAACAATTGAACATATTCCTAAGATATCGTTTAACGACAGTGACGTCGACGATGGAACTAAAACAAACTAATCGTTGGGTCGCGCGCGCGGCAAACGGAACCACGTCGTCCACACATACAAAGGAACATCGGGAGATAACTACGCTTTCCGATACAAAAGAGTAATCTTAGTACGTACCATAATAAATATCTATCAATATATACTCTCGATCAACAAATATAATTTAATATAGGCAATAATATAATACGAATTTTTAAATCTATCAACATTATCACAATACGAGTTGCGACGACATTATGCCGTCTAATAAAAAATTACGGGTCGTTTGTAACCTCTTTATTATTTACAAACATTACTTTCGATCTTATATTGTACAATTTACGTCTTTTTATTATTAAAAGAACACCATCGCTAGCGGAGCCGTCGCCCAGGCGCGGCGCGGCGCTCGGCCGGGCCCGCTGGCGCGTCCGCCGCGACCTCTCACGGAGGGCCATCCTTCGCTCTCCGCGGGACTCATAAGTCGACCGAGTCCAGGTCCTGCTTGGGCGCGCGCGGCGAGGGCGGCGAGGGCGGCGAGGGCGGGGAGGGCGGGGGCGTGGACGCGCGCGGGTGGAACTTGCCCGGCAGCGACGCGAGCGCCGACAGCGCGGCGTCGGCGTGCGGGATGCGGCGCATGATTTTGCCGGACGTGATGAGGCGGCCGAAGCCCTCCTGGTGCGCGAAGGCGTACCCGGAGCGCACGGAGCGGCGCGCGCGGCGCGCGGACGGTGTGCGCGGCGCGGGCGCGGCGGCGGCGCGGCGCCAGCGCGTGCGCGCGCGCAGCCGCTCCGCCAGCGTGGGCCGCCGCCGCGAGCACGCCAGCCGCCACGACACCACCGGCACCATCAGGATCATCATCTGCAGCACAAGGAATCATTCTAACTCATTTTACAAAGTACCAATTCAGAAATAATAATTATTACTGACTACTGTCTTAAATACAAATAATTGAGCCTAACATATGAATGCATATAAATAAATAGAAGTTATATATAACTGTTAGTCTATGAAACAGATATATGTGTGTGACAATAATTTTGATGGCCTACAAAAGCACAATAATTTAAAATTGACGCGCCACTGGAATTACATGTAATTTCTAATAGTTTTTTAGCTCTAAAGTTTTACATGAGATTAGATGAAGTAGAGTATGAAAATGCATCTAATTTAAAAATATTGGGTCTCTATTAGAAAACACACTTCACTGTGCAAAATTGTGGAAATATTCACTTCAATATTGGTTATATTTAAAAATATATAGAAATTTTCTTATTCTTAATCAAAATAAAATGAAAATATAAAGCACTAGTTATAGAACGTCCTGCCATGCAACTGTTTAATAATCTACTATTATAAAGTGTTGTCTATAATAAAGTCCACGACGCCACTAACAGTGAGCACGGCGGTGAACCAGAAGGTGGCCTGCGTGAGCGCCACGGTGAGCGAGCCCACGTAGGGGCCGCCGATCACGTAGTTGTAGAAGTAGTCCAGCACGAAGTACGACACCAGCGAGCCCCAGATTGTGATATGGTTGAATACCGTCCAGTATGTCGTGTCTAACGCGATCTGCAAACATTTATACCGATTTTTAACGATTTTTGTAATTGTCGCTCTACTCCTCAAGTCAATTACTTTAAAATATTGTGGTATGAATAGCTAAAGGAATACAAACGAAAATATCTGGCTTTAATTTGAATCACATGCATATTCACCATTAATATATTATGGGTATATTGATTGCTGACATAACCTCACCTGTGTCGTATTGTCAATTATCAAAATTGTAGCCACGACACTCCCCAGTAGCATGTGGTCGGATAATATCTTGCCGTCGGGCGCCAACCCGTCTTTGTAAGTACCTGTACATAAATAAAATATAATTCTTTTAATTCGTTCCATTTAATCTGGCTGCTATATCAGAAGTGGGATTCTAAGTATATTATATTTTAATAAATGTTTTAAAACTATTTATTTGATAGGCTTCTAAGCAGAAATGTGTGACGAAAACCACGGAAGTCCCATTAAGGTACACTTACGCACCAGATACAGGTATAATGGTTCTATGAATGAACCATACCGTAGGGTATGAGGAAGAGCACGAGCGAGGTGAAGCAGCCGTGCAGCGTGGACTTGATGAACTCGGTCTTGTTGAACAGCTGGCTGGTGTGGCCGGGCGCGTACAGCTTGGGGAACTGCAGCGAGGTGACGTCGGCCACGTCTGCATCACGTACCGTAGGGTATGAGGAAGAGCACGAGCGAGGTGAAGCAGCCGTGCAGCGTGGACTTGATGAACTCGGTCTTGTTGAACAGCTGGCTGGTGTGGCCGGGCGCGTACAGCTTGGGGAACTGCAGCGAGGTGACGTCGGCCACGTCTGCATCACGTACCGTAGGGTATGAGGAAGAGCACGAGCGAGGTGAAGCAGCCGTGCAGCGTGGACTTGATGAACTCGGTCTTGTTGAACAGCTGGCTGGTGTGGCCGGGCGCGTACAGCTTGGGGAACTGCAGCGAGGAGACGTCGGCCACGTCTGCATCACGTACCGTAGGGTATGAGGAAGAGCACGAGCGAGGTGAAGCAGCCGTGCAGCGTGGACTTGATGAACTCGGTCTTGTTGAACAGCTGGCTGGTGTGGCCGGGCGCGTACAGCTTGGGGAACTGCAGCGAGGTGACGTCGGCCACGTCTGCATCACGTACCGTAGGGTATGAGGAAGAGCACGAGCGAGGTGAAGCAGCCGTGCAGCGTGGACTTGATGAACTCGGTCTTGTTGAACAGCTGGCTGGTGTGGCCGGGCGCGTACAGCTTGGGGAACTGCAGCGAGGTGACGTCGGCCACGTCTGCATCACGTACCGTAGGGTATGAGGAAGAGCACGAGCGAGGTGAAGCAGCCGTGCAGCGTGGACTTGATGAACTCGGTCTTGTTGAACAGCTGGCTGGTGTGGCCGGGCGCGTACAGCTTGGGGAACTGCAGCGAGGTGACGTCGGACACGTCCTGCTCGAACACGCCGAGCGCCAGCACCGGCAGCGACGTGTAGAACAGGTTGTACACCGAGATGAACATCTCGTCGAACACCGTCTGGAACGCAATGTTGTTTTTTTTAGTACAGTTAACGGAAACAGATTTTCATCTTTTATCCGCCTAGAGAGACTACAAAATGGCAGCATTTCGTTAGCTTCAATTTTCAAAAAAGGCTACACGCATGTTACGCACACTATACTATTTTTGTACTTATTATATTTGAGTATATATGTATGTAAGGTATGTCGTGTCTCGGGTAACGGTTATGGGTAATCAAATAAAAGTAGGCTCCACTGATAAACACTTATATTGACTGTAACGTACAACGGTAAGGTAACGACTGGGTGACAACGAAACTTACGAAAATGCTTATGTAGAGCATTTTATATTTACATTTTTTTTTTAAAAGAAAACAATGTAAAGGTAGTAATAGGGGTGCGACGTGACATCCTGAACACTATAAGTACTTGTTACACTAACTTAAACTAATGAACTCTGTAAAGCTAACAAAAAAAAAAAAAGACAAAAAAAAAGTACAATATTAATGATTACGAAAGAAAGCAACTACTCACTTGTGCACTAAATCCACAGAACATCGCGAACCAGAAGTGGCAGACCGTGAACGCGAAGTTCTTGTAAAAGAAATATCGCAGGAACTTGCACATCCGGTAGTACGACCAGCGGCCGTGCACCAGCAGCAGTCGCTGCAGGAACCTGAACTGCGCTATGGAGTAGTCCGACGCTAATACTGCTTGCATGCCCTCTTGGCCTGAGATTCCAACGCCTATGTGCGCCGCTGAAATACGAAATTAAGGTTTAAGATCTTTATTTTCTGACGGCCTCCGTGGCGCAGTGGTATGCGCGGTGGATTTACAAGACGGAGGTCCTGGGTTCGATCCCCGGTTGGGCAGATTGAGATTTTCTTAATTTTTCCAGGTTTGGCTGGTGGGAGGCTTCGGCCGTGGCTAGTTACCACCCTACCGGCAAAGACGTACCGCCAAGCGATTTAGCGTTCCGGTACGATGCCGTGTAGAAACCGAAAGGGGTTTGGATTTTCATCCTCCTCCTAACAAATTAGCCCGCTTCCATCTTAGATTGCATCATCACTTACCATCAGGTGAGATTGTAGTCAAGGGCTAACTTGTAAAGAATAAAAAAAAATAGTAATGTATTTACAAACAAAAAATAATGAAAACGCATGTTTTTTTAATTTGTTTAAAGTATTTTTTAAATTTGGCGGGCGATTTCAGTCTCTACTTTCTCTAGCCAAATTCTGTTTGTTGCTTGCCTGACAGTCAAAGTAAAGCTTGAGAGGGTCTACTAAGTACACTCATTATCATTATCATCATCAGTCGATGGAGATTCACTGCTGGACGTAGACCTTCTCTCGAGGTATCACACTCCGAGTGATTTACTTAAAAAATATAGGTATAATTTTATATATATAGGTATAAAGCTATTTTTTTTTATATATTTTTATTTTTATATATATATAGCTATATAGGTATAAGGCTGAAGAGATTGTTTGTTTGTTTGAACGTTTTGTTTAATCTCGGGAACTACTGGTCCGATATGAAAAATTATTTCAGTGTTAGATAGCCAATTTATCGAAGTAGGCTATATATTATCCTTGTATTCCTACGGGAGCGGGAATCACGCGGGTGAAAAAAAACTAAGAAACATTTGAATTTTGTTTTAAAGCGTAAAATGTTTTTGATATAAGGTGTAATATAATACTTCCGAGTATTAAGAGGCACGCACTATTGGAAATTCAAATTTTAAATAACTACACTTTTGCAAGTTAACTTAGACTGCAATTATAATTAGTGGAAAGCAGTGATTCGGCGCGCTCAGGGCTTTTCACTCTTGCATTGAAGGTTTTATGTAAATTATATAAAGGTACATTACCTTTAATCATAGATACGTCATTGGCGCCGTCCCCTATCGCGAGCGTGACCGCTTTCCTGCTCTTCTTGATGAGCTCCACCACCATCGCCTTCTGCAGCGGCGTCACTCTGCAGCAGATCACCGACCGACACTGCAGGACCACGTCTAGGAACCTGATCGATGTAGAAAACAAATTTAAAAGTTCATCATGATATCTCAGATAAAGTCTAAGTTCAAATTCATTTATTTCAATTAGGCTATGAACAAGCACTATTGAAACGTCAGGTAATGTTAACAGATAATGGAGACAATTAATCACAAGTCAGTAATTTCAGGAATGTGGTTCTGTCCTGAAATATAGTATACTAAAACCAAACACGAATGTAGAATGTTAATCAAGAAACAAATTTTCATACAGGTAAATTATTGAATATTAAATGTTATTCAAAATATATTAATATTAATTAACTGTGTCTAAATTGTTCTAAGCGTATTAATCTAAATTAATGTCATTAATTTAGGAACAAGTAGTTTGGTGTAAATAGACTAGCGATTATTACCATCATTCTTATTTTTTTTGTTGATAAAAGTTCCACATTAAGTTTGGCAAAGAAAGACACAAGTATAAGAAAGCGACTCACTTCTCCTCCAGTTTGGGATGCAGGCAGTGCACCAGCGAGTGGCCGTTGACCACGATCGCGAACCCGTTGGAGTCGTCGCTGTTGTGATCGTGCGCGTCCGCCGAGTACGGCCCGCCGCCCGACACGTACTCGTTGCTGCAACCAATCTCAACACTCCAGCATTGTGCACTTAGAGTTTACACGTAGAGTTCCAGTGTGACGTGGAACTCTAACACCCCCAATACACTACGCGCGAAGTTAAGCGGCGATAATAGTGTATCCTTGCATCGCTAACTTACGATCGTTGTCGGTTTTGAGCCCGTGTTACTCAAAGCAAACCGAGATTCAAACACGAAGCTACACTACTCGGTTGATTTTTGGACTTCACCGAAGCGTCCGAGCGATTAGTGTATTTGAGGGTTAACTGACGCACACTATCGGACGGCAGGGGAGAGCTTCAATGAAGATTTATAAAAAAATTGCTGAGATTTGATTGTACTCGTAATAGAGGAAAAAATACCAGCACATATCTCCAGTAGGCCTCGAATGCGTCAACAACATATCTTGAGACGAGAAAAAGACAAAATTACCGCTTTCTCTTTAGTGCAATAGCAACGAAAGAGAGATCACAATATTTAAGATTTCGCCACTATTGGTCGACATTATGTCTCTCTCATCACAAGATATCTCATGGCGCGCATCCTAGGCCTGCAGCTTGATGTGGATCGCGATACTCTATGTTTCATCACTGAGTATGAAATATATGCTTTATTCCAATTGGATAAGTATTAAATTCAAAATGTCAAACTTGTTAAAATTGCTCTACCTTCCCATCCTCAGTGTTTGCAAACCATAAGTCAGTATTCAGTTTATAACTGTGTTTACAAACGGCGTTATCTACTTGCTTTTAAAAAATATATTTATTTGACGCACTATACAAAAGTATTCTTCACTTTTTTTACAATTAAAAAAGGACAATTAAACTTGATTTTTATTATTTATAGGCACACAACATTGCAAACTAGCACTAGCGATAGCAGGGTCACAGACAGCCGATTTCCAAAATCGATACTTGTAAATAAGGGTATTACGATTTTTGTTTCAAGAAATTAGACTTTCTGTGAATTATTCTATGCACATAACAATAAATCATGTAGAATTCGTATCTGTCTTCATCATTATTAAAACAGTCAGTATGGGTACAGACTGTTTCAATACTAATAAAGACTGTTCCGAGATAGTTAATGTAAGTGTCGGGACACAAACCTAACAGTCCTACATATACATATACAGGGTGTCCCGTAATTAGTTAATTTTTTTCGAATGTATTTCTCGCAACCCCCTAATTACTACTTCTATTAGTTTTATAGTTCTGTAATATTAATAACTAATTCTACTAGCTTTACCGTTCTGTGATTCTATTTGTCAAGTAATTACGCTACAGATAACATTATTATAAAGGAGATGGTCCAAAATTGTATGGAGCCCAGGATCAGTCTTTGTACCCTGGCGGAAATAAAAGAAAATAATTTTACTAACCATTTTCTATTATACAAATCTAGGAATTTACTTTAGTTCTTTCGAAATAATATTCATTATCTCCCAAGAAATGCAACATTAATTTGAGTAAGAATGGCGGATTGATAACGTTTTCAACGTAATAATCCTTTTGACGTTTGTTGTCAAATGTCATGTAATAGTTGCTTCATGGGCGCCATCTTGATATTACTCAAAAACTTGGGTTTTAATTTTATTTATTTCATTTTATTTAGTTACATTTATTCACTTATTTATATTTAAACAAATACCCTGTATTTTTTAAATTTTAATGATACGGGGATAAGAGTGGACTTGAAATGGACCATCTCCTTTGTACGTGATTACACATTTCTAATTATGTTCAAACTTGTGATAGGTGTAGTGTCTATTGACCGTATGGAATACATACGGAAGTTATCTCGTGAGTGAACAGTGGGAAGTGTTGAACACACAGTGACTGTTAGTGATTCATAATATTGAGTATTTGAAGACAGAAGATTATTTCAGAGGTGTATATATGTGTATCGTGAATGGTGTCCACTATACTGCTATAAGCTTTATCAAATAAGATTATCATGTAAGATTTTAAACACTTTTGAAAGTTAAATTTGTATGTTTGTATTGAATATTTGGTTTGGAAGATAAATTCTGTTAAGAGCCAATAAGATACTCAACTGTTGTTCTTTAAAAAAACTAACGATTACGCTATAGCTTTAGCTATAAAGCAGTTTTATTTTCAAACCATAAATGTTAAAAATACGAACACAAATGCGAGAGCACGGCATAAAATGAGACAGCGGGATAGCCATTTGATTTTATTTCTTTTAAATATCAATTTAGACAAACTAAATAGTATGAATAATCGTAAAATAAACGAAACATCTGACATAAATGTATAAACTATTATATTATGCAGGCTAATTCTATAATTAGAAGAGCACTTCAAGAAGAGAAACACAGACAAGAATAGCGCCGATAGAGTACGGCGAAGTTTGATGTAACGATGCATTACGATACTGCGTTATAAGAAATCAATATTTACGAAAATAGGTGCTATTAAACAGTGAATAATCGACTAATTTTGCTATTATTCGCGAAAGACTGACAAGTCCAAGCGACAAAGTCACCAAGACTTTTCATTCCAAAACCGGAGACATCCTCCGGAGAGTTGCGATAATACTATTGGAATGAAGTTACGTGAACGACGTTTATGCTGTAAAACAATAATTCTAAAAATTTCATTTTAAATTACTGAATATTTTAAAATTTAAATAGTTAATGGATAGGATACAAACGACATCTTATTTAGGACATTTAATCACTTTTTTTTAAATTTTATTTTATATGTGGCTTAATAAATTAAAAAAAACTTACGCACAGAACTGAGAATCTCCTCATTTTTGGATGTCCAATACCAATTGCAAATAACAATCCAACAACCCATACATAGAGTACCCGTCGGCACAGTAAGCAGATCGTAATACAACCGTAGACGAGCTCCAATCACAGAAGATGGCGGCGAGGCATGAGGTGGCAAGGCGGTGAGTATAAGTGTAGCTGTTGGTTTCTACCTGTTGTGTGCTAGTGTGTTAAGTTCCCACCTAAATGTGACGACGGAGACGGCGGGCGCGTTCAGTTTCACGTTGGCGGCGCGACCGGGCGACGGCCGCGACACCGAGCCGCCGCCGTTCGCCGTTTCTGTATTTGAGTTTTTTGCCTCCGATGTACCTGTGTAAAATTGTCGAATGATTTTGGGTAAACAAAGTCAGTCAGTCATCAACCCATATTCGGCTCACTGCTGAGCTCGAGTCTCCTCTCAGAATGAGAGGGGTTAGGCCAATAGTCCACCACGCTGGCCCAATGCGGATTGGCAGACTCCACACACGCAGAGAATTAAGATAATTCTCTGGTATGCAGGTTTCCTCACGATGTTTTCCTTCACCGATTGAGACACGTGATATTTAATTTATTAAAATGCACACAACTGAAAAATTGGAGGTGCATGCCCCGACCGGATTCGAACCCACACCCTCCGGAATCAGAGGCAGAGGTCATATCCACTGGGCTATCACGTCAGAGGCAGAGGTCATATCCACTGGGCTATCACGCACGCACGGGTAAACAAAACAACCATATATTTGTTATAGAACAAGAACCTGCAATAGATGTATACCTCAGTTTATGAAGGCTGAATGTTTGTCAGCCCACGCTCTGCTACCGCAGTTTCTTAGTCTATCTTGCTTTACTACTTAACTATTGTTTGTATTTAGTGATGTAAAGCGAAGGATTCTAAAATTGAAGCAAGGGGTTCAAACGTAGAACCTAACCGTAGCGAGTGATTCAAAGTAAATTATTAATACATACTAAAATAAGAAACTTCCGCCATGTCGTCCGTCAGCAGCTTGCACAGTAGCTGATGTTTGTTGATGCCACAGTACGTACCGTGCGGGAGAAATGTGTTGACGACGCGTATGGAGTCGCGGCACTTGGCGAGCTGGCGGTCCACGTCGTCGTGCCCCGCGCCGTCGATAACAAACACCTCCGCCATGTCGTCCGTTAACAATTGGCACGAGTAGCCGATGTTTATTGCTGTCTCTGTAACAACCAAAACATATATTAATATACTGAGAGTTTTTAAACAAAACCTTTTTTTAAACACCAGAAGAAGAAAAAAGGTAGATCAAAATTACAAATTACAGAAAAAGAGAGCTATGCATATGCTGCTACTCACGATAGACAGCATTAGGCATGCGCGAATTGCAGATTTGTGCCACTAAATGTATGTTATCAAAGAACAACAAAAATTGTGTTTGATTATATCTGCGAAGACTTTTTTAGGAATTTTATTTGTAACACTTATTTTTTTAATTTTTAAATAATACAACATTATTTTGCTATTTTCATTGAAGCAGTCTATAGAATTACCAAGTGTGTACCTTGTTTATCTCCTGTTAGAACCCATATTTTCATGCCAGCCATACTTAGGTTCGCTATCGTCTCAGGCACTCCATCTTGTAATTTGTCTTCTATAGCTGTGACACCTATTAATTAATAAGTAAAATATTAGCATGCTTTATTTCTAATCAGTTAAAATGTTATCTTCCTGTCTTTCCGACTTGAAATAAGAATTGGTAGTACTTTCTCAACATTTGATTTCAAGGGTGAGATTATAAACATATTTTCAAAAATATTTGGCAGCTATCGATGCAAAATAATTGGTTTAAACCAGAAATGAAATCTTATACTAAGACATACAAGATACATAAAGTTTAACAATCGCAATCAGCACTTAAATAAATATTCTGTGAATTGAAACATGTCCCAATTTTTGAGAAGAAACCAAGATTATGGCTTTTAAACAATTTGTTGAAACTGTGTGAGCTTACAGCAAATACACATGAAAAATGTATGAAAATGTGGTCTGGCCTGGCTAATAACTATTCTCGTATAGTACACTCACTCATGCCGTGATAGCCAAGTGGATATGACCTCTGCCTCCAGAGGATGGGTGGGTTCGAATCCGGTCCGGAGCATGCACCTCTAACTTTTCAGTTGTGTGCATTTTAAGAAATTAAACATCACGTGTCTCAAACGGCGAAAGAAAAACAGCGTTTGTAAACCTGCATACCTGAGAATTTTCTCAATTCTCTGCGTGTGTGAAGTCTGCCAATAAGCCTTGGGCCAGCGTGGTGGACTATTTTTCCTAACCCCTCTCATTTTGAGAGGAGACTGAAACTCAGCAGTGAGCCGAATGTGGGTTGATGATGATGATGACACTCACCCAACAGGATGAGATCAGTCTCAATCTCCTCGTAGATAGCGTCGAGGCGCTCGTCGCGGTCCCTCAGCGCCAGCGCGGCGGCCTGGTGCCTCCTCTTCCACTCCACGAACCCCCGCTCCTCGAGCGGCCGCCACGCGAGCGCTAGTGTGCGGAGACCCTCGCCCGCGAACTTCTGCAATTTATCACTATTTGTTCATATCATTGTTTTCCCATTTAACCTCAATAGCTTAACGGTAGGAGCGGTCGGACTCATCACTGACTGGTGGTTCGATCCCCGCACCATTGGTCTATTGTCGTACCCACTCCTAATATAGTTTTTCCCAACTAGTTGGAGGGGATTGGGAATATTGGTCATATTTAAAAGATATGGCAAATATTATTTAAAAAAAAATCACTATCTGTTCATATCTTTGTTTCCCCATTTTCACTATAGTTTCCAACACACACGCTATAATATTGTCAATACAGTACGTCAAGTCGTATCCCTAGGGAAATAATACTTCAATCGAAATATGGTACTTTAACCAACTCCACACTACTTAATTGGCAACTTACTGAATTCGTGCTTATCAACAGAAAAGTATTTTGTTCAAATATAAATTCATTTAAAAAATAACGTACTATCAATTTGTAAGGATACAAATATTATCGGATGAGGCATTTTTTTCACGTAGGTAATGACATAAAATGAAATCTTATGATGACATTTCGCTTACTGCTAAAAAATATGCATTGCAAAATTTGCTCAATGCATAAAAATCATTTTGAAATTAAGGCCTTAAAACGGCAATATGGTCCTTCGAGCCGGATAACAATCGCGGTGTTTTTATTGACACTTACATTTAAATGCTCTTGTGTTTTTGAGTTTACTTCCTCCTGGCTGCTACGTTTTAATCTGTCGTATATTACATTATCAGCACCTTTAGTATATAACCTAATTTCACCATCCTTCTTCAATATCACGGACATTCTTTTCCTAACATTATTAAAATCTAATATACATAACAACTCATACACCTGCAACAAACAAAACATCGATTAGTTCACAATAACATCCATTCTACTAACTAACAAGTGTTTATTGTATGTTTGTATTACCTCTGTTTTACCCATAACTTCTATCGTAATAGTATTAGGCGAGCGTTCTCTGAACACAAAACCAAAATTTCTCGCCGCCGATACCAACGCTGACTCGTCGGGCGACTGCGCCTGGAACATTGTTACAGTTTTAATATTGCTATAACTACTTATGACCATTTTTAAACTTATTACTGTTGTAAATACCGGCTTAAATAATCAATGATTTTTTTCATTCAAAATAAATAAAAAAAAACTTTAAAAAATATATCAAATATTATATTATATACACAAGAATACATAAGAACGAATTTGTAGAACTAGTTGAACAACGAAAGTTAACTAAATATTGTCTACAAAGACGAGTTCTGTGTTCAGGAAGTTTAAAAACTATATAAACATAAAATGTAAGTAAACACAGAATTGTGCATTAGTGCGCTCAGTGGAGTAGCTATTCGGATTTGAATCATTTATTACGATCTCGTGTTGGCTCGTCTCGACGCTAGGTGGTGCGATTTGTTTCCGTAAAAAGTAGGAATTTAGAAAGGGGTAGCGATCGATTGGCGGGAACGACTTGCGATATAAGGCACTCATCGTACAGCCGGCTTCAGTATGCTCGTGGCGTTCGAGCCGTTCACAATTCTTGTTGTGTAATTCTTTATGGGTTACTTGGGATAGGCGGGGAGACTGACTTGAGTGAAAAAGGGGAGTGTTTGTTAACTGTCAAAGCATCCATTAACCCTACACACATCGTTCACAAGTGCGTGACTCCACTTAAGGTTACTCTAGGGTCTTATTTTAGTTGCAGTTCGATTTGTTTATTAAGTTGTCCTGACAAATATTTGAATAACCTTTGTTCGACATTGGTTTTCTTATTTTTTAAATCCTACTTACTTTTACTTTTACTTTACTACTACTTTTTATACTTTTGAAGCCTTCTGCTAAAAATAGTATAAAATCTTGACCGATTAGTAAAATTCTTTCACCAATAGAAAGCTCAATCAAGGAGTAACAAAGACTATATTTTATCCCCGTATTCAGACGGGAATGGGAATTACGCGGGTGTAACTGCGAGGATCTGCTGGTGTATAATACTTACTTGATACTCGAGCCGGCCGTTCTTCTGGTCGGGCATGACGGTGTGGCACAGCGCGAGCAGCCGGAAGAAGTCGTACACGTGCCTGTCGCCCTGCTTCACCGCCTTCAGCAGCTTCGAGTCGAAGAACTTGAACTCCGGCTCGTACTCCGGGTTGTCGGAAAAGTCCAGGGGCTCGGTGCTCTGTGCGACATTCACAATAGGCTAGTTGACACTTTTTTTTAAATGGTCTTAAATTGTTCATTATCGAACTACTAGATTGAAAAAAACATCATATTTTTTTTTTGAGACGTGAATAAATTTATTTTTTTGACAATACGGGCCATAACGAATGGTCTATATATTAACTCTTTTATTAGTAAGCAACTGCTTACTAAAAAAACTTAAAACATCATTAATTTTAAATTAAAATTAGCATTTCAGTCTATATTTAATTATAAATGTTCCCCTAATTAACTGTGAGACTATATTTAGCTCAAAAAGATTCTTTTCCCTAGCATACCTCGACTAATTTAAGTTGACTTTGACTTACTTTAAATTATGTTTGTCTGTTAAATAAACTTTATTACTTTTATCTTTTCATAATTTTGCTTTTATTGTTAAAGGAATAAAGAGAAGAATTAGCTGGTATTAAAAATACAGTAATAAATAACATTTTTCTGTCAAATATCGAATCTATACTAATATTATAAAGCTGAAGAGTTTGTTTAATTGAACGCGCTAAACTCAGGGACTACTGGTTCGATTTAAAAAAATCTTTCAGTGATAAATAGCCCAATTATCAAGGAAGGCTATAGGCTATATAATTTTATCCCCGTATTCCTACGGGAACGGGAACTACGCGGGTGAAACCGCGCGGCGTTAGTCTAGTATAATATATTCACACATGTAACTAAGGCGACCATCATTGTACAATGTACAACATTTATATACAAACATTATACACACATGCAACAATATTTAACGATTTACAGGCAAAAAAAAGCACACAACACCGTGCAAACTATATAAAGTATAGTAGTCGCTAATGCTGAAAGAACAAAAACACATGCACAAACATAAGCCATAACTAAGTGGATATATGGGTATAGTTAGTCGATATATGGTTAGGGTAAGGTTAGGTGTGCAAAGTGTCATAGTATATTATGTAAATGTGTATTACGCTTAGTCATTATGATTAGTATAACACAATATACTATAAACCCCTAGGACCATAAACAATATACTTTTACGGGTTATTAGTTAAATTACTCAAAATAATCTTATCAGGGCAGCGTATTAACTAAAGTAAAGATATTGTTTGTTTTCAGGTTATCAGAGCTAGCAAGAAGAGGTGTTACTTTATCCCGCTGAAAGTTTGTAAATCTATGAAGAGAGCAAGCGAGTTTAATGTCTTCTTAAATTATGCAAACTTTTTAAATTCATCATAGTATCTTATATTTAAAAAATGTTATAAGAATATTTAATTAATCTTAAAATATTGGATATTACAAGATTTTTCACAATGGTATTACATTTCAAGTTACGCGTAATTTCAACGAATTTTAATTTTTTTTATACTACGAGATATTATCGCATAATTCAAGATACATAACATGCTCGCGAGCGTATAGACCTATACACATGGCACCTGCTCGAATTACTGACTAATTGTAATATTCTTATTGTAAATTTCTATTTTTAATTGTAATTGTAACTCAACTCAAATTCTAAACTAAATTAATAAGTTTCACTTAAATATTGTTTGGATGAATACATTGTACCGCAACGCAAATACATGCGGCAAAGCGACTACGACCATTGTAGGGATGTAATAAGAATCAATTTGCAAGACTCCTCATCCTCACAAAAACGTAAAGTTAGTATAGCCAATATTGAACATTAAATAAAATAAAATACAACACACCGCCAAGCGTATAGATTTTAGCTATGCGATGCAGCTTTGTATTCTATTAATTTAGTTTAAGTAAAACCGAAAAAAATACTATTTATGTAATTTAATCAATGGAATACTGTAGATAAGGGCAATGTGTAAAGGTCTTTATAGCGTGTGTGCGTGTGTGTGTCGTACGTGCGTCGTGGCGCCCGGCGTGCTCCGTCCTTGCTCGTGCTCGGTCTCCAGCAGGCGCGCGCGTGCTCCGTTGGCGCCCGGGGTGGCTGTCACGGCGACGGTGACTCCAGCGGGTGCTGTCACGCTGGGGGAGGCTCCGCCGGTTCCCTTGGCCCGCCGCTTGCCTCGCTGCGCGACACACGCGTCACTCACTGCCCTACCACCCCCACATTGTACGTCTACGCGAGTCGCGCGTGCGATTCGCGTTCTGTCCTAATCCTGTGACGTTTGAATCAACGTCTCGTTTTGTGTGTGACTTTGAGGTTGAAGTGATATGTGTCCTTAAACTCTTTATACATGTGTAAATAAATGACTAATGCAGTCACACTTTCAACAAAACAAACAGCACTGTGTTAATTTACTGTATAAAAGTGTACAAAACATAAGACAAGTAAATCGGCCTTTGTCATAAAATGTACTGCTATCTTGTGCACATGCAAGCGATTGTAAAACTTCTAAATCTTGGCTAATCTATATCTATATAATATTGTGGTAGTAGATTCATGTAACACATATAAATGGACAACATAAATGATTATGAACCCCGAAAAGTTTAACGGACAAATGTGATGGTACGACAATGTCAAAAATGTTGCGATCTATGAGAAAATGCATGGCACCATTTTCCACACATAAGATACACAGAACATAAATAAATAAACTCCGATAGTAACTTGTATCTCACACATATATAAGAAAAACCCACTCAAGTCCAAAGCTTTTTAGACACGGACAAAGTATTGCATGATCACTCAAAAAATTCTTTCTATGTTGTCGCAAAACAGTCAAAACATGCAAATAAATTCAATTTGAACCGTGCTGGTCATTTGCGCTCGTACAAAATAAACGTTTACTGTGCTGGTCTTTTCGATGGAACAGCCTACATGCAAACTGGTGGAAAAAAAACTCTATAGTGAAATTGAATCTACTCGTGGAAATATTTAGGAGATCAAGTCGAACAAACGGTGACACTTACGTCGGTGACCTCCACGATCTCGCCCGTGCTCTCGTCGATGACGTCACCGTAGCACACGCCCGCTATCGAACATTTGTTGAACGTCATAATGTTCTGCGTTAATGTGCCGGTTTTATCGGAAAATATGTACTGGATCTGACCTGAAATAGACACAATACATATAAAACATTGAATCAAACAATAGAATAATAAATAAGAAGTAGGATACATTAGGCGGCCTTAACCTTATAAAATTCAAATTTTATTTATTTCAATCAGGCTTAGTATGCTGGCTAAAAGTAGTATTAGGCTTAAGATGCTGGCTCAAGACCGTTTTGTTTGGAAGTCCATGCAAGAGGACGTCCATCGGCTGATAATGATGACGATGAAGCTTAGTATCTTCGTAACAACCTTCCATGCAACCATAAACTTAGGAAAATATTGTAGAGTAATGGATATTCTTCATTAGTGCGGTGCGATGCAATTGCGTCATCGCAACAGCACTCTAAAGCATTATATGACACACGACGTCGCAACGCAATCAAACTTTTTATTTCCACCGGAACGAGATCTACGTGGATGATACGGCAGAGCTGAGCTAACAACTAATATTAAAGTTCGGCCGCTCAGAGATTGCGTTTCTGAAAGGTTGTAAAATAAGAGAGAAAAATGAGGCAATTTTAATTGAATACGTTCGTCCCATTCGCACGACCGACAGAAACGCAATCTCTGAGCGGCTGGACTTTAGAATGAACATTTACAAATATAACAATACCTAATTCCTCGTTTAAGGTTGTGGTGCGCGCTTTGGCCGCTGTCCCAGACTTTTCGTAGTACATTTTTTCATCCCAATTTATTAAGAAACTCTGTGCGAATCTTATTACCTGAAAAAAAAACAAGTCTTTAGTCAAGTAAATAATATGATTTACCAAAAGTATGACAAAATAAAACTTAAAGCTAACAACTCTCCCACTCACTGACGTGCAGAACACGCACATCGACAGCAGGAACAGCACTATCTGTGCACGTCACTAGCGTCACATACACGCCTCCTTACCTCGACGGAGACGTAGAGCGATATAGGCACGACAGTGTTCATGACGATGGCGTAGGAGAAGAAGACGAGCAGCGCGATGACGATGGCGCCGGACGCGGGCTCGGCCGGCACCAGCGTGTCCCACGGCAGGTACGCCTGGAAGTAGCGCCCCACCAGCCACTCCCACACGCCGCACGCCACCGTGCAGAACACGCACATCGACAGCAGGAACAGCACTATCTGTGCACGTCACTAGCGATGCATACACGCCTCCTTACCTCGACGGAGACGTAGAGCGATATAGGCACGACAGTGTTCATGACGATGGCGTAGGAGAAGAAGACGAGCAGCGCGATGACGATGGCGCCGGACGCGGGCTCGGCCGGCACCAGCGTGTCCCACGGCAGGTACGCCTGGAAGTAGCGCCCCACCAGCCACTCCCACACGCCGCACGCCACCGTGCAGAACACGCACATCGACAGCAGGAACAGCACTATCTGGGGGCGCACAACACTACAGCTACAGACACGCTCTTAGAGTAACTTCAATTCACACGAAAATATACTCGAGCATCCTTATTATCGCAGTGATTTTGTTGATAAAACTTTTTTTTCTTCCTGATCTTGGTCTTGTGTTCCATCACAGAACTTAGCCTTTTGACTTTTTGACGGCCTCCGTGGCGCAGTGGTATGCGCGGTGGATTTACAAAACGGAGGTCCTGGGTTCGATCCTCGGCTGGGCAGATTGAGATTTTCTTAATTTGTCCAGGTTTGGCTGGTGGGAGGCTTCGGCCGTGGCTAGTTACCACCCTACCGGCAAAGACGTACCGCCAAGCGATTTAGCGTTCCGGTACGATGCCGTGTAGAAACCGAAAGGGGTGTGGATTTTCATCCTCCTCCTAACAAGTTAGCCCACTTCCATCTTAGACTGCATCATCACTTACCATCAGGTGAGATTGTAGTCAAGGGCTTACTTGTAAAGAATATATAAAAAAAAGACATTTCCTACACAGGAAAGAAGTATACCTACTACACATATTTAATAGGTGAAATGTCATTAAGTTAAGTCTAAGGTTGTCAAACATACTATATTTACGAATATATAGCTAATTCTGAAAAAATCTATATTTAGGTTAATAAATGTTGATAAACCTAGTTACGGCACTGTCTATAGCAAGACTCAGCATAGTGTGAACAAAGATCGCAGTTTGTGTACGACACACTAACGGCCAGTTTCTTCATCGTAAGTAACAGTCAAAGTAACGTCATAAAGCAAAATTGACGGCCTTAATCACGGAAAAATAAAGTCTTCTTTACTACTCACTACTTTAACTGTTACTTTAGCTTTACATGAAGAAACTGGCTGTAAGACAAAGTGAGCCGACAGCTGACTTTACATAATACATCTAAAAGTCCCACTTACCCCTATAATAAGAAAATTAAGTAGCCTATCTATACTGGTGCGCTTGAACTTGGTCTTGCCCGAGTTCTGCATGAGCTTGGTGTCCTTGCCAGCGAACACCACCACGCCGTAGCACCACGACGTGTTGCGCAGCACGCACCCACGTAACAGGATCTTGTCGTTGTCCAACGAGAAGTGCTGCTCGCGCCAGCTCAGCGTACCTGTACGAATAGTTAGACGAATAGTGCTTTAGACAACATGATTGAAGTAAAACATCTTTAAAAAATAAAACAATACGTAAAAGAGAAACTTGAAAATTAGTAACGGTTAATAGTGCCATCTCTCGTGTAGGACTTGTTTTACTTGTTTGAAGCGGGCTAACTTGTTAAGAGCCGGCTTGTTTGCTGGTAGGGTGGTAACTAGTAACTAGCCACAGCCGAAGGCTCCCAGCCAGCCAGACCTGGGCTAATTAAGAAAATTTAAATCGGCCCAGCCCGGGATCGAACTCAGGACCTCAGTTATGTAAATTCACTACGCATACTATTGGAGGCCGTTCTTGCCACTAGTGGTAGACAACGTATTTCTCTCTTCACAAGAAATATCCTTGACGCATCCTTATGAGCCTACAGGAGTCTGTTACAAAGAGTAGATTTTCTTAAATAATAATAAAATAAAGTTTCCAAAAAAAACGCGATGATAATCTATACTAATACCTAGATACTATAAAGAGGTAAAGTTTGTGGTATTGTAGGGGGTAATCTCAGGATCTACTAAACCAATTTTGAAAATTATTTTAATACTAATAAGCCACGTTATTTGTGAGTATCATAGGCTATATTTTAGTCCCGTATTCACACGGGAACAGAAACTACGCGGGTGAAACCGCGGAGTGGCGACGAGTATCAGATAAAAATATACCCGTCTTGGTATTGATTCATTGTTTCCATTCAAATCTTTCAGCTAACAACAATGCGGCTATAGGTATAGAAGGAAGCGACTCACAAAGCAATCGCGATGCCGTCAATTACATTCTAATTCTGCATCAAACTATCGCTTAGTTACGAAACCGCAAATTGCAGTGTGTGCGGTATATTCTGCAATATTCTTGCGCTTATCCGATGTTGCAAGAGGAGATGCGAATAACATTTGCGACGAATACTATATCTACTTATGCAAATTACTTTAATAAGAAAACTCATCATCATCATCATTATCAACCCATATTCGGCTCACTGCTGAGCAAGAGTCTACTCTCAGAATAAGAGGGGTTAGGCCAATATTATGTATGTTTGATAAGTAAATTCATTTACTTGTAATATAGTATACCCATTAACCTCTTATAATAAAAGGACGCACAATCATGTAGAAAATTTTACTTAAATACCTAAAGGCTTTTAAATATAGTCCAATATTCAATAAAATGCCAAATTCAACCTTAAGGATTGAGTTTAAGGTTGAATTTGCAAATGTGACTACTTGAATTGAGTGCCAAGAAGTTGTGTTTGACACTCATTGAGTGGGAACGTTTTTTGGTCGCTGATTGTGAAAAACATTAAAACCCATGATTTTATATGCGGGTTTACCCTAACTAATTATTAAGTTTTTAAAGAATACAATCTGATTATATTTTATTGTAATTTCCGTAAGTAGATTTAAGATACTTATTAAGATATTTAAAATTACTAAGTATTTATCAAAGGAATATAAATATTGCTTCTGTATATTAAACCTCGCATCAAAAACAAAATACACACAGCGGAAATGTAATGTTTGTCTCATACGACTTATTTGCGACATCGATTGTATTTAGATTAACTTCGACGTCTGCAACGCAAACAATTTCCGCCTATTCTTGCATAATTGCACCAGCTGTTAAGGAACAGGACGTGTATAGATAGATACACATATTCGTATATGTACATTGAACACATATTACTATATCGTTATAGCGTTTATGTACAATATAGATAATATTTATTCCTTATAGAGCGGAAAATACAATGAATCATCCAAGTTTCTCATCGTTTTATTTACCTACTGAGAATTCCAGCAAGTTATAAGTAGAAATCGACGATATATATATACGATATATAGCTTTTCAAGTTCGTTCATGACACTCCCATAATATGCGGGCGACGGGCGGAAAAACTGCGCGGGTGTGAAATCGTGCGTGCGGGGAAGTGAGGTGCATCAGTCGTGGGTTTTTCAAGCATCGCTACACGCCCCCCGGCCCGTGCGGACCATCCGGAGTGTTACGAATGAATTTAATAATAAAATTAATTGTACTTGTGGTCTTTAACAATTTTATTTATTTTATTTTATTTACCTTGCCCAATTTCATGGGTCTAGTTTAACGGGAGTTACCCCAAAGGTTACATCAAGGGATGTGTCAAAATATGCGTTTTTTGCTGAATAAACCGGCCATATCTTTTTTTTAATTATATAATTTACCGTAGACTTGAGTATACGGTTTAAATTTTCAACTTAATACACGCGAGTCTTGACAGATAGACAGACAATCAAAAAAGTGATCATATAAAGTTTCCGTTTTTTCGTTAAATACGAATCCTTAAGAATATTATTGTAAGAAATAAATAAAATATTCTTTGTGTTGCATATTCAGATTGAGACGTTAAGTGTATTGGCTATGGCCATCTAGAATTAGTGCTTTCGTGACCTTTTAAAAGAATTACGTACATTCTGAAGCTATCGTGGCATACTGAAAGGCTAAAAGCTAAATGAATTACGTAAGTACGAGTAGGTACTAACCTTCAAACTTATTAAGTAGATTGTTGGGCGTCTCGCAGACTATCTCTCCGTCGAACACGCCCAGTTGTGCATCGTCCTGGCCCATAGCGGCCGTCTCCAGAAGGCACTGACGACATTTTAAGTTCGTCTCCCTGCAATAACAATACAACATTATGTAAACCTTTACTATACTACAGCCCTACACTATGTGTACTGTTCAAACAACAAACTAATTAAAAATGAGGGTATAAATCGAGTAGCGCTGTATAGTCTGGCAAGTTGATGACACTCCCATGATATGCGGGCGACGAGGGGAAAGACTGCGCGGATGTGAAATCGTGCGGGGAAGTGAGGTGCATCAGTCGTCGGTTTTTCCCTGTATAATATGTATAATTAACAAATTCAAAATAATTAAACAAAATTTTGATTTAATAAAGAACGTGTGAAAAAGCAGACATTTGAACTTGATCTTTAAGCTGTTATAAGATAAGGTTAGGTCAAGAGTAATAAAATTATTAATTACAGATTCATATACTAACACTTGACATCTGCTCGCCGTTTTTTATATCATAGACTAACGGACGATCGCGAATTCGTACGCGTGAAATTCTGTTTTACTCGAATCCCGCGTGAACCATATAAATTTACATGGTTTCAGCATGATTATGGAGCAACATATAAGTTTAGCTTATATGTTGCTCCATAATCTTGGTACTCTATCTTCCAGTGAAAGTCTCAATAAAATCGGTCCAGCCGTTCCAGAGATTAGCCCGGACAAACAGATGGGCAGATTTTTTTAAAAATGGCTTGATTAATGATGTTTTGGTACCATGTAAATAGCTTTAAGCTTTTGAAAAATCTTATTTATTTTGAAATCACAGACATACACTTATTTTATTTATATATTGTATTGATGACGATTTATCAAGTGTCTGCCTGTGATAGCCAGATCTTTGTGATTTTATAAAAACGAATAGTTGGTCAGCCAAAGTAATAATTAATTTATTACTTACTGTAGCTAACTATGGAGTTTGACCATGCCGACGTTGGGAAGTAGCAAGTTTAAAGGGACCACACCTTAACCGTCCAAGTATAAAACGTACATTATAAAAACTAATACACTAAACCTTTCAAAAAAGAAATGTTCAATGAGATATTGTAAGGTGTATACCCACATATTTATATATAGATAGTTTATCTTAGTGCGTAAAGATATAAATTTATATAAACAAACAATGAATCATTGATAGGATCATAGTATGAGTTTCGTGGGAAATGTTAATTAATTATTATCATATCATTATTATTATTAGTAGATGATGTCGTAGTGTTAAAAAAATAATACATGAAAAAGTATACATTATTTTCTATCTTCACACTGAATGAGTCAGACTATGAATAATGGATTTGATATCTTGCCAAATAAATCGTTTGTACTATAGTTTTCAATATTGAAATTTGTCATAGTGTACATAGTATATAATAGTATACCATATGTGTTGTGTATTTCCATCAGTCAACCCCATTCATTAGATACCCATATTGAGGGTATTGTGAAAACGTCCTATTTATTTGATACCCATTTTAAAGGAATATGTAAAAATATGTAATCCACCTTTTTGTGACAACGGCCATATTGGACCGATTTCCATCACATATGTATAGCTAACAACTAATCTAAACTAATATTATAAAACTGAAGAGTTTGTTTGTTTGTTTGGTTGAATTTGAAAAATTATTTCTATGCTAGATAGCCCATTTATCGAGGAAGGCTATAGGCTATATATTATCCTCGTATTCCTACGGGAACGGGAACCACGCGGCGTCAGCTAGTTCATCTATAAAGCAAAAATACGAAATCGCTTCATGCGTTCGGGAGCTACGATGGATGGATGCATGCGTCTATAAATCAGTCTTTATATTCGAAAATAGAGCCGCGATAGCCCATGGATATGACCTCTGCCTTGAATTCAGGGAGCGTAGGTTCGAATCCGGTCCGGGGCATGCACCTCCAACTTTTCAGTTATGTGCATTTTAAGAAACCGAATATCACGTGTATTGAACGTTGGACGAAAAACATCGTGAATACCTAAGAATTTTCCTTCCACATTAGGCCAGCGTGGTCGACTATTAGCCTAATCCTTGTCATTCTGAGAGGAGACTCGCACACAACAGTGAGCCAAATATGGGTGGTTAATGATGATGACTCGAACTCTAAAAGAACGAGGATCTTACCCATCCAGCTCAGCAGTCTCAATGTAGCAGAGACCGTTGGGTTCCGAGCTGCTGAGCAGCAGGATGTCGGCGGCGACGAACTGGTCGTTCTCCAGCCGGATGACGTCTCCCACCTGAACAGACGCCCACTTCTCCTCCACAAGCTTGCCATTGCGGAGAGTCTTCGCTCTTCTGTGGTTCACTTGAGAATCGTTTTGATGACGTTGCTGCAAGCAAATGCACTTAATATAGTATTCTTCTAAACATACATAAAAGCGAAAGGTCTCACTAGAGCTGTGATAGCCCAGTGGATATGGCCTCTGCCTTCGATTCCGAAGACGCAAGTTCGAATTTGGTCCAGGCCTTCAACTTAACAGTTATGTGCATTTTAAGAAATTAATTATCACGTGTCTGAAACGGTGAAGGAAAAACATCGTGACTCGCATGAAAACCTGCATACCTGAGAAAGTTCTTCATTCTCCACGTGTGTGAAGTTTGCTTTGGGCCAGCATGGTGGACTATTAGCCTAACCCCTCTCATTCAGAGAGGAGACTCGTGCTCAACAGTAAACCGAATATGGGTTGTTTATGATGATGATGATGATGGTTATTAATTACGCAATATCAAAAACCGACTGATCTTGACATACAAAGATGAAATTTGGTAGGAAGGTAGTTTGTAGTTCGTAGACGATCGCTAAAACTGATTTTACGAGAGGGTCAGTTTAACGAGGTCTAAGGGCGGACGCTAGTAGGCAATACCTATATATTTTTTTAACATGAGCAATACTTTCTCCCAACTTAAAAGAATTCATGACCCTTTTCCCTGTAAGTAAAAAATTCAACTGTTCTAGCGATTAGCCCGGACAAACAGACAGACAAAAATTTTAATAATTTTGTTTATATGTTAATATAGTGTAAATAAGTATAGGGACTTTGACTACACTAGACTAGACTTTGCGACAGGGTCGGATTAAGGAGGTCCAAGGGCGGGGGAAGTCGCGGGCGTCCGCTAGTGTACTGATATGAATAAAACACTTACAAAGTCGTCGTAAGCGTCCTTGACGGCAGTGAGGGCGAGTACCCCTATGAGCGGTATCGCGGTGGTGATGGGCGTGAGCGACGAGATGGCGGGTATCAGCTGCAGCACCAGCAGACACAGGAAGTAGAAGTTGGCCAGCCGCTGGAACTGCTCCAACAGGTTCAGTGGCAGGAACGTTATGATCGAGTACTTCGACGTCTTGATGTAGTTGTTCTGTGACAGTCAAAACGAATTTTTTTAGAAAAGTCTGTTTTATACAGGGTGCTCGGGAGTTTTTCCCATAACTCTAGGGTTATATTCTTTAACAAAAAATTATTCAAAATGTTCAAGGAACATGTGTTCTAAAATGAATATTTTCGGAGTAAATAATATTTCTTTTAACATGTGTATGGGACACATGTTAAAAGAAATATTATTTACTTTTTTTTTAAGCATCCTTATAGTAACGACGTAGCCTAGTGTCACAGTATACATATTATATCTTTACTCTGCTATTGTCTTATTGTTTTACGTATTTTAAAATGCAACGATAGATAAAGACGTGTGTAACATGGATAGTCGGAATTATTTGAATTATTCGCCTTTCATCGAGACCGAAAAGCTGCTGAAAGAGCCGTGATAGAGGCTATATGACAGAAAACTTCAGTGCACAGAAGTATGAAAGATGATGCCTGGGCCCAAGGACCTTTGAAAAAGACCTTTGTACTGTTTGTGTTTTGTGCCGCTTTTAAAGCGAGAAAATCTGCATACCTAATCTAATAATAATTATTATTGCCGTACTATTTGATATAAGCTTCAACTAGAAAATAAACCAACCAAACTCTTAGGCTGCCAGTCTACCAAAGCGGAGCGAGGCAGCGGAGCCGAAAAACGGAGAAATATTAACCAATAGGATTGCACAACATATCCGCTCCTCTTAAGAGTTAATTTAAAAATGTATATAAAACCGGTAAACGGAGCGGGGAATCTCCTAAGGGGAAGCGGAGCGGACAAAGTTTCTTCGGGAAGTCACTTTTCTCCGCTCCGCATTAATCCGTTTCTCCTCTACGCTCCGCTCTGGTGGACAGGCAGCCTTACCAAGAACTTATTAACCCTTGTCAAACACAGCTTCGGCAGCAGTCTACGATAGATTAATCAACCAATGAAATCGGTTTCTTATTAGTTGATTTTTCTTATCCTATCACTCATCTTCTGAGCTCAACTTTACATTAGTTTATTTTCATTGAAAAATAGCTTAGCTTCGATAAATATTTTGATTGAAAACTAAACTAAATAGTAGCATTTCTACATGCCCACCATGCCATCGTACATGTAGCCGTATTATGATAAATTGATAATACGTCAACGACTACTTCCCTTGGATTTATTATAGGATTTACTTTATTGCTCCCGTAGCAGACTAAACGTAGGCGTCCAGAGATACGCATTATACAAATCAGGCGCATTGCATCAAACGGATTTTAGTATTCATTGTATACAAAGTCATACAAATGCGTCCACTGATCGGCATCGTACGGATCACATCGAATGGATTTTATCTACCGTAAAATCAAAAGTCCATCTGATGCGATGGGTCCGATACGTATGCGGATATGTGGACGTCTACCATTACATGGAAGGAATCAACATATTAAGAACCTCAATGTAGCATTAAGATTTAATCAAATTAATCTATACTAATATTATAAAGAGGTAAAGTTTGTAAGTTTGTAAGTTTGTAAGTTTGTAACAATTTTTTGAAATGGGGTAATCTTCGGAACTACTGGACGGATTTCAAAAATTCTTTCACCAGTAGAATGCTACGTTATCGGGGAGTGCTATAGGCTATATTTTATATTTCTATCATATATAACTACTGAGATATCGCGGGTTTTCTCTTACAGGTCAGACCGAAAAACTTACTTATTCGCATGCGCTGCCTCAACCATTGCGTATAACTGAAATAAATGTATGGAGGCTTTTTGAACCTTTAAAAGTTCTACAAAAAAGTCCGCGACACCATATATCTATCTTTTATATTTTAGCAGATATAGTACCTTTAGTACTTTAATAAATTATTTAAATTTTAAACTAAGGTTTACGTCATTATTTACACAACTAAACTTAAATCCTTATCAAAATAAATGATTTAATAATCACAAGGATATTATAGAGATAAGATTTGCCCTTTACAGTATGTTAATTAGTTATATAGTTTCGGAGATAATACAAAATTTCTGAAAGTCGCAGAAATGCCGCTATATGACGCCCCGCGGTTTCAATTACGTGGTTCCCGTTCCCGTATGAATATCAGGACCAAACATAGCCTATGACACTCGCAAATAATGTAGCTTTCTATTGGTAAAAGAATTTTCCAAATCGGTCCAGTAGATCCAGAGATTACCCCCGACAACCACACAAACTTTACCTCTTTATAGTATTAGCATAGAAGTCGCTTGGGAAATTATAGTCTTTTGGTCATAGCACCACGCACAAAAGGCTGGACCAATTTTGCTGAGGGTAGGGATAGGATAGAGGTAGGGGTAGTGTAGGGTAGGGGCAAGGTAGAGGTAGGGGAAGGATATGGAACGTATAGGGTAGGGTAGGGTGGGGGTAGGGTACGGGTAGGGTAGGGGTAGGATACGGGTAGGGTAGGGTTAGGGTAGGGATAAGGTAGGGGTAGGGAAGGGTTAGGGTTAGTGGTAGGGTAGGAGTAAGGTAGGGGTAGGGTAGGGGTAGATTAGGGGTAGGGTAGGATAGGGTATGGATAGGTTACGGGTAGGGTTAGGGTAGGGTAAGGTGGGGGGAGGGAAGGGTTAGCGTTAGCGGTAGGGTAGGAGTAAGGTAGGGGTAGGGTAGGGTAGGGTAGGGTTGGGTAGGTTTACGAACAGGGTAAGGTAGAGGTAGAGAAGTTTACATCAATTTTTACGTGGACGAAGTCGCGGGCGTCCGCTATATATAATAAAGAAAAAAGTCTGCTGGTGTTGGCATTGACGTGATACGGATAAACTAAAATATGTTTTTTATCTATACTAATAACATAAAAATAGGTAAATGAAATGAAAACGTATTGTTTTAACAAGTTTACTTTTAACTGATTGGGCTGGGATCTTATTATCTCTATTATGTGCTAAACCTGTATCAGAAGGCTCTTCCATGACGTATAATAATAATTCTAAAACAATAATAATAATATCTATAAAGTAGGTAATACATAATCCTACTAATATTATAGACGCGAAAGTTTGTATTGATGTATGTTTGTTTGGGTGTTTGTTACTCTTTAACGCCGCCACTACTGAAACGGTTTGACTGAAATTTAGAATGGAAATAGATTCTACTTTTCATCCTGGAAAAATCCGTGGTTCCCGCGAGATTTGCGAAAAACTAAATTCCACGCGGACGAAGTCGCGGGCGTCCACTAGTATATTATAAAACGTCTAAAACTCACGTTTTATAATATATTGGAGACATATATAGATACAACGTTGGAGTATGCCCGACTAGTTTCGAACCCAACATTTTAACAACAACTCCAATGAGTTGACATGAGTCAATGAGTCCAATGAAGATGACATTCATGAACCGTCAGATAGTGTTATGTAACGGAACCTTCACTCCCCATCCCTCAGCCTCTCTCCCAACGCGCGCTGCGAGCGGCTGCGGGCGCCATCGCGTCGCAGTTTGGATCGTGCCACGTTGCAAGAACCAGTTCATGACTGAGGGCCCCGTATGGGTTCGAATCTAGTCCATACATACATACGCATGGCATACATAATAAATTAATAACAAAATTTGATTATTGCACTTAAAACTTGTTGCACTAAGTCTCAAACATTAGCAAAAATATTTGCAAAACAACTGCGAACGACCACATAACGACGTTTGGATATTATATAAAATATCCAATATGCTACTCCACATATAGCAGCTTCATTGAGAAATTTAGCAAAACTCTAAAATAAACTGTATCTGTGCCAAGAAAACACCCTATATGACACATGGTTCACACAATGCGGACTGCATATGGTAGCAAGTTTAATTTAATTTTTATATTTACGAGTGGATTAGTCGTGTAAAACTATGATTTCAAGTAAACAAAAGTGTTCTGTGCACGCAATTTTGTTTATTACTATTATTTATGTAAACTGTAACAGACCTTCTAAGACCTTGTACTAACTACGAGTATTATATACATATTATGTGGTAGTTGGTACTGAGTATTATACCTACCATACTAATTTCCAGTTCTACAAATAAGATGACTGGGAGTTCAAAGGGATAATCTTTAAAACATTCATAGAAGCCTTTGATAACCAGGCTTTTGTCATTTTATAAAAGTCAAAAAATTGTTGCGCATGCTTATAGCATATAGGTATAGCCATACATACATATACATATAGTTTGTGGAAGCCTTTCTTTCTAATATTCATTATATACCTATTAACTTTTAAATGAGCGAATTAGTGGTATCAGTGGATACAAACCGTTAGGCAATAAATTAAGCTATGCTAATATTATAAAGCTGAAGAGTTTGTTTGTTTGTTTGATTGAACGCGCTAATCTCAGGAACTACTGGTCCGATTTGAAAAATTTTTTCAGTGTTAGATAGCCCATTTATCGAGGAAGGCTATAGGCTATATATTATCCCCACATTCCTACGGGAACGGGTACCACGCGGGTGAAACTGCGCGGCGTCAGCTAGTAATAAATAACGCAAGTTAAAATATTGCAACAAACTCACTTGAGTTACGTTACGACGTTTGTTGTTTTCGTTAATATGTGCGATCCTCATTAGTGTGTTGCGTTGCATTGTGGCAACGAATAAACGCATTGTATGCCAACACTTGCGACTACTCAATGCTTAAATGTATGCCATTAAAAATATAGGTACGGAAAACGACGCAGCGTCGTCGCAACGTAACATAAGCCACTAACGAGGTATCGCTCGAAAGAAACCACTACCGTTAGGTAGTTTAAGTTTAAAGATAAACAAGTATAACAACAAAAAAAGTATTTTATATTCTATTCTATTTCTAAATACAAGCTAAATAATAAAAGTAACATCAACTTACAGCGTAGCGGAACTGCGCGTTGTATTCTCTGTTGTTCGCTTTGATTCTCCGTTCATTCTCTGCAACAAACAACAATTCAAGCTCAAGCGGTTGTCGCTTTATGGAAGTTGATCACAATTGTACGAGTGGAAACTTTTACAAAGAGCGGAACGCATTAAGTTTTCGATTGCCACTTTGGAAAACCCTATCTGCAAGGTGTTGTGGCTACGGAACAACAATGTTGTGCATTTGTGTCAGCTATTTTAGTATCCATAACACAGGCAGGTGCGTAGCTAACGCTGTATCAGCCGTATCAATGATACGGGCCCCGTGGACTACAAGAGCCCCTCATGTGTGAAAGCAAAAATTTGTAAAAAGTTTTTTACAATATTACTTTTTGGTGGTGCTTCCCGGGAAAAAAACTGCAGAAATGACAAAAGTGAAAAAAAAACAATACTTTGTGGTGAAAGAGTTAGGGTAGAGTCAATCAAAAACTAAAGAGATTTTTCGGGATTTGCCGTTCGTCTTTTGCTATTTTCTAAATTGGCTTAGGTCTGATCTAATGAATCGGCCTTGGCTAGTTACAATTTATTACAAATATTTATCGTTCCAGTACGATACCGCGTAGAACCCGACAGAGATATGGGTAGATTAAACTTTTAAATACTTCTTTCAAGTAAGACCGCTTTCATCTTTTTCTGCATCGTCACATAACATCACGTGAGAGTTGAGACCGCAGTCAAGGACCAACATGTCATTAAAAAAATAATACAATGCTTGTATGTCTCATTATAATACATACATTGTTCAATTGAATAGTTAAGGTGCTAATAGACTTGAGCATTCACTTGTAATGTGCATTCGTGCGAATGTTACATCATAGAAGAATACGATAACATTTTAGCGAGCATTCTATAAAGCGTTCTGGCGAGCATTCTAGCGAGCAGATTTGCAGACAGCAGACATATCTTTGCCGAGCATAGAATAGAGCGTTCGCTACAACCCTCAAGATGTTCGTAGCAATATTTGGCTCTATGCTTGGCTCAGTTCGTTGTTCAGTTCGACAAATATAAAAAGGCGAATGCTCGATGTTCTGTTACAAATGAATGCTCAAGTCAATCAGCACCTTTACGTGTTAGGGTTTCGATTTGATGATTCACATATTATTGTTGATCAGCAAAATGCTTAGCTACTGTTTTGCTAATCACCATCGAAACCACAACAATAACTTACGGTTGATTAAGGTTTTGTGGTTATTTTTAACAAGTCATTATACCAAGAAGCACCTAATAACAAACAATGAAAATATGAGAATTATAAAATTAATTAAACATACGTATTCAAGGACTTTTTCGCTGACTGTTACTAGGTACTAGGTATCTACAATTTGAGTTATTACAAGATTTTATATCAAGACTTGGAAGGTTAATGAGATAACCTTACTGGTGCTCGATTGGACTTTTTGGAATTAGCTTTTTGGATTAATTGTTCTGTGGTATTAGCTTAGGAACCATAGCCGCCTTTTTTGCCTAAACGCCACCAAAAAATCCTTTTTAAAAATATGTGTAAAATCTATACTAATATTATAAAGCCGAAGAGTTTTTTTATTTGCTTGAACGCGCTAATCTTAGGAACTACTGGTGAGATTTGAAAAATTCTTTTAGTGTTAGCGAGGAAGGCTGTAGGCTTTATTTTGTCCCCGTATTCCTACGGGATCGGGAACCACGCGGATGAAACCGTGGGGCATCAGCTAGTCATATATAAATTTAAATTCCGTTAACCTATTTCGTTTTGAAAGTCTGATGAAATACCGCAAACGACGCGGCAGTAAATATTACAGGCTTATAAATAAAGTTCATACTGTACGTATGAGTGGGTTCATATATCGAATTATAGCACGCCACAGTCAATGGTGGCGTGCTGTCCTGCTACTAATGCATTAGACTTACAGCCTGCGGTGACCAGATATTTTACAAGAAAAAATCCCTTGAGGACTTCTGCCGATTTGGGCAGGGCGTTTCCGTTTCGCACGGACTAAACGACCTCCTGACTCCGAAGTCAGCATGGTACCACGACACATTCGAATACCAACTCTCTAGCTATTTTCTTTCCTGTTTTTCTCTTCTCTCCTTTAATCCATTCCATATCCATATCCTCATCCTGCCATTCTTGCTCACTGTACAGCACGGACAATCCATTTCTTTTGGCCTGACATTTGAGTCACTCACACTCGTCGTTCGCTCGTTTGCGAAATGTAAAACCTAACGAAAGCCGGGCAAGCCGGACACCGTTTATTTTGGCCGTTTATATAGAAAAGCCTAACTATGTCCGGCTTTATCCGGACATCTGGCAACACTACTTATCTATGATAGGAGCATAAGCTACCTAACTTTCTTTCTTCATAAAATGCGGTATGTCTGACTCTCGCAGGATTTAAGTTCGTATGCCGTATACGTGAGCGGGTAAGTTACACGGCTTCCTCAGTTCGCTGCAACTCCAAACATGCAATAAGTTCTACTTAGTTGAACTCGATTGCGTAGTTCACAGGTCACCTTATAGTATACGAAAGTAAGTACCTAACACCGATCTAGATCTGCTATCTGGATAAGTTTATAGTGGTTCGCGCCAAATAACGCCGTAATAAACATAAAGTTCTTTTACCTTTTCTAAGCACCTAAACCTAAGCGTTTGTAACTATTCTTGGTATTCCTAATGTTAGAGTATATTTTGTTGCTTAAACATAGGATATGACTAGCGGACGCCCGCGACTTCATCCACGTGAAATTCAGTTTGACGCAAATCCTGCACGAAGCATGAATTTTTATTTTAGCCTATAGAGCAACATACTCGTAAGAGTATGTTGCTCTATAATCTCCTCTGTCTTTCATTAAATGTCCCATTAAAATAGATTCAAAGATAAACAAAAAGACTGACACACAAAAATTTAAAAAAGCTTGTTTGTGATTTGGTCTCGTGTAAATAAAATGAGAAATCACCGTATATTTAGTAAAACATATCAACATCTAAAAGTTAGGCTCCTACCATAAGCCTCCGCTATAAGTCAAAGTCATAGATCATTTATTTCAATTAGGTTTAGCTTACAAGCACTTTCGTAAAGTCAGGTAATAATATTATCAGATAACGGTAATAGTAATTGGTCGAAAACTTAAAATTAAAGATACGAGGGTTTCAAACGCGCTTTGGTCAGAGCAAACAAGAAACTCAGCCAGGGTTTATTTTTTGTTTATCACCATTTTACAAATGTATCTAGAACTATGTACACAATCGTATAGTGCAATCACAGAATATTATTTTTAGTGTGGTGCAATTCAATAACAAGGTATTTCTCAAGGTCAAGGTATTATATCATCTTAATAATCATTACCACTATAATAGGATTTTTCTGTAAGCTTGCACCTAATAAAAACTTTGTACTTATTATTATAGAATGAAGTAGTACGACGAACAACCTATCAAAGACTTATTACTTGCTTTTGTGTTCGATAATTGCCTACATTAATTGCCTCCCTTATAGAAAGAAACCAATAAAATAGCTACAGTGAAGCTTTATGAACCCTTGCTATTTCAAGAACAAGTCATATAAAAAATATACAACACAGAGTTGAACCTTAAAATGGAAGGTTTACTGGCTGGTGACGTCACAGCGTCGCGGCGGGCGCCGGGCGACAGAAATATCATTTCATTGTTGCTATTTAAGTGGTGCCATTTACGGTCTAGCGTTTAAATGGAATATGTTTCTGCCCATTAACTCTTTTATCTGCAACTTACTCGTATATCGTTCGTATTCCCTTGCAATGTAGACTGTTGTAAACCGTAGTATAGTATAGTAAACCATACTTGCTTACCTGAGAATTTTCTTAATTGTCTACGTGTGTGAAGTCTGCCAATCCGCTTTGGGCCAGCGTGGTGGACTATAGACTCTCGACTACTGGACTATTGGTCTCTCATTCTAAGAGGAGAGTCGTGCTCAGACATTCATCATCATTAAAATTCTACTACTCCTGTAATTATACCCAATAATACGAAGAAATAAATGAAAAAATAAATAAACACTTATTATTTCTACAAGACAGCTTTAGACATTTAAACTCTATATGTATATTTATGTAGCGTCTATAAAGATAAAGACGTAACCTTGCACTGAAAGGTAACTGAAAATTAAAACTTGCTTTCAATCTTATGCAATACAAACACAATATGTGATTGTGTAGAAGTTGTCAGGTAGTCTCGGAACAATAGGAGGTCATCACATAATCATTCCGAGACTTAGTCGCTAACTATGGGCCTATGGATAGAACGAGCTATGCTAGAACGAGAATCGAATTAGAAATTCAGGAGATCCGCAGAAAAACCAAAGTTGCCGACATAGCTCAACGAGTCACGAAAAAGGCGGCTGGAAATAGGCGGGACCACGTAGTTCGTTGAGCTGGAATGGCGACCCCGCACAAAGTAAAAAGCGCAGTGTTGGTCGACCCCTCACCAGGAGGACTGACGACATCAAGCCATCGCTGGGACTCGCTGGATGGGGGCGGTTCAGGATCGTGATGTTAGGAAGTACATATAAAGGCCTATGTCGAATGCAGTGAACGTCCACCGGCTAATATGATGATGATGATGATGATGTTTGATGTAGATTTAATTTTAACTTGAGTAGTCTTGATTGATTTTGGTAGATAAAAGGTTACTGGTTCACATTGAAGACTGAATTTTTAATTAAAACTTACAGAGCACATTTTGTATAATATGGTTTTATTCACCATCTTGGGAAGAGAGAGAGAACCAGGCGCGCGCGAGAAGGAGACAATGTGTCGTGTGGAAACAGTATAAACAGTATATTCTATAGATATTGCATAGATGATACACTATGCGACATCAAAATACACCTCAAACGTTAAAAACATTATATCAACACGAATTAATAGCAATTAGTGTAACACGAATCGATGCCGTATAAAGTCGCAGATGCAGCACCTAGCTGGTTAGGCTTAAAATAACTTAATCGGTTAATCCTAGACACGTCTAACTAGGTTATGGCCTCCCACCCGACCCTCTCAGCATTATAAGGTACTAGTTTTGCCTGCGACTATGCCTGTGCTATTTTCGCGCACTTCTGTACCTATTAACTAAAATAAGTAATTTTATGATAATGAAATGGGCTTTTCGATCTGGATTAAACTTATAAGCTATTTGTTTCCTAAATAAATAAACGAATATTTCAAAATATATTTTAAAACATTAACTTATAATTCAAATACTCCAGCAATCATAGATTTACGATTTGGTATAAGTACAAATAGTGTTTGTCAAAATAAAAGCAGATATTTTTTATTCGATCTATGTAGGTTAGTTTAAGGGTTCCTACTTCCGTACTTCCTATGGCTATATTTCAAGTCTATCATCAGATGAGCTTCACATGAATCATATTATTGCATTGCAGAATTTTTGAAGGAAAACAATTCCGTTATGTTTGATTTTTGAATCACTTTAACCGTTTACGCGCACGGAGCGCGGAAGCTCTCAAAAGGAAAAAAAATCCCGTTTTTGCTACATTTTTCAATGATGCTGCGCTCCTATTAGTCGTAGCTAGATATAGCCTTTAGACTTCCCCGATAAATAGACTATCCAACACAAAAGTATGTCTTTAATTCAAAACAGAAAGAAGTTCCTGAGGTTAGTGCGATCAACCAAACAAACTCTATAATAGTGACTTGAGTCCACTCAAACGTTTGGAAGAAATTCCAATCGAACTCCCAAGATTTGACCTACAATACCAATAGGGAAAATCAAACAAGACAGAACACAATTCTTATAACGTCATCTCTTCTTCGTTCTCGTCTTTGAAATAAAATATGCAAACGTTTATGATATTACTCCGATTGTATGTATTTGAAGCAAAAAATGTTTGCTCGTCATTCAGCGAGAACTGGTTTGAAGAGGGAGTAACAACCTATTGAATGCTCACGCCCACGCACTCAAATGTGTCTCAGTAAAGTGAGTTTTTTTCTGGTCTCTCAAAACATAATACAGGGACTTAATAAACACTTTGTTGTACTGGTTTTATGAAAACTTTTTTAATAATGTTACATGGAAGCATTATTTAATAAGAACAATAGCCACTGTGTCTAGACATAACCAACATACTCCTAGGCCCTTACCTCTCCAACTAAACAAAGTGGATGGTTAGGAACTTGGGATTATGTATCTAGAGAGGGGGGATATTAACCGTCACTGAGCTACTAATATTAGGGCATCCTTTCACCGTTGAGCTTTATTTAGGTTTTAAATATGAAATAGCCTACACCTCGCCCATGGCCTAGTGATGGGATGTATTCATTATCAGCTTTAACGGCCTACTACTAGTCAGGCCGCCCTCCATATAGGAGAGGGGTATGGGTCTTAGACCCACCAAAACTCAATATCTCATAGCCCAACCCAGGACCTCATGAGCTAAAAACCACAAGCAAAACACTAGCATTCACTATAATAATGGGATACTGAATCGTAACTATTAAGTACTAGACTAGAGAAACACAACAAGTAACAAAAAGATTTAAACACAATTACTTAACCATCTAAAAGCATGAATTTATAAAAAGGAAGGTCAAACTATTTAAGATCTTTGCAGCATGCATTGAAAGAATGTATTTTTATTATACTTTCATTCATTGAATGCCATAAGTAGGTTGTTATGCACAAATGGCCCAAGTTCTTTACAACGCCTCCGTATACAAACCGGATACTGGAGAAAATGAAACCAAAATGAGTAAGGTCCAGACTTGTGCGTGCATAAGATGCTGCGATTACGATAATATAAAAGAAACTTACGAGCAAGGGTGACTTTTTATAATAGAGCATATAAACCGGCATACAGACGTTCAGTTATATCTAATCGACATTTTAATCACAAATAATTTGAAAGAACTCTTCAGTTAAAACTGACACACACTACACACGTACAGAACGGTTCGACTGTTCTCAGTTAAAACTGAACGTCTGAGGCACGGTTAAAAGTAGGCACACGAAAATTTATAAAAAAAATGGGTTTTTAGATATCGATAGATTTGGTGGTTATTGAAATGTTGTGTGGGTATCGGTTTTAATTACTACGATTTTAGAGTAGGTTATTATTCCATCATCATCATCATTATCGACCCATATTTGGCTCACTGCTGAGCTCGAGTCTCTTCTAAGAATGAGAGGGGTTATGCCAATAGTCTACCACGCTCGCTCAATGTTGATTGGCAGACTTCACACACGCAGATAATTAACTTTCCTCACGATGTGTTTCCTTCACCGTTTTAAGACACGTGATATTTAATTTCTTGAAGGGCTCACTACTATTTACATACACATATTAATTTTAATGAAATCAGATGAGTAAAACAAAGATATCCAAAAAAATCTGAAAAACCACAAATATAAAACAAATAGCCGCTTTAAAATTATATAGAACATATCACATTGAATTAGAAAGCCATAAATCTTCGTATAATCATGTTAAATACGATAATGTTACCCCAATTTTCCAATTTCCTGGATACAAGTGACTGTCTCCGTGATTCATCTTAATAGCACGCGGTACGTGCATACTTAAAAGGTTTGAATTACTCAAGTAGGTAGTTAAATGATATGACAATATCTCAATTTAATTTCACTTTATATTGAAACATTAATATCGAAATAATCTCACATGCCTGCAGCGCTAACGGCTTGACATCCGATAAATTTGATCGTGTGTTGGTCGCGATCGGCATGATGGCATGCACATCGCAACCAATACACAATCATGTAAGATTACTTGATCGTCAGTGGCTGTCATTAAATTGTCTATAATAACGAAGTTCTGCAGTCGGTTTGCCGCCTACTATTAACATAATATGTATGTCTACTGACAACGAAGGCACTTTATTTTGCTTTACTTAATTTACAACTTTAAATTAATTTACAGCAAGCAGCCAATGATATTTATAAAATAACATATTGGAAGCAGCTTAAAGTTTAAGCTTAAACTTTAAGGAGTGGAAGGATGCTTGTGCAAACCAATGTCGCCATTTATATCCAAATTCAGACGAAGTATAGGATTTATAATCCTGCGTATTTTTATATGTATAAAGACAACTATTTCAATTAGCTAATGGATTGTTAATTGTTGTACTGGGAAATGTACTGATCCTATGCATGAGGGCGAAAAGTCCGATTTTAACATTGTTATTTGTTATTATAATAATTTCCATCACAGTATCATAATAGAAATATCAGGATTGCGTTTGTAATACACGTGGATGCACGTAATTTGCGCAATCGCGCACGTAACCAGCTTGTGGGAACGTCAATGTTTTGTGTCCGTTCCATAAAGTTATGTTATTATTGTACGGTTTCCTACTAACATAATGTTCGTGCACATTTGGCTAAGGCGATAATCAAACACCTACTCATATTGCATGCGACTTTATGTTTATAGTAGCGCTTAGGTTAATTATATTTGTAGTACGTGTGTGTCAAGTTTCTGTTTGAACTAACTTTTTTTCATAAATACTTGGTGAAAAAAATGTTGACACTAGATCGATAATAAATCTATTCAGCCGCGTGTATTGGAAATGAAGTTGTTCAGAGTCAAGCACTTCCTTTCTGTGTTGGTCGACCAGGTGGACTGATGACATCAAGCGAGTTGCAGGAATTCGCTGGATGCAGGCGGCTCAGTATAGTGATGTTTGGAAGGCCCTACAAAATGCCTATGTCTTGCAGTGGACGTCAATCGCCTGATATGATGAAGATGATTCCTTTCTTATTAACTAATGAAAAGCTTGTCTTAGGGCTCACGACTCGCAATTACCTCAGAGGGCAACACATTCATTAATTTTTTTTGATTTATGATGGTAGAACGCTATTATGATTCATTGAAATTTACTTTTTTTACAGTTCAACCATAGACTGGTCATCACGCAGCATCTTACAGCGGCGGATGGTAAAAATTTAAAAATCTGGGGTTTTACTTTTAATTTATGTAAAAGACTCAATTGGTAATTAATCACAATTGCAAACTGGCATCCTTCGGAGAGATCACTCCAAAAGTATTTAACTATGCACAACCGAAACATACCACTAGAGTCTAGTGGTATGTTTGGTCACTAGACAATTCAAACTTGGAATCGAATCCACTTCGAGTACTTATAAGTGATCAAAAAAAAACAAATGGTACCATTTATACATTTAAAGTAATGGCGACGCATTCCTAACATTTCCACTCGAGAAGTTCAAATGGAGGGTAAGGGTGAATTTGAAGTGTACCTACTATTGGCAGATACAGCAGGCCTATTCACTAACTTTGAGTAACTTTACTGGATATACTCCAATTTTACCAACTAGCTATTGTTATTAATTCTTAAGTCACGTGATTTCATATACACTATTTATTTATTGCTATCTGATCAAAATTATTAACTGGAAGCCATAGCTTATGCTTAAAAAGCAAAATCTATAATTGCTACGTGTACCTATAGCGTTTCTAGACATTTTAGTGTACAAGTACATGCTGTATTTATATCGATATGAGATTACAATATAAAAAATGCCATCCAGTGGAAACTGACAGCCCTTCGTGGATATTCCTTTACTGACTACGAAAAAATTCCGTTGCTATTGATTTGAAGTTAATTATAATATGTATTACGTGGCTGGCAGGCTACTATACGCCAAAGTTAGTGAATAGGCCGGCAAAGCTACAGCAACGGTGTACACAGTACAAGGAACGTATAGGCGCGGCGGGCGCCGCAGAGACGACGATCGATTTACTCTCCACTACGTAGTTTGTAACGTTTTCATGGCATTCCACCCAACTCTACCCACATTCATACAGACGACTGAGGTTTGTTACTATTCCTTACTGCCCAAACAAGCTCATGAGGATATATGAATAATAATAATTTAATTGGCACCTCGGTTAATTACATTAACTAACAACTGATTTAAAATAAACAAATACATAAATAATTAAGATAGGTACGGGATGTAAATCGTGATGTGTTTGCATTACATTTATAATTCTTTAATTGAAACCATACCATAACGTAAATATTACTTTCAGCAATCCTAATACTTGCTAATAATTTTTTTTTAAACCGCATTCCATTTAGATCGATTGATTTTGAGAAAATCGTGAACATAAAAACTTCCATACAATTCATTTTTCTCTTTTTTGTAATGTAAGATATATTCAGTCGAATGATAAGCTTAGGTAACCCAGACCCAGGAAAGTAAAGGCCCAGGAAAGAAGAAGCTTAGGTAGGTATATAAAGTTGAATCAATACTTATTGAAAACGCACCTACTTCTATCATCATCATCAACAATCCATATTCGGCTCACTGTTAAGCAAGAGTCTCCTCTCAGAGAGGGATTGGCCTTAGTTCACCACGCTGAACCAATGCGGATTGACAGACTTCACACACGTATAGAATAAAGAAAATTTTCAGGCATGCAGGTTTCCTCACGACGCTTTTCTTTCAAAGTTTGAGACACGTGATATTTAATTTCTTAAAATGCACATAACTGAAAAGTTGGAGGCATGCCCCGGACCGGATCCGAACCTACGCCCTCAGAATCGACGGCTGCCATATCGACTGAGCTATCACAGCTCTTAAATATTTAACTACTAATAGTATAGCTAAGTATCTACTCATAGATAGAGCGGCTTGACAAACTCAAAGTGCGTGAAGTATTACGTCATTCGCAACGCTTAGTTGATCCTTTGACAAACAACAAAAATGTGTCACACGTTAACTAGCAACAATTACACATCAACAAGCACGTCATAAAATTGAATTATGATTTGACAATTAATATTTAAAAGCGAAAGCCTGCGTCGGCTACTAAACTATAAAAGTTTTCAACGGAACCAAAATTTTCGGTATTGATGAAGGAATGTCTTTTAAAAGTAAAGACCTTTTCATTATGTAATCAAGTGACCTAAATCCTGACCGGCATTAAGGATACTTCAAATGGGGTCGATATATTAGGCAAGAATCCAATAAATTTGTATAACATAAGAAATCAAACTGCTTCGTTGGTCAAGTGATTAGCCAATGTGTCTTTGGATCACGAAGTCCGCGAGTCGCGAGTAAAAGCACTTTAGTCTAAAATGGAAACGGGCTTACTTGGGAGAGGCACAAATTTATTCAACCCGTACTTCCAACGGTTTCTACTCGACATCGTATTGGAGCGCTAAATCGCATGGCGGTACGTTTTTGCCACCAGACCAGACGTAACTCGAGACGTGATTAAGAAATTATAAAATCATAAAGTGGCTTGTGCCGGAAAATGAACCCATGACTTCTTTGTTGAAAACTACAGTACTACCAACTGAGCCAGAGAGTTCGTCAAATTGCTTCTCTTGTTATGAAAGTTTCAGTCATAAATCTCAGCCCGGAGGTGGGAAGTTGGTAATGTAACACCCCCGTACCTCGGAGAGCAAGTTAAGTCCGCAGTCATCCATTCCGTCGGTCATTATATCATTAACATCTGATAATAATTGTTAGAGTTGAATATTATCACCCTAAGCCCGCTATCCCGCATTGCAGTAGCGTAGTGGGTCTTAGCTCCAAGTCCCCTTTCCTCTATGGAGGGAGGCTTGTCCCCTAGCCAAGTGGCACGTCGATTTTCTTTCTACGATCGCTAACGCTTCGAAAATTTAAAAGATGTATGGGAATGACATTTGCTATCGACAGGTCACGTGACCAAGATCTGTCATACCCATACATTTTTCAAGTTACCGAAGCGTAAGCGATCGTAGAAAGAGAATCGACGTGCCACTTGGCGAGCGGGCCTGGCCTTGAATAGGTTGATAACGATGACGAATATATAAGCATAGGTTTTCCTGTCGGATCTTGGTAACGTTGTCGCTTGCATTTGTCGGTTTTTCGCGGATAATAGCAAAATCAATAAATTAGTCATTATTTATATAATTAAGAATGTATATATGATTAGAAGGATGCTTTAGTTTGCGGAGGTAAAATAACAACTTCCGCAAAGTAACGTGTGCTTCCAGCAAAAGTTGAGCAAAGGCAGTGGGTTAAAGCTCCAACTCGTCACCTCTAAGATAAAGTAGGCCTGCGCAGCGGTGGGAAATAATTTTACGTTTACGAGTATAATCACGATGAAGTTCGATATTACAGTTGTCGTTTAAAAATGGAACGCAAACACCTGACTTACGAGCAGACGACCTTGTTCTTTATTGTTATGCAAAAACACTTTCATCAACGAGCTGACATTCTTTTGACATGCAACAAGGGGCTTTATTTGGGTATATTTTTGTTAAAAGCTTATACAAATATATCTATGTAACCAATACAAAGATATACTGTCAAACATAACAATACCAATGATATACTGTCTAATTTAATAAAATTTAAGTTACTAAGTATATTTAAACATTGCTCTAAATGGTAATGTCAACTTGTACATATGTTTTCTGTGGTAATGTACACAATTAAAAAAAATGGATATAATAGCTGAATATGAAGCTGTAACACTAAACTGTATGCCCCGATTTTGCTAAATTAGTTTTTTTTGGAATGGCACCCGGAAGCAATTTCAATGACGTATTCACGTCAAAATATCTCTATCCTCATTTAGTGGGAAAATTATCTTCATTCATTTTACTATTATTACCAGCCTATTTTGACCGCCCACTACAAGTCCATCGGCGCTTACATGCGACCAACGAGATAATCACGTGAAGAGAAATAGACAAAATTCAACCAATGGCGCGCAACTGGTAAAACCGCGATCTCTTTCATCAGATTAGTACGAAAGACATGGGACTGGTACAACTCCGACGCTATTGGAGGAAATTTTGTCTATATTTTTTTTCACTGGTCGCATGTTAGTACTCTCTTTGTAGGAAAGGGGAGAAGAGCAAAACCATCACGCTACTCCAATCGCTCACTATTATTATTATCAATGTCAGATATAGCAGACGCCGCGCGGTTTCACCCGCGTAGTTCCCGTTTCCGTGGGAATACGGGGATAAAATATAGCCTGAGACACTGACAGACAATGTGGCTTTCTAGTGGTAAACAAAATCTCCAAATTGGTTCAGTAGATCCAGAGATTACCTACAAACTTTACCTCTTTATCGACCAACGAAAAACAACAAGAAGGTTAATTCGAGATGTATTTTTTTGTATGAACGTGTAACTTTCTACTAACTAGTCCGATTTTGAATTTTTTTTTTAATTAGAAAGGGTATATTACAAATTAAGTCCCATATATAAATTTGGTAAAAAAAATCATCCAACCCTAAGGACATAATTATTATGTATTCTGTGCTCAGGTAGGTACCATTAATTGTAAAGTTAAAGCACGCTTATCTTATAGTGCTGTCCGATTTAAATAATTCCGTCTTCAAACTGATCAATAGGTATGTTATTTTTCCCTTTTTAATTTCGTGGGTAGGTACGTAAATGATTTAGAGTCGGTTGTAATCTATATTAGTATAGATGTATAGATAACTGATGTCTGCTTTGAATCAGTTACAAACTCGACATAATATAGAAAACTTGAAAAAATGTCGCGTCAAGGATAGACCTAATTGCACCCGGCTGATTATATGGACTAACCTCTATCTATGGCTCAAAGCAAACGAGCCTTTATGTCGCATAATGAGATGTTACGTCGCACTTGTATACAACCAAAATGTTATTTATCTAGTGAGTTAAACTTGTTTGAATAGAAGTAGGTTATAGGTAAATAGTCACAGACTATAGTTTATGACAATCCCAATATGTGGAAAATAACGTGGCTCTCTAGTGGTACTACGAATAATATACAACCAAAATGTTACTTATACATATAGTGAGTAAATGTTATACTGTAAGGCCCAAAAGAAAACTGGATAAGTGTACTTACATTTTGTATAGTTAAATAACGTGGCTCTCTATTGTACCATACAATCAAAATGTTACTTATATTATTGTGAGTAAATGTTAGACTGCAAGGCTTTAAAACTGGGTATTATATTATAAGTGTACTTAATTTTTGTAACATAAAAAATGATTATGTAAAGGATTCTGTTATACGAGTAGTTAACAAAAAAAGACGTACTAAGTGATATAAAATAATCTGATATTCCGAGTAGATGTAATAGGGAATAATTTGGCAAGTGAATTTAGTAATTATTAGACAGCAAAATATTGATAGATAATCAATAACAGTGAGCACGCGGGGTCACACAAGAAACGCTACGGCGCCGTCGCCTCGGCCGTTGACCGCGCAGGGCGACGCTGCGACCTTGCTTATTGTGCAATCTTTCCGGGATATTTATCTTGATGCCACAACAGTTCCACCATTACCACAACATAAGGTGCCCTTAATACCTCTACATAACTATACAACATATAGATTAGGCTGTATACACCGCCGCAGCGTTTCAACGCAAAGGCCAAGCAAAAATAACCCTACACAACTGTGTGTTTAGGCGGCTTAGGTTAGCGTTTCAACAATATTGGCAAACGCGAAGCGAAGTGCCCGTTTCTTCACCCTAAGCGGCTGAAGTATTCGCGAATGTTTGGCTACTAACATCGCTACAACATAAATATTCGACGAATATAGGCATATGGTATGTGTGTCATGTAAGTTACAGACGCAAGAGACGAAAGTAAAGAAATGATGGTTGTGAAAACATAACAAGGTGTCCTAAATGCCCCTACATAGCTGTATCCTACGTCATGTAAGTTACGGGTCGCAGGAGACGAAAGTGCAAACCAATAGTTGTGACAACATAACAAGGTGTCCTAAATGTATACACGTATACATACTCCTAGCTATATATACGTAATGTATGTGACGGTCACCAGGAGAGGTAGTTTTAAGCAATGGTTGTGAACACAACGCAACGTTACAGGTAGAAAAGTAATACGCCCCTACATCTCAGTAACGTATGAATGTGGCAAGCTACGGACCGCAGGAGACGAAGGTGCGGAAGCGATGGTTGTGCCTGGTGCGACGGCGCGGCGCGGCGGGCTGGTCGCGGCGCACCAGCTTGCCGAGCAGCTCGAGCAGCGAGAGGCGCAGCGGGCGCGGCGGCGCGCGCGGCTCGCCGTCCGCGCCCAGCACCTCCAGCTCGACCGCCTCCGAGCGCGCGCACATCCGCGCCGCTACCGCCGCGCCATGCCGCGGGCCACCGCGAGCGGCCACCCCGACACTGTACGCGATGTCTCGCGAGCCGACGCGTCACACGCGCGCCTCCACACAGCGCGGAGCCGATACTCCGCCGCGGAGCACGCCAGCGCCCTCGCACCGGCGCGCGCATGCCTTCGGTGTTGCCACTAGCCGGTCTCCTTACAGTGTTCTCTTGTAAGAAAAACTGAACTGAATTCGCCTGAACCAGATTTTATGAGAATTTAAATACCGGTTTTAGGACACCAAAATGAACATATGCGAACTTACAGCATTACCTCTGTCATTCCGAGGTTAAATACTTATTCTATTGTGGTATTAGCAGTATTATATTATTTAGAAAGTTAATTCGTTTGTTAACAGACTTCCCAAAAAGAGTTTTCCTGTTCAGTTAAGTTTTTCTATGTTTACCGACGGCCGCCGATTTAATTCCTAATTCTTATCTGTTGATTGAAATGACCTATATTCAATATAATATTCAAATATATAATGGCCTGAGCACAAAATTTAATTGTCTGTTTACGACTTCACAACAAATTCCTCATAAATAAATGTTTATTTTATCAAGAGAAGATCCGGATATCTTCAAAAATAATAATCGTCGTTGCAGTTACAATATTTGCAAATATGTCCAGTCCTACCCCAATCACCCGGCAATTTACTTATATATAAAATAATCTTGATAATTTTACTTTAATAAAAAATCATTACTTTATTAACAAAAGTTTGCTGCAACGTTCTAGGTACTTATTTCATACATTCATTTTTATCTTACTAATATTATAAGCGCGAAAGTTTGTATGGATGTTTGTTTGGATGTTAGTACTAAACTGTTTTGGCTGAAATTTGGAATGGAAATAGATTTTACACTGGATTAACACGTAGGCTACTTTTCATCCCGGAAAAATCCATGGTGCCCGCGGGATTTGTGAAAAACTAAATTTCACGCGGACGAAATCGCGGGCGTCCGCTAGTTCATTTTTAATTCATCTAAAAGTCCCCAACGGGGACTAGCAAAGATCGTTGACCATATAGCCTGAGATTTACGACATATTTTGAAGACTTATAATTGGTTCTGGTTACTTCGACGCTTTGATACACTGGCGAACGTTATGAGCAAGAAGAGTGATATTAAATGTCTTTTTCTTTTATTAAGCCAATTATTATTTAACCAGGTCTTTATTTATACACTAGTAAGCGCAGTGTTGGCCGACCCCCCACCAGGTGGACTGACGACATAAAGCGAGTCGCAGGGATTCGCTGGATGCAGGTGGCTCAGTATCGTGATGTTTGGAAGTCCCTACAAAAGGTCTATGTCCTGCAGTGGACGTCCATCGGCTGATATGATGATGATGATGATTATTTATACATCATATTATCATCTCCATATAACTTTACAGGTGTATAACTGGGTTCCCAGGGCCGACGTTATGTTGGCCGGTGGGAATGTTCCTTTAGAATTGAAGATTCCTTTTCATATTTTCAAAATACCGACATTATACCGATTTATGCATCTCTCAGTCCTGCACGATCGAGGCGGCGTATATTTCGCTTTGTTTGTTGTTTTCTTCATTTTGCTTCGTTGAAAAGGAGACGCTACAATAGGCTAGACTAGAAAAGTACGACAGTGTGCACTTGTGCATTGTGCCGTGTTAGCTTTTAGGGTTCTGTATTTTGTATTGAAAAACGCAATACATACTCCTACTTATATGCAAATGCGTATCTAATATATAAAATTCTCATGTCACAATGTTCGTTCCCATACTCCTCCGAAGCGGCTTGACCGATTCTTAAGAAATTTTTCTTGTATATTCAGTCTGAGAATCGGCTATTTGAAGGTAATTTGAACTTGGTTACCATACCATAAAGTGTTAGTGGAGAAGTTCCGGGAAGGCAAAACAATTGACTGATGTTAGTGTAGGGGTAGGGTAGCAGTAGGGTAGAAGTAGGGTAGGGGTAAGGCAAGGGTAGGGCAGGTGTAGGGTAGAAGTGGGTAGGGGTAGAAGTAGCTTGGGTAGGTAGAGTAGGTGTAGGGTGGGATTAGGGAAGGATAAGGTAGGCTATGAGTCCGGGTCCGCTAGTATATTTTACGTATTTTTAAATATTTTAAACAATTTTAAATATTTTTACAAATGAATAGAAAACTAGAATACCAAAAATCGTCCGCCTTAGGTTTATTTTTCTATCCCGCGGACAACAGACAAAAAATATTCAATAAGGCGTGTTGTATGTATAGAGCTATTGCGTTACATTTAAGCTCAATAGGCGGAACTTTTAAGTTTTGGAATCGTATAGCTAGGTATGCCAAAATATTCTCAATCCAATTTTAAGCACGATAAAATTTATCCTATAAACATACTTGAACCCGCGAAGTGGTCAATAAACCAAACAATAATAACAACTTAATTAGTACATTCGTGCGACAAAGTGCTGAGACCGCGGGAAATTAGTTGCAGTAAAAATGTTCGTGGTCTGACCGGCAAACTAAAATTATTGCTTAGAGTATGGAAAACTGTTCAACACCTGCATATTACCCGTCCTTATATACGGCTGCCAATCATGGACTTTGACTCAAGAAATGACAAGAAAACTCGCAACTTGCCAACACGCTATGGAGAGAAGTATGCTGAGTGTCAAGAAATCAGACAGATTAAAAAACAGTTTCATCAGAAATAAAACTAAAATAATAGGTGTAACACTAAAAATTAGAAGACTAAAATGGAAATGGGCAGGGCACATGATGCGAGGCCATGACAAATGGAGCAAGAAAGTGTCAAGGTGGTATCCCAGAGATGGTAAAAGGAAAAGAGGCAGACCGCAGAAAAGATGGGATGACGACATCACAGAAGTGGCTGGAGTTATGTGGAACAGGGTGGCTCACAACAGGTGTGAATGGAAAAGGTTGGAGGAGGCCTTTGCCGATTGGCAAACAGATCATCAAAAATTAAACAAATTGCAAATACTAGAATAAGCTAATTATTATTTTACGTATGATTAAGTTATAGATTTTAAGTTTTTATTCAAACATTGTTATTAGGCTTAAGTTTTTTGATCTGAATAAAGGCAATTATTATTATACATGCATTCTACTCTCACGCCCGGTACAAAATAAATATATATAAAAGCCAAAGGGAAAATAAATAAACTTACTTAAATACACAAAATAAATAAACTTAAATATATATTACATAAATACATATATGCACCGGGCGGAGGATTCACCCCGGCAGGGAGACCAAACGGCCGGGGGTCAGGGCGACAGGTGGAGAAACCGGCGGACTATCCTAGCCGAGTCCAGCAAGACCGCTTTTTGCATCTTGCCTGCGAGCGAACTGCCACGGAACCCCAGCCGCCTCAGATGGTGAGCGAGGCTGACTGGGATCAAACCGTTGGCAGATATAACGATGGGGATGATTTCAGTGGACTCCACATGCCACATGGCGGTAACCTCGTGAGCCAGATCTAGATATTTACGTTTTTTCTCTGTCTCAGCTCTCACAAGGTTCTCGTCATATGGAATTGTGATGTCCACTAAAAACACCCTCGACTGTGCCCGGTCCAACACCACGATGTCAGGCTTATTCGCAAGAATAGTCCTGTCCGTGATAATGGACCGGTCCCAATAGAGCCGGACTCCGTCGCGTTCAAGCACTGGCACCGGTGTGTACTTGTAATAAGGCAACCTCTGGTCCAGGAGACCGTACGTCAGAGCAAGCTCTTGGTGAAGGATTTTGGCTGCTTGGTTGTGTCTGTGCAGATACTCAGTGTTGGCAAGAGCTGAACAACCCGAAAGGACATGTCTGAGTGACTCGCCGGGATGGCGACAGGCTCGACAGATGTCGTGAGTGCCATCCTTCAGAATGTACTTTCGGTAGTTCCGCGTCTTTACCACCTGATCTTGTATCGCAAAGACAAACCCTTCGGTTTCCCCAAAGAGGTCACCGAAGCGCAGCCACTGCACAGACGCTTTTTTACTGACATGGGGCTCATGAAGAGCCTTAAAAAAGCGTCCGTGCAGCTCCTTCCCCTTCCATACGGTCTCCCGGTCAGAGATGCTCTGTACCACTGGTTTTTGCCATTCGCTGTTGGCCAAGGATAGCGGGGTGAGTCCTTTATCACATGCTATGACTTCTGTATGCATCGGGGAGTCCCTTTTCGTCTCGAAGTAGGTCCTGAGGCTGCATATCTCCCGATTGTGCATGGTCTTGGCGCTAAGTAGGCCTCGACCACCACACTTTCGAGGGACATACAATCTCATGACAGACGATTTTGGGTGATGCATACGATAGAGAGTCATAGTCGTGCGGACCCTTCTATCCAGGACGTCTAATTCGGTCTGAGTCCATCTGAGCACGCCAAAGGTGTACATGAGAACAGGCATGACCCAGCCGTTATAAGCTCGAATCTTATTGGCGCCCGACAAATAACTTTTACAGATCTTTGTCAGACGTCGATAAAAACCCTCGCAAACTGACTGTTTCATGTCCGCCTCTTGCACCCCTATAGATTGTGACATGCCCAGATACCGGTAAGATTCAGTTTCAGAAAGGGTCTTGATGTTAAGCAGGTCAGGATTGATCCCGACCGTATGAGTGACCTGACCCCTCTCCACATGCAAGACCGCACACTTGTCTAGTCCCAGCTCCATTCTGATGGAATTACTGAATTCCGTGGTGAGACTCAGTAATTCCTGCAGTCGGGTAGCATTGGGCGCTAGCAGTTTGAGATCGTCCATGTAGAGAAGGTGAGGCACTTTTGTCCCTCCTCTCCGAAACTGAAAGCCTGTTCCCGAACCCTCTAGTAATGTACTGAGAGGATTCAAGGCCAAGCAAAACCATAGTGGACTCAGACAGTCACCCTGGAAGATACCCCGGCGTATCCTAATCCGGTCATCGGCAGCCGCCAACCGCTCGCCATGGAGACAAAGGATCGTGCTCCATTGCCCCATACATGACCGGAGGAAGTCTTGAACTGTACAATCGATTTTGTACATCTCAAGGACCCTCAAGAGCCACGAATGAGGCACCGAGTCGAATGCCTTTTTATAGTCAATCCAGGCTGCGGCAAAATTCCGGCGGTTGCGCTTGACCAATTGGCCCGCGACGGAGTCGATGAGAAGGAGCTCCTTGGTACCACGACTACCACCCCGACATCCGTTCTGAGCCCCAGACATGATGTTATTATCGTCTACATGACGAGTTATCTTAGAGCTCAGAACGGATGTCAGTGTCTTATAGATGGTAGTAAGACACGTGATGGGGCGGTATTTTGAGGGATCTACGGTGTCGGTGGTCTTTGGAGCTAAATGAGTGATCCCGGTGGTGAAAAGGTTCGGGAGTGTCCCTTGCTCGAGAGACAATTATTATTATTATTATTATTATTATTATTATGGAAAATGGAAATATTCTTATTAAAAACAAAAGACTTCTTTCAACTTCGCGACATCTTTTCGTCCGAAATTCCTCAGTGCTTGAAGACAAAAGTCTTCGAACAGTGCGTGTTGCCAGTGATGACCTATGGTTCCGAGACTTGGTCGCTAACTATGGGCCTCATAAGAAGGCTCAGAGTCACACAGCGGGGGATGGAACGAGCTATGTTAGGAGTATCTCGAATCGTGATCGAATCAGAAATGAGGAGATCCGCAGAAGAACCAAAGTCACCGACATAGCTCAACGAGTTGCGAAGCTGAAGTGGCAATGGGCGGGGCACATAGTTCGAAGAGCCGATGGACGTTGGGGTCCTAAAGTGCTGGATTGGCGACCCCGCACTAGTAAGCGCAGTGTTGGCCGACCCCCCACCAGGTGGACTGACGACATCAGGCGAGTCGCAAGGATTCGCTGGATGCAGGTGGCTCAGTATCGTTTGGAAGTCCCTACAAAAGGCCTATGTCCTGCAGTGGACGTCCATCGGCTGATATGATGATGATAATGATGATGATGATGATGATGATGATGAAAAACACAAGAAAACGTGTCTTTCATTGTCTCTAACATCGAAACCAGAATCTTACACTTATATAACAGCTTTTTCACTTATGTACATAATTATAGACTTTCGTAAGTCTATCTTAACGAATGCTTACTCCATCATCATCATCATTATCATTATCAGCCGATGGACGCCCACTGCTGGACGTAGGCCTCTTACATGGACCTCCAAGCACATCGGTCTCGAGCCAGCATCCGGTAGCTCTCTGCAACCCGCTTGATATCGTCGGTCCACCTAGTCGACCAACACTGCGCTTACCGATGCGGGGTCACCATTCCAGCAAACATAACGCGGCAGCAACACACGGCAATCGCGAGACACAGCTCTACAACGCGACTAGTGTAGACATCCCAGAAACATTTTGTTAGCGGCGGCCGTCCATATATGTTCGGACACGCCTCTAACTGTTTCGTAGCCCGACCCTCTACTCTAATCCAAGACTTCATGATCCGACCCCACGTATCTAACCAAGATACCCGGGTGACTTCACCAACGAGGCATCATTACCGGAACGCAATCGCTTAGTAAGACATAGCTTGGCCACCAACCAACACAGGAGGCCTTTTACTAGATTAGACTCCTTAACTAACCCTAGCTGGGAATCGTATCTTGGTAACAATGTAGGCTGAATTGCGCCCTATAGGCAAATTATATCAATAGAGGAGGCTTACTGGTTGCAAACGTCGCTGTCTTAACTGAGAAAGTTGGATAGTTGGATACCCTATAAGTGTATTTTGGAACAAATAGGTAGATTTATTAAATCATGTAACCTCCATTGCTCAGTCACGAGCATGTCGTAATATATTCAATCCAATTGTAATAATGTAATTGTAACCGGGGAGACATTTCGAAAATATAGTTATTACATTTCTTTCACGGTCATATTAGAATAACGTATTATTAATGAGTAATGACACACCGTCTTCCATTCGAGTCATTCGCCTATGGCAATGTCCAAGGGTGACCTTCGACAGGGCAAGTTTTGAGTCGCAAGTTGGGTCACAGTTGGAAATAGTTATCGAACTCACCTTGGCCATGTGTTCTCGCCGAGGACTTTCCCATGTCGGCCGCACCATCGACACACATATAAACATACACTCGCGCGCGACTCTTAACACTAAACACTGTGTACTTATATTTATTAGGTCGGTGTAAAAGAGGCGTACAAAAGTTACACTTTAAAATAATCTAAGGCCACTTGAGGGTTGAGATCGGTCTCCTAAGGTGCCGCAGGCGGTAGGGCGGTATCGGGGCGTGCGGGGGGCCGCGCGGTGCGATCGGCATCCTGCGGTCCAAGTGCACGCTTCACTTTCCTGGAACAAACAATTACAACTGTTACTATTGAAGACTTCAATAGAAGTAATCGTTAATTTACAAAAAATCCTTATGAAGAAGAAGACTAGAAATAATTAATTTGTTTAATTATTCTTCGAGGAAAATCAATATAACCAAGGGATAATCCAGATGTTTTCCGTTTTCGAGGTAATAACATAACATTTCCACGAAATTTCATTATGATTAACGGGAATCGACTTCACCAGTATCAAAAGTGACGCATAATAAAGAAACGAGTGTATCAAGCTCGAGTGCTGCAATTCCATACACCATTAGGGATTTCCAGAGACGAACGAGCTACTCATTCAGTTAACTTTAGCAGAAGGGAAGGTAAAATTATCCGCAACAGATGAGCTTTTCTTTCTTTTCTGTAACGATGTTTACATAACTCGACAGTGTGAGTCTTGAATTCGTTTCTATCTCTCTTTCTAACAAGATTCTATAGATAGAGAGAGTAGTCGTATTCGAGACTCACACTGTCGAATTTTAAGAGAATTGTTACAGAATAACGCTACTGTTGCGCTAAAATATTGTTACCGTTAAAAAAATATTAGATATCCGGTAGAGATCTAGTAGCTGCCCATCATAGTCTACAGGGCTGTCTATAATCCTACAAAGTACCTACATAAATTAGTTCTAAGCACTCTTGACTATCTCATTTGTAACACCAAATAAAAATTGACTCTATAAGCCTTTAACTTTACAAACTCCACATCTTAATGAACTATTCTAGCCCGAATACCCGGAATGACGATTCCGCACCCAGAAAGCGTAGTGTTGGCCCCCCGGAAGGGGGGACCGATGACATCAAGCGGGTAACAATGAACAAGAACATGGTTATTGGAATCCCTTACAAGGGCTTATGTCGAGCAGTGGACGTCCATCGGTTAATCATGATGATGACACATACTTGTATGTATGTAGCAGAACATCATTACCCCGATTAACTAGTCCAAGTAGACGGAAAATCAAAAATTGTACACCAACGTAAGCGGATTGCCATTAGTGACAAGTACTTTCAAGTAACGAGTTGGCTATCATAATTAATTTTTAAACACTGTTTAATCGTTTACTCTATTAATCGAACAGAAATGGTTCAATAAGTGAGCTTGATAGGCGAAGACAAGTTATAATTGATTGCATGTTAATGTTTCCAATCGTAATCATCGTTTACTATTTGTATTAACTTATTTAGTTCGTATATAAGAGAGGTAAAGTTTGTGAGGGATGTTGTTGTTACTTAATGTTGTTGGGGGAGGGATGTAATCTCTGGACCGATTTTGAAAATTGTTTTACCACTAGAAAGTCACGTTATTTGTGCGTTTCATCTTTACTAATAATTATAGACTATATTTTCCCCGTCTCACGGGACATCAAGCGGGTTGCAGGAAGCCGTTGAGTGCTTGCTGATCGGAACCGTTGTGCTTGGAAGTCCATGCAAGAGGCCTATGATCAGCAGCACTCGAGTATATTTGCAGACATTCGGATGTTCTTTCCCACTTTCAACCCCCACAACTTTTAAACGGCTCAACCGATTTTCATCAAACATGTCTAAGAACAATCGCCCATAAGTCACCTTTGATACAAAAAAAAAACTAAATTGAAATCGCTTCATCCGTTCGGGAGCTATGGTGCCACAGACAGACTGAAAGACAGACACGTCAAACTTATAACATTCCTCTTTTTGCGTCGGGGATTAATAAAGCAACACAGTATTTTGATTAAAAAATTGCTGAGTTTTTTTTTCAATATAGCAAAGTATCAACTATTCGTATGAAAACGTTTTCTTACATTACATACTATAAACAATGGCTGTATCTCTAACTCTCTGTACTACAATCCCACAGAACAATATAAAGAAATAAAAAATTCACGGCCAATAGAACAAGAACGAGCGAGCCGTAAATTACAGTAGGTAAGTACTGCCCTCCGCCTAGAGACGGGGCAAGCAATTCCTAATGAGACAATTTAAGTTGATTGGCAGAATTGAGATGCGTTGCTTGATATTGTCGCTGTAGCGCGGCCGATAAGTGCTCTTCGGAAAATAACGACGTAATTGTTTCAATGAGCACGCGATGATTGATGGCTTTGAGCATTTGAATCAATTATTCTTTAGTGCTTCCTACATGTGATTTGACTTTAGCTTGGCGACTTCGTTCGTAACACTCCCGATAGTCCGTGTGGGCCGGGGAGTGTTTAGCGATGAATGAAAAACCCACGACTAATGCACCTCACTTCCACGCACGCATGATTTCACTCCCGCGCAGTCTTTCCCCCCGTCGCCCGCATATCACGGGAGTGTCATTAACGAACTTGCCAGACTCATCATCTCCTTATCCCACTTAAGTGGGGTCGGAAAAATATGTCAATCTTTTCCATTCGTCTCTATTACTCGTCAACTCATCATCCACTCCTTTTACACACATGTCCTCTTTCACACAATCCAACCATCTCTTCTTTGGCCTTCCTCTCCTCTTATGACCTTCCACTTGCACATTCAACATTTTTCTAGTAATATTTTCCTCTCTACGCATTACATGTCCATACCAAGCTTGCCAGACTATAACGGATAATTAAATATTTAACAAACTCCGTGAGTCTGAGTATGCCAGTGTATTCGAACTTGTCCGAGATTTTTACTATATTTTATCCTGTTCCATTTTCATAATGCTATGGGACAGTAAAAAGTACTTGAGATAGAGATAAGATCAAAACATGCAGTTTATGTGAAGTAGGCATATAGCTGTCAAAATAGTCAAATTTGTATAGTGGCTGAACTCTCAAAAATACTACGAAAAATTCACAAAGAAGTCCCACAATTCACGAAATATTTACAAATATGACATTCCACTCTATCATTATTTTGAATGATTATTTATGCATTTTTAAGTTTAAATAATAAAATCTAATTAACATATCGTTTCTTAATTACATAAAATTTATTATGTTCCACATACCTATGCGTATTCGTGTGCATATTAACGACACCTACAAGTATGCACTTCACTATAAACATTCATAGCGTACCTATCAACTGTTTCTGTTATTATCACTTAATGCCTGATTAAGTTTTACGACTTTGCGAACGTTAGTGACATAATTTTATTAACGTTTTACAGCGTCTGTGTTATAACACTGCTTAATCCGTACTGTGATTTAGCCATAATCTGATGCTTGGATATAGCGATGGACGTATTTAAGACTAGGGATTATCATAATGCCTCCTTACGGTGGGTCTATATGTTTATTATTTATTGTTTTACGATTAATTAATTATTATTTATGTTGTCTAATCAGCATCTTTCGACGATGCTCCCTAATGGGGAGTATTTTTGTCTGGGTTGGCTTGCTATAATAAGAATTTGACAGGTGTACACGGAATTATTACTTAATAAAAAAATGTTTTTTTTTTTTGTAAAAAATGGTTATTGTCATTGTAAATTCTATGTAAAATATTTAGAACACCAACCGCTGATTTCGTTTTTTTACAAATATATAAATTAGAATGGAAGCAAGTGTAGGAAAATCGAGAGTTCTTCATTTTTACCCCATGCAAACACACTAACACAAAATGAAATGATAATTATATAAAAAATTAAATCGTTTTTTCTTTGTACTGCGGACGCTGAAATCCTATATCTCAGGAACCTCACTCTTCCTTCTAAGATACGAGTAACAACTAGTCCATTATAGTATATCAAAGATAAACAAACGTCCACATACATCAATAACATACTGATGTACAAGAAAGTAACCCAACTGATACGGAAGGGAACAAGGAGCTTGTCTGTTAATCGCTGACATCATATGATCATTGATCATACACACGTATAATCCTTGAACTAAAAAAATGTGTCTACGTGATCAGTTACTGCGATTGTTTATGATAATATTTATGATCGTAACTATTACTATTTTACATTTACTAACATAGACAATAGACATTTTTCTGTCTGTGATTGTGATTATGTATATATAGGTACTATTTCTACTATATGTGTAGTGTAGGAGTTTATTTTCAAATTTTTTTTACAGTTTGACATAAATTAAGTTAAAAAAAAACATATTTTGACAGCGGTTACACACTTAAGGCAAGTCTTGTTTTTCAAAATTTTACGTTAAAGTCAAACAATCCTGGAATATTTCTTGTATTAGTTTGATACAAACTTCGTCCAGTCAATTTTCTTTTTTTTTTAATGACCCAGGTCTGGTGTTTGCTTTGGCCGGCTAGATATCTACAACGCTGACGCAAAACACGTAAAATGATTCAGTATTCAGTTACGATACTGCAAAGAATTTAGTGAGGAACATGATCAAATTCCGCAAAGACAGGTTACAGGATTTTCCCATGGGAACGGTATCTTCGTGGGTGGAACCGCGGGTTACAGCTTAATAACTTATTGAAAACGCTTTGTTTCGACAGTTTCCTAAAATCATTTCATCTATACTCATACTAGCGGACGCCTGCGACTTCGTTCGCCCTCAGACCGTAATCCGGCCCTATCGCAAAATCCGTTCTTAGTGAATACCATAAACTACCTCCCCACCAAATTTCATCTTTGTATATCAAGCGGTTTTCGATACTTCGTGATGACCTTTCGCATTTATATGTATATTAAGATGAGGTAACGTTGTTAACGAGGGGATAATCTCTGGGTCTTCTGAACCGATTTTGATCATTCTGTTACCACTAGAAGGCGAGTTATAGAGGCTTTTATTTGCGAGTGTCGTTGGCTATATTTTATCGCCGTATTTTCACGGGAACGGGTTCTATGCGGGTGAAACCGCGGGGCGATGGCTAGACCTATTTACTAGTGGCGAAGGATGGAATTTTGACGAAGGCAAGCCGCTTAATGCAAACTCCGGATTCTCATAGATCCTTACATATATGTATAGTTTTATAAAAATAATGAATATGTATGTACGGATTTTTAAAAGGTAACCTGGCGGGAATCGGCCTGTATGGACTCTTCGCTGGTATTTACCCATAACACGTATAGGTATAACAAGTATCTACTTGACCTTGTTAGCATCGAGTCCTTGTCGATTGTGTCCATTGTATGGAGCCATTATTACAGAATCTGAATGCTAGTAAGTAAAACACGCAAGCAAATACTTCCATTGAACGCCATAACTAGGCCATTACATACAAATGAACATAGTTATATAACACTAGCAAACTGTCAAGGATTTTACCTCAGTAGCACCAGATATACGCGAAATTTAATTAATGATATGTATTGGTATACCATATGGTATGAAATATACCAGCCGATTATAATTTAGATATATTTAATGTAAATTTTAAATCAATTTATATAACTCATATCTCGCTTGCTTGGAAAAGTTCCTTTTAAAATGTGTTTTTACATGTCAGATATCTGTTTATTTAAATTTCTTGCTTTTAGTTTTATAAAAAGATAAATTAGATTATTTGTAAATTATAATACAATAAAATACATGTTTTTACATTGTATGGATGTTTGTTACTCTATAACGCCGCAACTACTGAAGCGATTTGTCTGAAATTTGTAATGGAAGTAGATTTTACTTTGGATTAGCATATAGGTCCAAAATAATTTTACAAAAATCTGTATTGATTTGTAAAAACTGTATTGTTCGCGGACGAAGTCGCAGGCAGCCGCTAGTAATTATCTACTTAAAAGTTCACAAATATAATGAACAGGCTGTTTGGTCACCAACCATTACCTGTACCTACTCATAATTTCAATGTAAGATCTAGCAGAATACCAGGTTACCGAACCGTGAAAATTATTCATCTTTATTTAATTATAAGAGTTTCTTTTTTAGTTCTTGTTCTGAGTAAAAAAAGACAAAAATATTCGCTCCTTATTCGCGTGTGCTTGTCTTTACATTACGTCATGCAACGTTGTCCGACGCAATAATTAATCCTTGACTACATCACGTCAGACATTTTTGCAGATCTGTGGCAAATTTTGCGAATTGTAAGCTTAAAAGTAAATCTACAAGGTCATACAGTCACGTCGCTATTAGCTTCTATTAAGAAGGCTTCTCGGATAATTAAAACAATAAGAATTGATTATAAAACACGACTAAAGAGCAAAAGACACAACTTTGAAGTATGCCCCACTAGTTACAGTTCTAAAATAAAACAATAACAGGTTATATATTAAAGAATTAAAGATTACGCTCAAATTCCAAATCCATTTCCTGTCGTAATAGTGCTAATATTAACCACATCAAAAAGAGATTTTTGTAAAGTAGATTAATAAGTTTTGCAATAGAGATACGATGAACATGGCCTAATTTTATGTTATTGCTAAGATACTAACATGTATTTTTTTAACTTTTTGTTCGGAGATATAATTTTCTACGTATCCTACGACGTTTTAAAATTGCTGTAGAACCCAAATATACGAAATCGACGGCCTCCATGGCGCAGTAGTATGCGCGGTGGATATACAAGACGGAGGTCCTGGGTTCGATCCCCGGCTGGGCAGATTGAAATTTTCTTAATTTGTCCAGGTCTGGCTGGTGGGAGGCTTCGGCCGTGGCTAGTTACCACCCTACCGGCTAAAACGTACCGCCAAGCGATTTAGCGTTCCGGTACGATGCCGTGTAGAAACCGAAAGGGGTGTGGATTTTCATCCTCGTCCTAATAAGTTAGCCCGCTTCCATCTTAGACTGCATCATCACTTACCATCAGGTGAGATTGTAGTCAAGGGCTAACTTGTAAAGAATAAAAAAAAAAATGAAGAAGTGCCTAAAATGTATATGTACAAAACCTGTTTCTACTTCGTTTGGATAAGATAGGCACTTACACTTTTTTTCCAAACATAAATAATTATCTTAAATCTTAAATCTGATTTTGAAACGTAACATGCCAACAATATTAACAATACGACTACCGATCGGTCAGTGCGTCGTGCAATAGTTGTTGATATTACAGTTCCACATGACGATTATCTGGTTAAAGCCGAAAAGGAAAAAGTATCAAAATACTTGGACCTTGCTCACGAGATTACCGCCATGTGGAATGTTGAGTCAACTATTATTGTTCCGATAGTTGTTTCAGTCAATGGTCTTATAGCGAAAAGCTTCGACCAACACCTTAAGAAGCTTTCGCTTAACTGTTGGATCAAGAGTCGGATACAAAAGGCAGTGATTCTTGAGACGGCGCGTATTGTGAGAAGGTTCCTCACTCTGGAGCCCGGACCACCGGTTGCTTGGGCACTCAAATGTCCCGCAGCGAGAGGGTGAATTTTTTTTATAAATTTTTAATAATGTTTTGTATTTTATACTTATATTGTTAAAAATTTTAAAAAAAGAAGTAATAAATAAATAAGAGATTAAAAATACGACAACTATATTTTATCAATGATTTATCCTTAGTTTTGTAAACATTTACAAACGAAATGAAATTATGATGGTAATAGGTTTAAAATTTGTTGAGTAGAGGTTATTAAGTAGAGACTCATTTATTAAGTCGAGGTTAATATCATCAAGTTTCTCAATCTCAATGACAAAGATCATCATCAACATCAAACAACAAGTTCTTGTCTAAAAGAGTATCGTTATATAAAATGTAAGGGAGCCTTCCGTCACAGGAGTGTACAACTCTTAAAAGAAGACTCTAGCCTTTAATTATTTGTTACTGATTGATGTTAACGAAATAAACTATTTTTATTTATTTATTTAAGGGTTGAGGAAAAGTTTCATATTTCCTGGAAACACTTCGTCTCAAATTCTCAAGTTCTAATATTCTTTCAGCCGGGTAAAAAGAGCCAATTGTGTCCGCAGCATCATGAGGAGGAAAACTGCATTTTTCGGACAGCTGCAAAGGGGATCCTAGGTCGAACCTAAAAGGTAAAATACCCGGAAAACGTGCTCCAGGAAGACAGCGGAGAAAGTAGCGTAATGATGATGTCATAAATTATAAAAAAATTACAAATGGCTAGAAGAGTTTTCTACGCATGACCGCCACCGCCAAACTCAAATTTGAAGAAGGCACCTAGTGATAATGGTGAATAACAAACTGACAACCGCAGCCAGATCCGGGAATAACATTTCTGTAGGGATTAGGGTTAATTTTTGATCGTATCCATATTTTATACAGGATGATAAGGATGTTTGAAAGAAAATAAACCTTCAAACAGGAATAGAAAATCTACATATAAAAGAAAGTCGTGTTAGTTTCACTATTTATAACTCATGAACGGCTAGACCGATTTGGCTGAATATTGGTGGAGAGGTCGCTTGGAGACGGACATAGGATATTTAGGGTAGGGTAGGTAGGAGGAGGGTTGAGTAGGAGTGTGGTAGGGTAGATGCAGGATAGGAGTCCGGTATCACGTGGACGAAGTCGCGGGCGTTCATTAGTATACATTAAATTAAACTTTCACAAAGATAATGGATGTTAAAATATGACATCCGAATGATATAAGTAAAAGAAAATTACTGTGCAGAGTGGAGCCGGGCGAGCACCTTTCATTTCATGAAGATCTGGCGCTGTCTTAAAGAATTCAAGTACCGAGGCCGAACCTTTCTTATTTTAAGTACCGTCTTTACACGTTTGGAACTGGCGCAGTTGATAATTTAATTTCAAAAAGTTCCTGGGATCGATTCTCAGTTTCCATTCTACTTCTATGTCGTATGGTGTCACGTAGAAACAATAATATATAGACCGTACTTTTAATACATGCGATACCTACTTGGATTAGTTCGTTATTCAGTACCACCAGGTGAGTCCGCTGTCAAGCTTTAACTTAACCAAGTCAGCGCAAATATCTGATGCTGATATTGGAACTACATTTATGATCACTCTACACTTCACCGACAATCTACACTAATATTATAAAGCTGAAAAGTTTGTTTGTTTGTTTGCTTGAACGTGCTAATCTCAGGAACTGCTGGTCCGATTTGAAAAATTCTTTTAGTGTTATATAACCCATTTATCGAGAAACGCTATAGGCAAAATCAAAAATCAAAATCAAAAATCATTTATTTCAAGTAGGCTCAGTTTACAAGCACTTTTGACACGTCAGTTGACTATTTGTAAAGATTCTACCACCGGTTCGGAAGGCAGGTTCTGCTGAGAAGATACCGGCAAGAAACTCAACAGTTGCTCTTTTGAAAAAGTCATACAGTATTATAATTTACAATTGATAACAATTACTGTTTAATTGGCTAAATAATATTATTATTAACAAAAAAAACAATGCATTATTTATGTCTAACAGACAGACTGAGAGACAGTTGAGTTTGCAAAGACAACTGACAATCAATAACAATCAGTGAAATCTATCTAATATTAAGAATATTTACATCACTACGAGATGCATTTGCAAAGCTGGATCGGTGTGTGAAAATAATGAAATCAGCTTAATTTTCCTTGTTGGCGAATATTCTTTCTCTTAAGATTCTAATAAAGTAATCTAATAAAATATACGAGATTTTTAGTATATTTTTAATTTCTGTATCGTTTTCGGACATTTCCTTTGTTGTCCTTGGAGAGCATCATAAGTTGGACCTAAGCATTTAAAGTCTCTCATTTATTTATGTTTTAGACCTAAGCATTATCATTATATCTGATAGTATTCGTTAAAAAATCAAACATTATCACCCTAAAGCCGCCAACCCGCATTGGATTAGTGTGGTGGGTGTAAAGCTCCATAACCCCGTTTAAATAGGCTGTTATTGTTAATAGAGAAAACACTGTGTAGATATTTAGTCGTAATTGATAAAGCTTTTATTAAAAACACGTCAGGTACTAAATGAGGTTAAGTACATAAACTTGTGATAACATCGTTCTACAATCAAATTAAAATACCAGGAATAGAGGGATAATACTAGGTCTGTGCAGGTCACTTAATGTGATGTGTGAGTTAACAGGCAAATACTGACTCATGCTCGGTCATTTTTTCCGACTCGAGTCAATATTGGTCAACCGACTTGCAGTTACAGTGTGTTGAAAAAAGTAAACTATTCTATTTAATTATCAGTTCTCACAGTAAGAAGTAGATTTTCTTTACTCAACGACTAGCAGACGCCCTGTAGTTTTACCCGTTTTATTTGTGTATAACATGGCTTTCTATTGGAAAAATCATTTTCAAGATTCCTTCAATAGATCCAGAGATTACCCCCTACAACCTCACACGCAATTAGTAGATATTCTTAGCCTGTTTATAATATTTGTATAGATAAGCGGTTGATTGAAATCTCATCTGATGATACCTAAGTGACAATGACGATAGCTCTTAACGTACAATAAAGAAGGGTGAATCAATCCATATAGGTTTGATTGACCTTTCTCTTGTACATATGTTTTCTGTGTCCATACTTTGGCTATAGTCGGATTTACTAGTAAAATGACATTTCAGTGATAATTTCACTTGTCATTTTACTGACTCAAATTAATCCTCCGACTTTATAGTGTTTTCAGATAGCGTGGGTACGTGACAGTCACCTGTATGACGTTCATAATACGTACAATTATCGTGAATCACGGCAAACTTTCAAGAGTGAAACGATCTGTCACCTGCACCATCCTACATGAAACGAATAGTTTTGTACGTTAAATCAAAATCACCTGGCTGTACATTAAACGTGATACTAGCCACGACCGAATCTAGTATTGAAATCGAATCCAACACTTCCTAGAGATGTAACGCTCTTTTAGAAGTGTACTAGAGTTGTCTTCAACAATACATATGTATAAACAGTAGATAACAAAGAACAATAACAGATTTACTTTGACTTTTAGAAGGTTTTCATTTTACGACAACCTTATTCAGCAATATTTGAACGTGCAAGTACATTTTTACTGTCATCTAGAATAAAACCCACTGTACATAAAAATGCGTTAGTAAAGTAGTAGGTACCTACTCCTAGGTAACCATTATTAAAATATATCCTAAAATACATCTATACTAATGTACACTAATATTGTAAAGGGGTAAAGTTTGTGGTGTTGTAAGGGGTAATCTTTGGATCTACTAAACCGATTTTGAAAATTCTTTTACCAATATTAGCCATGTTATTTGGTTAGTGTCATATTATGCTATTTTTTATAACCGTATTTCTACAGGAACGGAAATTACGCAGGTGAAACCGCGAGGTGTTCACTAGTATTAGATAAAATAACAATGTTAACTTACTAATAGATTATAAATGGGTTATAGGAAACTTATCTGTCTTTACAATGGAAATATTTTTGAAAAACTAAGAAATACAAAAGGTATTGTGATGTTTTTAAGCCTAGTTCGGACTACTTTAGTATTTTAGTCGAGTACGATAAATTTTGGGATTTACCGCCCATAAATTGTTTGGTAAAAAATAAAACGGTAAGTGTTGTGAAACAGATATTATAGAATATCGATAACGATAGTTTTGTTCTAATAGTACGTTACCAATAGTATTCTCGGTAAGAGTGTTAGTTGTGTATAATTTGTAAATTGTGTGTGATTGAAAAAAAAACAAGAAATTACGATACAACAACAACAAGTCTTGTTATACCAACCATATTTGTTGTCTATTAATCTAGACTCTACTTTAGCTATATATAACAGGATAAAAACTTTTGTTACCGGTCAAGGCTAACCACTACAGAAGCGCTCGTAAAAGGGTAGGATTTCTGATATTCTTATTAACAAGGAACAAGTTATAAATATTTTTGAACACAACAAAAATATTGATGATAGTTTAGTTTTGAGTTTTTGTACAACTCTGTAATGTTTTTTTAAATGAAAATTAAAAAGGTTATAAAAAGAAACAATCCAACAATACTGTTTACTTACGTTGTCAAACGCAATTTGGGACACGACGAGATAAAAATGCAACAACAAATTAACAATTTAAACCGTGTTTGCCTCCAATTCTCTTCAAACAAACAATAAAAAATTGAGGCTAAACTAAAATAAATGAGCACTCACATAATGATAGTATATCTAGAAATATCTTAGAAAATCCAAGGAAAGTTGTCACCGTTCACTATTAACGACGTAATAATTGGAGTGGGGTTTTTTGCAAAGGATTATAATGGAGTCACTCGAGGCACTTTGGGTGATTGGAACAATCTGTTGTTGTATTCGCGTAATTATTTTATATTAACGCCCGTTAGCGGGACGGGCGTGCGACTCGCGACGGCGATGTGGACGCACTGGTGTTTTGATAGCGTAGTGTATTTTAGCGTAGCACGTAACACCAAACGCCAAGGTGAGTGGGTGTTGTATGGCGGCTGGCGGCCGGCGAACGGTTCCCACTTTGGTACAACTGAAGCTTTGCTTTTACCATATCAAAATGCTGCATTCGAATTCGCTAACTACAACGGCAATAACAAACGCTAAAACAACTGTAAACAAGAACGATTAAAATTGAAGTGTCTTTTCTATAATCTTATCTCTGTTAAAGGTAGGATTTAATAATTTGCTTAGTTGTTTGTTTCTTAAGATTTAATACAAAACCTACACGACCGATTTTAAAAATTAATTCATCATTAGGTACTCCTTCTTCACCAATTAAAATGGGCTATAATTTATCCCCGTATTCCCACGGGAACGGGAAATATACGTACGTCTTTGCCGGTAGGGTGGTAAACTAGCCAACCAGCCAGAACTAAAACAATTAATAAAAACTCAATCGGCCTAGCTGGGGATCGAACCCAGGACCTCCGTCTTGTAAATCCGCCACACATACCACTGCGCCACAGAGGCCGTCAAAAAGCCATGTCGCATATAATTCCGTTCCGTAGAACCGGAAATGCACTAATTCCCGTTCGGTGGAGCCGTAGATATGGCGCATAGTAAGTGAATATATAAATTAAGTAATCAGAAATCCATTTTACAGGTATCAAATGTTAGTATTGAATGGAAATAAAATTTCGCGGACCCCAGACCAAAAGTAAATATTAAGCTTTTTCCCACAATCTTTCAAAAAAATCTCAGGAACCCGGAGTTCGAAAATTATTGGAACACCACCATTCTTCGGAAGTTCGGTGAATATGTTAAGCTGCCAGTCATTCAGATAATTAGAGAATCAAAGATTATCACTCTAAGTCCGACAACCCCGATATATTGGAGCAGAGTAGTGGGTTTAAACCACCGAACTTATAGCGCTAATGCTAGCTATGCTTAACTATACAATTCATCTAAATGCTATGCCACCAAAAAGAAAAGAGTTTACAAAGCACGAGTATGTTATCAACAAAAATAAAGATATGAAAACTTAGTGTTTATCATAAAAGTAATAAAGTTTAAAAACCCGACTACGTAAAAAAGTGGTTTAAAAAGGGCGAAAAAAAGGACGAAACAAGAAAATAGTTCAGATATATAAGTCGAGAAATACATAGATACTAAAATGATTATGGTAGAACCGTGTCGGTCGGTAGTGGTGAAATTTTATCGATGGTGATCGTGGTGATATGTAAATTTAGGATGGGGGTAGGGTAGGGGTTGGGTAGGATAATGTAGTGAAGGGATAGGAAGAAGTGCAAAGCGGAGCTTGACCGGGTCCGCTAGTTATACATTTGTTATGTGCTCGCCAAGTCCTTTTTTTGATACCAGGTCACCAACCATATATCACCACCAATATTAGTTTTAAATTCTGTCATATATTTTTTATAAAATGTAGGTATATAGCCTATGTCACCCGCGCTATTATTACGAATCTTTTGACGCCTCAATCATTAAAATAGGTTCAGTAGTTTAGGCACTACGGTGGAACATACATACATAGACTGCCAAAATCACTGCCTTCCTTTTGACTTCGCAGTAATCGGGTAAAAAAAAACCCGTAGGTAGGTAAGTAGGATGCACGAAGTTTCGAAACTAAGCAGCACAAGTGATTAGGACTCACTTTGTATATTGTATGCCGGAGTTATTACTTTCGTTTTCCTAACTTTCAAGTACATCCATGAAAATAATTTTCCTATACTCAAGTGGATACACAACACGACATATTCGTAACCTAAATTGGGCGTCGTTCAGTCAGCTAGGGTAATGGCTGAATTGATTTGATCGGGTATATTCTACTTACTAGGCTTTGTGCCAAAGTTAAGAAAGAAATGTGGTGTCTGCGTAAAATAACCATATTATCATTATCAGCCTATATGAATGGTACACTATAGGGCTAATCCTCTTTTCTTATAGGACAAGGGATTTGGAGCTTAGACCCATTACACCGCTCTTTTGCGAGTTACACAGTTATAATGTACAACTCGGGAACTAAATGTTATTGATAACTAGCAGACCCAGTCAAGCTTCGCATTGACTCATTCCCTACCCCTATCCTATTCTACTTCCACCCTACCCCTACCCTACCGCTACCCTACCTCTATCCTACACCAACCCTACTTACTCTCACCCTACACCTACCCTACTATAATAGTTAGGCATATGCTGTCGCTGCTGTTTTTGTAGAAAATGATGTTTTCTGCAAAGTTGTAGTACATTATTTTATTCTAATATCAATAGTTTTAACACCTTGGGTTACATTATTGGAGTTTTAGGAAGGAGGATTTTTTTGAAAATATAATATAGCCTATAGCACTCAGGGATAGTCTAGCTTCCCAAAAGTGAAATAATTTTTCAAATCGGTTTAGTAGTTTCGGAGCCTATTCATTACATACAAACACACACACACAATTCTTTCCTCTTTATAATATTAGTATAAAAGTATAACATCACGAAATATCCAAATATCTTGACGTACAAACATGAAATTTGGCAGGGAGGTAGTTTATAGTTAATAGGTATTCGCTAAGAACAGATTTTTCAATAGGGCCGGATTTGTATGAAAGTCCTTCATATTTCATGCTACAAACTTGAAATTTGGCAGGAAGGTAGTTTAAAGTTAGTAGACGTTTGCTATGAATAGATTTTGCGTTGAGGCCGGCCCCATCAAAAAAAACGATTAAGAAATTAATCCGGATTAAGGAGATCTAAAGGCTCTCGGAAGTTTGTATGAAATCCTGCATTTTTCATGTTACAAACTTGAATTTTGGCAGGGCGGTGTTTTATAGTGTGTAGACGTTAATTTTGCAACATGGTCGGATTACGGAGGTAAAAACTTGAAAGTTTACACCGATTTTTACGCGAACGAAGTCGCGGGTGTCCGCTAGTATTAGTATAGATTGTTTAGCGTACGCTGGTGAAAATTCCTACCAAAATAAAAACAAGAAAATATAATTCGTGACACACAGGGACCGGAGAGCGTAAAAACATAATAAAAATTCTAGTTTTCATTTCAAGATTAAATTTGTTCCATTTCAAATGCTAACAACAGAATAGGAGTGCAGTGTAATCACGAACTGTGTAATATTTAATACGGGTTAGAATAACAAATTTTTAATTCCGTTGTTATGTATCAATTTTTTCTCTTTTTGAAAAGAATATTTGCCATATTTTTTATAATATGACCAATATTCCCATTCCCCTCCAACTAGTCGGGAAAGACTGTGCTAGAAGTGGGTACGACAATAGACCAACGGGGTGAGGATTGAACCAACACCCCTCGGTGATGAGTCCAACCGATTATATAATGATTTATTTATTTTGCTATCATCCGCGTAAATTCGGCGAACCCATGCGACAACGTCACCCAGGTCCGACAAAATACTCTCTACGTACGTTTCACCCCGAAACCGGAGCATCCTCAGAAGATGTTGACTCTACAACGTGCAATTGCAAAGTGTCGTTTTCGACCTTTGCTTCGTCTTTTATAGACCAAAAAGTAGGTGGGGCAAGAGGTGGGCGTTGCCAAGATACTCATAATATAAGCGATTTATCTCGCATCGCATTCAAACATTTTTATTAGTGGTGACTTCGATAACTCTATTTGTTCATTTAATAAGCTAATTCCTGACTTATTATGTTTTATTATTTCTAATTGTTCCAAAACGCATAGTCGTAGGCCTTTATTGCAAGTGTGTAAAATGTCATACATATGATTATCTGCCAGCTTAACTTGCCAGTCCAACCGCTCTTACCGTTGAGCTATTGAGGCTTAATTGTACCTACACGTGCTGTCCATACTTATATTATGTATATCCATACTTATATTTTAAATGTGAGTGTGAGTTTTGTTTCCGCTTTCACGGATAAAACACTAAACTGATTTTAAAACTTCTTTCACCAATGGAATGCTACGATATCAGCGAGTAACATAGGTTAAATTTTATCCCAATATTCCCACGTGAACGAGAACTACACGGGTGATACCAGTTTTAAAAGTCAACAGACGTCACCAACATGAAAGTTGTACACCTATGTAAAACAAGATATTTTTTTTTTTTTTTTTTCTCTTTATTTGGTCTACCAACAGACATACAAATAATACAATTATTAAGCATAAATGCAAGGAGCAGAAAGATAAAATGCAAATCTATTTATAGGTAAACACCGCATGCAACTGTCTAAAACTAAAATTTAAAATTTATTTACAATATTAATAGATAGGTAAGATAGGTAGGATAGGTAAGATATCCTTAACATACCTACCTACTTTCGAATTAACGTTTTATTTTTAACTGAATTTATGTAATAGTCCAGGATCCGAGGAGCATTTTTAAAATTGATTAATATCAACTTAATTTTCCGTGAGTAGCTACATCTTGATGAACTTTGTTATTTACGAAAATTCTTGATTCTGCTAGTTAACTGGGTTACCAGATACTGAAAATTTCTGAGCGTCGGAACGAGATAATGTACCACGCAATTTGCAGGACATTGTAGCTGTTAAGTTGTTTAACTATTAAATAAGCAACAGTAAAAAAAACAGCTGGTTAGGGACAACTTTTAATAACCTCGTAAGTGATTCAAGTTGGGAGAAGGGTAGTTTAGGTACCAAAAGTTGTTACTAACCAGATTTTTTTTTTTACTGTTGTTTAATTAATTGTTACACAACTTAATAGTCACAATGACCTACAAATTGTGTGGTACGTTATCTCGTTCCTACGCCCAAAAATTTTCATTACTTATTATTAAATGTTAAACGTCACAAGATGAAGCTTCACGGAAAATTAATTAGTAATCAATCGTAAAAATGCTCCTCGGATCCTGGACTATAAGTAATTTATTAAATTTTGTCATCGCTTGATACATACGATTGTGTAACATAATCTACTTTTACTAATAAACAAGTTACATATTTTCGTAAGAATCGCGGCATACAGAATAGGTAGGTATATTATATTGTAAAAATTGCTTTTTTTGCATCATAGGTGAATAATAAACGTTGCAAAAAAATAATAACTACGCATTGAGAAAAACTAGCTGAGCCGGTCAAGCTTCGCTTTGACTTTTGTGCATTTCTTCCATACCCTTACCTATCCTACTCCAACCCTACTCCTACCCTACCCTACCCCTACCCTACCCCTACCCTATACATATTAAAATTCAAATTAATACGAATCGTTTGTATGGGAGTATAAATTCTCGCCGTAAAAACCATCCTAGAACTTCAACGAACATTTTAAAAAGATTTGCCAATTGGTCCAGGCGTTGTTGAGTTATGAGCTTACCAACGCATTTTGCGATTCATTTTTATATTATAGACTGATGAACATGACAGTTATGTTTTAAGATGAGATTCATTCTGTCGTCAGTAACTCAATAGTCAGTATGATTCAACCGAAACAATGACCATTCACTATATGAATACCAATAATGCCCTCAATAAATTGTTACAAGATAAGACTCCAGACGTTGTTCGTTTTACCAACACAGAAACTGTAAGACAGTATCAGTGAACCGTTCTTAAAATTTCCACCAGTTATAGGAAACCTTACGCGTTTATTCTACGTTGATGTTCGCAAAGGAGATTTTATTTTATGGCGTAGGCGTAAAGCGATTAGCGTCCGCGCTTCTACCAATACCTAGACTACTGCTTTCAGTAAGAAGTTTGCGTTTTTTTTTATACACCAATTTTTAAGCTCCCGTTCACAACGCATTGTCCTGTACGGCTTTTACACTACATTAAAACTATTATCATGAATAGTTAATACATTAACAAATGGGCCTTATTAGAAGGCTCAAAGTCACACATGCGGGCGATAGAGCGAGCTATGCTTGGAGTTTCTCTGCGTGATCGAATCAGAAATGTTCAGAAGATCCGCAGACGAACCAAAGTCACTGACATAGCGAGTCGCGAAGCAGAAGTGGGCAGGCCACATAGTTCAAAGAGCTGATGGACGTCCCAAGGTGCTGGAATGGCAACCTCGCACTGGAAAGCGCAGTGCTGGTCGACCCCCACTAGGTGGACCGAGTATCAAGCGGGTTGCAGTGAGCCGCTGGATGCTGGCGGCTCGAGACCGTTGTGTTTGGAGGTCCATGCAAGAGGCCTAATGTCCAGCAGTGGACGTCTATCGGCTGATAAGGTAAGGTAAGGTACATTAACAAATAAATAAAAAATGGCATGTGTTTTGTACATATAGGAGCATTCACACGACATGAATACTGCAGAAAAGTAATATTTAAATTGACCAACGTTCAGGACATACATATGTGAACATAGTGTCAGTTGTCTTATTTTCTATATAGTCTGCGTCTGCGCCTACGTACGAGTAGTCTAGACTCAACAAGTTTTTGTCAATTAAACGTCAATTTGGTGCGCCACGATCATCCGATCCGGCGCTTAGTGTGGCGTTGCCATAACACTCGCAGGTGCGAAGTGAAAATAGTACTAATAGCAAAGTAAACTATTTAAGGAAATCGATTTCCGTAACGGTGACGACATCGCACCCATGGCGGCCAGTGCAGTATTCGTACATGTGCACTTAAGGCACGCACAGAGTGGGCGGTACACTACATCTGTTATGAAACATGGTCTGTGTAACCTTAACTAGAACAACAATGGTAATTGTTAATTTTACTCAGTAGAAAATAAAATTAAAACTTCACATATTTATTACCTACTGTTAAAAGTAATGATGTTTGTTGTAAAAACTTTATGCTGTAAAAAACATATAATTTATCTGTAACGGAGATTCTCCGTTTCTGCCACAATTTTCCTTGATGCTCCGCTCTTATTGGTCGTAGCGTAATGTCATTTAGCCTACTGGAAGACGCCCGCGACTTCAACCGGCCTTTTGTCGATACGATGTCGTGTAGAAACCGAAAGGGGTGTGGATTTTCATCCTCCTCCTAACAAATTAGTCCTCCTAACAAGTTCCATCTTAGATTGCATCATCATTAGGTGAGATTGCAGTCAAGGGCTAACTTGTAAAGAATAAAAAAATACGCCCAGGACTCGAACCCTGCACCTCATTGCCTGTAGGAGAAGCACCCCGTAGCAATAACGAGCAGCAATACATCTCTTGCGGAGACAGATTCTCCGCGATATAAATCGGTTATAGTCCAGTTATTTTAGGTTTCATCTGGGGAAAAATTCCTAGTGAGCTGAATTTTTGTATACACCTTTATTACGGCGTTATTATGAAGTTGTGAAAAATCGACATCGATATCGTGCCGGCTAAAAAAATTACAGAGGTCAAAAGGTCACGAAAATCAGTTTTTTGCAAATATTTCGCGACCTATTGCTCGGACGTCAATAGAGGTCATTATAAAAATTGTTCCTCATAAAATTGTCTACAAAAAATGTCTCTTATAGTTTTTCTGTAAAATTAACGGTTTTCCGATCATAGCGCTGAGAAAGCGACTATATTGTAACGATGCACTCGTTTCCTCACCACCTTCGAGGTAGAATGCAAGGCGCGTTTTTTACATGGTTTCCCCCGTAGGTATAATCCATGATATATAATGAAAGTTTATTTTAATTAACAATTAATATTTTATTATCAAAATTTTGAAAAATACCGAAAAAAATAAATTTTTGCGAATATTTTTTTTTTTTTATTCATTGTCAATATTTTCTGCTTCACTATCGTTATTGGCTACTGACAAAATGTCAAGTGGAGTTATTTCTTGATTTAAATCTACATCTTCATCATTTTCATCATTCGTTGACTCTGCGTTTAAGCATGACTGGCCGCGGCAATGCCCACAAACTTTTGAGCATCTCAATCCAATTTTTTTGCATCCACATTTGCCGCCACAACCTTTTGTACAATTACAAAAGATTGTATTCAGTAGTTCATCGGGTGCTGGTGGTAATAAAGTCATTATTGGATGCAGCATATTATTTTTTAACTCCCAACCCCACTGTTCTGGATCGATGTCTCTTCCTAGCCAGGTTTGTATTTGGTAATATGCTCGAAAAATATGCTGTTGAGCTGAAGAAGTAGGTGGTAATGAAGGAAATTTTACAGCTGTACTTTGTCTTGTTAATTTAGCAAAGCTGTAGCTTTTATCTGTAATTATCAATTGAATTTTCTGATTTTGGAGCACCGTATACAGCTAGTAGAAAATGTATTCCAGTATTGACAATGACATCTCGAGAGCAATTTTCTTGTTGGAATATTTCTGTACAATTGTTTAAATCGGGTCTTTTTTCAAACATCTTCATGACTTTCAATTTTCCTTTCCCAAAAAGTGCTGAAGTTGTATCGCATCCGGTCATGGCATGCAGAAACAGAATATTTTTTTTGCAATGTGGATACTTGTTGAGGCTATCAGTCGAGTATATTTTTGATTCAGCATTGTTTTTTCCTGGTTTTTTGAAAAAAATTGATGTAGATTGATCCAAGTATTTGAGTGCGTGCTATGAGTATACTCAGTCTGACTGGCAGTAGCAGGTATAAAGGGACGGGTCTCGGAACAATGAAATACGAAACATCAGCCATTGAAGGTCATTAGAATGAGATATAGTACGTCTTACTAAAAACCTAAACCCCTATACGATAAATATATCTTTCTGGAAACATCTAAATGTAAAATAAAAGATTTAGAGACATTTACAAACATTACTAAAAAGCAATAGAGTTTACGCCTTGGTGTACGGTATACAATACCGTATGTGAGTGCATTCTTGCCGCTTTCTCAGCGCTATGATCGGAAAACCATTATTTTACAGAAAAACTATAAGAGACATTTTTTGTAGACAATTTTATGAGGAACAATTTTTATAATGACCTCTATTGACGTCCGAGCAATAGGTCGCGAAATATTTGCAAAAAACTGATTTTCGTGACCTTTTGACCTCTGTAATTTTTTTAGCCGGCACGATATCGATGTCGATTTTTCACAACTTCATAATAACGCCGTAATAAAGGTGTATACAAAAATTCAGCTCACTAGGAATTTTTCCCCAGATTGGGGTATAAAATGCCTAAAATTACTGGACTATTAGCACTTAACTCCTTAATCTGACGCTCTCGCAAAATCCATTTTTAGTGGTCGTCTACTAACTGTGAACTACGCGTCCCTACCAAATTTCAACTTTGAACATCAAACCGTTTTCGAGATATCGTGATGAGTGACCTATTTTAGAATTTAAACTATCGTGATTGTTATTCGTATTAATTATTAATTGATTATGAAACACGGCTAAAACTCACGTGATACAACATCGGAGTATGCCCGACTAGTTTCGAACCCATACGGGGCCCTTAGTCATGAGCTGGTTCTTGCAACGCGGCACGATCAAAACTGTTTCATAATCAATTTCGCTTTTATATATTTAAATATTATATCGATAAATGGAACATTCAATACAAATAGATTGTTTTTAATTCGAACCATTAGTTCCTAAGATTAGCGCGTTCAACCATACAAACGAACAAACTCGTCAGCTATTTAATATTAGTAGATAAGTTTCCATTATGCAAAATGGTTTCCTTCATTTTTCTGATGCCCTGCTCACTCGACACGCTAGACATGATAGCGTTAAAGCATTGAACGTAAACACAACTCAATTTAATACGATAATGTTACTGTAAAGGTTGCATCACATCTTGTTTATTGTTTTTATTTAGCAAACTTACATAACAAGTCCATGCTTTTTGATGAATATTTCGACCCTACAAATATAGATGCCTAAGGAAGTAGAAGGACACAATAGAAGGCCAAATAAGGATGGTTAGTGTGATAGATTCAATGATATTTTGTACTAGAGATGAGGCACTAGCGTATCCAAACTGAGACAGATAAATGTGCATAATTGTCTTAATTTAATTTAGTCGCCTTATAAACAACGAAATTTATTCAAACACATACCGAGTAATACTTAAATATTGTCTATAATGTCTAGTTGTGTGTTTAGGAAGTGTAAAAACTATATTTATATAAATATATAATGTAAATTAACACAAAATTGTGCATGTGTACGCTCAGTGGAGTCGCTGTTTTCGGATCGAATTCGGATCACTTTTTGCAGTGTTTTTTTTAGGCACGTGACATATCTATAGTATAAAACAATCATTGGATAGAGTATATATGAGTTTGACATAATATTTTGCTGACTCCACTTAAGTGGAGCTGATCATCAAGCAGATGAAAGAGAAGTCTAAAAAGACATCTGTAAGGAAGCTTATATTTTCTTACGACTTTTATACTTATATTCATCATCATTATCAAACCCATATTCGGCTGACTGCTAATCACAAGTCTCCTCTCAGATGGAGGTGTTAGGCCAATAGTCCACCACTGGCCCAATGTGGATTGGCAGACTTCACACATGTAGAGATTAAAATTCTCAGTATGCAGGTTTCCTTACGATGTTTTTCCTCCACCGTTTGAGACACGTGATATTTAATTTCTTAAAATGCACATAACTGAAAAGTTGGAGGTGCATGCCCTGACCGGATTCGATCCTACACCCTCAGGAACCGAAGAAAGAGGTCATATCCACTGGGCTATTACGGTTCTCACTTATTACACTTATTCATAGTCTTAGCCAATAATGACTAAGTTGGTCATAACAAGGCGATTCTAAGAGGGTACGATTCTGGGCTCTCATCAGGAAATTATGAGCGTTTTTAAGTACTTAACTGAATATCAATTGGTCTGGTGAAGAAACCTGCATACCTGAGAACTTCCTCTAATGCTCATAGATGTGTCTACCAATTTTTACTTGGCCATCATAAGGTTAATGGACCCAACTCTGCTATGTGATGAGAGTCGTGTTAAGAGTGCGCAGCGCGTCGGTACGATATGGATAAAATTCGAAGCGCAAACGAGACGCCAAATTATGACTTTCACGTGAGTGAAAAGCACGGAGCGATTGACGCGCGACGCACTTTTTATGACGTGAGCGCCAAAACCATTTTTACCTAATTGCAAGTAAATTAAACAACATAACGAAAAACAAAATGGCCATGTTCAAGATATATACCTAATTTTCTATACAAAACAAAAATTTAAGAAAATAAGTTTGCTTTTCCTGAGATTGAAAGCAAAATGTGAGCAAAACATGTATTTTTCAAAAAAATAAACTATTGAGAAAAGATTTACAAATTGTGTATTTTGTATAGTCATAACGAAGCTAACACTTTGAAATATCATTTACCCAAATATCAGGCTCCTAAATTTTCCAGAATCGGAGATCCAGAACCATTTGTAACCACCAAATTACATATTGCACACTCTTAAATGATGAATTGATGTAATGAATAACACAAATTTACTACTATAATTATTATTAGTGCTTTGTATAAACACTAATAGTGTAAATTTTGTAGTAATATTGTATAATGTCGTAAAATATACATTAGCACTAGGGTGTAAAAAATAAAACAATGCCGTCGCGAACTAATAAACAAGGCGCGAAAAGTGTCAATTACTAGTACCTACCTATAAATAATAATGTCTTTCGCGAATTTCAGCCATGTTGAGATTAGCCACATGGCCGCTATATTAAGTTATAGCATCTTTACTCTGGTTATAGTGTACAAGTATTTGTGCAAACACAGTTGCTACTTGTAGTATTTTGTATTCTGTGGTTGCACTTTCTATTCCTTTGCTCTGTAGTCAGTTGGGACGAGATAGTTACATTTGCAAATAGAACAGGATAGCGTAGGACCTATTTAAACTATTAACTATAGTAGGATATTAGTAAAATAGTATAAAAAAGAAGATCACACGATAATTTGCGCAATTATAAATATTTTGGTAGTGACTTAATGCGAACCGTTTGAAGCTAGTCTGAGACAACTACAATTTATTACAAACAACGTCACGGCCATGACTTCATTCCCAGTGTTAGAGCGCTCCTAAACATTTTGAGCACTTTCAGATGATTAAAACTTTAACGACTAACTCCTCTTTAACGACTTCTCGGCATTACTCTAGACTCTACTAAGTACTAGAAAAAATACTGCAATATATTTTTTTAATTTTTTACAAGTTATCCCTTGACTACAATCTCACCTGATGGTAAGTGATGATGCAATCTAAGATGGAAGCGGGCTGACTTGTTAGGAGGAGGACGAAAATTCACACCCCTTTCGGTTTCTACACGACATTGTACCGATACGTTAAATTGCTTGGCGGTACGTCTTTGTCTGTAGGGTGGTAACTAGCCACGGCCGAAGCCTCCCACCAGCCAGACCTGGACCAATTAAGAAAACCTCTATAGCCGGGGATCGAACCCAGGACCTCCATCATGTAAATCCACCGCGCATACCACTGCGTCACGGAGGCCGGCAAAAATCTACATGCTTACTCCGTTAGTCATTCATCAGTCTAATACAAATGGATACTACTGCGTACTCAGAACCTAGAATAGAATACTTTCGATAAAATTATCTGCCTAAAGTACTACACTTTAGGCAGTTTAAATATACCAATAATGTTACAATTTATTATATATATTATATATTATATTATAATCAAACCGTATAAATCAGATCCTCGGAAGTCTGAATAGGTATCTACGGTAGTTAGCATGAATTGTTAATTATTCAACGATATTTTACACTATAGATATGCTACGTGCCTACAAAATCACCGCAAAAAGTGACCCGTATTTAGTGACTTCACTAAGCGCACACATGCACAATTTTGTGTTTACTATATATTTAAATTAATATATATTTAAATATATGTTAATTTTACACTTCCTGAACACACAACTCGATATTGTAGAGAATATTTAAGTTTTATTTGTTTAAATAACCTTCGTATTTAATAAGCGCCTAAATAAAATTAAGATAATTATGCACATTTGTCCGCCTCAGTTTTGATGCGCTAGTGGCCTGTGATAATATATATAATATCGTTGTATTTATTCCGATATAAATAACGTAAAATAAAATGAAATAAATAACATGAAAGCATATTTTCTTGACAAACTAGAAATATCATTTGATCTGTTTCATATGTACAAATGTCGATCGTATTACAGAATGTCGTTTAGCAAAATCTCCGCACAGCTATACAAAAAACGTTTGTGACTCACTGTTATTAATAAACCGCGCATTTTATTAGCTTGGTCTTGACTCTTGACAACAATCAACTTCATTCATAATATTTTACTTCATAAATAAATCTATCTTCTATAATAAGTATTTTACGAAATATAATACTTTTAACATGAGAGCCGTGGTAGTGGATATGACCTCTGCCTCCGAGAGGAGACTGGAGCTCTACAGTGAGCCGAATATGGGTTGATAATGATAATGATGAATGTGTCTTATTAATTTGAGAATCTATCCTTCGCCGTGTCTGTCTGTATGTTCACGATAAACTCAAATACTACTGAATGGATGTTCATGTAGTTTTCACCAATAGATAGTGCAATTTATGAAGAAGGTTTCGGTATATAATTTGTACATCTATTGTTATATTGGCGATAATTGTCGGCATTCAGAAAGCAGACTTTCGTGGAAAACGCTGCTTTCCTTCTCTTCGAAATATAACAATCAATGCATTGTAGGATGTTCATCTTTTATAAATCTACTAAGAAATAATGTTAATTTAAGCCGTTTCTGATAAAACACTGTCTGAAAAACCTAAATCTTTATATTTTTACATGGCTTGAATTAATTAAATGTAAGCACCACCTTAGTATGTTTTATGAAGTCGGTAATTTTTTTTTTATTTTTAATGCTACTATGTCGGTGACATCTAACACTTAATTAAATATTAATAAACAATAATCGTTAGGGGTGATGAGTGAGATCAATTAGTTAAATCGACGTATACGGTTTAAGGAAAATTATGAAGACAAAATAGACACTTTGATAGTTTAATATAATTCTTCCAAGTATTCTGTTGTTAAGGAAAATTGACTATCTATAGTTATCAGCGGCGAAGAGTCCATACAGGCCGATTTCCACCGGGTTACTTATTAAAAATCCATACATACATTATTGTGTGAGGAACCGGTGTTTGCATCAAGCGGTATGAATTTTCTTTTCTTTGAGAAATTTACTAGACTATTATAACACTGTTTCAAAATTATATATATCTTTCCAACTATACGTTGAGTTAGACGAAACTGGCGTGAATGACGTAACACGTTTACCACCATAAACCGGGCTAAAGTGTAACAAAGACCCCTTCCCCAAAGCCCAGTTCCGCCGCCCCAGTTTCAGGAACATTAGCGTAGTCCCCGCTACGTGATTGAGTAAGGTGCGGCACCTATACGACTTTGCGATGCGGTCACTCTGTCAATATACACTGCCCATAACTCTATGGGAAAAGGAGGGTGAACGCCAAACGGCCCGCCGCGATAGGGTAATAGAATTTGGCCAAACCATCCAACCATCCATTATATCTATCAGATTTATGTCCGCCGCGTCAGTGAACTACATTAGCCAAATGAATGAAAACGTACCCGTTGACGTGACTTGGAACGCTACACACAATCACGACTTTAACACTATATTCGCGGTAACGGATCGATAGTTTACTCGGTAATATTTACACCCACAGAAAATGCTACCTGCACCAATGATATTTAACACTATAGATGAGAATTTAGCTACTCCACTGAGCGCACACATGCACAATTTTGTGTTTAGTTACATTATATATTTAAGTATAATAGTTTTTACACTTCCTGAACACACAATTCAACATTGTAGACAATATTTTAATATTATTTGTTTAAATAACTTTCGTTATTTAATAAGCGACTGAATGAGATTAATTAAGACAATTATGCACATTTGTCTGCCTCAGTTTTGATGCGCGTGTGCCCTATCTCTAGTATAAAATATCGTTGACCTGCACTATCCTGACGTTAAATAGATCACATACTAAAACATTCGAAACATTGCAATGCAGGCAGGTTGAAAACTGTATAATTGTAGAATAATTATAGATAGACGTTTCATTATTATCCTCATGGGAAATTACATGGTAGAATCTTTACAAATAGTCAACTGACGTTTCAAAAGTGCTTGTAAACTGAGCCTACTTGAAATAAATGAGTTTTGAAAGATTTTCCTGTCTTTCACAACGCGTTTCTAAAATGTCGTCAAACCATTTTCTCCTTTGACGATCGGGTGCTACTCTTGCCCATTAGCTCTAGGTAAAGTTTGTGATGATGTAGGGGGTAATGTCTGGATCTACAGAACCAATTTAGAAAATTCTTTAATCGATAGAAGGCCACGTTTTTTGTGAATGTCATAGTGTAGGATTTATCCCTGTATTCCCAAGGGAGGACGATTTACGTGTATGAAACCGCGGAGCGTCTACTATAAGATAAATCATTTGTATCTAAACTCAAGGACTATGTATTATCAAATGTCAATCAGAGTCGAGCTACCACAGATCAATTGTTTTGAGTGCTACCTTGTTTAAATATAGTAAAAAACAATAATGCGCCTACTGTATATGGCGTAATGTACTCACTCAAGGTTGCTACGCAAATTGGCGGGTGGTCGTCGAACTATGTAGCGTTTCCATTGTGATTACCTGAAAAATAAAAGACTGCTTCAGAAAGGAAAATTGATTCTTGTGACCCGGCTTTTGACCGCAATTTCCACTTGCGTGCGCTCCATACTTGGTCCCTTTTTAACGGGGATTGGTAAAAGCTAACGTAATCAAGATTTGAATGTGAAGAATTAAATACATTTACATACATATACATTTTTATGGTAGGCGTCATATACATTTTTATGGTAGGCGTCCACAGGTCCGCACCGTACGTATCGGACGCAGATAAAATTTGCTGTAGATAAAATCCGTTCGATGCGATCCGATCAGTGGACACACTGGTATGATTTTCCATACAAAGAATACTAAAATCCATTTGATGTGATGACTGCGGATCTGTGAACGCCTGTCATTAGTCGCCATTAAAAATTATAATGCGCCATGTTTCTGTCAAAACTGAACTGAAAACCATGACAGTTTTGCCAACTGTATTTCAAGCATCTGTCTGTATTAAATACTAGCATATTTTTTTGGTGCAGATAACTCTCGTAGGTACTTTCTTTTCCCGTATGAAAAGGGGATAAAATATAGCCTATGACACTCGCAAATAACGTGGCTTTCTAGTAAAAGAATTTTCAAAATCGGTTTAGTAATTCCAGACATTAACCCCTACAATAATACACACTTTGTCTCTGTATAATATTGGTATAGAAGTATATATACCAATATTATAAAGAGAAGAAGAATATTGTTATATATCTTAATTATTTTTCTCACTTTAACACATACATTGTGTCTGTGGAATTTTTAGGAAGATTTCCCCTATGACTAGTCTAGACTAGTGTAGATTTAGTTTTCTATAACTAACATATTATCCCTGATATATATTTCGAATAAGTTAAAAAAATGTAGTAGATATGGATTTGCGGGCATTAAGTAAGTATATTTAATTCCGGGTATTAGATATAATTTCTGTAATTATTTACGAATTGCGTTTACGTCTTTGGCTGTTTCAAACAGTTTAGACTATAATAAACAATGAAATAAAATAAGTATCAGCTTTTTCGAAGAAATGTTAAAAGTATATAATTTATCTTAAAAATATATAATTTATCTTAAAAATATATAATTTATCTACCAATTATATTAGTATGTACCTATAATGTTATACAACAATAAAACAATTTTAATAAACAAGTTTACTTATATAATGTCTACTTCTGACATTGATTTAATGAAAAGCAAACAATAAAACCTTCGATTGTAATTAGACTTAATAAACTGTTTCTATTCCGGACAGATCACGTCATTGCGATTATTCTGTGTAATAAGATAGACTATCACGTTCAGTGCCACCGACTCGCCCGGAGAGTCCACGTAAATTTTATTCCAGCGCCGTAGACTCGCCTCGCGAGTTCAATGTTTTTGCAATTTTTTTTCAAAATGCATGTGTATTTTCTGCTTAAAATAATACTGAAGACTAAATATACACTAATCTAATGAATAACGTGGTGGGCCGGGTGTGCAGACCCAGTTTATAATCGAAAGAAAATAAACTATTCTGCAATGCCTTGAACTCGCTAGGCGAGTTCACTAACATAGATTCTCAAACTTTTATAAATGAAATATATAAAAGGTAGATACTTTTATTTTCATTTTACCAAAAGTCACATTCACTCGTAAAACAACGGCGGATTGTGTTCGACACCTTGTAGGGGCTCGAATTTGGTGTTCACCAAATGGGTACTTCTAAGTTTTTGAGTCTGTCCTTGCGTTTTTGTTAAACGAACGGTGCAGAAAACACAAACTCAACTCTCGGTCTATTACTTTAAGAGTTACAACTGAAAGAGGATCCCTTCGCATTGTTAAAAATTGCCGGCAAAACAAAAGGAACCGGTATTTTTTAACATGAACGCTCTGGTTAGTAAGCAATAAAAGCACTGATAACATTGTTTTTGCCAAGCTCTCATGTAGCACTAAAAATATACCAGACACTATTTAATAAATTTCGAAAGTAATTAAAATGTAACTTTACTCAAAACATCTATACATATAATAAGAAAATCTGTTTATAAAAACAATATAAGATATCAACAATAATCAGTATTTGTAAGATTGAGAGCCACTGCATAAATTACGAAACAAACTTACCTTTTCGTTTATTTATAGTGTTTCTTGCCATTTTCTTTTTGTTAAATTACACCATATACTAGTTAATTGCTTTAAACACGTAACGTACACTGTCACGGCCACAAAAATAACAGAACATAGTTTTTACCCTAACGCAATGCCACTGAACTCGCGTGGCGAGTCGAATGATTCGTATCGCAGCGCCGGCGACTCACCTAGCGAGTCCAACGTAAAATGTAGGCGGCTCCCGAGAAAACATCGTGAAAATCGTAGCGGTAATGAAAGTGCTATTGTACGAGTAACTACTAGTTGTCTCTCACGCTATAATAGCGTAAGAGTTTTTTTTAACCTCGTGTGATAAGTTCGTAAGTGAAAAAATGCACTGCCTGTCCTGAAGACTCGTCACAAATGAATATTTATAAATCCTACTAATATTATAAACGCGAAAGTTTGTACGAATGTTTGGATGTTTGTTACTCTTTAACGTCGCTACTACTGAAGCGATTTGGCTGTTTGGAATAAAAATAGATTTTACTCTGGATTAACACATAGGCTACTTTTTATCGCGAAAAAATCCATAGTTTCCCAAAATTTGCGAAAACTGATGATTTTGATGATATAAATGTTTGTTCTCTTTCGCTCCTTGACTACTGAACCGAATTAGATAAAATTTGGTATCGAGATAAATTATAGCCTGGATTAACACATAGGCTACTTTTTATCCCCGAAAAACTATGGTTCACGAGGGATTTGTGAAAAACTAAATTCCACGCGGACGAAGTCGCGGTTCCGCTAGTAAATTATTAAATATATTTTTATATAATAGAAGTTATAGGAGAAGGAATTTTCCATTTTATTCATCATACTAGCCGACGCCTGCGACTTCGTACGTATGAAATTCTGTCTTTCAAAAATTCCACGGGAATCATTGATTCTTTCGGGATAAAAAGTAGCGTATATGATATTCGTCTAGTAAGCCATAGTCAATCCTAGGTTCTGCATCTGATTGGACTTTATTAATGGATTGGGTATGTATGAAAAACATTATAAAATCCCAGCGGATGTCGCTATTTCGAGATCTAGACCAGACTTATTCCTTTCTCCAAACAAACTAATCGGATAGTACTTGTAGAGCTTACTGTGCCTGGGAAACTTACAAAAATGGCTATGTCGTTAGTCTGTACCCTGTAGAAATAGGTGCAAGAAAATTACCAGCAAAATCTCCTTTTAAGTTGCTTAAAGACCTTGGCCTCTCTAGAACTGTAGCAAGTTCTATATTAGAACGGGTATACAAAGTTGCTCTAACATGATCTTACCAAAGGCTAGACAGGGAGAACCACACAAGCAGAGAATGGGAGTGTTGATCGATTGTCAAGGAATTCCTTAATCCTACGTCCGTTGGTCACAAGCCCAGAACTTTGCTCGGAATTTTTCTCTCCACCACGCGATGGATCATGGTGAATCCATGGATTGCTAAGATATTCGTCTCCCTTCTCTCTGTTCCATAACCTCGTCAATCTTCCATTGAAATCGGTTTAGCCGTTTCAGAGATCAGCCCGGACGTACAGACAGAAAAAAATTCTAAAAAGTAAGTGTTCACACTTCAATTATATTTATGTTTATAGAAAATCTAGTATTTTATGATATAAGCCATTAGATGAACAATCGACATCAAAAACGATTAAACTGTTATGTAAGTGCTAATGAATAGATAATTTGAATATAAAATTTTTGATGAATGTTAACTTAAACATTGTTATCAAACCTTCAGTTAAACTTGTACCCCATAAGATATATCTATGTAATAGTAGGTATCGCATCGGCCGCAAAGTCATTGAGGCCCGATTAACAGCTTACATAAAAGAATTGGGTCGATCCTCAGCGGGTGCTATGGGGGTAGATTTGAACAACCCTGTCATGACAGAGATTAGGGTGGGCTAGGGTGTGCCGCACAGTGAAATGTCGCGCCATTTTAGTTGTGCCGCACTGTGACGTCACGGGCCACTCCTGGCATTTGGGCTAAAGCAACATAGCAGCCCTACCCTCACGCGCACTGATAACTGAAAAACCTTAATAACTTGAAGCTCTTTGCTTTATTTGCACACGGCCGCTAGCACTTTTGCCTTGACATTTATAAATAGTGGATTTGGGCTGAGCGAAAAGGCAAACGTTTTTATGGTATGTAAATGTGTATATTATTGTTCGGCTTCGTCGAGTTTTCTAATGTTAAAGTATCTACGTATGACATTCATATTTGTACAATCAATATCAGGTCGGTCAGTAATAAAGCAGTGCTCAAGGAGATATGACCCCACGGGTCGTTCTGGTGGGCGTTGTCCCATAAATGTTAAATAGCCAAGGTAAAATAACATTCATTAAACGGCTCACGTCACGTTATAGCGTAATTCGGACATAGTGAATTTTCGTCGCCTGGCGTAATAAAGAATTTGTCTTTATTAAGCTGACTAGCACTGTCACGCGGTTTTACCCGCATAGTTCTCGTTCACGGGGAAACAAATAACGTGGCTTTACCCCTACAACCTCACCAGCTTTGTAATATTAGTAGTTTATTAAGGAAAAATATATAAAAAAATTATATTTAATTTGTTTAAGTTTAACACTAGTTATATAAGGAAAAAGGTAAATTCTAAGCGATAGTATTTCTATACTAGAGGACATCCGCGACGCGTATGCGTGAAATTCTGTTTTCCACAAATCCCATCGGGATAAAAAGTAGCCTATATGTTAATCCAGAGTAAACTCTATATCAATTCCAAATTTCAGCCACATCGGTTTGCAAACCGCAGCGTATAGGAGGAACAAACATACTTACACACACATAAACTTTCGCATTTATAATATTAGTGTGATGTGTGTAATAGTCTATACTAATATTATAAAGAGGTAAAGTTTGTAAGTTTGTCACATTTTTTAAATGGGGTAATCTTCGGAACTACTGGTCCGATTTCAAAAATTCTTTCACCAATAGAATGCTACATTATTGGGGAGTGCTATAGGCTATATTTTATATTGGTATCATATATATTAGCCGAGTTATCACAGTTTTTGTCATACAGGTCGGACTGAAAATCCTCTTAAACAGACTTATTCGCATGCGCTGCCTTAACTATTGTGTAAAATTGAAATTAATGTATGGAGACTTTATGTATCTTTAAAAGTTCTACAAAAAAGTCCGCGACATCATATATCTATCTTCTATATATTAGCAGATATAGTACCTTTTGTGTTTTAAAAATTATTAATTTTATATACTTAGGTTTACGTCATTATTTATACAACTAAACTTTAATCCTTATTAAAATAAATTATTTAATAATCACAAGGATATTATGGAGATAAGATTAGCCCTTTACAGTATGTTAATTACTTTAATAGTTTCGGAGATAATAGAAAATTTCTAAAAGACGCAGAAATTCCGCTATATGACGCCCGGCGCTTTCATTTACGTAGTTCCCGTTTCCGTGTGAATATGGGGATCAAACATAGCCTATGACACTCGCAAATAATGTAGCTTTCTATTGGTAAAACAATTTTCCAAATCGGTCCAGTAGATCCAGAGATTACCTCCTACAACCACACGAACTTTACCTCTTTATATTATTAGCATAGAAGTCTCTATTTCTCTTGGTCATACCACCATTCTCGAAGGACTGGACCGATTTTGCTAAGGGTAGGAGTAAGATAGAGAAGTTACAGGGTAGGGTAGGGTACGGGTAGGGAAGCGTAGGGGTAGTGTAGGGGTAGGGTAGGTTTAGGGCCGGGTTTAGGGTAGTGGTAGGGTAGGGATAGAGGTAGTGTAGTGGTAGGGAAGAGGTACGGGTAGGATAGGGAAGTGGTAGGGTAGGGGTAGGATAGGCGTGAGATAGGGGTACGGGTGGGATAGGGGTAGGGAAGGGATAGGGTACGGGGAGGTTAGGGGTAGGATGGGGGTAGGGTGTAGGTAAGGTAGAGGTAGGGTAGGGTAGGGTGGAGGTAGGGGTAAGGTAGGGTAGGGTAGGGTTATGGTAGATGTAGGGGTTGGGTAGGGTAGAGGTAGTAGTAAAGTTGACATCGAAATTTACGCGGACGAAGTCGCGGGCGTCCGCTAGTGTGATATAAAGGTAAACATGGTAGGATTTAAATGCTTAAGTGGTCAATAAATCGCACCAGAGTGTAGTAAAAGGTGACAAAATACAAGTCATCTATGCGAAAATTTCTGCTGGTTGTGGATATCGCCCGCACTATAAATTGGCCATAATCTCGCCAGGTGTATATCTAGTTGTTTTTAGTTTGCAGCTGCATGCTGTATTCTGAAAATTCTTAACATAATACAGTATTTCTATGTGTAAGCTCTTAACACGTCTTTTATTTTATTAATCAATCTTACAGTTAACATCTATTCCGGAAAACAATTTTTGTTCCACGTACTAAAATGGCGGAAACTAGAATTAATTAACCTAAAATATGACCTTTATTACGATGGAAGTAAAAATATTACGACCTATGTTCAGAGATACCTAATCATAATAAGTAAAGTTTTTTTTTTTTAAATCTCTAGACTACTGATATACATAACAACGTGCAAAATAAAGTTCAAGGTCCTCCCTAACTGACATTGAGTCTTGCAATAAATTATTCAAACATTTAATTGATTCAATCGTGAGAGTCCTTACACCTGACACGTTACTTAATATGACGCTTGTCCAAAGTTAACGCAGAAACATTATATATTCCATTTCAATTTCTGCTTTAAAACAAACTGTGAAACCATGGGCATGTCTCTTAATAAGTTCAGAGTATTAAACGCAAGCATATAGAAAAGTCTTATTAGGTATAATGTTGATGATTATAAAAACAATAAAAAACTTATTAACATTGGCACTGACTGTGTACTTAGTTCTAGATAATTTTGTAAAATGATGATAAGTAAAAAAAAAGAACCCTGGTTTGTTGCGGGCTGTTCATGAACCAAGGCGCATTTGGAACTCTTGTAACTTTAATAAACCCTTAAATCCTGACATAACTTCCAAAAGTGCTTGTAGACTAAGCCTATTTGAAATAAATGAATTTTGAGTTTGAATTAATGGACTGCAATAGCGAATTTTTTTTCATTATCTTCCTCGGCATATTATGAGTAATCAATTATCATGTCTTTAGTCAGTTAGCTTCGCGGCAACCCATCAAAAAGTATTGTTAATGATTTTTTTTAAACTTTATAAGTTACTAGCAAAAGGATGTCACAAAGCTAATAGTTTAACAATTTCATACATGATTAGGTAAAATCTTTTAACAAAAATATAGATCCGTCTACAAAGATGCATTACTATAGAAAGCGAAAAATAACAATTCTTTCTATTAATCAATTTGCTATGCCAAATAGGCTCTTAAAGTTTATATTGTTTTTTTAGCACGGGCTTCTAACCAAGCATTAGAAAGCACTTAGGTAAGGTGTTGTTTTACGCTTTTGAGAGTAATGCATCTAGATGATTACATTTTTTTCTTAAAAATTTTTTTTTTTTTAGTGTGCCCTATCAGAGTAATCGAAAGCACCACAGTATATGTAATTTTGTTTGCTTATTTCAGTTATTTTGATTTGGTTTACAAAATTACTGAACCGAATTTTCATGAAAATTAAATGGGAATGAAACAACAGTCACATCTCACCAATCTGGAAGTTTCAAACAAAAAAATAATTATCAAAATTGGTTTATAAATGAGGAAATTATGGAGTAACAAACATTAAAAGGAACTGTGATAGCCCAGTGGATATGACCTCTGCCTCTGATTCAGGAGGGTGTGGGTTTGAATACGGTCTGGGGCATGCACATCCAACTTTTCAGTGTGCATTTTAAGAATATACCTAAATATCACATGTCTCAAATGGTGAAGGAAAAACATTGTGAGGAATAATTCCTCACAATGTTTTTCCTTATACCAGAGAATTTTATTAATTCTCTGTGTGAAGTTTGCCAATCCACATTGGGCCAGTGTGGTGGACTATTGGCCTAACCCCTCTTATTCTGAGATGAGACTTTAGCACAGCAGTGAGACAAATATAGGTTGATAGTGAAACATGCTCTGCTATTAACAATGCCATCAGCAGTTAAGAGTTACTCAGTGAAATCTTTGTGAAAATCTGGCTAATAATCCTAGGAATATTGAATAATGATCCAAATTGCCTGATTATACCACACATACCATAAACAACATCATAAATTAGTGTTATCATTATCTATTGTAGAAAAGATAAGTGGAGATTATCTTGAAATTTAATTATTTTAATTCGCTTAAATAAATTTGTATGGACTTGTTATACTCATTCTCATGTAGTCCCTCAGAGCCCTCCAGGGAGTGGGGTACTGGGAGAATAAATCATTAATCAAAATCAAAAATCATTTATTTCAAGTAGGCTCAGTTTACAAGCACTTTTGACACGTTAGTTGACTATTTGTAAAGATTCTACCACCAGTTCGGAAGGCAGGTTCTGCTGAGAAGATACCGGCAAGAAACTCAACAGATGCTCTTTTGAAAAAGTCATACAGTATTATAATTTACAATTGATAACAATTACAATTTCTTTTATTTCCTGTGTGAAGGTGGAAGCTGATCCAATGGCCTCCAAGCGCTTTTATCTTTAGGGAACTCATCAATGTTGTTGATGAATAAATAATAAATATACTTAACAATAAAAACATTACTATCTAGCCTTAAAGTTAGTATACTGCATAGCCTGTGTACAAAGATATTTGTGATTTATATCATATATAGTTATTACTACATATAATTACTTAGATATAAATCTATAAATATATCCAGACACTGGAAAACACCCATGGTCATCACACAAATGTTGTCCAGTTATGGGAATAGAACTGTGGATGCTGAAAACAGGGTCACTGCCCACTGAAACTGAGGCCATTTAATAAACAAAGAGAGGGAGAGTCATCCTCATGCAGCAGTACTATTCTCAACCTATATTCAGTGCTGAGCACAAGTTTCGTCTCAAAATGAGAGGGGATAGGCCAATAGTCTACCACACTGGCCCAATGTGTTTTGGCAGACATCGAGAATGAAGAAAATTCTCAGGCATAAAGGTTTCTTCACAATGTTTTTCCTTTATCGTTTGAGACACAATATAATATTTAATTTCTTAAAATGCACATAGCTGAAAAGTTGAAGGTACATGCCCCAGACAGGATTCGTACATAAATACCACAACTTTTAATTGAATGTGTGTTACCTACTGTTACAGAAGGCAATAAGATTGAATTAATAAGATGAGATTGTATGATCCTACAAGAAACATAAAAAAATTAAACAAGGTGGATATGTTAAATAATGTTCGAATTAAAATTTGAAAACACCAATATTATTACAAAATTATAAATATATCTACGATATTGTGGGGGACACATTATAAAAAATAAATTGTTGCAATGGATTCAGTAATAACGCGAAATATCTCGGTTACCCGGTTACAACAGGTTGGTAGGTACTGAATATATTTTGGCAAACTAAAAATAGACCTACCGTCGTAAACACTTGTGAGTAAACTTTTAGCTGGAACACAATACTTAGCAATTTTATAGTAATATGATTACGTATACCACTTTTAACGGAGTGTTTTCTTACTCTTTTTAAAAGTGAAAGTAGATCCAAGAGCTGACGACTGTTTATTAAAAACAATATTACAGTTTGAATAAACAATACATACTGTCGTGAACCGCACACCACATTTAAAATTTTATGCACTTTAATGAAAATACTTTTCAGTCCACTTGTGATTCACAAAATTTGAGAAAGTTACATACAAAACACAAGCACAGGTTTTATTTTAGTAACTAACCACAGACCAATACACTAGACACTACTAAGCACAAACGGCTAAAAAGATAAGTACACTGCACAGCAATTAAACGCTCCAAATTGAAGTCTGTGGCCAGTGCTTTATAGAATAAGCAAAGCAAAAACTAAAGAGCAGCTTCCTATATCTTCTATATCAGAAAAATTATATAGGGACCTGCCTCACTCGCCAAAGTGTAGGATCAACATGGGATCAACGATTTTCAAAAAAATATTATAAAAAAAAATTAAACCGACTTCAAAAACATAAAAACGGATACGTTTTTGTGTTTTTGAAGTCGGTTTAATTTTTTACTAAACTAAAAAGCGAAAAATAAGATTTTATTATGTTCTACTCGCTGAGAGCTTGCTAGAGATGACGCGTTTACTATAACTAAAACATCCTCTCGAATTGATACATCAGCAGTACCTACTAGAATAGTAACTTGTGTACGAACTGAACATTTTGCCATACTGAACTGTAAGAAGGAAATCCGACAAAAGATAGCTAATGTAAGGCGATGAGAAGTTTCCTTAACTGTCCTTTGTCTTTATCACCAGATCTGTAATTTTATTCAGAACCCAAAAAGTTCTCTTCAGTACAATTTAATCTAGCCCAATCACAAAGTACTACTAAGCTAATCTAAGGTAAGCTACTGTAAGCCTTCAAAGAGTTCCTTAACCGTATTCTTCATCATCAGACCCCTTTAGACAGTCACAACCTATTCAAAAGTTCTCATCGATATAAAAAATTTAAATCCAATCAAGCATTTTTAGGGAGCTTTTTACACAATAAATACGATTACAACAACGAACTCTATAGAATCAGTTTTTATACACACGTTAGGTCGTGATCATATTCTTTTGACAGAGGAGTAATGTCTAGCGGGACAGTTCATAAGGTAATTAGTCTGAGAGTTTTTTTTTTCTTCGTTTGTCAATTTGTCGTCTGTGATTAATCCATAGACTTATAAGCCTAGTTCGGACTACTTTATTATTTCAGTCGAGTACGAACGATTTTTTGGGCGGTAAATCTAAAAATTGTTCGTACTTGACTAAAATACTAAAGTAGTCCGGACTGTAAAAAGGCCTCAGCAGGCCTCAGTGATATGTCATAGATTTACGATTGGGTACAAATACTATTAGTTTTGTATTTTTTTGATTTACCAAAAATCGTTCGTACTCGACTGAATTAATAGAGTAGTCCGAACTAACAAGTACTATACTCTCATATCCAGGCCAAGAGGCCATATCACTCAAGAATCAAAAAGCACAGAGTAAAGTAACTCTGTGCTTTTTGATTCTTGAGTGAGTGTCTGTCTTTAAGTTTTGTCGTTTATTAATAATGTATCATCTATGGTTTATTATATTATCTATGGTATACAAGTTTTGTTTTTCTCATATAATGAAATTAAATTAAATGTGTTCGAATTACGTTTTTAAACTAATTATCATATTACCTTTGTGTACAATTTACTCTTTGTTTGTTACTTAAGTCTTGGATTTACTTGGTAAGTAGATACATTAAGTAGTGTATGTACATGGTATTTGCTAATAATTAGCACGGTTCTGCAAGACCAACACCAAATAGTTCTAACTTCTAAATCCTGTGAAATATCAAGTAACAAATATTTAACTGTTTGTCTATATTGTTAAGTTGTAGACCAAAGGTTCGAGATTGTGAATGATGAATATTTCAATTGAAAAGAAACGGAGCGATTGTGCAGCGTTGCCAAAAGGATGGCAAAGGGAAGAAGTTATAAGAAAGTCTGGACTTTCTGCTGGAAAAGTAGATGTTTATTATTACAGGTATAAAAAAAAATCTATGGCATTTCATTTTCCAAAATTCCAACATTGTAATTACTTAACTTTTGAATAGCTGATCTCTGAAATGAAAATTTATTTAATTTCATATTGCACAAAATACTTGATTTTTATTAATGTGAAATATTGTACAGAAATAGAACTTTTAAATTATCATTTAAAACATCTGGGATATTGGACTTGAGCAATGTGTGTAACGGAGGATATAGCCTAAATATTTGGCTGGTGGTACATTCTAATTTGTATTAATTGAATAAGAAACAACTAAAATTCACGTGATACAACATCAGAGTATAACCAACTGGTGTTAAACCCATACAGGGCCCTTAGTTTTGAGCTGGTTCTTACAACACAGCACAATCTTGATTGGCAGATCATGTGAGTTTTAGCTGTGTTTCATGATAAATTAATATGAATAACACTCATAATAGTTTAAATTCTAAAATACATTCTAATTTGTTGCCAAACATTTATTTAGTCCACCATCCACTACATCCATTGCAAGTTAATTAACACAACTAACTAACAGCTGTCCATAGCTGGCTGGTCTGTGGTGACAATAAACTTTTTGTGTAGCCCTACAGGTAAAAAGTTTCGCAGTAAACCTGAGCTAGTTCGTTATCTGGGTGATAGTGTGGACTTGTCGTGTTTCGACTTTCAGCAGGGTCAAATTAACACTATGCTGCTGTGCAAGGCCAAGAAAGCACGAGCGCAGTTTGACTACAGGTTCCCACATTAGTGTCATAACTTCTCTCACTTGTGTTGTGTTCATTAGTGCAGACCTGCTTTGTGTTACATTTGTTTATGCTCTGTATCCGTAAGCTTGTATCTGAGTGCTCTAGATGCACAGGTATACTAAAACCATACTTAATGTGCACTCTTTACCAACAAACAAATTAAAAATGAGGGTATAAGTGAAATTAAATGCATTTTCTATATTCATTTCTAATTTGTTTGTTGGTAAACAGCAAACATTGACTATGTCTTTAGTATAGTGTGATAGTTTAATAGCACTCTCCACTATGGGAGAGTTTTGTGCAGTTGATCACTTTGTAGTGAAACTGACATCTACACATACTCCCTCATCCCTCACTCAGTGAGTGCTCTTAAATCATCGCTCAACCTGTAATTTACTTCATTTATACAACCCACATTGTATTGGATCTAAATAAAGTAAAACTATAAAATATAAATTATTTCTTTAGAACCACTTTAATTGCAGCTTTTAGAAGATTAGTTACCACATTTTAAATAGACTTGTTTTTCTTTGCTCCACTTCTGTCAGTGCTTTTTGTACCAAACTTTATATGAAAAAAGCTTTGCTATTTATTAACATATCTTTTTGAAAATGCTGCAGTTTTGTAGTGTGTTAAACAGGATATGACCTATATCTGCACCTATAGTAGCTGTGTATGGTCATCAAAAGCTAAAAAAAGCTATATCCACATATAAATAATAATTATGGGGTATGTAGAGTATTGAAAATCATCAGCTTTACATAGAACAATATTAGCTTGTATTATTTGAAGTTGTAGACAATAAGTAATTTTATAATAATACCAGCAGAACCCTGTGGTTTTACCCATATAGCTTCTGTTCCTGTGGGAATAGGGGGAATATAAAAATATAGTTTTATGTTATTAATGTAGCTTTCCATTAAAAAAAGTAAAAAAAAAGAAACTTTTTAAATTGGTTCTGTAGTTTTAGTGCTTATTCAATGCAAACAAACAAACAATCAAATCTTTTTTCTTTATAATATTAATGTAAATACATATGTGCAAGGAATTGTACATGCTACTTAAATGAAAGTACTTATGTTTCTTTAGTTATTCTGTCACAACTTAATTACTAATTTGATCATCATGCATTTGTATAATATAAGCTGTGAAGTATACACACAAGTATGTTCCACAAAAGTATTATTTCCTAAAAAAAGAAAAATAACTTATAAACACATTTAAAGCTTCAGGCAAAAGCAAGTTACCTTATAGACTTTGCAATTATTATTGAAAGATAAAATCTTATTATTCTTTATATACAAATAATATACATATTAGTATTACACAAATTTATTGTTCACAATGAGTGTTTAACATGTGCTTAGATTCATAAAGCATGACTAATATTGCATGAACATATTACATATATCAAAATTATATTAGTATATAATATTCTTTAAGAAACTCATGTCACTTTGGAGACATTATTTACATGTCATTGTTAAAACGGTTATAAATTATGTGTAGTCATTTATGTTTATTGGCAAATTAAAAACTCACAATAAATATCATCAATGCATCCAAAATATTTTTTGTTGCTTTTTTATTGAGAATTGTGTGAAAGTTTTGTCTGAATAGCTATATTTTAAATTTGAATTTTTGTGTTATTTAAATTAGTTAAAAATATTATAAACAATTTCCAGGATGTAAAAAAATTGTTTTCAAAATTTTAAGAAATGAATTTTATGTTTATCACTTGTTACAAATTAATTTCTCTTATTTATTTTTGTTGTGTTTCACTAGGGGAGTACGCTCAGACGCATCGCTCGTGCCTCCTATACGCCAAACGGCGTCCATATTCAAACAGCCAGTCACTGTGTACAAAACACAAGAGAGTAAAGTGAAAACTGATTTAAAACATGGCACACAAGAGAAACCCAAGCAACTTTTCTGGGAGAAACGTTTGGAGGTAATTGTTTTTTGAACATTATGTTTCACCACCTTCTGTAAAGAATTGAAATATTCCAGTAATTTTTGTCAATTTCTTTATGTCCAACAACAAAGACAAAACTTGTGAATAACCTATCCAACACTTATCATTAGTCAGTGCTAATATGAGACCAAGTGAACAAAAATAGGCAAAATGTTGTCTAATAGCTGCAGAATTCCATCATCCCAACACAATGAAAGAATCAGTGGTATTTCGCGGAGAAATTTGTCTGTTTCTCTTCACAAGATACTAGCAAGATGGTAGGTAGCACTACAGAAGGTGTTAAAACTGGCCCCGAAAATGATAAGCAATAAGAATATTGTTTGGTCTTGCTCTCTGTGAGTAAAAAAAACCAATACAGTATTGCCTCTCAGATTCTACATAGTATTCTCAACAAAATTGTTTCACTGAAACCAGAGCATCCTCAGGTGATGTGACAAATTTCATCATAATGAACCCTGACTAATAAATACCTGCATTCAATTAAAAAAAGGAAAAATTATTGATCTTTCTATTATTATCTTACAGGGTCTAACAGCGTGTGACGCTAACGGAGTCATAGGCACCACATCTTTGCCTAAGTACATCAAATCGCTGGGACCATACATCTCAGATGCCACCACCATACAGTCATTGGCCACTGCTTTACATGTTTCGTCACAACCTATAACAGGTATTAAGTGTATCTAATGTATATAACCTAATTGTATGCTGCTGTTAGCTGTGTCTGCCGGTTTCACATGCAGAAATCCTGTTCTTTGGGAATGTCCTCATAAAAAAATTTGCTATTTCAGATTTTTGACAATTATTGGCTATTTACTATTCCAGACTTACACTATACCACTGTAGATAGTTGTAAATGGTGTAACCTGACTTTGTTTTATATCATCATCATCATATCAGCTGATGGACCACTGCAGGACATAGGCCTTTTGTAAGAACTTCCAAACATCACGAATCATGATTCTAAGCCTCTTGCATCCTGTGAATCCCTGTGACTCGCTTGATGTCATCAGTCCACCAGTAGAGGGTTTGACTAACACTGAGCTTTCTAGTGTAGGGTCGCCACTGCAGCACCTTGGGACCCCAACGTCCATTGACTCTTCATACTATGTTCCCACCCATTGCCACTTCAGCTTTATATAATATGTAAATTAAAATTAAAATGATCCTCAATAGTCAAACTTTAAAGATTACCTATTTTTTTTAATTACTGGAGAAAATAGGGCATAAAAAAGTATATGAGTGTGCACAAATTAATTTTATACCTACCTAATATGTACCTAATGGTGGCCCACTGTGTTCAAAATTAGTTTGATTTTTAAATAATTGGAAACGAGAATGACAAGTGCTTGATTTAATTGGACACAACATTTAACATAACCAATAATGTTTAACAATCTGCATTATTTATGTTTAATGTGGTCTAACAAAAAAATCTGGTTGTCTGTAAAGTGGATTTACTGACGATAGTTGAAAGTGACAACATCATAAGAAAATACTGATGGAGTGGTTGCATTTTTCAAAAGAAAATGTTCGCTTTTCTAAAATACTGTTTAATAATTTTCATCATAGACCAGAATATATTTTATTTCTTGTTAAAAAAAGTTGCAACTCTAGAGCGAGGGAACGACGCATGACGTCATCTTTTTTCGACTGTGAAGCCGGCTCCATCGAATTATAAGACGTTGTCACGTCAAAAACAAATATTTTTTCAGGTCAAAGTGGTTCAAAACAGACCATTATGGAGAGCCCCGGTGTTTTTTTAAACCCTGACCAACCGTTGATCGCGGCGGTCACTATAACGAAGGACGATTTGCGACGTCAAGAGGAGCGCGTCAAGCGGGCAAGGCTCAGACTGCAAGAGGCTCTAGCGGTTGCATAGGGTCACGCCGGCGACGGGGAAGTGCAAACCTCCGCCGCCGACTCACAGGAAGGAGGCCCTGAAGCCGACCCCGTTGAACAAATGCTGCCCGACTCCACTGCTGATTCGCCCAAGCCCGCCATTTCTGAATGCATCGTCGATAGTACTAGTTAAATGGGATTAGTGTTTATATGTATATTAGGCTAGAATCCAGTTTTTTACTCTGAACTAGTTTTTATATTTATCTTCTTTGATGATTCTTTGATATTTGGGGGGAAATCTCACTAAGAGACACCATTTTTCTGGAAGATCATCATTATCAACCCATATTTGGCTCACTGCTGAGCTTGAGTTTCCTCTCAGAATGAAAGTAGTTAGGCCAATAGTCCACCACGCTGGCCCAATGCGGATTGGCAGACTTCACACACGCAGAGAATTAATAAAATTCTCAGGTATGCAGATTTCCTCACGATGTTTTCCTTCACAGTTTGAGACACGTGATATTTAATTTGTTAAAATGCACACAACTGAAAAGTTGGAGGTGCGTGCCCCGGACCAGATTCAAACCCACATCCTTCGGAATTGGAGGGAGAGGTCATATCCACTGGGCTATCGTGGCTCATTTAGCTCATATTCTGGAAGATAACTTAAGTATTACATTTTAATATTATATTTTAAATAAAAATCGTCATGTCTCTAATATATTGGGATGCTCCAGGATCTCACATAAATAAACTTTGAGAAAATAAGTTGGGATCTTGTCATATTAAAAAAAAAACTTGTATCTCGGTTGACTGTGCCTGCTCGGCTCAATTTTGGAACATATTTTCCCAAATTTTCATAGATTTCCATCTATAGCGATCAGCGGCGAAGAGTCCATACAGGCCGATTCATTATTGTATTGAATATATGTATAGATGAATGAGAAACCAGAGTTTTTATCAAGATATATAAATATCCTTTTCTTAGGGATGGCTTACCTTCGTCACTGATAGCTATATAATATAATACAGAGGCAACTATAGGCTGTGTATATATTGACGTATGTCAGTGTCGTGAACTCATGACTAATGCAAAAATTAAATGGATTTCTTTTAATGTTTTTATGTATCTTATAATGTTTTTTATGTATATTTCAATTTAGATGTAACTTGTAGGAAGTAGAACACTTTGATGAAATTAACAGATTACAGCAATTCATGCTAAGCAAGTATAATATTATAATAAGTATATCTAATACATAGTCAATTAATGACAATCACAATATTTTTTTTTTACAAGTAAGCCCTTGACTACAATCTCACCTGATGGTAAGTGATGATACAATTTAAGATGGAAGCGGGCTAACTTGTTAGGAGTAGGATGAAAATTCAGACCCATTTCGGTTTCATTTCAGTTTCTTGGCATGAAATTGATTAGTCACAAACTCTGCTTAGATACTACTTGTTTGTAATATTCTATTTATTTATTCTTATAATTTTTGTGATGAATGTCTTTCAGTGCATTATTGTTTGGATTATAGTAAACTCCAGTCAAGAAAAAGTAAAAGTGAACAAGGAATTTATACTTTTTTGTATATCTCAATCATAATATTATGATGTTAAACTTAAGCATAGTATATTTGTGGTAAGTGTGATTTTATAATAAAAGAACTTTTATAATATTCTTTTTTTATTGAACACTTGAAAACAAGCCTTAATAAGCCTTATCTTATTCCTAAACAATCGTGAATTTAGTTGATAAAATTGAATCATCACCACAACCTTAATATGGGTATACATTTTAGATTACAAACTCAGATTGAAGATAATTATAGAAGTAATACAGCAGTAAACATAAATTATTTTTACCTGACTCTTGATGTTATTTGCTTTGCTTGTGTATTCTATGAAGGGAAAGATGTCCTTACAGATTAATTGAATAAAAATGAGATCATGATGCTGTTTATATTTCTATGATTTGTAAACAAGTACAGCACAACTTGTAAACAAGTAGAGGTGTCAAGTAAAAATAATTTAGATTTAGTAATGATCAAGTAGAAGTTATCAATACTAGTGTGAACAGGAATAAACTACTAAACATAATAATTTAAATATAACAATGTCGAGAAATGTTTAAAATTTTCAACACTTTAAAACTTTTTATAATTTGAACTAATGTACTATAAAATGTGGTTTCTCAAGTTATATTTAGTTTATCTAACAAGCGATATCTAAAATGACAACTTTCGGTCAAAATGTATAATGGACTTGTTTTTAAAAGGCCCCATGCAATATTATTAAACTCCAAGCAGAGAGAAATATTATTATCATTAAAAATACTTAAGTACTATAAAAATCTTCTAAATTATTGACTAGATTAGATTTGGTCATAATAACTTATTATATACCTTAAAATTTTAAAACAATGCAAATGATATGTCCAAACAGTGATTTACTATAAGTAATAAATTAAAAGTGTGATATGTATTTCACATGTAAACAATGTGATATAATTGATCAAGTCCAGGGATAGAAATTAGAAAACAAAATAGTACCTACAACAAGATACCCAAGAAAATATAACTGTATTATTTGTGATTGTAAATCTGGCATTCTCCTACATATTAAAAAGGTTTTCCACTTGCTATACATATTGTCAACTCCTTCCAAATTAGCTATGGACAAATGGTGTGATGGAATTCTCTTACCCACTCCTATTCGGCGGAAATGCTCATTGATGGTATTTTGATCTGAAGTTGGTGTGGGTCCAACATTCATCTTACTTGAGCATATCCAATATAAAACTGGACTAGCTGACGCCAGCAGCCTTGTAGCTACTTGTATATGAATAAATGCTATGCAAAAAACTGTCAACACCATCACATGGACCACATACACAAAATAAGAAGGATCATTACCCCCAAAAGTCTTACAATATTGTTTTTGTCTGTATGTTATTTTGCTTGGATATCCATAATTAAAAATGTTTTCTCTCAAGCCAAGTCTAAAACATAATCGTAAATTGTTTTTCAAATAACATAAACAGTTATATAAAATGAAGAAAATGATAGGAAAGGCTAGTATAAAGTTGGGTATTTGTTTTAGCCTGTAATACTTAAATAATCCAACATCCCAGTAGTGACTTTGTACATAAGAATATGACAATGGCAGTGTATGGTTACACCATGGGCTTTCAGCAGTACCTGGTAATACAAATTCTGAACTGGACAAAAATTCTGGCAAAGTGTGATCACTGTGAATACAAAATTTAAAGTAATTGTACGTTTGAACTAAGACAAATGGAATGATTGCTACTATCACAGTCATAAACAGTGCTACACTAGATGTAAACAGTGGTAGAAGTAAACATGGAAGAATTATTCTATGCTTTAGAGTCTTGTATTTGTACACAATTTCAGGTAAAGTTCTCTCTATCACATTCTTGAAACTAGCATAAAGAATGAATCCTAAATTGACTATTCCATTAGACCTGGCGGTCATAGATAACCCTGTAGGTAATGCACTTGTGATGTCTATATTAGCAAACCGTAAGGTTTCATTTTCTGTACATTTAAACATTGTATAAAATGATAGGAATGCAAATAAACACTCTGAATAAGGAGCTGAAAAAAATATACTTGCCGGATTAACACAGTATAAAATAGCAGACTTGTATGCTCTACTTTCACTTTTTAATATTCTTACACTTAGTCTATGTAAGATATCAGCAGATTTGATAAAAACTAGTAAATTAACAAATGTTGATGAAATCAGCAGCAAACTATGAAAGTTGAGGAATGAACCTAAAATACTATTTAATATAAAAGCAACATACCTTACTATTAATGGAAACAGAGGGAAAAATGCTAAACAATTTTCATAAGTATATCCATATTGAGCTATGTGTACAAAATATTGTGCGTCCCATCGTTTCATGCCACCTAGAACTATGTCAACTATAACGTCAAGTCTACTTTTACGCAAGGTTGGATCCTCTGGACTAACAAACACATCTGCTTTGTGATCTGGTAGAACAACATTTGATACAACTTGTAGAAACAACACAAAAATCCTAGTGCTAAAGGCAAACCAGAGTATTTTCTGACGCGGAGAATACATATCCTGAAATAAGATACGAAATTCGTTTAAGTGTTTTTTAAAATATTCAGTACTTCCATTGAAGAAAATTATTGATTAAAAACTTACCACAAAACCTGACCTCTAGAAATTTGTATTTAATTGGCAACTTGACATAGGGTGATGTCCTTTAAAGTTATACGAATTTACATAAATTTAATTTCATATTCGCTTAATCTTCGTAAAACTTCTAATTGTAAAATAATAATTATTATCCATAGTTTTAAGAAATTTTTTTTTTACAAGTTTTCACTGTTCGTGATCACCATTGCACCAAAGAATGACAATGACAATTGACAATGACATTGACAGCCAGTAATGGTTTTATTTTATTTACTGTTGTTTGTGCCCTGAAGAAAGTATTATAGCAAGTATCTAGTATCTATTAATCTATACTTATAATAAATCTGCAGAGAGGTCAATTCTGTACATGAAATATATTTCCAAAATAACTATCAGGGTGATTAGTGGTCGATACTGATGCCAAAAATGCAATCAGTAAAATTTTTGTTTGTCTGTCTGTCTGTATGTTCTTTATAGAAACAAAAACTACTCGACGGATTTTAACGAAACTTATTATTCTTCATAGTCCTGGGCAGGTTTCATCACGCTACGATCAATAGGAGCAGAGCAGTGAAGGGAAATGTTGGGAAAACGGGAGAAGTTACTCAATTTTTCAAGCTTCCGTCGCGTGGTATGTTCGCTATAGAAACAAAAACTACTCAACAGATTTTAACAAATCTTGGTACAATTATTCTTCATACTCCTGGGCAGGTTAAAGTATACTTTTTATCACGCTACCGTCAATAGGAGCAGAGCAGTGAAGGGAAATGTTGAGAAAACGGGAGAAGATACTCCATTTTTTAAGCTACCGTCGCCGTCGCATGGTCCCTACCATAGGGTTAGTGTAAGGTTAGGGTAGGGCTAGGGTAGTGGTAGGGTAAGGATAGGGTAGTGGTAGGGGTACGGTAGTAGTAGGGTTTCACGCAGACGAAGTCGCGGGCGTCCGCTAGTCATGAATAAAAAGCATGCGTCCAAGGATTTTCGGATTTTCCATGTTTATTAAAACCTTTGACACCTATATATAACTTGTACCTTTGACACCTACTTGTGCCGACTCTTATATCTATGGGTACAATCATAGATTTACGAGTCGGTACAAGTACAACTACTTTTTGTATAGGTATAAGGTATACTCCGCGCCATTAAACAAGTCCCGTAGACGCAGCGCTAATGTGTAATGTAATGTCTTATTGGCCCTCATTGTCATTTGGTAATGGTGGTCTTTTGTCATTCATTTAGCAGCATGTTGTAATTTGAAATAGTGATGGCAGTCCCGATGAATTTTGTTTTCTACATTTTGCTTTCATACATTACTTTCAAAGTCTTTCCTAAAATGTAATTAAGTATTAATGTAATGTAAAAAATAAGAGGATAGGAGTAAGTTCTGTCATTATGGCGAAAGTTTTTTCTGTAAAGTCCTTCACTCCACAACTTCTGAATTTTAAGCGATTTGACCATGTTACATTCAGTATATAATATAAGGTTTGAGAAATAAAACAACATAATAAGCGTTTTCAAATTTTATTGATTAGTGTTTTGTATTGACATTATCCTAGATGGAAATTTAACGAAACCCTTAACAAAACTGAGCAACTGTTATCAGCTTTGTTTGAAAACTTAAAATAATTTGCTACACATTTAATAGAATAAAGCACAATATCGCTTATTTCAAAAATTCTACCACCGCAAAAATAAAATACAAAAATTACTGTATGTACAACCATCAAATACCACGCCTATTATTAATTTAATAACATTCAGAGTTTTCTAGCTTCGAGGAGTTAGACCAAATTCAATCGGTATACAATTTGTATAAGTCACCGTTAGATTGTAAAATACGTTAATTTGTAATCTCACTCGTGATATTATAATCTACTGTCATATTGTGAACTGAAAATACTGATTACGTGTTATTTTTAGGTATATTATTATCTATCGGAAGTTACCGTTAACCATTAAATTGTCAATCAGGATAAATTTACCATAGAGTTACAAAAATATTACAGCGGGCATCGGACAAATCAAAGAAAAAGAAAGAAACTCGGAGCGGTGGCCAGTGCGTTTCCTAATTTTTTTAAACACTTCTTCCATCAGTAAAATGTTGTTATTGTTAAATAGAAGTATAATTTAGTCAAATCTAAAGTTAAGTTAAGTTTATCACCATTTAACAATAGGTATATATGTAGCCTGTCATGTATTACATTTCAATCTAAAGTTTAAAGGTTAGAACATGACAATTCGGGTGCCAGTCTTTAGGTATAATAAATATGTGATGTCCCAATTCTTGAAGTATTTTATTTGACTGACATTTGTGTTTCATTCCTAACTCTATGGATACAGAACGGTGTGCTGTAAGGCCGACCAATCAGGGACAAGTTCGGACAGTTGACGTTTTAAGATTGCAATTTAACGGTTTCACTTCTGATAGATTTTATTATACCGAAAAATAACACGTTAAATTGTAATCAGTATTTTCAGTTCACAATGTGACGGTAGATTATAATATCACGAGAGACATTATAAACTAATGTATTTTACAATTTAACGATAACATATATAATGTAACTAAACACACTCACTTTGCAGGTGATAATCATTAAATCGAGTAAGACCAATCAATTATGCATAACCTTTTGCTTTTTTTCATTGATTTCGTTATTTTATTATATGAGTGAAAGAGTTAAATAAAACTGTACACACCAACAGCACATCAATAACTTTTCAATTTAAATCCAAGTTTGCGACCACACTTGATTTTTAAAGCAAAACTATTTACATAAAACTACAGCATTTATCTATAATTGCATAAACTAAAAATATGTACTCATAGGACTGCAAGACATAGATGAAAATCTTTGTAATAATATTTTATAAATATAGCAAAACAGGTTAACCGTTTACAACATAACTATTACAAAATATGATTTATTATATCTAAAAAGAAAAATAATATAATAGTACCTAAAGTAACAAGGAATGAATTTAAATTATTAAATTTAAGAGACAATCTATTTATATAGACCATTTGTTACTCAAATTTTAGTGGATAGTCAGAATTTAGGACGATGTTTTGTCATTCTAAAACATAATATAAATGTGAAAACTTACTTGCACAACACTATTGAACGATGAACATTTTTTATAATTTCGTTATTTCGTCAAACAAAAAAAATATATATGTGTAATCCATAAAAACGTATAGTAACTTTATACTCGTAGTGATGTTTTAAACGTGTTCAAAGTTGTGGTGCAAGTCAGGGCAGCGCTGTCCGGCGCTAGGGTGTTAGCTCATGGACAACTGGCCGAGAGCCAGTAGCCTTTCAACTGCCGCGTTCACATCGCCGAATGTTGCAATTAAAGCTGAAACAAATACACCGTATTAAAATTTGACTTTGCATGCGTAAAATTGAAAATTCATCATCATCAGCCTTCGACCATTAATAACAGGACCTGCCTCTCTAACCGTTACCCCTCTGGCAAAGATCAAAAATCAATGATCTAACGCGTTTATAAATACTGTTGCTATAGAATCGATGTTTCATTGTTGTAGATCTTTTGACACCTTATACAAGTTCTGTTGACACTTGTTCTATTTTACCTTGCAAATTGGCTTCTCGGTTAAGGAATCCCATGGCGGTGAGCTGATCCAGCTGCTGCGAGTAGCGCTGCTCCGGCGGCTGCTGCGTGTTGTTCTGGTTGTTCCCCATGGACGCCACCATGCGTTGCATGAACTGCAAACAACGCATAACAGAACATAACATAACAACTCATACCACGACATAATATAATACTCTAGATCAGAGGTTCTCAAACTTATTTTCCTCATAGACCACTTTCTAATTGAACTGGTTACCCCCTGTTAGCGTTTGGCTTTTCTCGGGAAAGAAGTAAAGGGACTTACTGTAAACTTATTACCAAAATGGTCGCGGCGCGCGCGCAAAACGTATGTAGCGATATATAGATTAAGTGCGACTAATTAATTTGGATAAGTGTCTAGCGGTGCGAAGGAAGTAACGGAATCACAATGCGGGACAGAGAGGTACTTATAGGATGCGTTGGTGTATAGGAAAGAGATAGGAAGCGTTAGCTTTGCGCGAACACCCCCTGCTAAATTTCTATTAGGCCTGTAAAGGGCGGATAAAGTCCGGGCGTCCGCTATGAAGATTTCGGTTGGCAGGCAGCGCGACGGGCGCGGTCACTGACCTGTGATAATATCTCAAAGTTGTGACGTAGGCGGCCCTGCGGCGTGTTGGGTTCGGGGTTGGCGGGCCGAGCGACGGGCGCGGTCACCGACATGTGAGAATATCTCAAAGTTGTGTCGTAGGCGGCCCTGCGGCGTGTTGGGTTCGGGGTTGGCGGGCCGAGCGACGGGCGCGGTCACCGACATGTGAGAATATCTCAAAGTTGTGTCGTAGGCGGCCCTGCGGCGTGTTGGGTTCGGGGTTGACGGGCAGAGCGACAGGCGCGGTCACTGACTTGTGAGAATATCTCAAAGTTGTGTCGTAGGCGGCCCTGCGCCGTGTTGGGTTCGGGGTTGGCGGGCAGAGCGACGGGCGCGGTCACTGACCTGTGAGAATATCTCAGAGTGGTTTCGTTGGTGGACTTGACGCGCGGGAGCTTCGGCGTTGATGGGCGGCGCGGAGGTGGTGGACGTAGTCTGTCCGCCCGGCCCAAACCCGAAGTTGTTGACGAGGTTGGGCACCGCGGAGCGAAGGAGCTCCATGCCTTGTTGGATCTGCAGCAGCGCGCTCAATGCCTGTCAAATAGATCAAAATAATAGAAGAGTGGTATAGCTTGGCAACTTAGTTCGTAACACTCCTGATAGAGCGTGCGGCTCGGAGGCGTGTAGCGATGAATGAAAAACCCACGACTGATGCATCTCACTTCCCCGCACGCACGATTTCACACCCGCGCAGTCTTTCCCTCATAGGGGTTTTTGGAAGCTCTTTGGCATTAAGTCTGATATTCTAGCTTTTCAATTTAGGGATACATTTTCCAGTAAATATTTATTTCAACTGCTCTACGTTATAGTAATAATTGCTATTAGATCTCCTCTTTCTCGCCTACTTTTGAGTGTGCAGAGTCCAAGACATTTCAATTACATCCTTAGCTCATAAGTGAGGTTCTTCCACTCTCTGGGTATTTTTAGTGGCTCTGTACTTATTCAAGCATTTCTATATCCTTTTTAAAGAATATATTTTTAAATGTGATCTATATTTCAAGTCAGACTGAATTATAAATAGCTTTTTTATAATATATAATATTTATAGACGGCCTCCGTGGCGCAGTGGTATGCGTAGTGGACATACAAGACGGAGGTCCTGGTTCGATCCCCGGCTGGACCGATTGAGGTTTTCTTAATTGGTCCAGGTCTGGCTGGTGGGAGACTTTGGCCGTGGCTAGTTACCACCCAACCAACAAAGACGTACCGTCAAGCGATTTAGCGTTCCGGTACGACGTCGTGTAGAAACCGAAAGGGGTGTGCATTTCATCCTAATCCTAACAAGTTAGCCCGATTCCATCTTAGATTGCATCATCACTGAAAAAAAAATCATAGAATTGTGTAGGTACCTGTGGATTGGTCATCAACTGTTGCATGTCGGGGTTCTGCAGCTGGGCTACCAACTGCGGCATCATAGTGGTCATCTGTTCCCGTAGTTGCGGGTTGTTGGCGAATATGGGGTTCTGAAATAAATACTTTTATTAACAACATATCTGCTCTTTCTCTGATAATATTATTAACTGGCTGACGCCACGCGGTTTCACCCGCGTGGTTCCCGTTCCCGTAGGAATACGGGGATAAAATATATCCTAAAGCCTCCCTCGATAAATGGGCTATCTAACATTGAAATAATTTTTCAAATCGGACCAGTAGTTCCTGAGATTAGCGCGTTCAATCAAACAAACAAACAAACTCTTCATCTTTATAATATTGGTATAGATACGATTTCTTTAAAGTACAGTAACACCTAAGATTATGCCACGACATGTCGTTGAGACAAAATGACATATTGTTGACTACTGTATCTATTTTAGAATATAAACTACCGTGAGTGTTATTTATATTAATTGATTACGAAACACGGCTAAAACTCACGTGATACAACGTCGAAGTATGCCAGACTAGTTTCGAACCCATACGGGGTCCTTAGTCATGAGCTGGTTCTTGCAACACGATCTAAGTCGTTGAGACAAAATGACATATTGTTGACTACTGTATCTATTTTAGAATTTAAATTACCGTGAGTGTTGTTCATATAAATTACGAAACACGGCTAAAACTCGCGCGATACAACGTCGAAGTATGCCAGACTAGTTTCGAACCCATACGGGGTCCTTAGTCATGAGCTGGTTCTTGCAACACGATCTAAGTCGCTGAGACAAAATGACATATTGTTGACTACTGTATCTATTTAAGAATTTAAATTACCGTGAGTGTTATTCATATAAATTGATTACGAAACACAGCTAAAACTCACGCGATACAACGTCGGAGTATGCCAGACTAGTTTCGAACCCACACGGGGTCCTTAGTCATGAGCTGGTTCTTGCAACACGATCTAAGTCGTTGAGACAAAATGACATATTGTTGACTACTGTATCTATTTTAGAATTTAAATTACCGTGAGTGTTATTCATATAAATTGATTACGAAACACGGCTAAAACTCGCGCGATACAACGTCGGAGTATGCCAGACTAGTTTCGAACCCATACGGGGTCCTTAGTCATGAGCTGGTTCTTGCAACACGATCTAAGTCGCTGAGACAAAATGACATATTGTTGACTACTGTATCTATTTTAGAATATAAATTACCGTGAGTGTTATTCATATCAATTGGTTATGAAACACGGCTAAAACTCAAATGATACAACGTCAGAGTATGCCCACCTAGTTTCGAACCCATACGGGGTCCTTAGTCATGAGCTGGTTCTTGCAACACGATCTAAGTCGTTGAGACAAAATGACATATTGTTGACTACTGTATCTATTTTAGAATTTAAATTACCGTGAGTGTAGTTCATATAAATTACGAAACACGGCTAAAACTCGCGCGATACAACGTCGAAGTATGCCAGACTAGTTTCGAACCCATACGGGGTCCTTAGTCATGAGCTGGTTCTTGCAACACGATCTAAGTCGCTGAGACAAAATTACATATTGTTGACTACTGTATCTATTTAAGAATTTAAATTACCGTGAGTGTTATTCATATAAATTGATTACGAAACACGGCTAAAACTCGCGCGATACAACGTCGGAGTATGCCAGACTAGTTTCGAACCCATACGGGGTCCTTAGTCATGAGCTGGTTCTTGCAACACGATCTAAGTCGTTGAGACAAAATGACATATTGTTGACTACTGTATCTATTTTAGAATTTAAATTACCGTGAGTGTTATTCATATAAATTGATTACGAAACACGGCTAAAACTCGCGCGATACAACGTCGGAGTATGCCAGACTAGTTTCGAACCCATACGGGGTCCTTAGTCATGAGCTGGTTATTGCAACACGATCTAAGTCGTTGAGACAAAATGACATATTGTTGACTACTGTACCTATTTTAGAATTTAAATTACCGTGAGTGTTATTCATATAAATTGATTACGAAACACGGCTAAAACTCGCGCGATACAACGTCGGAGTATGCCAGACTAGTTTCGAACCCATACGGGGTCCTTAGTCATGAGCTGGTTCTTGCAACACGATCTAAGTCGTTGAGACAAAATGACATATTGTTGACTACAGTATCTATTTTAGAATTTAAATTACCGTGAGTGTTATTCATATTAATTGATTACGAAACACGGCTAAAACTCGCACGATACAACGTCGGAGTATGCCAGACTAGTTTCGAACCCATACGGGGTCCTTAGTCATGAGCTGGTTAACACATTCGCTGCGGCACTGATTTTTCTGTACTTTCCTCTGATGTGGTACGAGGTCTTTTGACCTCGTACTAAAACTTTGTAGTGCGGTACGAGGTCCATCGACCCTGTAACTCTTGGATCAGCCAGACGAACGAGGTCAATTGACCTCGTACCGCACCGAACGTGTTAATACAACGTTGCAAGAACCAGCAACCAGAAAAAACCATCTAGAAATGTCTACCTGATTTATGATCTGGGAGGCCATTTCCGGGTCGGCGGCGAAGGCCTCCAGCATGCTGTTGGTGTAGGGCGCGGACAGCATGGACTGCACGAGGCGCGGGTTCTCCGACATCTGCTGCAGCAGCGACTGCATGCCCGGCGGGTTCATGAACCCTGGCGGCGGGGCGACCCCGCCAAGCCCGACCCCGCCGAGCGCGACCCCAGAGCTCGGCGTGTTGGAGTTGCCCCTCACCCAGGGGTTGGGCAGTGGCTGTCTGTTCTCAGCGCCCTGCTGAGGATTGGTGCCATCTAAAACAACATGCATATGTAAGAATTTAAGTTTAAAATTAAAACAGATAGTTTTGCTTACCCAACCACGAACAAATCTATTTAATAAATATAAATCGCTGTTTCCAGCGGATAAAACGGTAACTGCCATTACACGTTTTAGTATTATTTCATTTTTGGATATATACAGTGGCGTGCACTTCATAGATGCAAAAAAGCACTGCTTACCCTAAGGATACAAACCTATGTCGGACCACAGAATACGTAGTCGGACAAGGAATTTACCAATTTTTACTTATGATGCATACCCTAGTAAACCTTAGGCACGCCACTGGATATATAGGTATCATCTGCTCAATTTTTTTCGTAATTTGCAATTATTAACGAAGTTACAAAATATTACAATAGTATTCCAAGTTATAGACACTGGCATAAAGGTATGAGAATAAAATGGTAATATATTACCATAATGTATTCCTACTTCTTAGTACGGTATACAGTATGGTAATTAGGTATGTATTTACAGCCATACAATCGTCTTCCGGTACTCAAAATTGAAGACTTGATTGTGATAAAATCAGTTACCATTTTATTCTCATTCAAAATTTGCGTCGGTGTGCGTAATAGGGATGATGAAAGTTTTTTAAATTGTATTTAAATTAAGAGTATACTAATAGTAAAGCAATTTTGTAAAAGGAACAGGGTATCTGCGATCATTACTTTCGAAGCTACAGGGATTTAAAGAGTCAGATTTGCGGCGCTGCCGCGGATCCCTGAAAAACGCCCCATACAAAATGGCTCGAAATAATGACGTCATAGGCAATGTAATGATCGTTAGATTTGTATGCGCGTTCAAACAAAATTACCAATATCTTTGTTATTTGTGCGTTTATGCTTATAGTTCATATATTAAAAAATGTTACATTTAATGTAAGGAAGCTAAAACTGTATGAATTTTCATCTAATTACGATAAAATATTTTTAATAGATTTTGAAATTTTATAATCTCATTTATTTTGCAAATATCCAGACAATCTTTGCTTTTTATCTATAAATTAGTTAACATTGACCCTATTTACCCGAATGTATCATAAAAATCAATATATTCAAACCTAGTCATCATCCCCATTCATTCACTTGCACTCATAAAGAAAGAAATATCTTTATTTTTAGGCAGTGCCACACATTACAATATTAAATTCTAAATATATAGCTTATAGCTAGAGCAATGAAATAAGAACGCCCTGCATTATGTGGCATAACCTAGAAAAAGGCCCTAACTCAGCATTTTGCTACATACTTCCTATCCAAAAAAAAGTATGCAGCACTGATTTTCAGTCAGGACCCAGTTCAGGTGCCGCCACGTACACAGTTCAACATACTATGTAAACCAACGACCTTTTAATAATGTAAACTCATCGTTTTATTCTGTAGGTTTTTTAACTTACAGATAAAAACGGTAAGTGCAGAGTACAATATTGGATTCCGGTTTAGACTGTACGGTGAATAAAATGGTAATGGACATTACAATACGAAATTGAAAACACAATGACGATTTATTTTCGGTAACATTTAATTTTTTAATTTACAGCTTTATTATGATATTAAGACTTTTGTCAATTAAGCTTAAAAAAAGCTATAAAAATCAGCTTTCATCCAAGCTTTCTCATTTTTTATCCGGGCGAAATAGGATTATTGTAAGCGTGCTATTAAATATTTAAAGTGTAAATCTATACTATTACAGAGGGAAGATTGATTGTTTGTTTGTTTGCATTGAAAAATCTCTTTCACTGTTGGAAAACTACACTATCCCAGAGTGCTATAGGATATATTTTATCCGTGAAATATCCGTATAGGTGAAACCGCGCGGCGTCGACTAGTAGATAAATAAAAAGTTCAAGAACGATTTTTATTTTAGCAAAGCACTTCACCAGTAACAGGAAATGATTTTTTCATTATATATATGCAAATTAATAGTAAAAATGTTCTACATTATTAACAAAATTGAATACAAAGGTAGCTAATAAATTATGTATGCACACTTTTTAACAAGTTTCGTAACGGAATCACCACTCAGGCGTACATATTATATTACACCTCCACCAATGTATAGTTGTGTTTAATTGAAGGTTTTTAGTACAGTAGAATCCGTTTATCATAACTCCGCTTATATTTATCTTAAATACACAATGAAGTTTGGTTTTCAATTTTCATATAAAACTAGCGGACGCGGACGCGGACGGAAAGTTTACATCGAGTTTCACGCGGACGAAGCTGCGGCTTCGTCCGCGTGAAACTCGATGTAAACTTTCAACTACCTCCTACCCTATCCTAACCCTATTAAGATAAGTATGTATTTCTTATTTACCTAAACAACAAAGGTTGTTTTTTTTAAAAAAAAAAAAAAGATTTGACTGATTTCCGCTTAGTATGACGTGTTTGTCGATTCCCTTTGATGTAACTTTAACGTTACGTAACAAAAACATAGCCCTGCTGTGTATTTACATGTTTTTGTAAACTGCACACAAGTTTTATATCAAACAAAATACATGTTAAATCAGTTTGGGGAAAACATCTATATCTTCAGAAATAACCATATTAAGTATGGGAAGATTTTGAAATGGCACCTATTTACGTTAATAAAATAATTAATTACTGCGATGACGATATTTAGAATTGACTTAACTGCTTTTCATATAGAGCTTTTTTTCTCGTTTATTATTAACCAGTATTCATTCAGTATTTATATTACTACTAGTATTCACTACCAATAATAGTAGTAAGAAAATCCCAACTAACACTAATTGCAAATGTGAGTTTGTTTGTTTGTAAAAAAAACCAGCAAAACCGCAACTTATTTTACCAATAGAAAGCTTCATTATCATCAACGAGTAACGGACACTACTTTATTTTCAAATTCTATGACTGAAAACGTTCGGGAAACGCACAACGGCCAATCACATGGCTAAGTGCGGATACGGCCCAGAAGACAGAAGAAGCAGAAGAACGTTCGGGAATTTGCTAGAACTTCATTTTTTATTTATACTGTACAAAATATAATACAAAATACTAAACACTACTAAAAATTTATATTAAAAAAATCAACACTTCCGCTGCGGGACATTTGTGTGCCCAAGCAACCGGTGGTTAGGGCTCCAGAGGGTAGAATCTCCTCATAATATTCACCGTCTTAAGAATTACTGTCTTCTGTATCCGACCAATTGATCCAGCATTTAAGCAAAAACTTCTTAAGATGTTGGTCGAAGCTCTCCACTATAAGACCATTAACTTAATTAACTAATATCTTTCGTATCTTCCAGTTAAAAAAAAAGAGCAACTGTTGAGTTTCTTGCCGGTTTCCTGAGCAGAACCTGCCTTCCGAACCGTTGGTAGAATCTTTACAAATAGTCAACTGACGTGTCAAAAGTGCTTGTAAACTGTGCCTACTTAAAATAAATAATTTTTGATTTTTGATCTTTTTTTTTGAACTAAAATTTATTATTGTAGCTGAAAAATTACCTGAATTATCAACTAGTCCCGAGAATGGATTCCCTGCCATGCTGCTGGCCACGTTCAACATTGGCTCCTGGATGTCGCGGTACATGCGCTGCAATGCGTTGTAACCACCTACAAATAAGACACATTCTTCAGCTTTCCATATGAGGAAATCCACAAATAGCAGGTCGTAATAAACTAAATAATTTAACAATACATTTCTGCTGTATGTTCCTTTACATTACACACACAATGTTAGTTGTATCAAATTAATACCACATTTAAAGGCAAACAGTCTTCTGAGAATAGAAGAACTATAACTGATATAGATAAAGTCAGAGTAAATGTCACTTGTCCCCTTGACATCTGCATATACAAATTTAGCACTAACAACAATTAAAAATTACCAATAAGAAATACTCCATCTTATTTCTTTAGTTTTAAACAGTTTTCATTATATTTAAGAACACAAGACACCATTTTAATTGAATAACATTGAAAAGATGAGACACTTCTCAAAGAAGTACTCAAAGAATCAATTCAACTTGAGAATGTCAATCTGTTCTATCTGTTTAATCTGCGAGTAAAGTATCAATGATTCTGGATAATGAGTTACTAAAATTAACACAATATGAATAGTATCCATACCAGGTATACTCTCAAGGTTGGACAGGGCTCTGTCGTGGGATCTCATCAGTTCTTGCAGCATGGCAGGGTTGCGTGCCAATTCCATTGTCTGGCGGAGTAGCTCAGGGTTGTTCAGCATGTGACTGATTTCTGGATTTCTCTGTACAATTTAAAAGGCATTTTTTTTAATTGTTTGTCTAGTCCATGACTACAATCTTAGTGATGAAGCAATCTAAGATGAAAGCTCTACTCTATACGACGTCGTACCGGGACGCTAAATCGCTTAGCGGTACGTCTTTGTCGATAGTTTGGCAACTAGCCGCGACCGAAGCCTCCCACCAGCCAGACTCAATTAAGAAAACCTCAATCAGCCCAGCCGGGAATCGAACCCAGGACCTGTCTTGTAAATCCACCTCACCACATAGGCCTGGTGAGGCTGTTTTGCCACAAAATTAGTTCCAGTTTATGCTACCGGGTCAGAAAAATTTGTGGCAATGTGTGGCACATTATTGTAATAATAATAAATTACATTTTGACAGACTCTGAAATTAACTAACTGACTGTCATAAGTCCCTCAAGGAAACAAATCCTATAATAAGCTTCTTATCTTAATCTACTTGTAAAAGAAACATCAAAATTTATTCAGTAAATCAGATAATAATAGCAAGAACATATAGACAAAAAAATTTACAAAGTTTATGGTCTATTTTGTCTCTCTTCTTTTTAACTGACTTCAAAAACGGAGGAGGTTCTCAATTCAATGTGTAAGTCATTTTTGGTAACTTTATTCAAAGTATAGAGTATAGACACATAATTTCGACTGTTATTAAAGTTTATTATTAGTTATTAAAGTATTTCATATACTTTTTTATAATAGTACTTGATAACTTCTACTTTTAGTATATTAGTAATAGTTATTACTTACAGACATCAAGTCCTGCATCTGAGGATTGGATGTGATGAGTGAACGCATGTTCTCCGGATCATTCATCATTTGCTGCACCAGTGGGTTGTCTAAGACTTGCCTCAACATATCTGGGTTGGATAGCAACTCTTGTTGCATGCGTGCCTGAAATTGAAAAATATTCTTAGTTATAAATGGCTTCTTTTTTGGTCAATATGTGATCATGATTGCTTGTTTAGGTGATAATCTTAGGTCAGTCAAAAAATTTCAGTCAGAGCATTTTAAACTGTTGGCCTTTATTGGCTATTATTAACATTTAATAATGATTGTTAAGTACTTAAGTAGTCAAATATTACATACTAAACATAATGCTCACACTAGTAGAGCAAGCATGAGAGCTTAGTTTAGTGTAAGCTGCATATCACCTTTCTCTTTAGGAAATAAGCCATTTATATATAGGCTGATGATCAGTGGTGTGGCTAGGTGACCAAGGGCCCTGATGCAAATAAAAAAATGGGCCCACTAACATCTAAAATGGTTAGTTTTTTCCAAGTAATAATATTCATCAGCTCTTTTTTGGGATCATAATTTTTCAATGCCCCAGGGCATTGCGCCGCCTAGACCCAAGTTACGCTATTGCTGATGATAAAACGCTATACACACCTGAAGATCCATAAAAGTGCTCTGACCAAGTCCCAAGCTTTCAAGACCAGCAAGTCCACCGAGTGAGTTCAATCCAAATGGAGTAGCACTAATATCAGCTAAAAAACAATAGTTGTGTTATAATCAGTAACTTCATCCATGTCATGTAAATACCACACTTTGAAAACTTTATGATTCATACCAATATTATAAACTAGCGGACGCCCGCGACTTCGCCTGCGTGGAATGAAATTTTTCACAAATCCCACGGGAACCATGAATTTTTCCAGGGTGAAAATTAGCCTATGAGACCTAGTGAGGTCCTATTAAACACATGTAGACATGACAGACAGACATGTATGGAATGAAGCCCAGGGTGAACATTCACTGGAACCTGGGAATATATGCCTCCATTTTCCAGTCTATTAAAATTTATATACATTCTGACAACCAAGCGGTTCTTTCAGTCTTGTCTGTTGTCCGCTTTCCTCTAAACTTGTTGAAAACTGCTGGCTAACTTGCATAATTATAATCGGGTGATCATTTATTGGATTCCAGGGCATGCTGGAATACAGGAATTGCAGGAATGAGCCATTCTAAAGTGTAAGTAAAATCCTTCAATATGAAGGCTGCTACAGAACTCTTAGCAGGAAAAAACTATGATCTTAGTACAGCATTTACTGCCTACTGTGGACTCGATATGACACATGCTCAATCTTAAGCTCTGGGATACAGATCTGTGCATCTATGCAGTGCTCCAATACATAAATAAAACATCCACTGAGGTCACTTAATTGTATGCCTGGAGGAGGTAAAACACATCAAAGCCAAGCAACTGCTGCTGTACCTGGCAGTAATCAGTTTTAGAGGAAAAATTTAGTGAGTTGTGATCAATAGATCGGAAGAGGTCAACATTATACAGGGACTTTCTGAAGACCTGCAAAGCTGCTACAACAAGTAGTAGAACAGGGTCCAAAGTTAGTCGAACAGGGTCCAAAGTTAATTGAACAGGCATTGAACGCCATGGATTAAATGGATTGAACCTTTTGAGTTGCTCCTTAACAGTGGAGCTGTCGAGGCTTTAACACTTGGCAGATGTTTGGACTAATCTCACAAATTTTAAGTAAGTATGGAATAGATATTTCAAAACTATTCTCTATGAATGTAAGACAGGTCAAAGTCTAAATAATTGTGTTAGTATATAAAAAGTTTAAAGACTTGCCATATCACAATTTTCCTTTTCTCAGAAAAACCATAAATTTTCATTCTTATTAGACAACATTCGCAGTACATCTAATTGTTTAGATATATTGGTGATTGATAACACACACTAACTTTAAACATGAGAACACAAACAATTCAGTGGAAATAACATAAAAATTGTGTTGCTATGTTGCAACTGTTCTATTTGTATTAAATGATTTTGTTTTAAAATCTCATTTCAAACAATTGTTTTAAATGGCTGTACACAAATTTTTATACTCACTATTTAATATTGATTTTGTTTAGTTATCATGGTATAACATTTCATAAATATTATGTTTGTTCTATAATCAGTGGCAAATATGTTGAAAGATGTTTACCTGGCGGGCGCCTCGTAGCCCCCTCGGGTTCCGGTCTCGGGGGGGTCTTGATAACAAGATGAACTGTCAACCCATCCTTAATATTGTGCTGTTTCAGCGTGTCGCCGTCGTTCATTATTTTTCCAGCGAAAATGAGACATAGTTGCTCCGGCTCCGAGTTAAACTTGGAGCCCAGCACTTCCTTCAACTGAAATCACCGAGACGCATTTAATTTGTTGCCGAATAATTACAGAAATGTCATCGCTGATTGCGTATGCAATATCTATGTTATTACGCCATGAATATCAAGTCTAACGACGCTGTACTTACTTTTTTGATATCAGAGTCCTCCTCGATTTCTACTTGCTGTTTCTCTTTAGGTGTTTTTACAGTTATTGTAATCTTTTTGGGTTCGTCCTGGCCTTCTGCCATTTTATCAATTCTAGATGACTCTGTACTTTGGCTGCTTTGGCGGAACAGTAATTCAAGAATTTGTCTCAAAAAATTTGACTAATGCATCGACAAATGACAATAAATGTGACAAGAGTTTTTCACTTTTCTGTGGCTTCTGCTCTGCTCTATAGTCTCTGGTGATCACAGAGTGTGAATGATTTATAGGATTCGTCTATTACGACCTCGGACCTATCACTGTTGTTCTCTGTCTATCTATTTTTTTATTTCTCGTAAAAAATATCTGATAATCTGTCATTTTCGAGTGTCAAAAAAATCACGAATGAAAAAAGTCAAATTGACAAGAAATGAAAAAATTACAAAAACAAAAACAAAACAGTGTCCCATGAATGAAAATTTTTGATGAAAATCGTCCAATTAAAATAATGTATGTTAATTGTTTTATGTTGTCAATTTGAGAATTATTAGGTACAGTTTGATACACCTAAATTGTTATCTGAACATTTTGTTTCAGTTTAACTATTGGTCAAGTTTTAAGCCTCCTCTTTTCTTGAGACTAACGTAGGATGTCTATCGTTATTTTTACATATTTTTGATTTAAACGTATATTAAACAGTATACATAGTCAATGGAGGTAATATTGTAAACAATATTTTATTCTTTTCATGCTTATTATCTTTTTCAATTTATTTACTTATTTATTTATTTGGTCCACTAGTGACCGTTACTGTATATACATAATTACAATCTAAAACATACTATCACAAGGCTCTGTACGATCTTATTAAAGTAGACATTGCATGCTTATTTCCAAAATACAATAAACAAACATACAAAATATAGAAACAAATTATTAGGTATAACAATTTTGATTAACACTAGTTTTTTTCAGCAGGAGCTGCAAGAGATTCTCATGAATGATGTAGATTTACCTTATAATCAAAGTCCAAAACATTCACATTTAGTATCCAGTAAACAGAGATCTCCAGGTAGAACAAAATGTTGTTATCTTTACTTTTTCTATAAGTTTACCAGCTCAGCAATGATGCTAAATCAATCAAATTCTCTGGTATGCAGATTTCCTCACAATGTTTTTCCTTCACCATTTGAGACATATGTGATATTTAATCTCTTAAAATGCACAAAACTGAAAAGTTGGAGGTGCATGCCCCAGACTGGATTCGAACCCACATCCTCTAGAATCTGATGCAAAGGTCATATCCACTGGGCTATCATGGCTCTCGCACTAGGCTGTCATGGCTCTTGATAATGTTAAATAGTTAAATATAATTTTATAGATGGTTTTCACCACCAATAGAGTGTATTTATAGAATAACATCTCAACTATCAAGCCAAAGTAACTAACTAACAAACTGGGACCCAAATTTAATTTAAATTAACTAGTTATAAATATAGGTTGTTGTAGAGTTTTTCTTGTACTAGTACAATGACACATAGTTGTTTAAATATACTAAGCAGCAGAAGACTAGCAGACAGCTTCACTCACATAGTTCCCATCCCCCTAAAAATACATAGATAAATATGCCTATGACACTCACAAATAATAAGGCTTTCTAGTGGTAAAAGAATTTCCAAATTCATTTCAGTATATCCAAAGATTACCCCCTACAACACCACAAACTTTACCTATTTATAATATTACTATTTACAGATTTATTAGCATTATTATTTTGGTCTAGAAGGATTATATTGAATCAAAATTATAAAAGTATTTATATTAAAACTACTTAAGTTAACTTTACATTATTATATTAGTATAGAATTATAGATTTATGTGCAAATGCAGAGATCATTATCCTAATAGAATAGGCAAGATTGCTTCTTCTGTATCATGCAATTTGATAAATAAGCAGTTGATCTGTGCTAAAAAATAATCATTTCTTAAAATATATTCTATTCCAAAATTAAATTTAAGGAATTTTTAGAATTTTTGGGTGAACAGCTATCAAAAGAGGAGACAGCAGAGAACATAGCGTCTCTATTATTGCTCAAATATGACAGCAAACTGTATGATGAGGATAATACTTCACAGCCAACGTCCTGCACAGCACCCATTATTCCCATTGAAGCCACACGCAAGAAGAAGAAAAGAAAGAGGTATTCAATGACTATCTTTTATTAATTTTACTGTTTCCTGTTACATAATATCAACAGTGAAAACCCAAAAGAAACAGCAATATGAAGACAATTATATAGATGAGTAATTTGAAGTATTATTCTTTCTCACAAGTCCCATAATTGTTTATCATTCATCAAACAAAAAAGCTTATGTATTTATTTATTTAATACAGTATGAAATTACAAATTTAATACAGTATGAAATTACAAAACTATTACTATTAGTATTATTTTGTATTATCTGGGGGCACGGTAGTGCCTCTACCAAGTCGAACAAACAAGAGGCAAGGCTTTTTAAAATCCCATTTTATGGGTATAATTTTAAAAGATTTGTTTTTGGTATGTACTAAATGTGAAAAAAACGTGATATTTTAGATCTCAAATTTCTATTTGCCTGACTAACTGTCGCTATGAGTCAATCCGTAAAGTCGCCAGCGCTTTTGGCATGCGCGAAGTTTCTGAAGAAGACGCTTGGAATTTCTATTGGACAGATATGAGTGTTTCTGTTGAACGGGCTAAGGAGATGAAGAGATTCCAACGTATTAACCACTTTCCTGGAATGCTTGAGATTTGCAGGTAAAATTAAAACAACAATATATAATTATTCAAAAAATAAATAGTGTTGCATGGTAAAAGGTAATATTGAAAATTTTATTTATTGCAGAAAGGATTTGCTTGCGCGAAATTTAAACAGAATGCAAAAAATCTATCCCAAAGAATACAATTTCTTTCCAAAGACTTGGTGTTTGCCGGCTGAGTAAGTATAACTAAAATATTGGCAGACAAATCGTTATTGTTTGTCCTACTATCAATTGAGCGAGCCCCAATAGCTCAACGGTAAAGTGATCGGAGTCATCACCGAGGGGTGGTGGTTCGATCCCTGCTCCATTGGACTATTGTCGTACCCATTAGTTATATTAATAACAAAATATATAATTTTAGTTTTGGCGAAGCTTTCAACTACAGTAAGGCGCGTAAGAATAAGACGTTCATAATAAAGCCGGAATGTGGCAGCCAGGGCCGCGGCATCTATCTCACTAAGTCTCTCAAAGACATCAAGCCCACAGATAAACTTATTTGCCAGGTAAGAAATATATACTTACTAACAATTATTTCTAGGGTGGTAGTGTATTGTTTTTGCAATTATCGATGAATTAAAAATTTGCGCTGACTTCCGTCACCACCACTTTAGTACGGCACTAGGTTTTTCGAAATTAATTATTAATGGGGATGATGAATAGGTTTGAATATATTGATTTTTATGATACAGTCGGGTAAATAGGGTCAATGTTAACTAATTTATACATAAAAAGCAAAGATTGACTGGATATTTGCAAAATAAATAAGATTATAAAATTTCAAAATCTACTAAAAATATTTTATCGTAATTAGATGAAAATTCATACAGTTTTAGTTTCCTTACATTAAATGTGACATTTTTTTAATAAATGAACTATAAACATAAACGCAGAAATAACAAACATATAAGTAATTTTGTTTAAACGCCCATACAAATCTAACTCAGTCATAATCATTAATTGCCTACGACGTCATAAGTTCGTACCATTTTGTAAGGGGCGTTTTTCAAATCTGACCCTTTAAATCCCTGTAGCTCCGAAAGTAATGATCGCAGATACCCTGTTACTTTTACAAAATTGCTTTACTATTAGCGTACTCTTAATTTATATACAATTTAAAAAACTGTCATCATCCCTATTATCTTTAACACTATAATAAGGCCGTACATTATTATTAATTAGTCGAATTTCTTCATTTGTACCTGAAAAATTCCATTTACTCGCGTACTCACCTGTACCGCTCAGAAATGACGGCATAATGCTCTGAGTTCATTTGATATAGTAACAGCTTTCTAAGCAATATTCACGTTGGTTTATTTCACCGGTTTTTTCCAAGAGCTTGTAGTCTATTATATTAAAGTATACTTTATTTTGTCTTTTATAGTGACTTACAAGCATACTGACCAACGAAGCATAAGCAAAAGTATTTAATATACTCAGAGGCACAACTATCCCCCCAATTGGGCCCTTAATGAGCGAATAATTGTGCCTCTGAGTATATTAATACATATTGATCTTTTTCAGGTATATCTGTCAAAGCCGTACCTCGTCGACGGTTATAAATTCGACATTCGGGTGTATACGCTCATAACGTCGTGTGATCCTCTTCGGATTTTTGTCTACAACGAAGGCCTTGTTAGGTGAGGTGAAATAAGTTATTTTTATTCTATTAGTTAACAGCTTCGCCTAAAGGTGCTGATAGACTTGAGCATTCACTTGTAGCGAGCCTGTTGCTTTCCAGCAGTAGCGGATTTACCAGTAGACTAAGTAGGCTGGAGCATAGGGCGGTAGATTTTAGGGGGCGGCAAATTTGACCCAAAATACTTTCTCTTTACAGAAATAAAGTAAATGTAACGATAATTTTAATATTTTAGTCCTGTACATCCTGTACAGTCTTAATTAAAATATTAAAATGTTCAATTTTATTGACACAATTTAAGGTACCTAATTGTATTGAACTAGGATACCTATCGAATTTAACTAGGATACCTATAGAATTTCAGAGTTCAGTAGGGGCTGCAAAAATTCAATAGCCTACGGGCGGCAAATTTGTAAATCCGCCACTGCTCTCCAGTGTGACAATCAGTGGCCTGACTGTCAAGTCTGACATCTTCATGAAGAATACATAAAATAAATAAATACAAATACAGATTCGCGACGAGCAGATACGCGGACCCGAACGTGAACAACACGACCAACGTGTTCATGCACCTCACCAACTACGCGCTCAACAAGCACAGCCGCACCTACGTCTACGACTCGGAGGCGGGCAGCAAACGGTACGTATCTTTCAAGTGAGTGAATTTCTAGGCTAACTCCAAGGCACAGAGGTGTGAAACAATCAGCTTTCCTTGTCAGGGTAGTCCTGGATTAGCGTATAAGCTATTTAATTAATGCTTAGGGCATCCGGTGGTCACATGAGCGTACGGAGCGTAGCGGAGAAACGGTTGAATGCGGAGCGGAGTTGCAAACTATGTTAAATAAATAAAGTTAATTAATTTTATTAACCTCGCTCCGTTTCCCCGCTCCGCTACCGGTTTTATATGAATTTTTAAACTAGCTCTCAAATCCCTGTCCACTTAGGAGGAGCGGAGATTTTGTGCAATCCTATCTGCCTTGCTCCGCTTCCATGGACTGGCAGCCCTTACATGCACTGCCAAAAAATCTTTGTAGTGCACTTAAGAATAGGGGAAGATTGCTTAGGACATAACGTCTCCTTAATCCGGCACTGTCTCCTGGCTGTTACTGAGTTTCTCTTGAATGTTTATGTAGGTAGCCATGACGTCTTGAATACTCATGATCCGCAGTTTGCTTTTGCATGTACGAAGCGCACGCTACTGTACTCGTACCTTATAAATAATACCAAATGAATACGTATAGAACGTGACAATATTTGATCATCATTATTAGCTTACTTTAAGCGGTCGCCCGCGACTTCGTCCTCCGTTAGACCTAGACCTTAGATCATCTCGCAAAATTACTGCGTGATAATGTAACAACCACTATCGAATGTTGATGATAATGACCGAGAACGACGGCTAAACGTACTCTCCGAGGCATGGAGGTAAACACCAGAAATATCCTAACTCCGAGCTGAAATTTTTACTGAAAAATTCTCAGAAGAAAGAAACTGTGAAAAGTGTTGCCAGGTGTCCGGATAAAGTCGGACATAATTAGGTTTTTCTATTCCGTGTCCGGCCAAATTGAACTGTGTCCGTCTTGACCGGCTTTTACATTAAGGACACAAGCGAACGACGACTGTGAGAACAAAATTTACGGTAATAATCATGAATGCTGATTTAAAAAAAAAGAATTTTTGAAATCGGTCCAGGCGTCTTTGAGTAATCGGTGTACATACATAAAAAAAAAATACCGGCCGAATTGAAAACCTCCTCCTTTTTGAAGTCGGTTAATGAAAAAAATGTTGTACCTATTATTACAGACGTACCTACAAAAAATCTTCAATAATGTAGGGTGTCTGGCGTTTTTACCCAAATGTCAGGCAAAACTGACGTGACTGTCCGGCTTTTAACTTGGGCGACCTGGCAACCCTAACTCAGTAGGTATTCCATGGCTCGAGATCTGAAGCCACATAGGTTGACCGTTCGATCAACGAGCAGTTACAATATAGTAGTAAAGAGGCAATGTTTGCTCACTCAGCAAGATATCGACGCTGAACAAGCTGCTGCTGTCACAAGGTGTGGATTTGGACCGCCTGTGGCACTCCATCGACCAAGTCATCGTCAAGACCATCATCTCCGCCTGGCCTATCCTCAAGCACAGCTACCACGCGTGCTTTCCATCCCACGACATGGTCCTCTCCCATTCCTTTATTATTTACATTTTATACACATAACAGTTTTAGGCCTATTATGCGACCCTCGACATTATCTCGGTAAGACAAATCGACCAATCGCGCAGAACGACGGCCGCGTGCCATAGTGGGTTCCATTATCGCAACTGGAAAATATTTGTGTGACAAGCATTGGTGTATTTATATAAGTATTTATATATAGTTTATAAATATATATGATTAAATCCGCTATCTTAGTACTCATAACATAGGTTATACGCTTACTTTGGGGCTAAGTAATGATTATGTGTAAGTATTATATTTTTTATCGCTATCTCTGTCATTGCTTAGGGACAAAAGAGATAGGACTGGGACAATTCCGCCGCCATTTTTCTATTTCTCTTCATGAAATAAGTCTTTGGTCGCATGCTAGGTCTACCTAACACTAATTGTAATGCCTAATACCTCGACCTCTTGGGCAACTTCGACCAAAAGTAGTTGAAGCATCAGAATAACACTGTCATGTTTGGCACAATCTTGAAAAAGGTTCCAGTTCAGTATTGTATGTACCAAGCAAATATTGGGCATACATACAGCGCTGAATATCAGCTGGCACCTTGAACCGGCGCTACTACTATCACTAGCACCTGCGTAGTTCCCTTTTCCGTGGAATAACGGTGAAAAAATAAAGCCTATGTTACTTTCTTTTGGCTTCCAATTGGTTAAAGATAAGATAGATCCAGAGATTACCCTTACAATCTCACAAACTTTACTTTTTTATTATATTAGTATAAATACCTAACTTACTGTGTATGTATATACAGTATAGAATTTTTAAAATTAATTCGTATTACAGTTTGTACTGGTGTTTTAATTAGTATCTTGTAGTCCCTAATTTATAAAATTGGTAAAGTTTATTAACTGGATTTGATTATAAAGGTTACTCATATACATTTCTTTCATTGTTAGGTATGCCCTTAGTTAAATGGTTCATAAGAGCCGTAAGTGCAAGCGAGATAGGCATAGAAAAATTATTAATGGTCCATTTGATAATGACGGATTTGAAATGACATAATTTATGTATTTTACAGGTCCACGCGTGTTTTGAGATTCTGGGTTTCGATATTCTGTTGGACAACAAACTGCATCCTTTCATTTTAGAGGTACAGTAAATGTTTTTTTTTCTAATTTAAACCAAAATTGTTTACTTTCAGCTTACAACACAAATTTTTGATTAAAAAAAAAGGTTTGCACGTAAGACAAACACAGAGCATCCAATCATTATCAAATCACGATTATACTGTTGTACTTGGTGATTTTAACATTAATTTTATGAAAAAAGACGACTCCAAGACTAAAAAATTAATCACATTTCTTAATTCTGTACAACTTCATCAAATAATTGATTCTCCAACTCACTTCACTGAAAATAGCGAGAGCCTCATTGATGTTATTTGTACTGATATACCTACACTTCATTTTGGAGTCACTTATATACCTACTCTTAGCAGGCATGCATTCCTAGATTGTATATTGAATTTAAAAAGAAAAAAAGTACCTCCGAAATTTTTGACGTTCAGATCTCTTCAAAAAATATCTCCAGATATATTTGACACTCATTTAGCTATGATTCCATGGTCCGCGCTGTCTTGCTTAAATGACGTCAATTTAATGGTTTCATCATTTAATAATTACATACAGTTGCTTTTTGATGTGCATGCCCCCAAAAGAACGAGATTAACAAGAGATCGGTATGAGCCATGGATTACAAATACTGTAAGACATATGATGAAGTTAAGGGATGATGCCCACGTAAAGTGGCGTACTATGAAAACTGACCTAAATAAAGAAACTTATCAACGGTATAAGTCGCTGGTCAACGAAGCTTTAAATAATGAAAAGTGTGCTTATTACTCACATGATATTAACAATAAAATCAAGTATCCTAAGGTATTATGGAGTAACCTTAAGAGCACAGTGTTACCTAAAAAAAATACTAACTTGCCTATACATCTTTGTAATGCAAATGAAATTAGTGAACATTTCTTGGATATACCAGGTGATTATAATATACCTATCTCACAGCTCACGTTTTATGAGTTCAACAGGGCCACGTCTAGTAAACTATCGCTTAGTATATCCAATGATATGGAGATTTATAAAATAATTAAAAATCTGAGTTCAAATGCAGAGGGGGTCGATGAGATTACTTTGGACATGTTGCTCATGACACTTCCACAGAGCCTTGGAGTTATCTCGTCAATCGTCAATACATCAATTCAACAATCAACCTTTCCTGATGCTTGGAAAGTGGCAGTGGTTCGTCCTATACCTAAAACTAATAATCCTAGTACTGTAAAAGACTTGCGCCCGATTAGTGTATTGCCCTGTGCATCCAAAATTTTAGAAAAGATTGTATACTTGCAAGTCTCTAAATACCTTGAAAGTAATAACTTGTTACCTGAAATGCAATCAGGTTTTAGGGCTGGTAGGAGCACAGTATCTGCTCTTCTTGATGTAACGGACAATATATTGTCGGACCAAGACAAAAAAATGTGTACGCTATTAGTATTGTTAGATTTTTCACGCGCGTTTGACAGTATAAACATCCCACTGTTACTTTCTAAGTTATCATATTATGGTTTTGACATCGGTACAGTGAATTGGTTTGACAGTTATTTGATGAATAGAACCCAGTACATTGAGGTAACGCAAGATGATGGAAAGAAGTGTCGTTCCTCCACTAAATATGTTAGTAGGGGTGTTCCTCAAGGATCTATTTTAGGTCCACTTTTATTTATCTTATATTGTGCAGATATTACAGATAACATTAAGAATTGTAAATACCATTTATATGCCGATGATTTGCAGGTCTATTATTCTTTTGAGCCTCATGAATACAATTTGGCGGTTCAGAGAGTAAATGAGGATCTTCAACGGATAGCAGTTTGGTCTCACAAAAATTCGTTAGTCCTCAATCCCTGCAAGTCGAAGCTATTATTTTTTGGAACTAAAGCACAATTAGAGAAAATTAATTTAGAAACTACTAGAGTGACTCTTCAGGGTGTGGAATTAGAGCGGGTTTTTGAAGCCCGGAATTTAGGGCTGCTTATGGATTCTGGGCTAAGATACGACAACTATATAGCTGCGGTAGTACGTAATTGCTTTTACCGGTTAAAGATCTTATACAAAATTCGTAATTACATCAGTCAAGAAGTACGTATACACCTGGTAGAAAGCCTCGTACTATCGAAATTAAATTATGCAGATGTAGTTTACGGGCCTCGTGTCTTGGCCAGAACCAGTAAGCTCATACAGCGGGTTCAAAATGCGTGTGCGCGATTCTGTTTCAACATTCCCCCCAGAGCTCATGTCACTCCATTTTTGAATAAGCATAATATGATAAAGATGAGGTCTAGGAGGAAGGTACATCTTGCTAGTATGATTTTTGGTATACTAAAAGATGGTAAGCCAGTATACTTGAGTCAGAAGCTTAGCAGGATGAGCCGCGACAGAGAATCACTAAGGTGCACTCGTAAGCCTCTGAGCGTCCCTCGACATTGTTCAGCTGCCTTTAGGGGTAGTTTTAAATATGCCGCCACTCGCTGCTGGAATAATATTCCACCGCCAATCCGTGATTCCCGAAGCAAATTTGCTTTTCGTAGAAAGTTGAAGATTTATTTACTAAATAGACAAAAGGAATTTGAGGATTGTGCGGTGGAAATATCAATTTTATAGAGGGAATCAACATAATTAGGATAAATAGGATACTCATTTTTTTTTTTTTTTTTGGAATTTTGAAATTTTAGTTAATAATTTAGTTATTTTAATTTGAACATGATTTTCTATTTACCTATATATATTTATGTACTATAAAATATATATTATGCATTAATAAATACATACACTTCATAATATTATAAATGTATATATATATAAATTGCATTGTCGTTTTCCATTACATACTAGTATCACATTATATCTGTAGTTTAATTAGTAATTATATATTTTTAAAATGTAACACATATTTGCTGCTTATTTTAATTTAATTTAGTTAATGTCAATTTATTTGTACAATTATAAGTTGTGACGTCACACGGGTCTCAGCTGAAAATCAGCGCCGTGTATTATGCTTGTATGTAGTGCACGGCATAAGCTGAGCTGTACACCCTTTCTTTTTAAGGGTTACAGACAGACATGCTGTCATAAGGATAGGGTACTGACTGTCTGTAACTTTTAGATTTGAATAAATTTATTTTCTTTCTTTCTTTCTTTCTTAATTACAAAAGCCCACAAAATTTTATGAAAAGGGAACCCCCCTTTACATAAAATTTTGTTGGACCGGCTTGACGTCCATAAAACGATCGCGACCAACAGACGACAGTTTTATCGGCTGTCAAGCCGTTAGCGCGGCAGGCGTGCGAGATTACTTGATCGTCAGTGGCCGACGTAAGCTTATCTATAGTCTATAACAAAACCGACAGGTGAACCACTCTCCAAGCTTCCACACGGACACGCAGCTGGACCGCGAGGTGAAGGAAGGCTTGCTGACGGACACGTTCACCATGCTCAACATCTGGCAGTGCGACAAGAAGCGAGTGCTGGAGGAGGACCGCAAGAGGATCAGGGACAGACTGCTGCAGACCAACAAGTGAGCTTTGTAGAATGGAGACAAATTGTATATTATCCTCAGTCGTACATCTACTCTAGTCGGGTTTTCCTTCCTGACGCTATAACTCCAGAACGCACGAACCGATTTCCACGGTTTTGCATTCGTTGGAAAGGCCTCGGGCTCGGGCAGGGTAGGGGTAGGCGTAAGTCAAAGCGAAGCTTGACCAAGTCCGCTAGTTTATATATAGAAATTCACTCGCAGTTAAAACATGTGGCCCTTTGGAATGGATTGCCAAGGGACATTAGATGTTCTAAGTCATTAAATGTTTTCTAATTCATCATTATCAACCCATATTCGGCTCACTGCTGAGCTCAAGTCTTCTCTCAGAATCAGAGGGGTTAGGCCAATGTTCCACCACGCTGGCCCAATGCGGATTGGCAGACTTAACTCACGCAGAGAATTAAGAAAATTTTCTGATATGCATGTTTTCTCACGATGTTTTCCTTCACCGTTTGAGACACCTGATATTTAATTTCTTAAAAAGTACACAACTGAAAAGTTGGAGGTGCATGCCAGTGACCGGATTCGAACCCACACCCTCCGGTATCGGTGGTAGAGGTAGTATCCACTGGGCTATCACGGCTTTTTAATCACGGTTTTCTAATTATGTCATTAGATTTGTGGAATATGCTCCAACTGAAGAAAAAGAACCGGAAAAGAGTCCGTGGCAGACGCAAATACAGTGGGAAGAGACACACCTTGGGAACTACAGGTGAGTTATTTCAAATTTTGAATAGCCTAATATAGAATAGATTTCAATTTCATTTAGACTTAGCACAATATCACCGTTTTTAAAGTTAAGTTAATAATTAAACGCAGGTATATACGATTTTTTGAGTAGAAATGTTCTTAGATCTCCGCCTGTACGTATAAGTGTCAATATTAGGTTGTGGGATGTGTTGTAAAATTACAGTTTTAGCCTGAATAGCCCAACGGTAAAGAGGTCGGGCTCATCAGTCGTCACCTAGTAGTTCGATACCCTCTGGACTATTGTCGTACCCATTCCTACCACAGATTTTTACTCGTAGTAAGTTATTGGAAGGGAACGGGAATATTTAATAGCTTTTTGTTCAGATTATTATTTTTTTTTTACATACTAAAAACATAAACGAGAGATTTATGTATGTAGTAGCCGTTTCTTGCTTATTTTTTGGAAATCTGTTTGCCAATCGGCAAAGGCCTCCTCCAACCTCTTCCATTCCTGTCTATCTTCAGCCACTCTATTCCACGTCACGCCTGCTACTTGTCTGATGTCGTCGTCCCATCTTTTTTGTGGTCTACCTCTTCTTTTTCCTTCTCTGGGGTACCACTGTGTCACAAATTTGAATGGGAATATTGGTCATTATATTTGTATTTAAAAGATATGGCAAAATTCCTTTTCCTATTGCATTTAATAAATTAAACATTACTATATAATGACGTCAGACGCGTGTATCCCGTGGGCGAGCTGTACGCGAGCCTGTTCCAGCAGCCGTCGGGCTCGCTGTACACGGGCACGGCCGCGTCGCGCGCGCGCGGCGACTGCACGCGCATACAGCGCGAGGAGTTCCAGGTAACAGCACCGGCTACGTAGCACTTGTATATGATGTGGTGTGACGTCACGCGTGTGTCCCGTGGGCGAGCTGTACGCGAGCCTGTTCCAGCAGCCGTCGGGCTCGCTGTACACGGGCACGGCCGCGTCGCGCGCGCGCGGCGACTGCACGCGCATACAGCGCGAGGAGTTCCAGGTAACAGCGCCGGCTACGTAGCACATGTATATGATGTGGTGTGACGTCACGCGTGTGTCCCGTGGGCGAGCTGTACGCGAGCCTGTTCCAGCAGCCGTCGGGCTCGCTGTACACGGGCACGGCCGCGTCGCGCGCGCGCGTCGACTGCACGCGCATACAGCGCGAGGAGTTCCAGGTAACAGCGCCGGCTACGTAGCACATGTATATGATGTGGTGTGACGTCACGCGTGTGTCCCGTGGGCGAGCTGTACGCGAGCCTGTTCCAGCAGCCGTCGGGCTCGCTGTACACGGGCACGGCCGCGTCGCGCGCGCGCGGCGACTGCACGCGCATACAGCGCGAGGAGTTCCAGGTAACAGCGCCGGCTACGTAGCACATGTATATGATGTGGTGTGACGTCACGCGTGTGTCCCGTGGGCGAGCTGTACGCGAGCCTGTATAGAATGTCTTGAGGCTACGTAAGACAATCTATACAGTATATAGGTACAGGTATCTCATTGTAACTTACCTTTTACTTGTACTGACTGAGTAATTTATTCACATTCCTTATGCTAGCCACAAACGGTCTATATTATCTACAGTAACTAATAGGTAGATAATAAAATAATGTTGTGTTTTACTACGTTTTCTTTGTGCTCATGGGTTGAATAAAATCTGTTCTGCTTAGTTATTTATTTATGCTCTGCTTAGTTACTTACTACCATCACTTAACATAAAGCGAATAATATTTCGGTAAAATATTATAGCAAACGAAAGCCAAAGCAGAAGCTCTAAAGAAGCCATCTCAACCGAAGACCAAAGAAGGAGAGAAGAAGGAGAAAGACGGAGAGGATGCGCCGCTGACGGCGACAAGCGTCGTAAGCGAGAAGACTCGTCCGCGGACGCGCGAAACGAGACGCAAGGAGAAGGACGACAAGACTAAACTGTCTACGAAATCTTCGCCACTGCAACAACCAATAACTGTAAGCATTGTCAAGTGTATTTAGTTAATAATTGGGAAAATTATTACACTGGGAATTAGTGGACTGTGGGAATAAATCAAATCAAATTTCATTTATTTCAATTAGGCTTAAACTAAGCCTCAGCACTTTTGAAAAGTCAAGTTATGTCATGATTTAATGGTGGTAATTAAAGTCGAAAACTTAAAATTAAAGTTACGAGGGTTCCAAAACAACAAACTCAGCCAAGGTTTATTTTTTTTGTTTACCACAACAAAATAAGAATTGAACAAAACGGCAAAATAAGCATTAAAATACAAAGTTTAGGGCATCGGCGAGTCGCTTGTTTGTTTGTTTGTTTTATTAGTAAGATCACGGATTTATGAATTAAAGGATAGCTAAATTGTCAGTTTCTGAAACGAAACCAGAGTACTTAGGGGTGTGGTCTAAATGAACTATAGTGTGTGTGTTTAAAAAAAATTGTTCTAAAATTAATGAAAATAAACTTGATTAATGAGCTTAGAACAGTTAATTATGGTTGATAAATTATCAATAACATTTTATAAACAAACCATACATAATCTATACTAATAATAAATCTGTAGAGAGGTCAATTCTGTACATGAAATATATTTCCAAAATAACTATCAGGGGGTGATTAGTGATCGATACTGATGCAAAAAATGCAATCAGTAAAAATTTTGTCTGTCTGTCTGTCTGTCTGTATGTTCGTTATAGAAACAAAAACTACTCTACGGATTTTAACGAAACTTGGTACAATTATTCTTCATACTCCTGGGCAGGTTATAGTATACTTTTCATCACGCTACGATCAATAGGAGCAGAACAGTGAAGGGAAATGTTGGGAAAACGGGAAAAGTTACTCCATTTTTAAGCTTACGTCGCGTGTGCAGCCTTAATGGGTAGGGTAGGGGTAGGGGTGGGGTAGGGTTGGGCTAGCGTAGGGTAGATGAAAGTTTACATCGACTTTCACGCGGACGAAGCCGCGGGCGTCCGCTAGTCAATAATATACAGTAGGAGCGTACGGAACACGACGGTGTCGTACCCGTCACAAATACGGAATTCAAAAACGAATACATTCTCGAGTCATCAGTAATTTTCAATATTATTTAAGAAAAATGGCGTCTTGTGTTTTTAAATATTTTTAAAACTGTTCACAAAAACTAAAGAAATAAGATGGAATATTTTTTTATTTGCGTGATAGCCCAGTGGATATGACCTCTGCCTCCGATTTTGGTAGGCGTAGGTTCGAATCCGGTCCAAGGCATGCACCTCCAACATTTCAGTTGTGTGCATTTTTTTAACAAATTAAATATCATATGTCTCAAACGGTGAAGGAAAATCATCGTGAGGAAACCTGCACTTCAGAGAATTTTCTTAATTCTCTGCGTGTGTGAAGTTTGCCAATCCGCATTGGGCCAGATTGGTGGACTATTAGACTAACCTCTCTCATTCTGAGAGGAGACTCAGTAGGTACTAACAGTGAGCCGAATATGGGTTGTTGATGATGATGATTAGAGGGTTAGGTCCTCCTCAAACTAAATGAGATATGAAGTTGCAGTGTTTTTCAGATAGCATGGGTAGGGTTACATTTGGGATTTGAAGTTACTAATGATGTAGGTAGTCATAAAAATTTTTCAGAGAAAATCGATATAATTTTTTGAATGAGAGAATCGATCTTATCGAGATCATTAATACTGAATAATTTTTCTGTAAAATTATTCTTTTTGGTGACAGAAAATTAAAAATAATATATACCTAGTTAATAGCTTTTTATCTATTTAATTATTTATCAGACAATTATAATATAGCTAATGCAACCCGAAGTAAAGGAAGAGCCGGTGAAGCCACCGTACGTGCTCTGCTCATACGAACCCGACCCCATCGTGGAGAGAGAGGAGCGCGAACGTGTCAACTTGCTGGCGCAGAGAGACTTCCTTATTAGGAGCTACGGCATGCTCGAGCAGGTACTGGGGACTCATCATCATCATCTCCTTACCCTTATCCCACTTAAGTCGGAAAAATATGTCAATCTTTTCCATTCGTTTCTATTCTAAAACTCGAGCAGGTACTGGGGACTATTGCGTCATAATAGGCCTGTCATCAGGTACTGAGGACTATTGAGTCATAATAGGCCCGTCATTGATATCTGTCATTAGGTACTGAGGATTATTGGGTCATAATAGGGCTGTCATTGATATCTGTCATTATTGCGGCTAGAGATGTACCGATGGAATCACTAGACCCGTAGACTAAGCAAGAAATAGACTACTGATTGACATGCCATTGTCAGTCAAAGGATATTCGGTTTTCAACATTTTGAGGCTGTTGTAATTTAGCGGTCACACTACGAGTACTCCAAAAACCTAAAATACTCCTTATAGTTAACATAGCCCTCGGTATTTTCATACCGGGGGCTATATAAATTAAAATATGGTCAGTAAAATTCGATGAACGAATGACAGCGTTATGTTTTTTGTGCGCAACCTATTCTGCGCATCTTTCGCCGTGCGCCGCCGCCGCCGTGTGCTGTTTGCAGACGCGCACGTCGCGGCCTGCTGCTCCTCGGTTGCGCACCTTACACTTTTCTATAGATATACTTTGAGAGAAAAATAACGTCTAGCGATGCAGGTCCTATACAATAATTGGTCTGAGTTCTCGCACTACTAAAGTTTTACGATGTTACAGATTTATCTAGTCATGAAAAAAATGGGCACATTACGACCCGAGGACGAACGGAAATACGGCGTGTATGGACGACTCTCACTTGTCGCTAACTCGACTAAGGTTAGTAACAGCTATTCCTTCAATAAAAATATTTCTAATAATAACTTGCTCTTAGCTGTTGCTTGTTGCTTTGCTGTTTAGATATTTATATATCTTTTTCTTTTTGCCTACAGAAAGTGTAAATGTTATTGTAAATCCTGCATATATGGCAAAAAATGTAAAACAAACAGAATAACAGAAGTATGGACCAAATTATTTTGTATAGACGACAAAAAATATATTAGAAAATTGGATAAAACGAGTGACGATCCTGATATAAGATAGGGGCGATTGGCGATAGGGGATGGTAAGTAATGAATATTTATATAATAAATAATATAAATAAATACATAAAAGTATGTATGTGGATGTCTGTTTTTTATAACAATCGATTTAGTAATTTTAAAGGTATTAACTACTATTAAGACTACTATTAAGGCGCCGAGTCTATGAGTGTGTGTGTGTGAAGTGTATAGTTCGATTGAGAAAATTAATGTACATCTGTGTGCGTGTCGGCGTTTACGTAAATGGGAACTGGCAAAATAGTAGCTAAATAGTTGACTCATATTTTATAAATTGAAATATAAATTAATTAAATATAATATAAACTTGGAAAATTTCCTTACAATAAATTTACTGAAAAATCAATCTTACACACAACTCTTTTTTTCAGGAACCAATAGAAACTATTACAGAGGCAAATGGGACATTGTGTAGTTAGTGTGTCCACAATTATTTAATACTTAGTGACTGTCAAAAGCAATATTAACTTAAAATGTCATAGTGGTTACCCCTTTTGCTTGTATTAAAATACGTAAATTCTGGTGAGCTAGAAATAGCAGGTGTCTATAAGAATATAATATAATAGTTATTTTTGTTTACTCATTTTACTTTAATCCAATAAAAGACATGTACTATTATCGAATATATATTTTCATATTATTTTTCCTATAATTAACATTTTTATATACCCCCTGGATGCTGCAAGCCCAGCTTCATTTTGCTATCCATTAAAATAATGCAAAACATAATATTTAATTCATTTACATTAATAGCTTCTCGCAACATTGCACACATGACTTGGGTGTCTCCATGTTCAGGATGGAAGATCAACTTAAGGCGGATTTACATTTGTCTGACGTAACGTGACGCATCAGAACAGAATCGGTATCATACGTTTTGTATGGTAACATTTACACTTAAGCCGGATTTATATTTGTCTGACGTGTGGTGTCATGACTCATCAGAACAGAATCGGTATCATGCATATTGTATGGTAACGTTTAAACTTAAGCCGGATGTATATTTGTCTGACGTGTCGTGTTGTGACGCATCAGAACAGAATCGGTTTCATACAATTGGTATGCGACACATCAGAAGCCATCACGACATGTCACAACACATAAGTGTAATCGTTGCCATACAAAATGTATAATACCGATTCTGTTCTGATGCGTCACGTCACGTCAGACAAATGTAAATCCGCCTTTATGTGTTGCGACATGTCGTGATGGCTTCTGATGCGTCGTATAAAAACTGTATGAAACAGATTCAGTTCTGATGCGTCACGTCAGACAAATGTAAATCCTTTAAAATAATATTTTGATCTAGGCAATTGACCCATTTACACTAGCAGAGACAACCTCAAACATTATGGCAGTATTTATTTTCAAAATACATTGATCACACTCGGCATGTGATATTACAACTATTATATTACACTTTGTTTCTAAACATTGAAATTTAAAATTTTAAAATTGAAGAAGCTTTTTTGCAACCGATCCACCTTCAATGTTGTCAAGTAGTTTTCTTTTCAAAGATGGCTTCTCTATTTCCATTTTAAATAAATTAGTAGGCATTGGCAGTTTGGGTCCCATAGATGGTGGTGGTTTGTTGCTGTAAACAAAATTAAACAATAGATATAGAGGCAGTTACTTAGCATACAACATAGATGTTATGCTATGTTGACGTATTTCTCCATTTTTTTTTTTTCTCTTTACAAGTTAGCCCTTGATTACAATCTCACCAATGTGTCTAGTGGCGATTTTCAATGTTTTCATACTGGACGATCGCGTAACCGTAAACGAGAATTTCCAAGGAATTGAAACAGCGCCATCTAGTGGCACTACTGTACAACTGTTTCAATTCCTTAAAAATTCGCGTTTACGATTACACGATAGTCACAGTATGAAAATATTGAAAACTGCCACTAACTGATGGTAAGTGATGATGCAATCTAAGATTGAAGCGGGCTAACTCGTTAGGAAAAAAATGAAAATCCATACCCCTTTCGGTTTCGGCGGTACGCCTTTGCCGGTAGGGTGTTAACTAGCCACAGCCGAAGACTACCACCAGCCAAAAATATGGCTGATATATTATAAATATATATTCTATCTTCGTACCTAAAGTATGGCATTTGCAAGGCTTGCGTACAGTCGCACCGCCGCGGCGGGTAGAGGGAGAGCAAACTGTCCAACAACTGCAGGAGATCATCGGACGCGGCACTGAATATATGCCGCAGCTGCTGAGCGGGGAAATGCTTGTATTGGACATAGTCTGACAAGCTCTTCATGCCCTGGACAAAGAACAAATGTATAAGTATTAAAAGAATAAAAATATGAAAAGATTCTATTATATGACAAATACTGTAGATTCTGTAATACATGTAGATTGATGGTGTCAGTGACAGGCTACTCAGTAAAAGACTTATGTCCTGCAGTGGACGTTCATCTGCTGATATTATGATGATGATGGATGGTGTTAACAAAAACATTTGTTAAAACATTCAGGTAGTTAATAGAAAAAAAATATTTGAATGAGTAGAACAGCTAAAAAAAATTAAAAAAAACCTTACAGGCCATGTTTCTTCAGTTGGTGTACCAAAAACTTGGAATATACGTGACAATTGGTCTAAATCCGTCTCTCCTGGTAGAAAGGGTACCCTGAGCAACAGTTCTGCCAATATGCAGCCTACTGCCCACATGTCTACTCCTGTGCCATACTGCTTTGCACCAAACAACAACTCTGGTGATCTGAAAGGCAGCAATAAATACACTGAGTGAACCAGATTTCACATAATGTTATTTAACCATTGACCTCTTGTAATAAAAGGACCTACAATCATGTAAAAAATTTCACTTAAAAACTGACCAATTTTACTTCGACAGTTTTAGAATTATTGGTGAAGAAAATTATACCAAAAGGCCTTTAAATTTAGTAATTCAGAGCAAATTCAACCTTAAGGATTGAGTTTAGGGTTGAATTTGCAAATGTGACTACTTGAATTGAGTGCCAAGAAGTTGTTCTTGGTACTCATTGAGTGGGGACATTTTTTGATTGGTGATTGTGTACTTTTTAATAGGAGATTGATGTAATTAACATAATATTTAACTACATTTAAAACAATATCTTACATATACTTAAAACATGCATTTTGTATTTGTAATCATATATCCCCTGTATTTTTCCAACATCATAAGGAAATTTTAAATTCTATAATCATAAGGAGACACTGTTGTTGAAAGATTTCAAACCTTACCTGTACCATCTTGTGACTACTTGATGAGTATTTATTCGTGTCGGTGAACCAAATGCTTTGGCTAAACCAAAATCACCAATTTTCAAGATTCCTTCTCGATTAATTAGTAAATTATTTGGCTTTAAATCCCTATGTAGTATCCAATTTTGATGCAAATATTCCAAACCTAAGAAACACAAAGTCATTATCATAAATTAGTAATTAATATAAAGTAGTAATTCAATACATAATATCTACAGATTTTTTAACATTCATATATGTAGTGAATTCACTTTTTGAATAGCAGTGACTTATGCCACTGCTATATCTCTATCCAGAACTATACCATTGGGGACCTAGAAAAATTGTCTTGAAGATTTTGGGGGAATTAATAAATATATTATACCATTGTAGTGTCAACAGTCACTTCTGAAATTGCAAAGCATAGCCAAACTGTAAAGCTTTAATAGCTCTAGATATAATTTGGACCACTGTGCAGCATGGTGTTCAGAGACAAATATTTGTTTGATGAGTATAACAAGCATGAAGTTCTTTGCCTCCTTTATACAGTTTATTGCTAAATAGCCACAGGTGTTACTCTTATTTTATCATAAACTGTTGACACCCCATGGTTTCACAGGCATAGTTTTCGTTCCCATGAGAAATTGGTTCAGTAGACTACCCCTTACAACAACACAAAGTTTACCTCTTTATAACAATAGCATATAGTTTAAAAATTCCATTCAAAATATCAATAAACTTGTAAAATATTCTTACCCTTTAGAGTCATGATCATGTAAGCCTTAACATTTGCTGGAGTAAGTACAATATTACTATCCTTAACAATTATCTCTAAGTCAGTATCCATGAAGTCAAATACCAATGAAACATTTGATTTTTGTCCAAATACATCTGAAAATAATAACTTTATAATAGCGGATGCTTGCAACTTTGGAACAAAATACATGAAATCTTTGTGTAACCATTATTTAAAAAAATATAATATTTACAACATATCCCAAAATTTAATGTAAATTGTTATTGTAAGTAATGTAAATTGTAAGTGTTAAATGTTAAAATGGAAAAAAAATTACTCATGGTTTTTATCAAGTTATAAAAAAAATTTTTGTTTGAAAATTGACACTTAATAATTACCATGATCAAGTATTTTTTTAAATATCTATATGTAATTGTTTTTTGGCTTGGTAACATGAATAGTTATTTTTTACACAAAAGTTTCCCTGTAATTTTAAAAGATTTGAACTTTCAGCCCACTTTCCTGGTATACAAAAAAAAAGACATATCAACAGTATGAACACTACCACAGCAATTTTTTTTTAAAAAATTATGTGTTTCATTAAGATTCTGAACTAGTATAATACTCTAAGAAAACTAGCCACTAAAAATATGCAGGTTATTTTAAACAATCAGCAAATTCCATACATTGATGTTTTGACAGTATTCACTTTTACTATGCACCCAAAATAAGGTTATTGTAGCAAATTCTTGGATTTTGGAAAGTGAGCTGGAAATAAAAATCTCATAAAATTTAAGGAAATACAACAACTTAGATCAATTTTTGTATACAAACTACATCCTGGGATTTTTAATGATTGTGGTGGTACTATACAGGTTACCAACCAAAAAGAATTATAATTTTTGAAAAAAATTAAAGCAATGGTAGTTATAAATAGCATAATTGGTGTAAATTTTCAAACATAAACAATTTTGTTCTTGTTTTTCCATTTTTATAAGCAGGCTTACCATCTGATGCCATTATAAATTTAATTTTTGACACATTGTATATTCTCAAGCATACTTTTTTGTAGATCTATTATGATCTATTATAGAGGAACATTCCACAGTTTTTGTTATATTATCTCTAAGTGATCTGTTGCTGATATTTATTTTATTTATTCAGAATACAAAATGTGTACAGTAATGACATACAGGCAAATCCACATGTTAATTTTACAAAATGTATAAATGGGGCTAAGAAAAGTTGTGTAGATATAGACTGTATTTAAAAAAAAAACTAGAATTCAGAGAAGGTACCTAAAAGTCCAATAAGGTTTATATGCTGTAATTCCTGCAGCAGTTTAATTTCTCGGAGAGCAGTCCGATTTATTCCATCTTCAGCTTCCATTCTTGATCCAATTTTAATTTTTTTAACAGCAACTATTTTATCCGATTTAACATCGCGCGCTTTGTACACTGTTGCAAACTATAAATGTAAAACAAAGTAAAATTAGTTAATTAATGATAACTCAAGATTTGGTGTGCAGTAAAAGTTAATTTACCTGACCCTCGCCCAAGAAGTCTATCTTCTCGTAACGTAATGTTCCTGTTGGTTCTTCCATTGCGTCCAAAGTTGGAAGTATTATTTTATATGAAAATGAAGTCAACTCAAGAGCCTGTCATTAAATTATTTATTTAAGTGAAGTTATAGTCATTTTTGCAATTGCAGTTAGACGTTACAATTACAACAAAAAATAACCAACTCGAAACACCACACAACATAAGTACATGAAATTCAAAATTTGACGTTAGTCAAAGCCACAGACGACAGACCTAATAGAACATACCATTAACCATACAGTGAACTTAGAGAAGAGTATTAATTCACAGGTAAATAATAACATCGGAAGTAGGTTAGAGTTTTCATAATTTATTTGCTATGATTTTCATATTTTGTTTAGGGTTCCGTAGTCTACAAGGAACCCACACGGACGGACATAGTGTCCGTCTGACTGTCCTTCCATCCATCCGCGGTTTAGTGCCGAAACTATTACTACTAGACAGGTGTAAATTAGCTTAGGTAAGTAAATTAAAAATGTGAACAAAGTCGTAAAATAAAATCTTTTAAAATGGGGATGATTTTTTTTTTCTCGTTTATTTCATAGTGTGGGGTATCGTTTTAAAGGTCTTAGAAAGATAAGAGGGGTAAAACTGCTCATTTAATCTCCGAAACACTGCGTTTTTTTACTTTTACTACAAGTTTTTTGTTTTTTGTGAGATTCGTCTATTAATTTTTTCGTCTACGATCTATTGTCTTCGTCTTAGAAAATGGACATCTCTGATATTGAATTGTCAATTTGACATTTTCGTTTGGTAATTGAATGACAAGAATCGACGTAACTGTGTCAATTTTAATTATTTTTATTTTTATTTTAATTATAAATTATTGTATGTATTAATTAAAACTAATTATTGAAATGAATACATACTCGTTCTTATTAATCAAATAAGTAATACCTGGTGCTCACTTGAGTTTCCTATCAAAGTTTTTATACAGCCCTAATCAAACATGAATACAAGTGGTCAAAGTGTGTATTATGAAGATATTCCACCTGAAAAACTTAACGAAGAAGATTTCTTTTGCACAGAAAAGATAGTTCCTAGGAAAATTAAACCCCAGAACCTAGTGATAAGACTTATGGACCGGGAAATTTATGGTTCACGAAAGGCTGGCTCACATCTGCATGTTGTTCGAGAATTCTATCAGAATGTCTTCCCTAATTTGACGATAGTGAACGTGGAGAAGCCACCATGTTTTCTGAGGAAGTTTAGTCCAGATGGGAAACATTTCATAGCATTTTCTGCTGACCAGACGTCATTAGAGGTGTGAAAGTCTCATATGAATAATATTTGCCCTAAATCTCATTTAAAGTACCGATACTTAAGGCACTAATGTGGTACACTGATCGCCAAATAAGTAGTCTCCTTTCACAAGTTTGCACAGTGTTTAAGAACAGTTCTGACCAAGACGAGTATGCCTCCACAGCTTGCCAGTTTGCAACTTCAGAGCAGAATAGTTATTTGACTTGGATTGTAGCCTTACTAGTGCTATGAAAGTAGTATTCTGTGTATACTACCACTAAATTATGGTTCTAATTCAATCAGTAACCACAGCTTGGGACTTAGTTAAACTTTGTTAACCTCCTTAGTTGGTGTCTCTAACAATTACAATTCGCTTATTAACTGTGTCATTGTTCCTATTACCTTATATTGCCTCAGATCATGAGAACCTAAGCTTAAAATCTTTGTTTGGCTGTTAAATATTGTTAGGTTATCAATGGCAGTGCAGTTGAGAAGTTGGTAGTATTGCATCTCTGTTTCTTGGAGAGAATCCTTTTTTCTCTTCTTCTTTATCTGCAATCAATGATGAATAATAGTTATCAATTATGATGAACATCTGAAAGTGTCACATTGTCAGCCGAACTATGCCACATTAGTCCCCATTCATACAAGAGCTACAAAGCGTTATGTTAAAACCCAGTGTTGGAGTTTTTATTAACATTCTTAATTTAATTCATAATCGATTTCCAATGTCCAAAATTGAAAAACTAACACTGCTCAATAGAAAAGCGTCATGTTTTAAAAATGCTGTTGTATGAACATTTACTTGGTAATGCATTTGTTGTATTTGAAAGCTTTTTATCAACCATTAAAAATCTTTCGTACGAATGAAGGCTTAGAGCAGGATCTAATGTCCAATCCGTACTCCTATATGAAGGGAGGCCATCTGTAGTGGGCTGATAATGTGAAATAATATTCACATTTTCTTAATTAATTCTTAATAACTGATTAATTAAAAGTGGAGTAAGCCTATTTACAGTTTTGTCCAATGTCTAAAGGTCCTTACTGTATGTCTGAATGATGTACCTATCTAAAGCTATTTAATGATAAATGTTATTAAGAATATTCAATTTGAATCTTTCAGATTTATGAGTACAGAGGAGCAGCTGCAGCGGGTGACCTGGTGGCTGGTTATCCTTCCGACCTACTGAATGCTGATGCTGATGCTCATCATAGAATACGTACACATATATTTTACAGGTTTTTTAAAGTAGGTATGCTATATGTTATATGAATCTGATTTAACTGTTGATCTTCTAGTTTATTTGTTTATTACTTTTGTGTTGCTTAATTTGTTAATGTAGTTTGTTAAACTTATACATTCGAGTATTTAATAAATAGTTTTTCTTAATAATTGAATATTCTGATTTTTTTAATAATTCAAATGCAGACAATGATTATTTTGTTTAATTGATTCCCTATTCAATAGAGTCTATTTCTTTTCAAAAAGTGAAGATGTGTCATGTCAAGTGTAGTTTCATGATATAAAATTATTGTTCTGTTTCAGCCAAAATTTACAGTAAATGTTTGCCAACAAAGACTTGTTTCTAGATCGGAACGCAGTTCCGGCCAACTGCCATTTATGGAGCAGCAACTGAACAGGGAGTGTAGCCTTTTCACTGAGGATGGTCGCTATGTCATTGTTGGCTCAGCAGCTCACATTCCTGATGATTTTAGACCTCATTTCTATCATATACATAGCAACAATGAAGCAGTGACACCAACTATTAGGTAACAATAATATAATTTTCATTTATTTAGTAATAGTAGAGCTCTTTGTGACTATGCTTGTAAGAGGAATTTCTACTTTAACATCAAGATTTTGTGAATGGTGGCATCCATACATTCTGAATGTCCAGGCAACTTGTACTATACAATTTGCATCCACATTTTTAATTCTTACAGAAAATATTTGGAATGCCCTTCCCGTGTTTGTGAATGTGTTTCCTGACACATAACATTTAAACTTGCGTAATGCTATGGTCTTCCACTTAACATCAGGTGGGCCATTTCTTAGACTGTCCATTATTTATTTACGTTTTTAACAAAATATAGATTAAATATTCTGTTTACAGGTCTGCTCTTGAAGATTATTCTCTCCATTTAGTAGACCTGCATCATGGCAAATTGTGTGATACTAAACATTTTAGGACTGATAAAATCTACCTTTCTCATAATCAGGGCATTTATCTATACAAAGAAGTGCTTGCTGTGCTGTCTGTTCAGCATCAAACGATACATTTGTTTCAAATCGTTGAGGGGATGTTGATAGAAATAAGGAAAATCGGTAGATTTTGCTACGACGACGATCCGTTTATTGTCAGTTCAGTTTTCGCCCCAGTCATGAATGAGCGACCGTACTGCGAGGAGACTATAAATAGCTTAAAACACAGGCTACTCGTGTTCCTTTTTAAAAGGGCAAAATCAATAAGCGACGAATCAAACGATCCTTTGGAGTTAAGAAAGTTTTATAAATATTTTGATATGTTCAAAAGTTTGAGAATGTGGAAAATGCAGTTGTTGGACGAAGATCATTTATTCATAAAGTATGCGAGCGAAGAAGTAGTGACACTGAGGGTGGCGGAGCCTAATAGCCAGTCCTCATTCTTCGTTATATACAACATCAGTGAAAGCAAAATATTAGAAGTCTATGAAAATACATCAGAAGGGCTGTTGCAACTGTTTGAGAATTATTGCGACTGCTTTAGGAACGCCAGACTGTGTGCAGACTCACAATTCACTTGTTCCCCTTCAAACAATTTGTACGCGAGGCTGACGCAGCAGAGGTTCAAGCAGACAATAGTGCGAGCTATATATGGCGGGCGTACGGAGGCTACAAAGAGGATTCTGGCACAGTTACCAATTAGCGCACAGTCGTACAGTGGATCGCCGTACTTAGATTTGGGTCTCTTCAGTTATGACGACAAATGGGTCTCCGTCATGGAGAGACCTAAAGCATATGGGGAATATCCAATACGGTACGTTTATAGTAATTTTTAGCTTAGGTATAAAGGTGTTAAAGAATCTTTTTGTTTTATTAATTTAATTTGTACTTCACAGTTGTGTTTTGTGATACTGCACTGCCATATTAAAAACTCATAAATACCTACTGCTCGAGACAAAATAAAGTGGCAGTATCTAATAGATTTATTGTAATAAATAAATCTATGAACAGTAATGTAGAAAACTTTACTTAAAAACTGGCTAATTTTGCTTTGACCGTTTTAGAATTATTGGTAAAGAGAATTATACCTAAAGGCCTTTGAATATAGTCCAATATTCAATAAAATCTCAAATAAAATTTCATGGCAAATTCAACCTTAAGGGTTGTGTTTAAGGTTGAATTTGCAAATGCGACTACTTTAACTGAGTGCCAAGAAATTATGTTTGGCACTCATTGAGGACGTTTTTTGGTCGCTGATTGTGCATCCATTTTTTAATAGGAGATCGATGTAATAAGTACAATAATTACGTCTTTTACAGGTTTTATGCTCGAGATTCTGGATTACTGAAGTTCAAAATTTACGCCGGAGTGTTGGGCCAATCTGTGCCAGCGAGCGCGCGCCGCCTCGTCGCCTTCACGTTCCATCCGACGGACCCCTTCGCCATCAGCGTGCAGAGAACCAACTCTGAATATATCGTCAACTTCCACATAAGAAATGCAGTGTTCAGTTGACATTCCTAATATATTTTTATTATGTTTATATTGTATAATATTGTACATATAAAATTGAATCTTAAATGTTGTACCTGCAAGAAATATATTATTTTTTACATATATTTGGATAAAATTATTTTAATACAGGTAAATCATCATCATCAGGTGAGATTGTAGTCAAGGGCGAACTTGTAAAAAAAAAATTGTAGGACATCATTAGCACATGGTATGATGTTATCCTTCTGTGGAGTAGTACCTATATCTAAACGTGAATATTTTACCATTATGTAGGTACTTTTAAAATTAAGAAGAATTTATAGTAGGTAGTTAAAAATTGGTATCTATGAACCGAGAGACGGACATAGCTATAGGTAATCATTTCAGTAAGGCTGGTGATAGTTTGTCTGCCTTTGGCCCCACTATAGGTAAGTATGGTAGCCAAGTATGGAGTTTCTACAGTGGTGGCTTTTGAAGATAATCGGTTCCAAATTTCCAGGTCTTCTGCAGGATTTTGGTCCACTAACATTTTACACTGAAAATCCAACTATTTTTTAATTTAGTACTTAAAGAGGAATTCCTAACGTGCTAAGTTTGAATGTTCCGAGAAAGAGGCCTACCATTATAATAGAAAAGACTTTTTTTGTTTATTACCTACCAACTCTGTAATTCTGTCACACACTGTCACATTAGGTAAGTCATGAATCAAATCTGTGAATCCACTACTATCAAAACATGGGGTCCTACAAAAAATAAATATTTAAGTTAATATATTTATACCTAAATATGACTCATACATACTGTGTCTAAATAAAATGTAAAACAAATCAGCAATTCTTATAATAAATCATGCAGAGGAATCCGGCGTATGGAAGCTTCGGCTTTCAAAGTTATCCAAAAACAGGTCTGTTAGTTTTTGCATTCAGAAATCAGAATTACTTTTTCGGCAACGTGTTGTCTATTGTGATTGTATTTTCTTACTAGTTTATTATTGTTTTGTAATGACTGTTTTTGCCAAAATAAAATAAAATAAAATAAAATAGTATATACCTACCTACGAATTACGATTCTCCCATACCAACGCACTTAAAATAGACTGGTGTTTCAATTCAATATCGTCGTTCAAATAGGGATGTGCCAAAAATTCGACCACTTATTACCTACATTTCACGAGTCAACCTTAATTTAGTATGCCATGCACCAAACTTCTAGACTGCTTTGAAGTTTAAACGCCGAAACTGCACAAGTATAAATAGCCTCGTTGAGTCCTGAACTGGCTATGATTACTGCACAACCATACATCTCGGCAAGTTCAGAGCGGAATAGAAGTTTAGGCGCTTTCCTAATCATTATTATCAACCCATATTCGATTTACTGTTGAGTTCGAGTCACCTCTCAAAATGAGAGGCGTTAGGCCAAAGTCCACCACGCTGGCACAATGCGGATTGGCAGATTTCACGCACGCAGAGAATTAAGAAAATTCTCAGGTATGCATGGGTTTGCTCACGGTGTTTTTCCTTTACAGTTTGAGACACGTGACATTTAATTTCTTAAAATGCACACAACTGAAAAGTTGAAGATGTATGCTCCGGGCTGGATTCGGACCGACAATCAATGGCGCTTAGTAGAAAAGCTAAATACCTATCGACATAAGTACAAAACGGTCGACTTTATACCAGTAGGTAAGTTATATATTTCTTTTTCATTTCAGCTCCACCAATATTCCCCCAAATAGTAGGCGAAGGTGATGTTACAGCTATAACATATCCAGATGGCAGTGTACAGTTTTATTTTTTTCCAACATTCAGCCCAAAGCACGCATCTTTTCCATATAATGTTAACAATATGGATGGCAGGTTTTTTCCTTTTCCAACTAACACTGAGATGTGGTTCGTACGAAACATAAGTTCTCAACCGAATTTAAATATTTCGTAAGTAACTTTACTTACAACTGTTATAAAGTCTACTTACTATTTGTTCAATTTAATGGGATTATTTCTACAAGTAAAATTAGCATCTTATCTTATTGGCAAGATCTTCCATATTAGGCCTATCTACAGTTACAGTATGTATATATCTACTTATTGTTTTGTATAGATCAATTTCTGTTTTTTAGCTTAACTAAAATTAATTAAAAGGGAAGGGGGATATTTCATCACAGAACGTATATAATAGTAGTTAATAGAGCTACATTTTTTGTCTAATCATCATTGCTGTATTACGTTTTATCATCAAGCAAAAAAATCTATTGGTCTGAGAGTTAGAATAGACATTTTATCTTTACTAAGACAAATTATAGTAGATTTAAAGACATGATGTAACAATGATCACTGATCAGCCTATTTTCTTGGCCCACTCACCTCAGAGCCTCGTCTTCTAAGAGTGCATTATGGGAGCTTATACAAATTATAGGTACGCTGATCCAATGCTCTTTGGCGGGCTAGGGCTTAAACGTATACGTAATTTACTTATATTTTCAATATGCTTGTACTTTTAGTGTTCCACCTGGAAATTTTAATGTTCTACTCCCAAACACATTTGGAGAATGTCCGCCTTATTCACCCCCAAATTATTACATGAACGCCATTCCACCTGCCTACCATGAATATACACAAAAGGTAATATGATTTACGTATTTTATGCATAAAAATCATAAAATATATCAATAACAAAAAAATATCCAGACATAATTCGTCTAAAAAAAATACGATTCGCTATCCCGTGGGAATTCTTTCTTCCGTTTAAAACTAAAAAGTACCTACTATAGTATGCGCATTATCATCTGAGTCGTCCGGTCATAAAAGTCAAAAAAGATAGGAATGTGCAGCGCGCCTACCTGCGCACCCTAATTATCGATAAACGGCTACCTGCGCACGTGCTAATGATGAGTCAATAATGATTTGGACGATTCTGATTGGTCGGTTTCTAATGTAATTGCATTGCGTATTTTTTTTGCTATAAATGTGTTTACTGCAATTAAATAAATACATTCATGTGTTACTCGTTGCGCACTATGGATACTAATATATAATAAATTTGGCAGAAGACGAAGATTCTGATGATGAAGACTCAGATGAAGATTAATTTTATTTAGTTAATAATTATATAATATGAAATATGTATTATATTAAATCAAATATTGTTAATTTTTTTAATTTTGTGAACAAGATACGATAATAAACTTTACTTATCGATAATATGTCTTTCATTGTTACACCCTTCACTAGACGGCTCCATAAGACCCATAAGTGCAAGCGAGATAGATATAGAGAAATGATTTATGGCCCTAAGACTCAGTTGTTAATGCTATTAGTATACTTACGACAGCGCTGGATTAAGGTCTTAGGGCGAATGACGTCATAGTTGACTATAAAGTTCAAGAGAGCAACAAGTAGGAGTCTGCAAATAACATTAGCCAATATAGGCTCTATATCCGTCTTTCTAAGCTTTTATGCAGTAGGTAGCTACTACGGATTTCATTACTTTGTTACGATTTTTTGCATTTTTTGTTCATTGCAGTTTCATAACGACGCTTGGACGTCAACAACTGATATTCATTACTTCTATCCAAGTTTACGACGAACGCCATATTTGCAATATTGTGCGGTAACTCAAACTGAACCAGACAACCAACCATTACAAAATAACATTGAATGGAAGGGTGATTGTCACTGCAGAAAATACCAAGAGACAGTTCAAATTAAAAATCAACCAAAAGTGCAATTCAGGTCTAGCCACAGTTGCATGTCCGTCGATAGCGAAAGTGAATTGGAGCAACGGAGGAATAAAAAACATAAAAGAAACAAAAGTACTTCCAAAGACATTGTATGTCATTGCAAACGGAAATTAAAGGACACTTCGAACAAACTTATTACGACGTATGCCGATCAGGCGACTGAAAATGTCCCTACGGATGGCCGTGAAACACAGACAAATAGAGGTGATATTAAAACACAAAAACCTAACAATCAAAAACGTCAAGTACCAAGAACCCGACTCTATATCAAAAGCAGCTCAAGTGAGAGCAGCTGCTTTTGCGGCAACTGCTCGTGCAGTAATTCAAAGAACGCAAGGCCCGAACACTAACGAAAAAATAAAACCACATCTATGTATTTATAGTTTCTTATAATACATTTATCCCTTAATGTTACACGTATTTACATTTTTAAAAATAATACAATTTAAAAATAAACAAAAACAAAACGAGATTTTTCACTTTTACACCTTTAAAAATATAAAATCACGGAATACTATTACAGCTGCACATTTCAGTCGTTAGGGTTAATAAAACGAACCTTTGGACTATATGTATACATACAACGTTTTATAGATACAATAATCATATTATACTAAAGTACAAATTACCGAAATATTATTCATTACAAAATATTAAAAAATAAAAAAGGAAGACTGCAAAAATAATGTTATACTTTCGCTAACTGAAATTACTTTGGTAAAAATGACTCTAACGCTATGTATTCACTAATGAACATTATTTATGATTAGCCACCCTAGCCAAGTGGCACGTCGATTCTTTTTCTACGATCGCAAACGCTTCGATAGAAAGATATATGGGAATGACATTTGCTATCGACAGGTCACGTGGTCAAGATATGTCATTCCCATACATTTTTCTAGTTTTCGAAGCGTTAACGATCGTAGAAAGAGAATCGACGTGCCACTTGGCTAGGGGGGCAGATTTTCCAGAATAAACTGTTTCTTAAACAGCATTATAGGTAAACGTATCGCGAAGCAATGGCGACCATAGAAGGGCAAGGCCCGAGTCTTGGCATGGTTGCTAAGCAACAATATTTTGGTGAACAAGTTATGTTGCACGTCTAGTATCCGGCCGGGCCTCAAAATCACTAATGCCGCCATTTTCGAAAAAAAAAAGTTAATAGCGTGGCGTGCTTATGATGAAGGAAAATACATCAGAAGTCACAAAGGAAACTTGGTTCCTCAGTGAGCACACAAATGTAATGAAGAGTCGGAGGGATCTATTAGCGAGTGCAAAAATAAGAGTTAATAAAAATACTGTTATACTACTTACATTCCCCATGATAAATATTTTATATCGTGTAACATGCAGTCTTATACATTTTATCATAAGCAATTTCATATTAGTTGTGGCTCGGAAATTGAAAAATTAGGTAATTTTATTTCATATCATTACATAATTTTTTTTAGGAAAATTTCACTAAGAATTCATTTATCTAACAGACAGATTTATAAAGAGAGAGGGATAAAAGGCATACATTATTATATATTATAATGAATCGCGACCCGCCAATAGACCGTATTCGGCTCGAATTAATAATCAATTTTAAGAAATTTATAAATAAATCGTAAAAAACAATGTAACACTTACAACTAATATTGCATAAGAAAAAAATTAACGCGTACCTACAACATTTGTGTAGCCGGCTGTCATTAAAATATCTTAAAATATCAATGGGTTCGCGTCGACGTCAGTGACTATGCTTGTATTGTAAAGAAACACTTAGTACAGCTTGTGCGGATTAACTTGACACCTAACTCGAATGATGTTTGTACTGCGTTTGTTCAGTGGTAACCAGGCGTCAAGTTAATGCGCACGAGTTATATGTACGTCATTAAGCCTGCATACAGAAGGAGTTCAGCGGTTCCTAGTATAGTATTATTTGTAAGTTTATAGCAGGCTATTTGTACGGTGATATTTGCACTGGATTATTAGGGCATTGGAAACTATCAAACATTTGACAAACTTGCTTGTCAAAATTGACATTTTCGTCAAGCAGAGTTTGATAATGATCGTTATAAAAATCCGCTAATTATCAGATTATTTGACAAACACGTTTGATTGGAGAAAATGAATGATAGTTTCCAAGGCTCTATAGAACTGGTAGAAACTCTAAACGAGCTGCGACTTTTTCATTATGCAATGTTTGACAACAGTTTCAAACAAAGCAATTTGCACCAATTTCAGAGTGGCCAAGTTATTTGATGAGAACTACATATAATATTTTTGTTTACTCCTTTAGATTAGATTTTCATTTATAGCCTGTACCTAAGATAGCAAATAAAATTAAGTGTTGAGAAATAGTTGTATTGTTTTCAGATTTCATGTACCTAATAAAAAGCTATATTTAACCATAATACATATAAGTGTTATCAAATTGAAAATAATATAAAGAAGTAAACTCCAGTATAGCATTGGTGCTGTCAAAAACATACATTTTATTATTATTTTTTTAAAATACAAGCATAGAATACTTCAGACAACTTCCGATAATAATTTCTTACACAATCCCATGTGAGATTCATAACATTATTCTCTCCCTTCGCCTTGTCATGTTTATATATATCTTTTCACATTAAACATACAAGCGCAATTAATTTAAACAATAATCGCATAATGATTTTATATTACCATGCGGTAATTACTAAATTTTAGCACACAACCTGTCAGTTGGTCAAACAACTTTTTTTCTTACTTTGACTAAACACTACTTCGACCCTACTCATAAACATGGATTAGCATTTATACCTCAAATTTCTTCAATGCAAAGTGAACTTTATATAACAGTAGTCAATAAGGCCCACTTTACTTTAAATCCAAAAGTCCATGTTCATAAATATGGGGGCTTATATTAATAATAATCTATATATATTAAATACGTGAACATCGAAAATTGTTGTTTTTTTTTCAACTTCAATATTTATTACAAAAGGAGCGGAATGAAAATTGCATCATTCGAAATGTATGCACAAAAAAATTATGTGCGTGTGTCGCCATCGAGGCGGTTAAACTAAATTGAACATTATTTCCTCATAAAAAACACACTAATCGATTAAAACAGACATAGTTTGTCGAATTTCAATATACCCCTATCGATAGGTCAGTATTCCGAGCGTTTTTGACGGCCTCCGTGGCGCAGTGGTATGCGCGGTGGATTTAGAAGACGGAGGTCCTAGGTTCGATCCCCGGCTGGGCAGATTGAGATTTTCTTAATTTGTCGAGGTCTGGCTGGTGGGAGGCTTCGGCCGTGACTAGTTACCTAGCGGCAAAGACGAACCGCCAAGCGATTTAGCGTTCCGGTACGATGCCGTGTAGAAACCATATGGGGTGTGGATTTTGATCCTCCTCCTAACAAGTTAGCCCGCTTCAATCTTAGACTGCATCATCACTTACCATCAGGTGAGATTGTAGTCAAGGGCTAACTTGTAAAGAATATAAAAAAAGAAATAAAGCGAGCCGCGGAAATTTAGCATTTTGTGGTCACATAAGTTATAGAAAGATTTTGTAGGTAATCATAGCCATATTTATTCAAAGCTAATCGACTTAAACTTTCACATAAAATATATTTTTATATAATGTTCATTTAAACAATAAATAAATATAAAACAAGCATTGTTTTTTTATGATGTAGGTTCAGACCTACATCATAAAAAAAGTCTAAATTTCGTAGGTGTTAATCAAAGTTTGCGGAACACTGTAACCAAACCACATATTAGTAGGCCTAGATGCGTTAACGACATATATCGTGAAGAGATAAAAAAACATCGACCAATAGCGGCTAAATCGAATTTATCGCTCTCTTTCGTAACAAAAGTGGGAGCGATATTTCTGATGACCCACTATTTTTTTCATTTTATTCTTTACAAGTTAGTTCTTTACTGCAATCTCAGCTGATGACGCAATCTAATATGGAAGCGGGATAACTTGTTAGGCGTAGGATGAAAACCCACACCCATTTCTGTTTCTACACGACATCGTACCGGAATGCTAAATCGTTTGGCGGTACGTCTTTGCTGGTAGGGTGGTAACTAGCCATAGCCAAAGCCTCCCACCGCTTTTTGTCATCACGAGATATCTCATCATCTTACGCCTACTGACATCGCGCAAGCTACTTCATTAAGAGGTTTTATTATATACTCAGGAGGCACACTTTAATATAACGCGAGTATATTAAAGTGGGCGGATAATTGTGCCTCTGAGTATACATACATTTTACATAAAAATTTTGTAATCATATTTATCTTTAAAAAATATCAACTTAGCACGCACATACATCAGACTTTAACACTAATTATGTAAAGGAATGAATCAATATTTTAAAAGTTTAGTAATAACACAATGTTAAAATTTGTCTTAAAAGGGCGCATTTTTAGTTAAATTACCATGATAAAAAATACCTAAAGAGTAAAATTTAGAAATACCTCACAAAGATATTTGTATATTTTACTTGTATATCATAATACAATTAAAATATACAATTTATATTGCATGATATTATTATTCTAGTTTCTCAGTTAAGTAGTCCGGTTTACTTAACCGGTCTCTACAGTGTCTCGCTAGCATCCAGGTAAAGAATTTAAAATGTAAGTGTGCTATTTTGACCGAACTATAAAGTTTTAGGCAGTGTTAAGTTCATCGATCTCCTATTATAAAGTGGATGCACAATCAGCGACCAAAAAACGTCCCTCAATGAGTGCCAAACACAACTTCTTGGCACTCAATTCAAGTAGTCGCATTTGCTAATTCAACCTTAAACTCAATACTTAAGCTTGAATTTGAGATTTTATTGAATATTGGACTATATTTAAAGGCCTTTAGGTATAATTTTCTTTAAAAATAATTCTAAAACTGTCAAAGCAAAATTGGCCAGTTTTTAAGTGAAATTTTCTACATGATTGTGCATCCTTTTATTATAGGTCAATGGTTAAGTTGCATATAAACATCTCCGTTGTATTCATGCACAAACACTCTCCATAACTTAACATAACTCTTTAACATTAATTTGTAGCAAATAGAAAATAATTAATTAACCAATATAGCTTTTTCTATATTCACGTTTACATGTATGCGATCAGTCACCATAAAATTGTTTTTTTTTTTTAAATAAAATGGAAAAATAATATATGATACAAACAAAACTACAAATGTTATTTGACTAGACAGTACTAATGTACCGACATACGGTCACGTCGTCACACTGGCAATTTCACAAGCACTTTAACATCATTATATATAGGCCTTAAAAATTTGAATAGGGCTTTTAGTGCAAATATGTGCTAATTATCATTATTACAAGCTAACAGTGAAGTTTATAGGTACACAAATATCACAAATTACACAAATCAGTGAAAACAATCAAATGGACATCAACCTTAGTAATGTAATTCCGATTATATTATAATTCATTATTTTATTATGATAGTTTGAAGAAACAGCTAAAATATTGTGCATTTTAAAATTTGTGCTTAGCGAATTTTTGTAATAACATTTTTTAAATAACAAAAAAAAAAAAACAGAAAATAAAATAAAGCTTTGTTCCTAAATAAAACATGAAGCTACCACTAAAAGCCCCGCGAGAACGACGATACACTTTACAATAACTTCTATACACACAAATGTCACTATACTCTATGGTTACTTCTTTAGTGAGGAAGTGTATTTAAACTTTACCAAAATAATTTAGGACTTACATGAGACATTAAAATATTAAAATCGTTTATAATAAAATACAGTTTGCATCTTCATATTGCCCACTAGACATTATTATAAAGTCTAATATATTATGTATTTAATTTCCGCCACAGTCGCAGCCGGCTGTTCACTGCAAAAAAACGGAAAATTTCATGTTATTTTAACTGTAATGTTAAATGTATAGATAATAGATAATAATAATTGACTGGATGATAAAATCAATATTGGTTTGTTATCAAGAGATTATCAAAACCATTTGACAATTGATTTCTATTTATTTACATATTATACATTTTAGTAATATTAATTACCAAAATTAAAAAATAACAAAAAAAAATACACGCGTAGAGTTGAGAACCTCCTTTTTTGAAGTCGGTTAATAAGATAGATTTAATCAATAAAAATACGATTTATTGAATAAAAAATCGAGTATAACATTGATCACAACATTTTTTTAATTTGGCAGTATTATATTATTATGTCTCGCAGGGACCAAGGGATTAATCCTGGTTTACATGTGATAGTATCAGCGCTATACTTGATCAAGTGTAATTAGAGGGTAGACCTGTAGTTGTAAGTTAAGTGATCGATTCGGTGATGATTGATAGTGTTACTTTGTGTATCTGCCATCCTTGACACGTAAAGTTTAGAACCTGCTCTAAGACTACGGCTTCTCCGTTATCATCGTGAAATTTAGTCCATACCGCCGTCATATATACAGTCATCGAAGTAGTAGTAGTATATGGTCATCAAAGAAGACGTCGGACACGCATACTCCGCCCGCAACACGACGTACGCGTACGCGGCAATGCTCACCTGCAGCGCGTGCGCGGCGTCGCGGATGGCGGCGAGGCGCAGGCGCGTGTGCGCGAAGGTGGGGCGCTGCGCGGGGTCGGCGTGCCACGCGGCGCGCATCACGTCGTAGGGGCCGGCCGGGCAGCCCTCCGGCGCCTCCATGCGGTAGCCGCGCTCCACGTGCCGCACCACCTCCGCCAGCGGCTGGCGACAACCACACATTCTACTCAGCTAATAAGCGTAACATTCCGCTTTATTTTTCTTATTATCTATACAAATATTATAAAGCTGAAGAGTTTGTTTGTTTGAACGCGCTAATCTCAGGAACTACTGGTCCGATTTGAAAAATTCTTTCAGTGTTATATAGCCCATATATCGAGGAAGGCTATAGGCTATATAGTATCCCCGTATTCCTACGGGAACGGATACCATGCGGGTGAAACCGAGTGGAGTCAGCTAGTAATAATTATAAAGTTTCAGTTTAAGAGTCGGCAGAGACAAAAAAACTTTCAACCGTTATTGTTTTATGGCACTATACAAATAGCAGGTCAGACCGTGCTGCATGCTATTTGCGCGGTGTTAAGCATTTCTATCTGCGCGGTTCTTATGTTTAAATATGTGTCACTAACTCTTCTGACCCGGTGTCCAATACTGAAACCGACATCGCGGCGGTCGCCATTTTGCCAAACACTATACTAAAAACACAAGAAAAATTACATCCTCACTGGACCAGATATGTTTGTGACATTATAGAACAACTTTGTTGTTTATTAAACGTCTATTTGTCTGTATCATACAGAGTATTGCTCGTACAAAATCACTAACGTCCTTCTCCCACAGAGATATTCAAACTTATTATAACTCATTACGAGGTTAAATCATTATTTGACTGGAGCTCATCCAGTAGTGTGCTACTAACATTAAAAGTGTCAGTCGGAAGTTGAGTACTGTGCGGAGGATAGCGAAATTGTCGTTTGCAGGTAGTCTCTTGGGAGAACGGCCTTAGTCTATTTACTTAATTATTTACATTAAAATTCCAGGAAACAAATATAACTTACAATTCTGGGATATGGCACTCTTCCAAATGAGTAAATCTCCCAAAGCAGTATACCAAAGCTCCACATGTCAGACTTATTTGAAAATTTCTGTAAAAAAAAAATATAATACTATTGTTAAAACTGGAATTTATGAAAAAACAAATCCAACTATTTTCAAAAACACAAAAATGTACCGAATATACTAAAAACCGTAAAACACATCGTACTTATGTGCTATGTACTTATTAGTTTGAATGCGATTGTAAAGTCAGGGCCATGTTAATTTAAAGCCATTTTTGGATGAACGAAAAGAACAATCTGAAGAAAACTAAATCTTAGCTTAGTTCAAAACTTAGATGTTTGAAAGTCCATCCAAGAAGATCCATTAGTTAATAATGATGATGAAAGTTGTTGAAAGACCCTGGCAAGTAAGTTGAACCAACATTACATCTGCACAGGAAAATTTATAATCAATAAAAATTTTTATAAAAAAAATTCAACCGACTTCCAACTCAAAAACATACATACAGCCGAACGTAGAACCTCCTCCTTTTTGGAAGTCGGTTAAAAATGTTTAGACGCGTGCTCCGCGGTTCGGGTAATAATAAAAATTTCAAATCATTGAAAATTAGGTATAGTCGGATGCAATCTATATGACGTCTCCGAAATAAGCTGCGGATGACTCTACGCGTACGTCATACAAAAATCAAGACGGCGGGTAGGTGGGATTCGCGCGCGAGTTGATGCCCTGCCGCCGCGCCCTTGCGTTACCATGGTACCTAAAATTTTATATTGCGCAGCTTCATGCACGATGTTAGAAAATGTCATTGATGGTTTTGTTTTGCTTTAAATTGTTAAATGTTATAATGTAGCATGTTGTGACTACATATACGAGTATAGCTTGGCAAGTTCAAGTTTGATGACACTCCCATGATATGCGGGCGCCGGGGGGAAAGGATTGAGCGGGTGTGATCTCGTGCGCGCGGAGCATAGGGAAGGAGTGTTACGAATGAATTTGCCATGCTATAAGTAGGTGTACAATTATACATAGTACAGCTGAAAACCAGCGCTGCATGCTCTTTTTATTTAAAGAGTATGTAGCATTATGCTTAGTTGGATCCCTTTACTGGGTTGTGCCACACATCGCAGGATATTTTGTTAAAGAACAAATTGTGTTGTGTGGCATAATTCTCTAATAAAGCTTTTTTCTTTCTTTTTTTCTTATGTATATAGAATTTTTGGTCTTGTTGATATATGGCTATGTATTAATTGTAATCTGTTGGTGTACTAATAAAAAAAAAATAGTATACTTACGTTGTACTTGAGCGCCTCGGGGGCGGTCCACTTGATGGGCAGCTTGGCCTGCACGCGCAGCGCGTCGGCGGGGTCGTCGGGCGCGGCGTCGGTGCGTGCGAGCCCGAAGTCCGCCACCTTGGCCGTGCCCTCGGCGGAGATGAGCACGTTCCGCGCCGCCAGGTCGCGGTGCACCACGCGCTGCCGCTCCAGGTACTCCATGCCGCAGCACGCGTCGCTGCCATCACACGCACATCACATCAACTACGTCATATATAGCTAAGGCGGCCAACCACCACGCCCGGAGCTGATATTAAGGCACATTGGATAGAGAACTCCTTTTCTATTTTAATTAATAATTATGGACGATAAGACTTTTTAATAATATCAGTCATCTGTAGGTACTGTGGGCTTAGCAAGCCACTAACGACTTAATTATCTCGTGACACCATGGCGACCAAAAGCGGCGGAGTAGCCCCAGTCCTATCTATTTCGTCCTAACGCAATGAAAGCGATATTTCCGGTTGCACCGCTATTTCATATTTTGTCTAATTTTCTTCATGATATATTTTGTTGATCCCATGCTAGGCATATTGGAGAGTGTAATTACACGTTTTGTTCACTTTTTAGTCAACATATACCGTCACGATGCACGTGCTGCCGTTGGAGCTGAACACTCGGTGTGGGGTACTCACTAGGCGAAGTTGATCTGGTTGAGCTGCGTGACGTAGTGCCGGCCGCGGCTGCGCAGGTAGTCGAGCAGCGAGCCCTGCGCGCAGTGCTCCGTCACGATGCACGTGCTGCCGTTGGAGCTGAACACTCGGCGTGGGGTACTCACTAGGCGAAGTTGATCTGGTTGAGCTGCGTGAAGTAGTGCCGGCCGCGGCTGCGCAGGTAGTCGAGCAGCGAGCCCTGCGCGCAGTGCTCCGTCACGATGCACGTGCTGCCGTTGGAGCTGAACACTCGGCGTGGGGTACTCACTAGGCGAAGTTGATCTGGTTGAGCTGCGTGACGTAGTGCCGGCCGCGGCTGCGCAGGTAGTCGAGCAGCGAGCCCTGCGCGCAGTGCTCCGTCACGATGCACGTGCTGCCGTTGGAGCTGAACACTCGGCGTGGGGTACTCACTAGGCGAAGTTGATCTGGTTGAGCTGCGTGACGTAGTGCCGGCCGCGGCTGCGCAGGTAGTCGAGCAGCGAGCCCTGCGCGCAGTGCTCCGTCACGATGCACGTGCTGCCGTTGGAGCTGAACACCACGCAGCCGAGCAGCCGCACCAAGTTCTCGTGTTTCAAAGAACTAAAAGAAAATATTTGGTGAATTTCATCTCACTTCAATTTTGTCGTGTAAAGTAAAGCCAATGGGAAAGCTGCCTACATTGTAAAAAAAAAGTTATCAGATCTCAAGGAAAGAAAAATTTACACAAATCTCTATCTCTATCATAGCATTTAGTGTTCTGAGTGAATCCTGCTATTCTCTACAAACTTTAGACACAATGTTGTGGCTTGGCCGTTTCGTTATCTCTCTATCTTAAGGATCTATCAGAATATAGGTCCACGTATGCTGCACTTTGGAGTCTAATGAGCTGCAAATCGAAGAAACGATCAAGCCATACACTGTGACTAAAACATAGGATTAACGGAGAACTTAAGACAATAATTCTGCGTGAATTATTGTCTTAAGTTCTCGAATATAGAATACTGAATTAGGGAATTCAACAGTTGTTCTGGCCAATAGCCTTTAGAACAAATAGTAACGTTGTCTATCATATGTTTTGCTAGAATAATTATAACAGGCGTTCAATATAAGGATGTAATAAGTTTGTCTCGTAACACCCTAAGTTGGAAGGTTTATTCGCTCCAGAGTATGAGATACAGTAGTAAAAACAATTAAAAATTCTACTTACGCCATAACGCTTGCCTCTGCTCTAAATTTGCTAGCCGCCTCCCGGTCTTTTAGTATCTTGACAGCAACCTTCTGAGTGCCGTTCAATATGCCGAGCATGACGTCACCAAACTCGCCTTTGCCGATGTTTTCACGGATTTCTAAATCCCGTTCCGCTATTATCCAACCTGGTTAATAACAATCGAGTTAGTTATCAGATAACGAAGTAATTATTCCATCTGGGTTATACTTAAATCAAAATTTTACTTTAAATCTTATGTGCATACAGTTTTTATTTTGACTTGTATTATGGCATAAAATAACAATTAAAAATACTAACACAACTTTTAAATATGACATTTCTCAACTATGACATCTGGACAAAAAAAATGCAAGATACTAAAAGTTTTAAAATAATGTCCCCCAAATGTCATAAAATTATTAATGACACTCTCGATCAAGTCGTCAATATTCTCTTTTAGTGTACTATCATTTGATAAGTCTCGAGTATATTTGCAGACATTCGTTTATTCTTCCTCACTTTCACCCCCCACAACTTTTTTTTTCATCAAACATGTTTAAGAACACTCGCACAGTCACCTTCAATATAAATAAAAAACCAAGTTGAAATAGCTTTATTCAACACCCTTCTATTTGCGTCGGATGTTAATTAAATAAGTTGTTTAAGTCTTTTGATATTATTTCTTATTTAATAATAATAAACTCACGCGCATCGACAAACTTCTGCGCGCTGTCCGTTTGGTCGGCCGAGAGATGCGCGAACGCGTGTTGGAAGTGTCCCGAACTTAGCGCGCTCGACACGCTCGGAGTTGGGGGGTACGGCGGGGGCTGCTGTGGGAACAATTTTATATATTTATCAATACTAATTATTAATATATTTTTTTTTTGTCTCTTAATATTTCTGCAATCTCTCTTGAGACATTCAGCGGAATTTTAAGTATTTGTATTAAGGCGTGTTAGGTGCAAAATCCAGTGATTTGCCCAAATATAATAATGTAGTGTCTATTTCATGACATCTTGTGATGCTCGTCTCTTGAGCTTTTTGAAAGTTGTACCAGGTTCCTTGCAAGTTGATTTGGATGTTTACGAATACAATGTTGGTATGTTTTCATTGAGTGTGCAACTTCTGTCTTTAGTTCACGATGCAGGCAATCATTTTTGATGTACCAAGGAGCATTGGTGATCATGCGCAGCATTTTCGACTGGACTAATATTATAAACAGGTAAAGTTTGTGAGGTTGTACGGGCAATCTCTGGGTCTACTGAACTAAAAATCTTTTTTTTTTTTAAACCTGTTCAGTGGATTACTCATGAATAACGCCGTGGAAAGAAAAAATCTAATGCAAATCCGCGCATTTCTTAATTGGTAGAAAACAAGATGCAAACTTTAAAATATATGAAGAAATGGATTAGTAAAATTACTTTTTGGTGAAATTAGGTTTTATACCAATTTACAAACCTCGATGAGTGTACAAGTTTTTAAAATATTGGTCCACTTCAGTTCCATATATTTTTTTTACACGAATATTTTTTTTATAATCCGGTCATCTTAATAAAAGAATAATAATTATTGTACTCAAAAGATTCTTTTACAAAACAAATAAAACATTACTTATAAAAATAGTTTTATAGTACGTTGGTAACTTATTCCTTAATGTTTAACAAAAATCAGATCTTTAAAATCTTAATTACAGCAGCATTGAAAAAACTGATTCAAGGTAGAAAAATTTGAAAAATCTGAAAAAAAAAAATATAAATTGGTCACCGTAGGGATTTTTGGAAAACTGTTAAATTTAGTTTTAGATAATTAAGTGGTGTATTTACCATTTGCGTTTTATCCATTTATTATAAACTGGACCTTTATACAAATCGGTTCAGCGATTTTCCCGCTAAGGTAACAGACAGACATACTTAATTTCGCCTTTATAATACCAGTATGGATTAAACATTGACGATTACCTGTGGAAGAGGTGAGAACGTCTGCAGAACGTTATTGTTGTTGGCACCATTGGGAGACGCCTTCGGGAGCCACCGCTCCAGCTTCGTGCAAAGACCGTCGGCGTCCTTCAGGTAATGCTGGATTAAATCCATCATGTTGTCAAAGAACTCTTCGTCGTCGATTGTGAGACGTTGGTTCTGCGTGTCCGGTGCTGTCGCCCATTTTACTCTGCAATAGGGATGATGACAGATTTTTAAGTAGTATATAAATTATGAGTATACTAATAGTAAAGCAATTTTGTAAAAGTAACAGGGAAGGGATTTAATGTGTCATATTTGCAGCGCTGGCACGGATCCCTGAAATACGCCCCATACAAAATAGTACGAATTAATGATGTCGTAGGTACATAATGATAGTTAGATTTGTATGGGCGATCAAGCAAAATTACAAATATCTTTGTTATTTGTGCGTTTATGTTTATAGTTCGTGTATTAAAAAGAGTGAATATGCATCTTCTAGGCAAGCGCACTCCAACTTAGACCTGATCATTGTTTTTCACCAGGCAGATTGTAGTCAAGCGCAAGTCTATTCTGAATTAAAAAAAAATAGAATAAAGTATTATGATATTTACCGGTAGTGCTCCACACGTCCTCGGAAGCGCACGCAGAGCGTGTGGTCGCCCGGGAAGTTGGTGCTCTCGCGCACGAGGAACACGCCGTCCGGCGAGCCCGACAGCAGCGCCTCGGCGCGCTCCCGCGATATAGCGCCGTGGTGCCATCTGAAAGTGACAATCATCGTATACTTAGATCATACGTACGTATCGTACACGTAGATCGTGCGTACGTACGCAAGCGGAGGCTGGGACGCACGGAACGTCCTTTGAAATAAACGTTCGCTCACGCTTATGATGTACACGCATGCATTGCATGGAATCAGCGTATGGGTGCCGGGACCATCGCGTGGCAGAGGGAAAAACTCCAAGCAGTGCCCCGGACTTGTAACCGATGGGTGTAGGGTTAAGGATATCTTTAACAGTATACTAACACTATCCTTCTCCCTGCCTAGCCAAATGGAGAAGGGTAGTGATAATATAATGTTAAAGATATCCTACTACTAAAGCAGCTTGAATACCCGTTCTAATATAAAGCTTGCTGCAGTTCTAGTGAGGCCAAGGTCATTAAGCAAGTTAGAGAGAGATTTTGTTGGTCCATTACGACGTTAGCTATAGGTACTTGAATATGTGAACCATAAACTTTGTGTCTAGTTTTAGTCGCTGAAATGAAAGTTGTTAAGGCGAATTTCGAATTTTTACTGCTAACAGACTAATATAACTTATTTTAACTAACTTAATTAAAGACATTTTCTATATTAATCTAAATTAATCAATCACAGCCTTCATTTTGCCTCACAGTATATTATTTAAAATTTTTATTTTTCCTATTTTTTTTAACCATTTCGTGTAAGTTATAACAATGTGGCATGTAAGAGATATCGCACAACGAGAGAGATATCGCAAGGTTTCCATGGATTAAAAATATCTTAAGCCAGTAGATCAATTTAATTTCTTCTAAATCGCGTAAATCGATTGCAGTGTAATTCGTTACAAGTACAAATTAGTACAAATTATCTACTGGAATGTTAGTTACGTAAACCCCGGTAACTAAATAATTGTTTAGTTACAGCAGAAGTGACGACTCAGTTTCATAACACCAATTCCGCAACCTCACAACAACAACAACAAAACAATAATCACAGCAATGAAGTTGGAAAGTTCCATTATGATTCACGTATTACAAAACAATTTAACAAAAACTGCTAAGTTTTAAACTGTTTTCTATAACAATACAAATGGAAAATCGGCTAAAACTTGTAGAATTTTCAATTATACAGTAAAAACAGTTGAAACACACATGATTTTATGATTAGGCTAGTCGACCAGTTAGGCATAATTCGACAAAAACCATGCGAGTTTCAACCGATTATTAGTTCAATATTTTCTTATTGACCCAAGGCTTATTCGCACTTCAATTACCGTTGTGTGAAGGTTATGTCAATATTATGCAAAACAGTTTAAATTCTGAAATCTCACTGTTTTAGTAGTATATTTACGCATTATTAAAACCGCTAGATATTTACTCTTCATCACAGTTTATTTGTGGGATTTCAGGAGTTACTTTTTCTGGACTGTCGCGTTCTATAAATTCGACATCTGCATCCATAACTGACATACTTACAGTTAAAATACACGATAAGCCGTATCTTATCGCGAACAAAATTGTTGATATGTTTATCTGTGCTTTGAATGTCAATTGATTATCGTTATACGATTAAACAAATACATTATATGTTACCAACAATACGCGACAAGACATATAGTATATGTTATCTTTGTTACAAGTTGTTACCAAAATGTTAAAGATAAAATATAAGTAAAAACACCTGTTAAGTCATTAGCTAGAACGGTCTTAAAACATGTTATTAGGATTTAAACCTCACATTTCTTCAAAGTAAAGTGAAATTTAAACAGTTTAAGTAGTTTTTTTTAGAATTTAAACTAAAGTGACTGTTAATGTTAGTGTATTTCACATTAATTTATTATGAAACACACTAGTCGGACAAACTCCGACGTAGTATCACGTGAGTTTTAGTTGTGTTTCATAATAGAAATTCAAAAATCATTTATTTCAATTAGGCTTAGTTTTAAAGCACTTTTGAAACGTCAAATTATGTCATGATTTAATGGTGGTAATTAAAGTCGAAAACTCAAAAATTAAAATTACTAATAAATTAGGTTAAATACTGATTAGGTCCACTTTACTCTAAAGTAAATTGAGGTTTATTCTTGATCCATGTCTATGAATATGTTGGTATGAGTTCAGGGGTGGATAGAAATCTCACGAGGCCTAAATTATTATATTAGGGAACCCATTTTCATAAACATACAAATTACATAATAATTTATGAAAATGGGAAATAAATCATGAGATAAATACTAAATATTATTATACATTATATTTTGTTTTTCAAGGTAGACTAGTATTCATGACGTCACTCCAAATTGGCGGATACGCTATCGCGTATCTCGATATTGACTGAAGTCAAACTGTAAAGTGTACTGGGGTTTAACGGGATGAAAGCTTGGACTTATATTCTTGAGACAAAGTGCTATAAATATACTTACGGCCAGTGCGCTTTGTTGGCGAGTCTGGCAGCCGCAGACGGTGGGTTTTGAGCAGATGAGTTTACCAGCACATCGCTAGCCCCCTTGGGGACAACTGAAAACAAAAAATAATCATTTTAAATAAATATTACATGCAATTTGTTGTTTTGTCAATAGTACGACGACCACGGTATTTACGAGAATTTTATCGGTCTTGACGAAATTTGGAACAGAGTAAATTTTAAATAGGTGGAAGTATATTCTTTATCCCATAATAATAACAACCTTAATCCACGCAGACCAAGTTCTACTCTAATAGTTCACAGTAAAGATCTTAAAACATATTATCCATATTGATATTATAAAGGGTAAAAGCCTGTAACGCTGTAGGGGATAATCTCTGGATCTACTGAACCGATTTTGTTCTTTTATCAATGGAAAGCCACGTTATTTGTTAGTGTCACAGACTAAACAACCGGCGCTAGTCGGTCGGACGAAGTCGCTGGCGTCGGCTAGTATTAAATAATTTATTATAATAATAGTACCCGTTTCTGTGAGAATATGTAGATAAAATATAGCCTATGGCACTCACCAATAACGTGGCTTTCTAGTGGTAAAAGAATTATCCAAATCCGTTCAGTAGATCCAGAGATTACCCTCTACAATACCTCTTTATACCTAATACTTGTAACTTGTATCAAAGTTAAATTATTTCAACTTGCAAGATGTTGTTGTAAATAGTTAGAACGTAAAATAAAATACGTTACGAGCGAGTGTCATTAAATACCTACCAGCTATTTTACGAGTAAATATTAACAATTTTCATACAATGTGTACACAACAATTACTCGTTATTTTCTAATATTATTGCTTTATATAACTTCAGAAGTTATTGAAAATATATAAAATGTTTTATAGAAATACAATGTTGTACTGAAAACGAATGTATGTGGTTACCTCATGACTGACTAACACAGAAAACCGAGACGCGATAAGAAGACGTCCAATAACACAGAGCAATTAAGGTCAAAACCTTGATGTCGCGATGTATCACAAATACGGTTTATAACCGTTGACCTAGCGAACATAAAAAATCACAACGAGGTTAAATAATATTTATTTTTATTAGTAATCAAAATTATTGGAGAAAATTAATAGCGAACAACTAATTCAAGGTAAAATTAATCAAAACATAATTTTGCCTATTTACAAGGCCAAGCTTCATTCACTCCTTATAATTATAAGAGAGGATATTAGAGTTTTGAATCGCCACGCTGCTTCAATACGGGTCGACGAACTAGGGGTATTGTGTTTGACTTTGTAACGATGCACGTATTCATAACTAGCAGACGCCCCACGGTTTTACTAGCGTAGTTCCCGTTCTCGTGGGAATACGTGGATAAAATATAGCCTATGACACTCCAAGTAACTTGCCTTTCTATTGGTAAAAGAATTTTCAAAATCAGATCAGTATTTCCAGAGATTACCCCCAACAATCTTACAAGCTTTATCTGTTTATATTATTAGTAGAGATGGAAATAGGTCCAGGGACCGTGCTCTCCGACTTCCTAACTCCGAGTTGAGGATCATTACCGTGAATTTCTCAGAAGACACAAAAGCTTGATATTTCACAGCCCATCCCAGGATTCGAACCTAGGACTTCTAGACCTGGACCAGAAATACATTTTCACAGGTCTCCATTTGACTTTTTTTAATAGTAGATGTCATAATTAATTGTCTTTCAGTTTTCCGTATCAAATGCTAAAGATGATGACGAAAAATCTCAATTTTGCACTTCATCTTTGTTACCTATTATCCTGTCATTGCGTAACTAAAGACTCATCGGATGACACAGTTTTCCACGTGACTCATTTAAAATGTACACTAACTGCATCGAATCGTAATTCTTATGCAAACTTGACTCTGTGGAAGATCAAAACTAACTAACTATAATAGTGATATATTAATAGTGATTAATTGCTCTATTAAAACAATATGTTGCTCATTTTAATCCATAAATATAATTATACATATAAATATAGATTATCTCAGCATTCCATGGATTCATGGAGTGGATGCCAGGTAAAGCTAAACTCTACAGCGGATATTCTGCCCATTCTAGGATAGAGGGTAAAGTATTCTCAAAGGCGGTGGGCAAAATAAGGTTGAAAGCCTATGATTTTACAGATTGAAATAATCTATACTATATAATGTTATAAAGAGGTAAGTTTGTAGTATGGTAGGGGGTTTCTAAAATTCTTCTACCATTAGAAAAGCACGTTAATTGTGAGTGTCATGGGCACACATTTTATGCCCGTTTTCTTCGGCTAGTTTGTAATATTTTGTTTGTGCAGTAGAGACGGCGTGCACGGATGATTCGGAAGGACTAGAGTCTTAATAGCTCAACGGTAAAGCGGTCGGACACATCACCGAGGGGTGGTGGTTCGATCCCCACCCGTCGGTCAATTGTCGTACCCACTCCTAATACAGTGTTACCCTACTAGTTGGAGGGGAATAGTTATATTGGTCATATTAACAAAAAATTTAGAAAATATTCTTTTTTTTTTAAATACAGGCGGTTGTGCACTCACCCGCGTTGGTCTGCGAGGTGTGCATGGCGGGCGCGGGGCCGCTGGGCGCAGCCGCACGCACCGACGACGACATCACGTTCTGTAAACAAACACACATTCAATAAAAAAATCTCATATATACTAATACTAACGAACGCCCGCGACTTAGTTTGTGTGAAGATCGTTTTCCTACCTATTTTCCGCGTTGTCGCAAAATCCGTTCTTAGCGGACGTCTACTAAAATATAAACTAACTCTGTACTGATACCTTTGTACCGCAAACCTTTTTCGATATTTCGTGATCTAATTCGCCAATAGTCCACCACGCTGGCCCAATGCGGATTGGCAGACTTCACACACGCAGAGAATTAAGAAAATTCTCTGGTATGCAGGTTTCCTAACGATGTTTTCCTTTACCGTTTGAGACACGTGATATTTAATTTCTTAAAATGCACACAACTGAAATGTTGGAGGTGCATGCCCCGGATTTGAACCAACACCCTCCGGAATCAGAGGCAAAGGTAACAACAAACTTGTTACTCTTTCAAGTAAACCTGCTTCCATGTTAGACTGCATCGTCACAATTGGTGAGGTCGCAGCAAAGCAGTCACAAAAAAAAAATATACTTAAATACTGCGTCACAAATTCGCAATCAAATACAAGTTTTTAAAAACACACATTTTATCATTAGTACATATTAGTAATCTCATATTTACTCAGAGCAACTTGCCAATTTAAGCCATACTACTGCGTAGGTGTAATTACATTGCGAGTAAAAAAACCTACTTACAACATTGCTTATAGCTAATTAAAGTAGGTAATACCTATGCAGACTACTAGTAATCTCTTAGCGAGCAATGACACATACTTGTGTAGGCAAGTGGTTTGTTAACTATACATTCTTTAGTTATTATCACGCCACTAACGAAGTTGTAAGTAGTTTAATTTTAAACCTTTACTTTAATCATGAACTTGTTCTTGCCACAATTTCGGTAGTAGTGTTTATTACAGTATTGATTTCATTTTGATATACTAATTACGACGATGTTTACTACAGGATTACGCCTTTACCCTCATATAAGTTTGCAATTACATACTATTTAGAAATTATCAGGGCTAACTAAAACAATTCAAAATGTATGTTTTTCAAAGTAAGGATGGATCGTTCTTCCTAACTATTATTGACGACATATCTCGAGACGTAATAAAGACAAATGTCGACCAATACCGCCAAATCGAAAATATTACTTTCTCTCTTTCGCTGCAATTGGATGAGAGAGAGAGCGCTTTTGTTCTGGTGCGCATCTTATCCCTACAGGACGATGAGTTGTTTGAAATTTGGCAGAAATATACAGTTGTTTTTAACCTTGAAGTTCCATATTTTATGTGCAGTAAAGAACGTATCTATCTATCTATCTATAGTGTGAGATAGCACATATTCTTGTTTTTATCCTTATATTCCCACAAGAAAAAATCAAAGTGGATGAAATCTCGGGACACGATTAGTTAGCTATAGTTCAACAAAGTGTGCAAGTGTCTAAGTGAGTAAACTCACGTTATGAGCGACGGAATTGTTCTGCAAAGCTGACGGCGAGAGAGGTGCGTGAGGACCATTGCTTCCGCTGACTCCCCCACCCGACTGTGGACAACGTAATAACACAATTATCCACTGATACAACACAATACAAATTAAATAAGTAAACAATAATATTCCTTATTTTCAAACATGTGACGGCAAATCATTTTCCTTTAAAATTGATTAAGGTATGAAGGACATACCTACTCGATGAAATACATTAATTCTCTTATTTAAAATTAATAATAAAATAAAATTAATTAAAAGGTCCAAAAAATGTGTTGAATTTATCTGTAAGAGAACGAATATACCAGGCACAGGGACCCACGCTCTGCACACCATGTACCTACACAGCGAATGAATATACTAGTCTGGCAAGTTCGTTAATAACACTCCCATGACGAAGACGGGCGGAAAGACTGCGCGGGTGTGAAATCATGCGTGCGGGGAAGTGAGGTACATCAGTCGTGGGTTTTTCATTCATCGCTACACGCCCCCCGCCCCGCGCGCAACATCGGGACTGTTGCGAACGAAATTGCCTAGCTATAAAGGGTAGCTGAAGCGGTGGTGGTACTCGTTTCAGGCGGGCGGGCGCGGTGGTCGCGGGCGCTGCCGACGCGGTGTACCAGCCGCAGGGGCCACGCTCTGCGCACCATGTACACAGCGAATGAATAATATACTAACGGGTAGCTGAAGCGGTGGCGGTGCTCGTTTCAGGCGGGCGGGCGCGGTGGGCGCGGGCGCTGCCGACGCGGTGTACCAGCCGCAGGGGCCACGCTCTGCGCACCATGTACACAGCGAATGAATAATATACTAACGGGTAGCTGAAGCGGTGGTGGTGCTCGTTTCAGGCGGGCGGGCGCGGTGGGCGCGGGCGCTGCCGACGCGGTGTACCAGCCGCAGGGGCCACGCTCTGCGCACCATGTACACAGCGAATGAATAATATACTAACGGGTAGCTGAAGCGGTGGTGGTGCTCGTTTCAGGCGGGCGGGCGCGGTGGGCGCGGGCGCTGCCGACGCGGTGTACCAGCCGCAGGGGCCACGCTCTGCGCACCATGTACACAGCGAATGAATATACTAACGGGTAGCTGAAGCGGTGGTGGTGCTCGTTTCAGGCGGGCGGGCGCGGTGGGCGCGGGCGCTGCCGACGCGGTGTACCAGCCGCAGGGGCCACGCTCTGCGCACCATGTACACAGCGAATGAATATACTAACGGGTAGCTGAAGCGGTGGCGGTGCTCGTTTCAGGCGGGCGGGCGCGGTGGGCGCGGGCGCTGCCGACGCGGTGTACCAGCCGCAGGGGCCACGCTCTGCGCACCATGTACACAGCGAATGAATAATATACTAACGGGTAGCTGAAGCGGTGGTGGTGCTCGTTTCAGGCGGGCGGGCGCGGTGGGCGCGGGCGCTGCCGACGCGGTGTACCAGCCGCAGGGGCCACGCTCTGCGCACCATGTACACAGCGAATGAATATACTAACGGGTAGCTGAAGCGGTGGTGGTGCTCGTTTCAGGCGGGCGGGCGCGGTGGGCGCGGGCGCTGCCGACGCGGTGTACCAGCCGCAGGGGCCACGCTCTGCGCACCATGTACACAGCGAATGAATATACTAACGGGTAGCTGAAGCGGTGGTGGTGCTCGTTTCAGGCGGGCGGGCGCGGTGGGCGCGGGCGCTGCCGACGCGGTGTACCAGCCGCAGGGGCCACGCTCTGCGCACCATGTACACAGCGAATGAATATACTAACGGGTAGCTGAAGCGGTGGTGGTGCTCGTTTCAGGCGGGCGGGCGCGGTGGGCGCGGGCGCTGCCGACGCGGTGTACCAGCCGCAGGGGCCACGCTCTGCGCACCATGTACACAGCGAATGAATATACTAACGGGTAGCTGAAGCGGTGGTGGTGCTCGTTTCAGGCGGGCGGGCGCGGTGGGCGCGGGCGCTGCCGACGCGGTGTACCAGCCGCAGGGGCCCACGCTCTGCGCACCATGTACACTGTGCTGCAACGAACAGTTTTTTTTTTAATAATGAGCTCTGGACAGCTCTGGGTTCTAGCAGATTTTTTTTTATTAATGAGCTTTACGGCTCTGGGTTCTAGCCCTTTTGAGCCGCAACGAACAGACTAACATATGCACACGAGACTATTTACACAAGGAGTATATATTATTTACTGGTGGTGGTGGTTGGAAGTCTTTACAAGAGACCTATGTCCAGCAGTAGACAGGACCATCATCGGCATAATTATAATAATTATGATAAAAAAATTCTGAAATGTCATATTATTTTCAAAAGCAACGGGGTACAATAGTAGTACATAATCCCATGAGCACGAGTAAATATACAAACTTCGCCAAGCATTTGTTTGATAAACTTTTAACGAGATTTTCGAACGCGCTTGCAATAAAAACAAAATATATATTTCTCATTACATATTTAAATCCGTGATTTAAATTCACACGGATCTTACATTTGCATGCTTTGTTCTAATTTTAATTTGGATTCTCGCCGACAATTATATTTGAAGGTCAAATGTACTGAACAAAATAATTTTCGAAGATATCTCAAGGTATTTAATATATCTTACTAAAATATTTAGTAGTCTAAAAGCAGTAGGAATTATTATTATCAAAAGTTGTGTTTTTAATGGTTGCTGCTCTTGTGGCTTTAATCGACGTAGATCACAATATCACCTTTACAGTAAATCGCAATGGGGTTTTCAACAATTAAGTAATTAAACATTAAAGTAACTTTTTTGATTCGAATAGGAAAAAATTACATTGCGCTACTTATACGTAACTAAATTCGTAAATACAAGTAATTAGTTTGTTTCTTAGTCTAAAGTTCTAGACTACTCAATCCAATCCTAATCAAATATTGCATATATTTTATCTACGGGATACAGAACTAAACAAGGTATTCTATTGCTATATTCAAAAAAAAAAATATTCCCGCGGAAGTCCGGCACAGATACACAGAAAAAATCAACTACGAGTACTACGACTCGATCGATCGAATCCGCGAGCAAAATCTAGTAGAGTATAAAAGTATATTGAAAGCGATACCATTGCGACATTCCGGAACGGCTAGTATGGACATGGAATGCAACAATCACTCTCTTGTTCGCCATAAAAGCTGCTTACTAAGGCACGTGACTTATTATAACTTGCGATAACCTATTATTCTAATACACAAAGACAGTGCCCAGTGTATACGGCAATATTACTCGCACTAAGTGTTAAGGTGCTGATAGACTTGAGCATTCACTTGTAACAGAACATCAAGCATTCGCCGTGTTTATATTTGTCGAACTGAACAACGAGCCGAGCCAAGCATGGAGCCAAATATTGCTACGATGCTCGTCAAAAGATATTCTTCATGAAGATGTCAGACTTCGGTCGCGTGTGCCGCAAATCTGCTCGCTAGAATGCTCGCCAGAACGCTCGATAGTATATGCTCGCTAAAATGTTCTCGCATTTTTCTATGATGTAACATTCGCACGAATGCTCATTACAAGTGAATGCTGAAGTCTGTCAGCACCTTTATTGCTTATTCGGTTGCCCGCACCTCTGTTGGCAGAATGACTTACGCCATCTGAATTCCATCTACTTACCTATTTGAGATACAAAGATAACATTTTACATGCATTTGTTACTGACGAATTTAAACTTCTTTATACTCAAAAGAAGTTCTATATTTCATTTGTGACAATACACGTAAAGCAGAGCACAATATACGCCTACATTATTTATGTAGTATTTAGTGGTATATACTTTATCTGTTTATGTACTTAATAGCTTCCTGTCGGCAAGATATACTTCAAAATCTTCAGAAACGCTGACAATTTTCAATGTTTTAATATACCTCTATTTAAAGGTGAAAGCCATTTGAAATCCGTTTCAGAAGGAAAGAGAAAGACCGTGACGAGTGAACTTTGTTTTTAACCGACTTCAAAAAGGAGGAGGTTCTCAATTCGGTCGGTATTTTTTTTTTTTTTTTTTTTTTTTATGTATGTACACCGATTACTCAAAGACGCCTGGACCGATTTCAAAAATTCTTTTTTTGTTTTAAACGGTATAGTCCCATTTGGTCCCATTGCCATCATGACAAGATCTGATGATGGAATCCTGGAGAAATTGAGGGGAACTTTCGAAAATTATATCGGTGTCTAGTGTGTTCGTGAACTTTTCCATTTAGTGCCTTTAAGAAATATAAAATTATGAAGGTTTAAAATCGATCTGATGATGGAGTCATAAAACAGACGAGGGAACTCCTTGGCGATTTACAGCAGTTACCTTGTGTTTGGGCTTGATTAATTTGTCTTAATGAGAACTTTCTACATAGATAGGTTGTGACTGTCATTTAGGGGTTTGGTGATGAAGACCAAGGACAATTAAGGGAACTCCTTAACAGTTAACAGTAACTACCTTGTGTTTGGCCTTGTTTAATTCGTATTGCTGAGAACTTTCTACCTAGATGAGTTGTGTCTGGTATTAGGGGTCTGATGATGAAGACCAAGGTCAATGAAGGGAACCCCTTGACGGTTTACGGTAGCTACCTTGTGCTTGGGCTTGATTAATTTGTATTGCTGAGAATTTTGTACCAAGATGGGTTGTGACTGTCATTAGGAGTCTGATGTATTCGTTTGAGATGAAATTTTACACTAAAAATTGAAAAATAATAAAAATTTTAATAAAAAAAATACAACCGACTTCAAAACCTAAAAACGTACCCACTAAACTAAAAAGCGAAAAATAACATCATAATATGTTCTACCTGCTGATCAGTATGAAGTCGGTGCTTAGCCGGTGTTGTCTTAACTTAAGCCATTTCTGACAGGACCACATGAAACAACATTGTCTGCAAAATCTAAATCTATAAGATATGCTCACATGGCTTGAATTAATACATCACCGGCTTAGCACCGCCTTCATACTGATCAGCAGGTAGAACATATTATGATGTTATTTTTCGCTTTTTAGTTTAGTGGGTACGTTTTTAGGTTTTGAAGTCGGTTGTATTTTTTTTATTAAAATTTTTATATTATTAATCATCTTCATTGTATTTTTGGGGCCCACATAAGATAGCCTCTTCTTTTTTCCAAGAGAGGGAGACTAGGAGCTTCGGATTACCAATTACCATACTTATTCTATGCAGGTTAGTCTGATAAGTTTTGACGAAATGACGATTCACTCTTACGATTAGGTGCTATAACTTGAACTTTGAAGTAAAGTGTACGCACTAGTCCACAACTTTGCCTCCAGTAGGAATGGAGATGATGACTACGTTTTAATATATCGATTTTTATGAGACATACGGGTAAATTAATTAATTTATAAGTAAAAAGCAAAGATTGTCTGGATGTTTGCAAAATAAATAAGATTATAAATTATCTATTACAAATATTTTAAAGTAATTAGATGGAAATTCATACAGTTTTAGCTTCCTTACATTAAATGTGACATTTTTCAATAAATGAACTATAAACACAAACGCCCATACAAATCCAACGATCATTATGATCGACGACGTCATTAATTCGTGCCATTTTGTATGGGGCGTTTTTCAGGGATCACGGCAGCGCCGCAAATATGACCCTTTAAATTCCTGTAGTTACGAAAGTAATGATCGCAGATTATCATCCCTATAGAAATAAAGGCTCATTGGTGATGGGTGTTGGGTTACCTGTGCCAGCGGCGGATGTGCCTGGTGCCGGTGTACGTCCGAATTCATCCCGTTCAACCACAACCTCGACACCTCAAGTGTACCGCATTATCTGTAGACAAAAAAATGCTACTATTAAAACAGATATAGGTCTAAGATAATCATGCCAATATTAGACACATATTATGCTGAAGTTAGACGTGATAGCTCAATAGATAATATGACCTCTGCCTTCTATTCGGAGGGCGTGGGTTCATTCCGGTCCGGGGCATGCACCTCGTAACTTTCAATTATGTGCATTTTAAGAAATTAAATATCACGTGTCTCAAACGGTGACGGAAAAACATCGTGAGGAAACCTGCAAACCTGAGAATTTATTTACATTGCATTTGGTCAGCATGGTGGACTAAGGCCTAGCCCCTCTCATTCAGAGAGGAGACTCGTATTCAACAGTGAGTCAAATATGGGTTGTTAATGATGATGATCATGCTAAAGTTGGTATTTTTGGTTTGGTATGATTGGTTATATTCAATGAAAAGTTGGCCCTTGACTGCCATCCAGTGGCGTGCATAAGGTTTTTTAACTAGGGTATGCACTATAAGTAAAAATTAAAAAAAAAAAAATTTATGTATTCTCTATAGGTCCAGCATAGTTGTGTATTGTCCCTAGGGTAGGCAGTGCATTCTTGCATCTATAAAGTGCACACCACTGCTGCCACCTCACCTGATTTAGTAACTATACAGTTTAAAATGGAAGCAAGCTTACTTGGAAGATGTACAGGTTTATTCTACCCATACCTCTGACTACGCTAAACGCTAAATCGTTTGGCGGTATGTCTTTGTCGGTAGAATAGTAACTATCCACGGCCGATGCCTACCACCAGACCAGGATTTATTTTTCATAATAGGAATAGACTCAGACTCAGTTATGCGCTACAAAACAAGTCCCGTAGACGCGGTGCTAATGTCTAAATGGCGGTAATAGCGGTCTTATTGTCATTTGTATTTGACGCTGTCAATTTTGGTTCAGGTTTTAGCAGCGGGACTTCTTTCGTGGCTCGGAGTCTAGTTCCGGTGGTCGGAAAACACCACGCGGTAAAAGTTGGGAGCGTCTAACTAAACATACCTACCTACCTACCTACGCATACGTTTATATCTCTATAAAAATTCTGGGAAGTACCAAATAACTTCAGAGCGTTTAATTGCAGCCAAACCGAATGAATCTCCGTGATGAACCATTTTTGTTTCAACGACTAGTTTAAAGAAAAGGTTTTTCATTTTTCACATTCACATTTAAAATGTTCTACAGATCTGAAAATCTTGACCTCGTTATTTAGTTTGTTTCACAGTGCAGGGCGCAACGGGCGCGTCCCGAAATAAATGACTTCTGCACTGAAATACACGTCTGAGATAAAAAGAGCTATAAGCAAGAAGGATGTCCCTGAAGCTTGCATTATTCATATTTATATAGTAACTAGCCGACCCGGTCAAGCTTAGCTTTGACTTCTGTGAACTTCTTACCTATCCCTACTCTACCCTACTCCCACCCTATCTCTTCCTTAAAATAGTCACAAATATGTGCATATACCAATTTTAAGCTACCTTAAAAATTGCAGAATGATCCATACAAACTTCCACCCGCCCTTTTTGGTTAGAAAGAGACAAAAGTAGCCTTTGTCATTTAGTCGCTCCGATTTGCCGTGAAAGACGGACAAACAAACAGACACACACACTTTCACATTTATAAAACTAGTGTGGATTTAAATCTAATGATGATGATGACGATAATCTAATGATGGGTTTAAACCAATGATTTCAAATTTAAAATTGATTCTTTCAAGTATAAGGCTTACTTTATAAGCACTACTGAATAGTCAAGGGGGCCTTACATGCTACCAACTGAAGAGAAATAGACAAAATATCGTCCAATGGCGGCGGAGTTGTCTCAATTCCATCTCTTACATGAAACGCAATGAAAGAGATGGTATTTTTGGTTACGCCGCCATTGGTTGAAAGTCATTTTCTACATCTACAAATTAAATGAAAACAAAAATTACTCTGTGAAATCCTAAACTTTTCATTTCAAGTTTTTCAAGACATCATGGACATAAAAGGTTTTCTTACTAAACAAGTTCCCCAAAGTTAGAGGGAGCAAAATTAAACATAATAGGGTCGTTGACTCGTATCAAATTTAATATGAAAAATATTAATTTTGTATATTGAAGAGAATAATAATCATTATCAATAATTCAAGTTTCATATTTTAATTAATGATATCGATAATATTCGTAATTGTATCGGACTTCATAGAAAACTTATTTCCTTTTCCAAAAAATATCATCATAACCGATACGTTTTGGCTCGTTATTATCATTCTTTTTTTTTATTTATTCATGTCTCAAAAAAATGTTTTTTTTTCAATCTAATTCATATTCAAGTAGGACGCTAATGAACAATTTAAGATCCTTTAAAAAAAAGTGTCAACTAGCCTATTCACATTATAGGTGTTTTATTTCGCCAGTGAACCTTTGCGGCATAACAGTAACTTAATCTCATTTCACATGATACAGCAAAAAGCTACATGAAGACATACGTATATCGGAAGACTATCATATTACGTTCACAAGCTCAGTACAAACTGTACATTTTGTATTACATACATAGACGTACAAAAAGTACTTAACATTCAACAATTAAAAAAGAAAACTTTGCGATTGAGAGCGTAACTAAATTATTCTCCGTTTTTAAAATGTCGACCACATAATAAACAACAAAACTATTAGGTAGACATTTTGACGACCTCCGTGGTATGCGCGGTGTATATACAAGACGGAGGTCGTGGGTTCGATCTCCGGCTGGGCCGATTGAGATTTTCTTAATTGGTTCAGGTCTGGCTGGTGGGAGACTTCGGCCCTGGCTAAGACGTACCGCCAAGTGATTTAGCGTTCCGGTACGATGTCGTGTAGAAACCGGCAGGGGTGTGGATTTTCATCCTACTCCTATCAAGTTAGCCCGCTTCCATCTTAGATTGCATCATCACTTACCATCAGGTGAGAGTGTAGTCAAGGGCTAACTGTTAAAGTACAAAAAAGCTATTCGTAAATTCGTCTTAGGATCAGTCCTGCAAAATCTTGATAAACATTTAACTCTGCGATGTGTGCAACCCATTTAAAGCCGAACGTCCACCGCCGGCTAAACTAAATGAAAACTAAACTCATTGAACTAAGCTAAGCTAAACTAGAACCACGTTGTCCGTCCACCAATAAATAAGCTAAAACTACGTTATTGATTGATGGCCAGTTTGTGCTAGAACGTCGAGTTAACCGGACGTGATATGAAAGACGATACGAGCAGTGACGAGACTTTAAAGGCGGACTTTCGTCATATTAGAAGAAGATTGATTATTGTTTATTTTATGAAGAAAAAACGGAAACAGATACTGGATAAGTCAACACATTCAGTCCTGGAAAACAAGCAGCGAATTTTACACTTTGTTTTGAAAATTTTAAGATGTACTATCGTGTATCTAAACAACAGTTTAATGAGTTACTTAAAATGCAAGCTAAACTAACTTAGCTTAGCCGGCGGTGGACGTTCGGCTTTATGCTAATTTATTCCACACTGCGCGGGTGACTCAAGCTTGTCAAGCTAAGCAAATGTAAGTACCCGGGATCAGATCTGCAGTTAATGAACAAAGCTAAACGCGAGCATTAGTATGCGTGCCGTGTGGGAGTGGCCCCGCTGATTCACTCTCATTCTCCCGCCCGGCACCGTTTACACGTTATACGGAACACGCGAATCGCAAACCGGCCAGCCGTGTCGGCTATCGTGACTCCTACTTCTATTACGTTTTCATAATTTATGTAAACGTTCGCTATAACAGGAAAGCCGTTGTTGCTTGTTATGAAAACAAACCACATGTAGGAGCTGAGATTTGCCGTCGATCGGCATAATATTTACATCAGCGTGTGATACATTTCATAGATCTATGTTACGCAAACGCATAGGATATAATCAACGCGTTATGAATAAAATAACTATGTCGACCCGTGGTTCCCATTCCCGTGAGAATATAGGAATAAAATATAGTCTATAACACTCACAAATAACGTGGATTTCTAGTGGTAAAAGAATTTTCTAAATAGGTTCAGTACATTCAGAGATATAGAACGGTGATAGCCCAGTGTATATGACCTCTAGCTTCGAATCGGAGGGCGTAGGTTCGAATCCGGCCCGGGGCAATGCCTCCAACTTTTCAGTTATGTGCATTTTAAGAAATTAAATATCACGTGTCTCTAACGGTAAAGGACAAACATCGTGAGGAAACCTGCATACCAGAGAATTTTCTTAATTCTTTACGTGTGGTGTGTGAAGTCTGCCAATACGCATTGTGCCAGCGTGGTGAGTTAGCGTAACCCCTCTCATTCTGAGAGGACTCGTGCTCAACAGTGAGCCTAAAATGGGTTGCTAATGATGATGATGATGATGATGACATACAGAGATTAGCCCCTACAATACCACAAACTTTACCTCTTTATAATATTATTATAGATTATGACAAGCGAGGCATACGAGTGAAATACTTATTTACAAAGAGGCGATTATGTTGGTATTTGTAACGCAATACTGTTATACCGTGTCGAGTGGAAAACGCATATTATATTACCGGCAACTGTCTACACCGCAATGCGCAAATAAACAACAAAGCAAATAAATTATGTATGTACTTAGAATCCACCTATAATAAGCTGATCTATGTCTAATTTGTTGTCCCATATTCTCTGCATATATAAAACTCGTATAATTATCAACCCATTCGCGGCTCACTGCTGAGCTCGAGTCTCCTCTCAGAATGGGAGGGGTTAGGCCAATAGTCCACCACGTAGGCCCAATGCGGATTGGCAGACTTCACAGACGCAGAATTAAGAAAATTCTCAGTTATGCAAGTTTCCTCACGATGTTTTTCCTTCACCGTTTGAGACACATATACACATAACCGAAGAGATGGAAGTGCATGTCCCGGATCGGATTCGAACCCACTTTATTTATGAGTGTCATAGGCTATAATTTATTCCCGTATTCTCACGGGAACGGGAATCTAAAGCGCGTAGGTTATTTGTACATAGGTAGCAGTGGCGAAGGATGGAATTTAGATGAAGGAAAGCCGTCCCAAGGAAAAGGAAATTCATACAGCATGATACAAACTCCGGTTTCTCATATATCTAGATACAGTACAACAATGAATATCCATGGATTTTTATAGGTAACCCGGTGGGAATCGGCTTGCTTGAGCTCTTCGTCGCTGATAGGTAGCTGCCGAGCGCAAAGCAAATGTTTTCACCAAGTCAAATCGTCTTGATGTAGCGGTTAATGTGGCGTACTCTATCTTCTATAAAATTAAACCGCCACTTTCTAATATTAATGTCGCTCTCGCTGTCATCCAATCGCGCAAATTACTCACCGAAGTGAACTACTGCGAGTGGATAAGTTTTGCAACGACAGGATTAGAGCATCGAGCTACCTAATCGGTGAAAAATGCAAATTTATAATGTCATTAGAACGGATATAGTAATTAAAGTCTTCACATGAGTTAGCACGAACGCGAGCCAAGGCCTGTAGCCATGTGGCATGTAGATTCTCTTTCTACAATCACAAACGCTTCGAAAATTTAAAAATGGATGGAGTGACATTTGTTACCGATTGGTCGCGTGATCAAGTTATCGATCGCATCTGTCATTCCCACATATTTTTTTAACACGCTTATATCAACTTCACTTGTAACTATGTATGTAAGAAAATCCTGGAATTTTAATTTGACTCCACTTCCCGGTCTTTGATTAGGATGAAATTTTGCACACGCTCTGAGTTCTGATGACAATAATAGCTAAGAAACGTCATTACAAATCCAAAATAGCGGCCTCCCCAGGATGGCGGATTGCCGATCTGATCTGGCTGTTTGAAATTCACCCCCATGATATGGATATCGAATGAAAGGGTTTGCTGTCAGTAATACAAAAAAAATAGTCACAGGTATTAAATCGAATATGGCGGACGTTCAAGATTGCGGACAGGCTATTTGAAATGCACCATCAATGGGTGATACCCATATCAGAGGGGTGCATTTCAAGTGCGCGTGTCAAGCGTGTTTTTCAGTTTTTTAAGCTTCATGTTATTAGTTTTCAAAGCGTAAGCGTTTGTAGAAAGAGAATCGACATGGCTACAGGCCTTGTTTACAAGTTGCATAAGCATGCGCCACGGTGATTAGCGGCAGTTTTTGCGTGCCCGGCCGCCTGCGCCCGCGCAATGGCGATTGCGATTCCACGTTCTCTACATACCAAAACGATAACTGTTTTTGTCACGCCATTAAAACGACACCTCATGGTCAACTGTTGACATAATTGATAAACGTTTTTTTCCATCGGTCATGCATAATTGTTTTTCTTTTGCAACCGTATAAATATATTATGTACCTATATTATGAAAAAGTATAGTTTGTGTTGTTGTAGCGGGTAATCTCTGGATCTACAAAACCGATTTTGAAAATTCTTCTACCATTAGAAAGCCACGTTATTTGTGAGTGACGTGGCTATATTTTATCTCCGTATTCTCACTGGAACGAGAACTACGCGGGTAGAATCGCGGTGCGTCCGCTAGTAGGTATAAAAACATTGATTGAACTATAAATTCATGCTAAAAGAAAACTGAATAGATATTGAATATCTTCGAATTTTGCACACAAACCAATGTAGGTAAGTGTTACATCCGGGATAATCTCGAGACTATAAACATTGATTAGAAGAACATAATTATAAATCACATACGTGATCGAAGTTGTTTATTAGCTAAATGTAGGTAATTCATTTTAATGTAACATGACTAGCATAAAATAACAACATTATAGTCAGACTTTTGCCACAGTATAAGCGCAATAGGTATTATTGAAATAATAAAAAAAACAAGTTATATTTTGCATAACAATACAAGGGCAAGCAACAAATCATAGTACCTACTTGTATCACAATAAACAAATCAATAAATTTAATTTTACAATACACACATCACTACTTAGCCCCAAAGTAAGCGTATATAGCCTGTTTTGGGTCCCTACATACTTAGACAGCGGATTTTCCATTTTATTATATACATTTATATATACTACATATAAATACACCCAGTCACTGAAATAAGACCCATGCTAATTACACAAATATTTTCCAGTTGTGAGAATCGAACCAGGGCCGCTTAAGCAGAAAGCATGGTGACTAGACACTGCGTCATGCGGCCGTCAAAATAATTAACTTATAGTATATATTTGGTCTTTATTATCAACCTATTAAAATAGACATCAAATCATTTGAGAAATGTCATCTATCCAACACCGGGTGATATTTGTTACATATAATCTATTAATTAGCATATATCAAAGATAGTGAATTAGCCTGCTGTATATAATTCATGTCGTCGATACAGTGTCTATAACGTAAGATCCCCTGCGACTGGCGAAGGCGAACTATAGAAATCACTACAAAGCAAAGAGACCGCCGCAGGCAGGCGCCGCGCGGGGATGCAGACGCGTGCCGAGTTGAACGACCACTCCACGCACGTTTCACTTTCATTTCATCCTCTCTACGTACCTACCAGCTACCTACTCTACTAGTGACGCCTCTCGCTGCGCCAAGTGCCAATTTTATTAATATTTGCTCATGACATCTCGAGAACAACATAATAATGTGTATTGACATTACAAACTTGTTACGAGACACTATTTCGATTAATGTTAAAGTCAGACACAACATGGCACATTAAAGAAATACATATACATAGTGCTCTGGGTTGTCATTTGTCACCTAATATCACGTAATGCTAGCGACTCACCATCCATTAAGTTCATGTGCCTGCAGCACTAACGGCAGGACTTCCAGGACAAACTGATCGTGTGTTGGTCGCGATGTGCATGACGTCATGCAGAATGCGACCAACACATTGGATGGTGATGGCTAGCATAAGATCACAGTAACTTGTATAAATAGGACGAATACTTGTAAACCCACGGAACATGACAACATTAAAGCTGTGTGTAAACCTCATAAATAAATAGTTTGAATCTTCAATAATCAAGGACACTAAAGGTAAAAACAAGTAGGACGCGGAGAATAACAACTCGTACAATAACAACGGTTAAGCCTGATCTGAAACAGAATTTAGAAATACCAACTTGTACCGTAATGCACGCCATTGACGATCAATTATTCTCACGTTTCTGCAGCACCCACGACTATAACTGATCGTGTATTGGTCGCTGCGTGCATGATGGCTCGACTTATGAAACGTCTTCGCTGCCGTTTGCGCTGCAGCAACGTGAGAATAATTGACCGTCAATGGCTGACTTGATAAACAAATTATCTCTAAATACCAGCGGCGAAGAGTCCATACAGGCCGATTCTAGCCGGGTTTTCTTTTAAAAATCGATGTATGAGAATCAGCAGTTTGTATCAAGCGGTATGAATTTCCTTTTCTTTAGGATGGCTTCGTTGAAATTCCATCCTTCGCCACTGCTATACATTGTTGGTATCAAAGGTCTCATCGATACGCTCTCATTGTGCCAAGAAGAATTAACCGAGATTTATACTTATAACAAGAGAGCTAATGAATACACTGATTGCATTGCTATATAGGACGGGTGTTGACACATTGGCCTCGTCTCGTAGACCGCTGAACCCGATAAGAGATAAAAATATCCATGACCTTTATATTGGTGATCTCATTAAGCCTTTCGGAATCACATCAATTAGTTCGAATTCGAACTGACGACATATTTCCTCTTAAACTATATATACTCGTACATCGTACCTTAATAATACTGGAAGCGGTAAGCACGTATAAAGAATCTACGGCTAACGAAATATAAGCCGGTTGCTTATATTTCGTAACATTCGGAAGTATAAAGAGTAGCGTAGGACAGCCAATGTTTAGGTCTCTCATTTTAATAAATTAATTTTAAGACCAACATATCTAAGAGAACCCATATCTGACAATGCAGTCTAAAACGCTTGCATAAAAAAATACTCCAGTCACCGTTAGCTTGAAAGTATCTACCCAAATTATAAGTGGTAGGGAGTGGAGGGACGCCGGAAGGCTGACTCGGTTTTTTACAGCGAATATTTAGGGCGGAAGTGTATTCGTGCTACCAATATACCACAATACATAGACTTATGAAATAAGCAGACGATATCTCGCTGTCAAACTGAAACACTTTAATGGCGCCGAGTATGTGTATGTGAAGTGTACCAATTGCCAGCTATACTCGTAGGATTATTAATGGCGGTCTGTCATCATATGTGCATCTGTGTGCGTGTCGGCGTGCACGTATATATATACGTACGTATACATATATGCCAACTGGCCTCATACCAATTATAAAAGGACCTGTATCGCACTCATAGTCACGAACAAAATTGTCTGTCATTTTCTGAGAAAAACGAGCTTCGATTTGGTTTAAACCTTATACTAAACTAGAAATTTTTGCCCGTTTTTTACACAATTCAATTCCACAAAAAGGTATTTTTACGGAGCTCTTTAACCGACAAACACGATTACAACTATTTAACGTCGATTCTATAGAGACAGTTTTTATAATCGCATTAGATCGTTGATCATATACTTTGACAGAAAAGTAACGTCTAGCGAGGCAGGTTCTATACAATAATTGGTCCGAGCAACTGGCAGAATTGGGGTGCGTAACTTTTTGACGGTGTCTGGACTTTTTATTACGTCTATGCCACAATAGATGATAGTAGTAACTATAGTAGCGTTACACATTGCGTGATCATAGTCGTACTTTTGTCCTTGGATACAGAATGTAACATACTTCAGTTTGGATATACAAAATGCTCATCATAATAATGACCGCAAAGCGTAGTCGAATGCGAGGCGTTTTACTCCTAAACAGAACCGGTATTAATGTAAACAAAGATGTCAGCAAAATTACCACATTTGGTGTTAGTGACGTATAAATGCAAACATTGCTTTATAACAAAGGATGAATTATATTTTGTACTACTACATGCTACTTGAAATATGTAGGTACTATATTGTACTGTCAACGTGAAGTTTAGCTATTAAATGTCATGTATATGTTCCTTCACAGACTTTACGTCGTATGTGACTTGTAAGCGATCAAACCTTGTATTAAATCAAACGTTTGTCATATAATTTGCGGCTTTGTTAGAAGCGTATGTCAGACATTGTATATAGAAAACGTCTAGACGTTTGTCAAACATGTTTGATCGATTTCAAAAAATCCAAATTTTGCAATGTCTTTACTCCTCACTGAAATATGGCCGAGGAAAATAGGAATCTACTATATAAAAATAAGTTAGATTTTCCTTCCTGACGCTATAACTCCAGAACGCACGAACCGATTTCCACGGTTTTGCATTCGTTGGAAAGGTCTCGAGCTCCGTGAGGTTTATAGCAAAGAAAATTCAGGAAAAAGTAGAGGTAGGGGTAGGGTAGGGTAGGGTAGGGTAAGGTAGGGTAGGGTAGGGGTAGAGTTGGGTAGGGGTAGTTGAAAGTGTACATCGAGTATCACGCGGACGAAGTCGCGGGCGTCCGCTAGTTAATTTATATATAATATGTAATACGAGTATATAAAGATTTCACCTATACCGATAAAAACATTGCGTATCTAGAAAGGTATTTATTTAAAATTGGGAAAATATTTTAACAAATGATCAATGTTAGCATTGGTCGGAAAACCTGTTAAGTTACGTTGAAATATTACATCATTGTTTTGCAATGAATGTGGCATCGATTTCTTTATAGTAAAGTTTTAGCTCGTCTTCTCTACATTTGAATAAGTATTACAGTATTTTTATAGTGCGGTCGGTGGCGTGCACTTCATACATGCATTTAAGTACTGCATACCCTAAGAGTTGTTTCGTTAATGCTTATTAGTCGTAAATAAAGACTTTTCCAGTTTGATTAATTTTTCTTACTAGTAGGTACATACTCTGATCGACAACCTTATGCACGCCACTGAGCGCGGTATATGAAATGTATATACCAGCAGTAAGTCCGCCGTCACGCATTGGAGCGGCGTGGTGGGTCTAAGCTCTAAATTCGGTCTCCTCTAAGGAAGGGACGCCCGGCTGAGAAAGATTGATGCAAGCAATGATTTACGCATATTTTCAACCACTCACGTAAAAAGAGAGGTGTTAAAATATTTGTCTGTTTGAGGCACCGTAACTAGACGTGTGAACCGATGTCGATGCGGTTTTGTTTATTTGAAAGTTGGTTTTTCAGCATAGCAGTTTATAGATATGTTTTATTAAATACAACTGAATAGGGAAATAAATTAAAATACTTGATTTTAATTAATGTACCTAAATTACAAAATTGTAAATTACCTAAAAATAAATCAACTCGTCCAAAAATTACTGCCGGAAAACATGAAATTCATGAAACTCCAAATCAGGAGTGTCATAAGTTTGACTATGCGTGTCCGTCTGTACTACCGGGTGAATCGATTTGGATGCGGTTATTTGCATCAAAAAAACTATTAAATAACAGTCACATCACACACGAGTCAGAGAGAGAGGTTAAATAACTCGGCGAATACAAATTACGTATATATTTCATATTCTCTGAGTCTGTTATTTATCTAATGCTAAATTCTAATATTTAATGAGGAAAATTTAATAATTTTCTTTAATCATTATTATTCCATTCACATTTATTAGTTGGAAAGAATTACCGAGAGTATATTCTAACGAGAAGTGGTTGTTCTAGCTAAATTTATGACTATCGGGAATTTATGAAAACATTATGCGAATTGAAAAAGCAGTACCTACAACAAAATCCTAAATATAAAAGGATATTTTTCGGTTGAAGTTTAAATTACCAACTGGAATAGGTAGTTTAATAATGATCACAAAATATAATAAATAATAATGTTAGGAGGATAATAATAATTATAGTCTGCATGGATTTATATATAACAGACGATTTGCATTTCAGCAATTCGCAGACAATATATTATAATTTATATTATTACTAACAGACGCCGCGCGGTTTCACCCGCGTGGTTCCCGTTCCCGTAGGAATACCGGGTTAAAATATAGCCTATAGCCTTCCTCGATAAATGGGCTATCTAAACCTGAAAGAATTTTTAAAATCGGACCAGTAGTTCCTGAGATTAGCGCGTTCAATCAAACAAACAAACAAACTTTTCAGCTTTATAATATTAGTATAGATAGTAAGTACAGTTAATTAGTTAGCACTTGTTATTAAGTTACTAATTCATCTATTTTCAAGAAAGCAAACCACTTCGTAAACATCCAGTAGTAAATACATAATTAAATGTATATTTGTGCTCACTGTTGGGCACAATTCTCCACTCGGATAAGAGAGGTTTACCACCACGCTGGCCCAATGCGGATTGGCAGATTTCACACACGTAGAGAATTAAGAAAATTGCGAGGCTGTTTTTCTTCTTACGTAACGTGTATAGCCAATAATACCATGAAGGGCGACCCGTTTGATCTTCGTGGCAAGGTTAAACTAATAACATTATTATTACTTGTTTTTATACTAGTAAAGTGATCAACTTGGTAATTATTTTCTATAAAAAAATATTTCCCTAATCAAATAAACGAAAAATGTTACGAATACGAAAATCCAATAGTCGGGAATCGAACAAAACTTATTGTATCGCTTGATATCCGCTAAGGCTAATTTTACGAATACGCAGAATTTACTGAATAAATTGAACTGACCTTAATGCAACAGCTTCCTTCCCTCCACGGCCGTATTTATAAAAGGAAAATACAAGTCTTAGCACTTCCTATGTGCTCATAAAATATGGAGTCTTATAATGTAAGTTTTTCCATAAACGTGGTACTGAATATAATTCGTCCGCTAATAAATTAAACTCCATATGTGGTTCTTTATCTTTTTATGCTATAAAATCTTTTAACTGACACACAATAATTAAAATAAGATATAATCTTATTTATTTATTCTATTATTAGTAAATTAATTAATCTATCTATACTAATATTATAAAGAGATAAAGTTTGTGGTACGGGGATTACCCCGTAAACAATCTGATTACCCTGAAGATTAATCCGGATCTACTGAACCGATTTTGAAAATTCATTTACCACTAGAAAGCCACGTTATTTGTAAGTGTCATAGGCTATATTTTATCCCCGTATTCATCAAATTCACGAAGGAAAACATCGTGAGGAAACCTGCATACCAGAGAATTATCTTCATTCTCTGCGTGTGTGAAGTCTGCCAATCCGCATTGGACCAGCGTGGTGGACTATTTGCCTAACCCCTCTCATTCTGAGAGGGGACTCGAGCTCAGCAGTGAGCCGAATATGGGTTGATGACGACGTTGTTACGATGCTGTTTCTGAAAGAACCTATTTGGTCTGTTCAATCAAAATTTAAGTGTATTATGATGAAAAGATATTATTAAAGCAAATCTCTCTGTTTTTAACTTGGTGAATATTTTAAATAGAAACGACAGTGTAGGCGTTTAAAGTGTGCACACTCGTAGTGTCGAAGTATTCGTTATGTATCAACCTTGTTTTAAGTGAATTGCAACTTTGTAAGAGCTAAAAAAGTTCTTAATCTACATAAATGTAACGTTCAGTCGTTCTGTACTATGAATGGTGTAACTAACACGACTTTGTCTTCATTAGACTAGCGCATGCTGGCGACATCGTCCGAAAATCATTTTTTATAGAATGTATATTGGATATAGTCATCTAAAACATAGATGTGAGCCACGTTTTTTGTAGATGTATTTAGGAGGATTATAATAGGAATATCCTATCCCATATTTCACTGTTGTTATATTCAGAAGATATTTAGGTGAAGTGTTTTTCTGAAAGCATGGGTACGGTGACAATTGCCTTATGACGTTCATAATACGTACTATTATCGTGAATCGCGGCAAACATTCAAAGAGTAAAACGAACTGTCATCGTACCTACCCATGCTATCTGAAAAACACTAACGTTTTTATTAAAAGCTATAAGGCGACTTTTCTAAAAATTACAACAATTTTACACAAAATCTTGACTAATTAGAATTTTATTTTCCTCATAAATCACTGTATCTATACTTATTGGTGAAAACCGCATGAAATTTAACCGCACTTAATTTACGATTTTTCATTATTCCGAACATACAAATAGACAAATGCGGCGGAGGACTTTGTTTTTTAATAAGTGTAGTGTAGATTATAAAAAAGTCTCGGGACTCTTCGACAGAGTGGCGCCGTAACGCGTTACGTTACGAAACGGTTTACCGTCCCATAAGAAGTTATCACTTCAATAATAATGTTATAACATATCTTCAGAGAAGCGTGATAGCCTAGTGGATATGACCTCTGCCTTCGATTCCGGAGGTTCGAATCCGGTCCGGGGCAAGCACCTCCAACTTTTCAGTTGTGTGCATTTTAAGAAATTAAATCACGTGTCTCGAACGGTGAAAGAATACATCGTGAAGAAACCTGCATAACAGAGAATTTTCTTTCTCTGTAGTCTGCCAATCCGCATGCGGCCAGCGTGATGACTATTGGCCTAACCCCTCTCATTCTGAGAGGTGCCTCGAGCTCAGCAGTGATCCGACTATGGGTTGATAATGATGATATCTTCAGTAATATTCATACATATAAAGAAAGTATTACGCTCTTTTGTTTATTACTATGGCACGTCCTCTACCATATTCGTTATGTAAATTGGAGACGTTGATCCTCGTGCGGAGATTCGTAGATAGATATCGTCGCAGCTTATATACGCAAGGCCAAAACACAACCGCCTTGCTTGTATTGATGTACGTGGGATGTATGAGTCACCCCATTACCATTTCAAATTGGTGTAGTAGGAACCAACAAAAAGGGTATCAATGCACTTTGGTTAATTGCTCCATGTTTTACTTGTGTTTTTAGATCCTTGTAATTTATACTGTTAAATAAGATGAATTAAGTTCACTAGCCACGAAAGTTTTAGCAACAGTATAAAAAAACAGTTATACTAAACAAAATGCAAGCCAAAAAACGTCTTCATGTATTGGCTAGCACTTGGCACTACCACAAATGATTGAACCACAAGATCCTACTTGATGTTGCGGAAAATCTGGAAAGCGAATAAGAATTCGGGAAATATAGAAACGTAAGGACATTTGATTTTTAAATGTTAGATACTTTAATTCAATTAAGTTACTTCTTTTAAGGCTCATTTAAGGTCGGCAATGCTTCGGTAATGCTACCAATGACAATAGGCTACAATAATCACTTAACATCAAGCAAGTTAGCCGTATGCTCGTTAAGTCGCCTTTTAAGCAAAAAAAAATTGTTAATTTACAAGTAGGTACGGTTGTTATAATAATAATTAAAACCTTACAACCACTGTTAAGGGGCAGCATAGCACTCAAATACCAACATTTAACTTTTCGCTTAATTTGAAAAGAGGGGAAATATTCGCCTTTCCCTTTCCTTAATAATGTTTAAAAAAAAGGCTTTAAAAACCTGCTCTTAGGGTGATTAAATAAGTACATTCATTGTCCTTTGGAAAATTAATTAAAACCAGGGATATTATTGTATTCGTGACTACTAGCATTCTTTTTAATAGCTGAACAGTATTATTCATATGGTTTACAAGGTTCCAAGCATGGCAGGGGATTGGGGAACACCAAACAACCTATTTATGTGATTTATGGAAGGCTCGGTAGGGTGGATAATATTATTTGTAACTGTACTTATCAGAGTCATATTTTGGACATAATAGGCACTTTTACTAGATGGCCCAGCAAAAGTTGTTCTGCGATATTTTATTTTATATTATATAAAACACGGAGATAAAATATAGTCTATGACTATCACAAATAACGTAGCTTACTAGTAGCAAAAAAACTTTTATAAATCGGTTTAGTATTAGTAGCAGTAGATTAGTAGTAGTATTATAGTATTAGTTTATAGATTACCCCCTACAGCACCACAAACTTTACCTCTTTATAATATTAGTATAGACAAAAATACTAAAATCGCGTATAAAACATGGAGAGTGGGGGTGAGGGTTTAGAAGGGTGAAAAAATGTGTTAAGACCTATTATAATAATAGTTATAATACCTACTAAAAAATCATTAAAATCGTGAAAGAAGCCGTGATAGCCCAGTGGATATGACCCCTGCTTCTGATTGCGGAGGGTGTGGGTTCGAATCCAGTCCTGGGCATGCACCTCCAACTTTTCAGTTGTGTGCATTTTAAGAAATTAGATTTCACGTGTCTCAAACGGTGAAGGAAAACATCGTGAGGAAACCTGCATACCAGAGAATTTTCCTGATTCTCTGCGTGTGTGAAGTCTGCCAATCCGTATTGGGCCAGCGTGGTGGACTATTGGCCTAACCCCTTTCATTTTGAGAGGAGACTCGAGCTCAGCAGTGAGCCGAATATAGGTTGATAACGAACGAAGTTTTACTTTTTAGTCATAAATGGCTTATTATTTAGGCTAAGAGGCTCAATACTACCTAGAATACTATTTAGAAATACATCATGCATATTGTGAACCAAAATAAACCTAGACTGCAGACCAGTTAACTAGACAGCCATATGGTTTATTTTAAGCGGCGAGGCGTTCAACGTTTTAACTTTAACAACGAGTATTGATTCATGCCTAAAATAGACAAAATTTGCATAGTGCCCGTACAGAGGTTCACATAAATCTCATAACATAGTATAAAACAAAGTCACTTCCCGCTGTCTGTATGCTTATATCTTTTAAACTACGTAACCGATTTTAATGCGGTTTTCATCATTGAATAGTGATTCAATAAAGGAAGGTTTACAATTATGTGTAGCGAAGTCAGCTAGTGTTAAATTAAAATACATATAATAAATGCATACCAGCAAGTCCATTAAGGAAATCCTTCGTTGAATGATACAAATTATAACAAGTACAATACTCCACAATTTAAGAAGCATAAAATATTAATTAAACAATATGCTGATTTCAAAAATTACACTTTTTTCAAATTCAAAGTCACTAGTTCACAATCGCTCACAAAACGATATTTTTACGTATACCAAAAAAATATATACGGATCCCATGCGTACGCGTGTTTACACACTTGACAAAGTCCAGGAGCGTGAGTGAGTCAACATCGCGCGGGATGTGCCTTTGTTTGTTTACATCGACAACGTGACAAAGTGACAAGTGGTGGCGCGGAAGACGAGCCGAGCCTCGTAATTATTGCGGTGACCATGAACGAGCCGCTCGCTGCAAGGAACGTGCGGACAACGTGATCGACGATCACTAACTGTCGGCATCGGTATCGGTAACTCGGTAGTCGGTAACTATGTAGTAAAGCTAGCCACACACGCTCAATTTGAAACCGTCAGAGCTATGGGTAATATTAACTTGTACCTCTACCAAGTAGGCCCGCTTCCATCATAGACACTTAAAATGAGGTGAGCTGGCAGTCTTTTAACTTCTCATTATTATTTTTTTTATCTAGTCTATAGCGTCTCACAGTCGTCGTGTTATTTTTTTTTAATTCAACTATCTAAGGACACTTGGTTCAAGACAAATTTAACGATATATTCATTACGTAAATCCGTTCAGCGGTTGGACGATATGAGGTAATAAATAATATTACATAGTTACGTACATACATGATACGTGCGAAAAACATAACACTTCTTTCAGTCCGGTAAAAAAGTACTGTAAAGTCTGCTGAGTGCTTAGGGATGTGGGACAGTGAAATAAATATCAAAACGAATAGCTAATATCGATATTTTTTCACTTTATGTTATGTGACTGTGTGTGTATAGTCTAACTCTATTATAGAAGTGATCCTAGGAAGAGGAACGAAACCATACCTATAAGTGTACACAGATTTTAAACTAAGCTTGATCGTGTGTGGCTGGCATAAGTTTGCCGAATGGTACGGCACACATTCGCGGTTAAGTTTCCCAATAAATGTTTATTACACGCTGCGCTGTTTGTTTCCTTCTGTAGGTAATCAATTTATTAGCTGATAGTTCACTGTGAAATCTTTTGCCTAATGATTTTTACAAATCGATTGCAGCAATTTTGCAATGCATACATTGCACGTCTTATATTTATTACAATCTTTTGATGTGTACCTTATACTTAGTTTATAATTGGGGAAGTAACACATTTTGAAAAACTAAGAATGTTTCATTGAGACCAATAACAGTGAAACATGTTCAAAAACCGAGTTCTAAGTAAAGGCAGAGTTAAACTAAATAATAAACCGCATCAAAATCGGCATTGATTATGACTTTATAGACTACAATTACAATCGGACCTGTAGCTTAGGAGAAACAAAAATTTTAATATATTTACTAAAGTAATAGATACTAGAAGGTTGAGGCCAAAATAAATCTGAAAAGCTGTCTGTCAGTCAAGATGGGAAATCAGAGGACAGCCTTTGCTTCGGAGAGAACATAAAGAAACACATCCTCCTCTACCCGATCATGTCTATAGTGTCTTGCACGAGGTTTTCAACCACACTATTCCTATATATCTTCTACAACAGAAGTTCCTGCAGAGTTCATATGTAGGCAATGCCATTACGCATCTATAACCGTACCTGTGTAAAAATCTAATGCCATTTTTATATTATATCATCAGCTATAAATCCGAGATTTACTACTCAAGGGGGTTCCTCGTGATTAGTTCCATCTCACCGGATATCATCAATAATAATCATTCTAAACGAGTCAAGTCTCAAAGGCATGACACGCAATGTTTTTAGGATCAACAAAAATGCAGTTGTGCTTACACGACAATGAGCTGAACATCCGCGCAGGGTAAAAACGCAACACAATTAGTGGTATTTGTGACAACTGGAGCGTGAGAGGAATCCGGCGTGCGGTAACGTACGAAGCTGGCTCCGCGAAGTTATACTGTGACCGGGTCGCCCATACAAACTGGGCTCTACAATACTAATTAATGCTATTGTTATAACCAGGTAATCAATTGACCTACTGATCAACGATCGACGACACGCTTTGCTTGAACTAAAACCGGATATACCAGATTAAAGCTTATTATACAATCGATGTATTTATTAATGACAAAAATGCTTCAATCGGCTATCATCTTCACACAAGAAGTAGAATTAATCATTTTGTGTTATGCAGTAAATAATAAACATTGAAAATAATTTGAGTTTACTGTCGGCATTTTTCAGAAAAACCCAACTGGTGCGGTAGCCTTTACAAGTAGTTAAACTTGACTGTTTCAAAGTGATTGTAAACTAAGTCTAAAACAAATTATTTTTGAATTTGATTTTTAGGTCCACTATACAGGGTGCTCTGGAGCATTTCCCATAACTTCAAGGTGTTGACAAGTCCACTTATAAGAGCCGAACGTCTTAACTAATTTTTATTAACTAAAAAAAAACTTTTTATGGTTTCATACAAAGTAATTCAAATAATTCCGACTATCCATGTAACATACCTTGCCTTTATCTATTCTTGCATTTTAAAATACGTATTTGGACTGTCTATATCGACGAGATATTGCAACTGGCACTCCGCACTTCACTAGTAAGCTACTTCATGATATTTATCAATGAATAAGTTTGGCTAGGTCATAATCTAAGGATGCGATATAAGGGACACATTTAGGATCTATTTACAAAATAAATATTTTTTACTACGAAAATATTCAATTTAGAACACACATTCCTTAAGACATTTTAAATAAATTTTCCTTATAGGCAGAACATAACCCCAGAGTTATGGGAAATACTCCAGAGTACTCTGTGTAAACATTTAATAGCCTAATGTTCTGCTCGAAAGTCCCATTTATCGGTACACTAAGATTCATCTAAACCTTTCAGCGGTTTAGACGAACATTTCGCATTTACAATATTAAGTGTAGTATGGACTAATGATGGAACGACTTTACGCAAGTAACATTAATGGTTTCAGCTGATTAAATTCTCACACGCATAGTATTTATCATCATTAACAACCCATTTTCGGCTCACTGTTGAGCACGAATCTCCACTCAGAACAAGAGGGATTAAGCCAGTAGTCCACCAGGCTGGCATACACGCATATGTAAGGAATTCAGAAAATTCTTAGGTATGCAGGTTTCCTCATGATGTTTTTCCTTCACCTTTTGAGACACGTGATATTTGGAGGTGCCCCGGTCTGGATTCGAACCTACCTCCTCCGAATCGAAGGCAGAGATCATATCCACTTCGTTATCACGGCTCTATGAATATTTATAACTCGTATGTATGAATTTACGCAGCGCAGTCATATTTATAATTCAAGCTATTATCGTCAAAAAGAAAAACCAATCAAAACCTTTATGAATAAACATAGATGAATAAAACTTCAAAAACCGACATGAATCACTCAGTCCATTGCTAAAAATCCATACCAAAACTTTTATGAGTTTATCGCGTTTATACATAAGTACAGAATCGATGGGGGAGTTCTACTCATGCAATGAAAGATATGTAAGGCAATTCGGCAAGAAATGTATTGCTTGCAGTACTTCCCAGTTTAGGTTAAAATCTACTGAATTGCACGGATAATTCATAAGCAGTTCGGCAAAATGAAGAATTTGACCAATCGCTCCTAAAGTATTACTTCGTATCATGAGTACGCTGTAGCGAAAATCCTAGAAACCAAGAATATCAGTTAATCCAGATGGGATTATCTAGGTCAAGAGTGCATCTCTACTGAAATGTTCCTGCAAAGAGGAGTGAGTCAATTCATAAAAAAATATATTTTTAAGCGAATGTTATTTAAAAAAGTAACCAAAAATTTACTTCATAAAAAATTTAACACATGGCCTCACTACGGTATTTAAACATTGCGATACCTACAGTGGGGAGTCACGTGTAAAACGTAATAAGAACTATTTATTTAACACGCAATTTGCAATTGAAATGAGAGATTTTTAACATGTGGCTGAATAATTACTGTGTGGTGGCAAATGTGGCCATCAAATTAGCTGCGCAAACAGTCACGCCGACTGGAGACGGCGACGCCGGTGATGTCATCGGACGCGCCGGCGCTGCGGACCGTCCGTCAACGCGCATGGCATTAAGGCCTCCTCAGACATGTCCATTGCCAACATAATATTTGATGGCAGGCCTGATTCAGGCCGAGGACATAATACTGGGCTATCACGGTTTATTACTTATAGTAGGGGAGCCCGGGATGCTAAATTTGCAGTTACTATTCATTGGAACCAATTAGATGATAGATATAAATGGTTATATACTTTTCGTTTTCAGCGGTGGCGAAAACACTACATACTTTAAAGACAATTTTTATTACTTTGGCTTACTGAAATCTTCAGAAAACATGAGCGATTATTAATTAGAAGATTATTTCATTCAAATTAAGTAAAAAATTAACCGCGCCCGTGTTTCAATAACAGAAATATAAGGGTTTTATTTTGTTACTTTGGATCCCTTTCATTCCTTTACGTTACGCTCAAATGGTCAGATTTTCGAAATGAACGTCTTTTAGCTATCAACTCACCCAGCTTATCTTAATCTGACGTGCTGGCAGAATATTTCTGAACTTAGTTTTTTTTTTGGTTGCCTTAACATACCCACCAATATTAAGGGCTCATACTTGGTGGAGGTACTGAACAACGTGCGAGGTATACTCCCTTATGTTCATCTGCCGCGCACGAGTAACTACAAAAATCCCGTTTTTGGCTACTATTAGTAATACTATTAGTAAAAGAGGTTTTGGTCATGCCAAGTAACTTTTGCACTTTTAATAATAGATTTAATAATAGACCATTTGTTTTAAAGGTGTAAATTTAAAATGGTTTTCATTGTTTACATTTAGTTAAATTAGAAGTTGAATTGGGAAACAAAAGTATTACTTAAAATAAAGTATAAAACTATGTAAAAAAATTGTCTGTGTATTGTGTACCTATGTTTAATGGAGGAGTTCCCTGCATAATCACAATAGGTACATAATGAGTGCGACCACGGCTTTACCTTGATCATTTTTGGACCTATGCATTTCTGATTTCTATCAGAAATATTTTCCTGTTTAGTCTTTTTAGACCACTTTTTTACGTAGTCGGGTTATAGTTTTTAAACTTTTTAACTAGCGGATGCCTGCAACTTTGTTCGCGTGGAAGTTAGTTTTTCACGAATCCCTCGGTAACATGGATTTTTCCGGGATGAAAAGTAGCCTATGTGTTAATCCAAATTATAATCTATATCTACTTCAAATTTCAGGTGATTCGGTTCAGTAGCTCTGGTGTGAAAGAGTAACAATCATTCATACCATCAATCATCAATCGATCAATCAATCAATCTATTTCCATTACAAATTTTAGCCAAACCGCTACAGTAGTAGCAGCGTTAAAGAGTAAAAAACATCCATACAAACTATTGCGTTTATAATATTAGTAGGATTATATGTACATTCTTTCGGAAACCTAAAAGTATCAAAATACTCTTTCAGAAGATTGTGACTGTCACCACCATGTGGAATGTTTAGTAAACAATTATTGTCCTGATAGTCTTTTCATTTAATAGACATATAGAAAAAAGATACAAGTAAAACCATGAGAACTTTTTGGTTGGCTGTTGATTAAATGGTTGTAAATAGAAATCAAAACAGCACACATTGTGAGACGCTTCTGTGGTACTAAAAAGCCCTGCATATAAATAAATAACTCATAATTGTCTCCTAAATATTTGTAATTATTATGGTTGTTTAAATTTATTTATTTGTCAGCGGGAGTAAGTAATTTGATCAGTCTGCTCATGTTGTCATGAGTTGAGATAGTGCCGGCGATATATATATATGTATGTAATGTATATCTAAAAGCCTAGCCAAACTCACCCTGTTAACTTACTGTTACTACGACACCCTTATTCGCTGGAGAAAACTTCCAGGAATTAATCACTCCAAAGTGCTAGTAAAATCCTTCAATAAGAAGGCTGCTTCAGACCTACTAGCGCTTAGTAGGAAAAACCTATGTATCTTAGTGCGGGCACTTACCGGACACTGTGGACTCAATAGACACATGTTCAATCTTAAACTCCGGGACACAGATCTGTGCAGACTCTGCCTAGAGGCAGAGGAAACACCTATACACATCTTATGCAATTGCCCAGCTCTAATACATAAACGCAACCTCCACTTAGGGCATTACACAATGGATCCAGAGGAGGTGAAACACATCCCAGCCAAGAAACTGCTGCTGTACCTGGCAGCAACCAGTATTGGAGGGGATATCTAGTCAGTGGCGATCACAATAGATTGGTAACAGTCAACGTGATACAGGACCTCAAGAAGACCTGCAGAGCCGCAACATCAAGAAGAAGAAGAAGTGCTGGCGATATAAGAGACCGCTCTGGTGGTCTAGCTCATTCTTGTCACAGGGTTTGATGCGTCCACACCTTTGTTGGATAATAATTCAGGGTTGTTGTGGGATAGGCGGGGAGAGTGGTAAAGGGGAGTGTTAGATATCTGTCAAAGGAGCCTTTAACCCTACACACATTGTTCACAAGTGCGTGACTCCACTTAAGGTCATTCTCTGCCACTCAAGGTTTATTTGTAACATTCTTAGTGGGAATTGTCAGACCTGACAGACTTTCATTCAATAGTTGTGTTTTGCAGATAACTGTTTTTCTGATATCAAACCTGTTTTCTCCGACATATTTATACAGTTTATTACAACACAAAACAAAAAAACAAAGAAAGAAGAAAATAAGAAGTAGGATACAAAAAGGTGACCTTATCGCTTCATAGCATTCTCTTGCAGGCAACCTTATGTTTAGGAAAATATTAAGAGTAAAATATTGCAGGTGGTGTATAAAAGTTTGTGTAAAAAACATACATACAAATAATTACACACTAATACATATTTTTTGTCACAGTAATTATAAAAAAAACAGTTGGTCTAACGAGTCAAATAATATTTGGAAAGTCCAACATTTAAGTTTAAATTTAATAAATTGTGATGTTTTATTTAACAATCAATTATACAACAAATATTTGTTCATACTAAACTTACAGGCCAGTAAACAGATTTCATGCTATTTTACTATTAGATTATGCTTACCTTGGGCTTTTACTTTAAGGGAGTAAGTTTTTTACTATAAAATAATATAGAATTTTACTATGGCTGTTTTATTGATCAGGATTTAAGTCATAAAATACCGAACAGCAACAGCAAGACACGGGCGTCCAGTTGTTTATTATAAATGATAATATAAACATCCTCCTAACTTGATATTATTTAATTCTAAAATAAGGGATCGATTCTAACCACATATACAACTATGTTAAAACTATTCTACAAATTAAATACTATAAATTGCATAATTTAAATATCTATCAGAATGCCCATTAGTTACAAATTATAATGTAATTTCTAAATTCGTAATTTCTTAGCATATTTCTACAAATGCATAGTTACGAAGTCGTCCGCCTACAATTTACTACATCCTGCGGGCAAGGCATGCCATCGTATTTATTGATAAAAGCATTCCGAACGTACTTACCAAATTTACTGTTGGTAATTCCGTAATATCCCTGTCCAAAAATTCTTATTTCAATAATTATTCACAGCACTTTGTAAAATTTATCTTCTAACTTCATAAACACAACACATACGTCACTTGGAAATATCCGCCATTTTATAAATTTATTTTTATTATCTCTGGTTTAATTCTATGGTTGGCTATGGTTCTGAACGACAACTATCTTCTGTAGACAGAGAAGCTCTCTGTCTACAAAACCAAATAATTTTGTGAAAGCAGATGGCGCCGCTACGATCTGGTTCCTTAATATACTATGGTCCGTGGCGTTATAGAGCGGGAAATTTAAAAGAAGTAGCGCGTTTTGGCTTTGTTCGGACTACATAGTAGATGGTTTATGTGAAGTTTGCACAAAATCGGTCAAGCGGTTCTTCCACATTTTTTGTAACAAATGATTTCAGAGGTAGGTAGTGGTAGGGAAGGGTAAGGTAGGGTAGGGTAGGGTAAGGTAGAGTAGGGGTAGGGGTAATTGTAATAGAGGGATAAGTGTAGCGTAGGGGTAGGAGTAGGGTAGTGATAAGGAAGAAGTGCACATATGACAAAGCGAAGCTTGACCGGCTAATGGTTGAGGCTAATGAGTTATTCGCATGCGCTATCGTAACCATTGCGTATAATTTAAATCAATATTTGTTTTATGTACCTTTAAAAGTTGTACAAAAAAAATCCGCGACACCATAAACCTATGTTCTTTATTTTAGCAGATATACTCGTAGTACATTTTGTACTTTAATAAATTATTTAAATCATATACTAAGGTTTTCGTCATTATTTATACAACTAAACTTAAATCCTTTTCAAAATTAATCACAAGAGAGAGCAAATCTTATCTATATAATATAGAGATAAGATTTGCCTTTTATAGTTTGTTAATCTATACTTATAATAAATCTGTAGAGAGGTCAATTCTGTACATGAAATATATTTTCAAAATAACTATCAGGGGGTGATAAGTGATCGATACTGATGCCAAAAATGCAATCAGTAATATTTTTACGCTACGATCAATAAGAGCAGAGCAGTGAAGAGAAATGTTGAGAAAACGGGAGAAGTTACTCTATTTTTTAAGCTTCCGTCGCGTGTACAGCCTTAATGGTTAAAGCTACATAGAAATCATGTATGACGGAAATGTTCTCCTTATAATTATATATAAAAACACAACAGCATATATATGTCTATCTTTTATGGTTGACTCACAATAACACGTGTAACTTCCGATAGCTTAGCAGTTCGGAGCTTTCTAATTATATATGTCTACTCTTATGTTTATAACACTCATCACTCATCCCAAATAAGAAAGTTAATATTATTACCTATTCAATAAAAAAAGAATGATAAAAATCGATAAAGAAACACCAAAGTTATACATGAAATATGTTAAGCCATCGCGCGTGAATACTAATTCATGCTGTAAGGATTATTTTTGTGTAACGGTTGCCGCGCTCGACGCGACTCGCGGTGGGAGGAATAAATAAAGAAATGCAGCCTTAATGAGTAGGGTAGGGGTAGGGTAGGGTAGGGTAGGGGTAGGGGTAGGGCAGGGGTAGGGGTAGGGTAGGGTAGGGGTAGGGTAGGGGTAGAATTGGGATAGGGTAGGGTAGGGGTAGGGTAGAGGTAGGTTAGGGTAGGGGTAGTTGAAAGTTTACAACGACATTCACGCGGACGAAGTTGCGGGCGTCCGCTTGTTAGTTATATAGTTTCGGAGTTAATACAAAATTTCTGAAAGACGCAAAAATGATGCTATAAGACGCCCTGCTACTCCGGTTTCCGTGGGAATACGGGATAAAAATATAGCTTAAGTCATTCACAAGTAACGTGATATTCCATTGGTGAAAGAAATTTTAAAATCGGTTCAGTAGATCCAAAGAATTCTCCCTAAAACCACACAAGCTTTACCTTTTCTATAAAAATTAATCGCTGATTGTGTTGATAAGCGAAAAATTCGAAGGCAGGCACAGGGGTACGGTAAAGTAGGGGAAGAGTAGGGTTAGGGTAGGTGTAGGCTGGGAGTAGGATCGGGTAAGGTGTAGGCTGGGAGTTTTTGTCTATCTGTCTTTCCGTCCATCTTTTTTATTACCGGGCATCACGCTGAAACTACTGAATGAATTCAATAAAACTCGGAACTATTTGAGACCTTCTTATTACCTACGAAAAAGGATTTGAGATACTTTTTGTCGCGAATCAGAAAGGGGTGAACAGTAGGGGCAGAAAGTTCGTTTGGAAATTCCTTCAGTTTCCAAAGTATATTTGTAAATGTAAAATGATTAGTTGACTATTTATTTTACTTTATTTATATCAAAAATGTTAATTATTGGTGTACTTCTCTTGAACTTAATCATTACCTTACATTACATTATTAACTGGTACTACAAAGAAACAACTCTGATACATCGATATTTTATTAGGTATTACAAACAAGTCAGGTACCACCATACCGACTCGTAAATCTATGGGTACTACCATGAGTAAAATAATTAAAACTTTACCTATTAGCTAACATTTTGCTACTAAAAAGAATAGTCACTGGAGAAACACTTTACTAATTAGAAGTTCCTGGGAAACTAAAAAGTCCTGTAAAATCTTCAGATAGGGACGATGATGTGTTTTTATAAGGTTTTTATTTATGAAGCATTCCTGAAGTTATAGATTTTCATTTTTAACAGGTACCTACTTGTACCGAATCGTAAATCTATGTTTTTGACCGACTTCCAAGGAGATTCTACGTTCGGCTGTATGTATGTTTTTTTTACGTATGTACAGCGATAATTCCGTCAATTATGAACCGATTTTGAAAATTCTTTTTTTGTTTTGAAGGGTTTACTTCCATGGTGGTCCCATTTTTTTCATGTCAGGATCTGATGATGGCATCCTGGAGAAATTGAGAGGAACTTATTAATTTGTATTGATGAGTACTTTCCACCTATATGGGTAGTGACTGTATTAAGGGTCTGGTGATGAAGACGAGGGACAGTGAAGAGAACTCCTCGACGGTTCACAGTAGCTACCTTGTGTTTGGACTTGATAAATTTGTATTGATGAGAACTTTCCACCTAGATGGATTGTGACTGTATTAAGGCTCTGGTGATGAAGACGAGGGACAGTGAAGAGAACTCCTCGACGGTTCACAGTAGCTACCTTGTGTTTGGACTTGATAAATTTGTATTGATGAGAACTTTCCACCTAGATGGATTGTGACTGTATTAAGGGTCTGATGATGAAGACGAGGGACAGTGAAGAGAACTCCTCGACGGTTCACAGTAGCTACCTTGTGTTTGGACTTGATAAATTTGTATTGATGAGAACTTTCCACCTAGATGGAATGTGACTGTATTAAGGGTCTGGCGATGAAGACGAAGCACAGTGAAGAGAACTCCTCGACGGCTCACAGTAACTACCTTGTGTTTGGACTTGATAATTTTGTATTGATAAGAACTTTCCACTTAGATAGGTTGTGACTGTACACACGCAGTAGGTATGCTAACACTAAAAATAAAAAAATAAAAATTTTAATAAAAAAATTCAACCGACTTCCAACTCAAAAAAATACTTTCAACTAAAAAGCAAAAAATAACATCCTACCTATGTGCTACCTTCTGATCAGTTCGAAGGCGGTGCCAAGCCAGTGTCGTGTTTTAATTAAACACGTTTAAACTACAAAATGTATGTGGTTCTTTCAGAAACAGCTTTAATTAAAACACGACACTGGCTATAAAAAATTCAAAACCGCCGCTAACAGTGGCGGATCGCCGACACTGATAGCTGCGGTTTGTGTTTTTGATCTTCTAATATGGTAAGATGGAATTTAAACAAAATGACCAGAATTATTATCATCATAATTTCCTTGAAATTACCCTGCTGTTACTATATATAGTGAACCCATATGGAGAAATAAAACAAAAATGAAGTTCAGAAAGATGTTTTATTTTCACAAGATTTCAAATTTTTATTGTTACACTCCTCCTCTCAACCTCAAAACAAGATGTAAAGTGGACTCCTTCTGAATATTGTAGTCAGATAGAGTGCGCCCATCTTCAAGTTGCTTGCCTGCGAAGATTAGTCGTTGTTGGTCAGGGGGAATGCCTTCTTTATCTTGAATTTTAGCCTTAACATTTTCAATTGTGTCTGAAGCTTCAACCTCTAATGTGATAGTTTTGCCAGTCAATGTTTTGACAAAAATTTGCATTCCACCTCTCAAACGAAGGACTAAATGAAGTGTGGACTCCTTCTGAATATTGTAGTCAGATAGAGTGCGCCCATCTTCAAGTTGCTTGCCGGCGAAGATCAGTCGTTGTTGGTCAGGGGGAATACCTTCTTTGTCTTGAATTTTGGCCTTAACATTTTCAATTGTGTCTGAAGCTTCCACCTCTAATGTAATAGTTTTGCCAGTCAAAGTTTTAACAAAGATCTGCATACCACCTCTCAAACGCAGGACTAAGTGAAGGGTGGATTCCTTCTGAATGTTGTAGTCAGAGAGAGTGCGCCCATCTTCAAGTTGCTTTCCTGCGAAGATCAGTCTTTGTTGGTCTGGGGGAATGCCTTCTTTATCTTGAATTTTGGCCTTAACATTTTCAATTGTGTCTGAAGCTTCCACCTCTAATGTAATAGTTTTGCCAGTCAAAGTTTTAACGAAGATCTGCATACCACCTCTCAAACGCAGGACTAAGTGAAGGGTGGACTCCTTCTGAATATTGTAGTCAGATAGAGTGCGCCCATCTTCAAGTTGCTTGCCGGCGAAGATCAGTCGTTGTTGGTCAGGGGGAATGCCTTCTTTATCTTGAATTTTGGCCTTAACATTTTCAATTGTGTCTGAAGCTTCAACCTCTAATGTAATAGTTTTGCCAGTCAAAGTTTTGACGAAGATCTGCATACCACCTCTCAAACGCAGGACTAAGTGAAGGGTGGATTCCTTCTGAATATTGTAGTCAGATAGAGTGCGCCCATCTTCAAGTTGCTTGCCTGCGAAGATCAGTCGTTGTTGGTCAGGGGGAATGCCTTCTTTATCTTGAATTTTGGCCTTAACATTTTCAATTGTGTCTGAAGCTTCCACCTCTAATGTAATAGTTTTGCCAGTCAAAGTTTTGACGAAGATCTGCATACCACCTCTCAAACGCAGGACTAAGTGAAGGGTGGATTCCTTCTGAATGTTGTAGTCAGATAGAGTGCGCCCATCTTCAAGTTGCTTGCCTGCGAAGATCAGTCGTTGTTGGTCAGGGGGAATGCCTTCTTTATCTTGAATTTTGGCCTTAACATTTTCAATTGTGTCTGAAGCTTCCACCTCTAATGTAATAGTTTTGCCAGTCAAAGTTTTAACGAAGATCTGCATACCACCTCTCAAACGCAGGACTAAGTGAAGGGTGGATTCCTTCTGAATGTTGTAGTCAGAGAGAGTGCGCCCATCTTCAAGTTGCTTTCCTGCGAAGATCAGTCTTTGTTGGTCTGGGGGAATGCCTTCTTTATCTTGAATTTTGGCCTTAACATTTTCAATAGTGTCTGAAGCTTCAACCTCTAATGTGATAGTTTTGCCAGTCAAAGTTTTAACGAAGATCTGCATACCACCTCTCAAACGCAGGACTAAGTGAAGGGTGGATTCCTTCTGAATGTTATAGTCTGATAGAGTGCGTCCATCTTCAAGTTGCTTACCAGCAAAGATGAGTCTCTGTTGGTCTGGTGGAATGCCTTCTTTGTCCTGAATTTTCGCCTTAACATTTTCAATAGTGTCTGAAGCTTCAACCTCTAATGTGATAGTTTTGCCAGTCAAAGTTTTAACAAAGATCTGCATACCACCTCTCAAACGCAAGACCAAGTGAAGGGTGGATTCCTTCTGAATGTTATAGTCTGATAGAGTGCGTCCATCTTCAAGTTGCTTACCAGCAAAGATGAGTCTCTGTTGGTCTGGTGGTATGCCTTCTTTGTCTTGAATTTTCGCCTTAACGTTTTCAATAGTGTCTGAAGCTTCAACCTCTAATGTGATAGTTTTGCCAGTCAAAGTTTTAACGAAGATCTGCATACCACCTCTCAAACGCAGGACTAAGTGAAGGGTGGATTCCTTCTGAATGTTATAGTCTGATAGAGTGCGTCCATCTTCAAGTTGCTTACCAGCAAAGATGAGTCTCTGTTGGTCTGGTGGAATGCCTTCTTTGTCCTGAATTTTCGCCTTAACGTTTTCAATAGTGTCTGAAGCTTCAACCTCTAATGTGATAGTTTTGCCAGTCAAAGTTTTAACGAAGATCTGCATACCACCTCTCAAACGCAGGACTAAGTGAAGGGTGGATTCCTTCTGAATGTTGTAGTCAGAGAGAGTGCGCCCATCTTCAAGTTGCTTGCCTGCGAAGATCAGTCTTTGTTGGTCTGGGGGAATGCCTTCTTTATCTTGAATTTTGGCCTTAACATTTTCAATTGTGTCAGAAGGCTCAACTTCTAGAGTGATAGTTTTGCCAGTCAAAGTTTTAACGAAGATCTGCATACCACCTCTTAAACGCAAGACTAAGTGAAGGGTGGATTCCTTCTGGATGTTATAGTCAGATAGGGTGCGACCATCTTCAAGTTGCTTGCCTGCGAAGATCAGTCTTTGTTGGTCAGGGGGAATTCCTTCTTTGTCTTGAATTTTTGCCTTAACATTTTCAATTGTGTCTGAAGGCTCAACTTCTAGAGTGATAGTTTTACCCGTCAAGGTCTTCACAAAAATTTGCATGATGATCTGAAATAGAAAAAAAAATATGTTAATTAATTGGGATTGTAAAATGTTTGGGTGGGAAATAAGGCGCTGGTGTCCCTTTGTGCCGCGCCCCTGCGTAACCTGTTATACCTTAAATCTGCGCAGTTATTTGAAAATGTATTGCGCAGCTTATCGCTTTGTTAGGAAAGCGACGTCTTAAGTACTCATAACTCATAAAGATTGCATCGGACTCTATACGTAAGTACGTACCTGTTTTTTTTTTTAAGTTAACTTGGTTCCGTCAACAATTATAGAATTAGAGATTCAACGCGAAACTAATTACATTTATAGTGCAAAAGTACACTTGATTTTTTAGAAGTGCGACGCAACGCAGAAGTTAAATTGCAAACAAAATGGCGAATGTCGAATGAGCATTGAACGCAGTGAGCATGAGCACCACGCGCGGCTGCGCTACGCTGGCCAGCGGCCATGGGTGACGATCGATATTCAATGGCCTAAATTACACCTTTTCCATATTATTTCATCTTCTTAAACTTTACAGCCTAATTCTTAAAATTCACCCATAAATTTCATCATAGTAAAAAAAACAATGACAACGTCACTAATCAATATGGTTCATGTTTACTCTCTAAAGAAAAGAAAATCTAAATTTGAAATTGGAAAATATCATAGAAATACCTACTTACGGTTTAATAGCACGCTCAAACTTTTTCTACACAACGTCAACTTATATTCTTCTTACACAAATTATTAAAATATTATTTAATTGCAATAGGTACTTAATGAATGAATAACTCAAACAACTTCTTTACTCTTCAAATTTTCGTTTGAAAATAAACGAGGAAAACGCCCTCCGATTCCTTTTATAGACGCTCTTGCCAAGTTCGATCAATACAACGGAAACTGCCGATAATCTACGGAATCTGCCGAATGAAACTTTCATCTCTGTTCTTTTACTTAAGTGCAAATGAGATAGATAATAAAAACATTATTTCTGGAAAGTGGGCGAACTGCGTAGTATTTTCTTTGTGAGGTCACCGTCAGGCAACCGATAATACGATGATTCATTTTTTTCCGCAAAGCTTATTAGTTTGTGCCTAATCTTATTAGTATAATCTGATGCAATTTTAAGACTTTTAATTTAATAATAAAATGTCACTAGGTATTTATATTACTTAGAGAAATTTACCAACAATTAATTATATAGCCTACCTACCTACCTAATCTTTAACAAAAATGAAACAAAGAAATGAATGGTTTCTTTGTTTTAAGTCAACGAACCTGAGATAGTACATTGCCAAGAATACAAGCATTTTAAAATCATTGAACTTTGCTCTAAATATAGATACCTACCTACATAGATAATACACATATACATACAAAGAAAACATCGTGAGGAAACCTGCATACCAGAGAATTTTCTTAATTCTCTGGGTGTGTGAAGTCTGCCAACCCGCATTGGGTGGTGGACTATTGGCCTAACCCCTCTCATTCTGAGAAGAGACTCGGGCTTAGCAGTGAGCCAAATATGGGTTGATAACGAGGGAGATATAGGTACCTATTACTTATCCATTGCAAAAAAACATTGGAAACAGATTTTAATTTTTTTTCTTATAGGCTTGCTAAATTCTAGCTTTACCTATACTAAAGAAAAGCCCACAACAACAATGTTCATATACCCAATGGTTCACATGGAAATTGCATCATCATTACCAATATACCAACCTAAATATAATATAATATAATAGCCTATTTTAACGGCCCGCTATCCTATATAAATTCTACTCTATGAGTTTAGGTTTCTCTTCTTATTGGAGAGGGATAGGGTACGATACTACCAAAGGTTGGGCTGGGAGAACAACATAATCAAACAAGCTGAGTGTTGACATCTAAACAGGCCCTTTAAACCCACATCCACTTCACATGTGCTGGGATCTTGCTGGGATCTGTTAAGTAATTTCGCTTTGCCAACTCTTTGCCACTGTGAATCCTTGGAATGATACTATATTTTTCTCAATACAGTACCAATAAAACACTTGCAAGTATTATTCTAAAAGTTAACTAAATTTATTTTAAATAATATTTAATATACAAGAACTATTCCTTCTTCTCCTCTGCAGGTTCCCAGGGTCGGGGTCCTCTCTTGTTCTCCCAATTATCAATGTCCAGTTTCTGTATTTCATCATAGACACCCTCCAGAGTTACTTTCTTGTCTCTGTGGAGACCCATTTTTTCTGCCTCTGCATTGCTCATACCTTTCACCTGTGCAAATTGATACCTGTTAAGAAATTTTTACATAGTATAAGTGCCCACTATGTAAATTAATTTGTTTTTTGGAGTGTTTATTCTAAATGTTAATAAATTGTAATTTACTATTTTAGACTATTCCCGTAGAATTTCCGCAAATGGATAGTAACTTACAAGTGTATAGAATCAATATACATTGTACATATTAAACCTTTTTCTAATGTCGAGAGGTAAGAGATTGCATCTATACTAATATTATAAAGCTGAAGAGTTTGTTTGTTTGTTTGATTGAACGCGCTAATCTCAGAAACTACCTATTTGAAAAATTCTTTCAATAAATATTAGATATTTATTTATTATTTATCGAGGAAGGCTATAGGCCATATATTATCTCCGTTTTCCTACGGGGACGGGAACCACGCGGGTAAAACCGCGCTGCGTCATCTATTTAATCATAAGAATATGAAATGTAATATACTTTCAAGACTATATGCATTTTGATAACGTATACAAAATAGATTTTATTTACCTTATCTGTGTCCACTCTTTTAATGCCAGCGATCCTCCAACCGTAAAAATAAGAAATGGTAAGCCATATCTTAAAAATTTATTTTTCTTATAATTTTTCACTATGGTTTGTAAATATTGTAATGACATACGAGTTTTTTGTTGTGAAGTCATTTCTAATGATAAATAAATATAATAGTGGTAGTGGTGGATAATTATAATATTTATTTGATTTATTACATAATTTCCACTCCCAGACAATATTTTTGTTTACAAACACCATAGACTAGGAAATGAACACAGAATAATAGATACTAAATGGAAAAGACAAGATGAGATTTTTTATACGACTCACAGTTCTTTTCTTTTACAACATCATATTTTTTACAGTCCACCTCAGACAAACTATATAGGGATCTGTCTACCTATACGTTGCCCCTCTGTCAAACTACAACATCAACGATCTAACGCGTAGACAAAAACTTTTTCTTCAGAATCGATGATTTTTATTGTAATCGTTTTCGTCGTGCAAAAAGCTCCCTAGAAATGTATACGTATAATAATGCAGATTCCTATATAATTAGTCTGAGCTTTAGCCGTATAAGTCAGACCATTAAGGTATAAGTTCATCACATCACATTCATTCATTTATTAATCATTTAATTTATTTTTTTCGTCTATGGTTATCATATTAATCTAAGTCTGTGGCAGTCGTGGCAGACGGCAGTCTATGCTCCTGTCTTCATTTGTCGTCTGTGTCTTTTTAGCCGTTTGTGGTCTGTGGCTCCCAAAGAGTATATACTCTGGTGCACCATAGAGTAGTATAATATGTGGTGCACTCTGGTGGCTCCTCTATAGTGATCTGTGGGCTCCTGTCCTGCAAAAATTAGAGGTGAGTCGTACTCGCTAAAACGCATACTGAGTGTTACGAGTACGAGTACGCCGAGAGACGCGCTCCAAAGACTAGCTCCACGAGTATTTAGAAGTACGAGCCATTAGGACCTATAGAATAGATACGTACTCCTAAATACTCAGTGGCCAGCGATTTTACGTCATATTATCTGATACTAAGCGTACATTAATTTCAAACAAGTTTTACGTAGTCATTTGGACTATAATAGTGGTATGTACGCAAGGTACAAAAAAATTGAATCCTGAGTTCGATCCCGGGTAACAGAAATCATTTTTGTCTTTTTATTTTGTTTTTTTCAATTGGTTTCTTCAACTATTTTTGGTTTTTGTAATCCACAAAAAAAAAGAAAAAAATTTGCAAACAAAAATATTTCAGTCATTAATTTCAAAATTTCAATTTTATTTTATTATTTAGTTATTTCTTTTAATATTACCTCATGATACTGTCGGGTTACATTAACTTGTTACTTTAGCAGATAAATAATCATACTAAAACAAATAAACATTATGTTTTTAAAATAAGGATTAAAATCAGGGACTCCAAATATTGGAGTATTAAGAGTATTAAGTGTATACTGCGTTAAAAAATCGGTCTTATGTTTGATAAAGTAAAGACAATTTTTCATCGGCAATGGGACGTCACTCACACATTCTTAAACGAACGCGTCCGGGAACGCGTCTCGCGATGTTTTGTCTGTTGGAGTATGAAGTGTTTATTGCGTTGAAAAACCGGTCTTATGTCTAGACAACAAAGTCTATTTTCTTTCGGCATTGATAGAAGCAGGCCGGGTCAACTCTCGAACAAAGTTTGGTTATACCTACGGGGGCTAGACCTGTGGTGTCATCATCCATACGGTTCTACCGTCTGGTAGTTGTAGCAATATTATTATCGTTAGTAGCTCACGCCTGACATAATATTTTGATAAATCTAATACATTTTTAGATTTAAATATGACTTTAATAACTCAATAAATACTTTTCTTCTACAAAAATATAGAGAGACACTCTCGTTGAATATTGTTTTAGTAACGTATGGGTAAGATTTTCTAAACGAAGTGTGGCAACCCCAATTACTTAATAAAAAATAAGACTTTGTTAGTTCAAGTGTCTCTATAACTATGAAGAAGAACAAAAGAAAATGCTTTGAGTGTGGTTCTTCGCCTGCCGATGATACAGAGAAGACCCTACAGAGATTACAGAAATTTGATTCTACAAATTTAGTCTCCGGTATGTACCTACTTTAAGTTTTAACTAATAATAAAATACTTTAATTATAGCTATTGATCAGATAATGATTACATTAGTTAGTTAATTAGGTTTCTTAGTAGTCTTCTCAAGATATGGGAATTATTAAAATCCTACTAATTCTTATGAAACTCGCTCAATTATACAACTATGCTGGGTTTACACATTATGGTAATGTTTGTAGATGCAATGCACCCCAAATAACTGTCTGACCTGCAGCTGTCTGAATGTTTACTTCTCTGGACCTACTGAACAGATTTTCATTTGGTTATCATAGGTAGCTTAATCTGGAGCAACATAAGGTTAATTATGAAATGGTAATGAAAATAAACATCTGAGAAAAGCAAATTCCATGAACTAATTTGAAAGTATCTGTTACCAATTCAATATTAAACCACAGGTATATGTACTAAAGGCAGGTAGAGTAAAATTTGAGTTTTATTTTTGAATCTATAATAAGTAGTTTATAATTATGTAATGATGAACCAGAACAATTTGTTAATTTGAAACTACAATTACAAGTTTTTATAATTATGTTAGGCACTAGGCAGACTAATGAAGAGTATGTTAGTTTACTTTGTACAAAAATCTGTTCTTTGACATAATTATAGAATAAGATGATAAGTGATGATGCAATCTAAGATGGAAGCGAGATAACTAGTTAGGCAAAGGATGAAAATCCACACACATTTCTGTTTCTACATAATATCTCACCGGAACACTAAATCGCTTGCCAGTAGGGTATTAACTAGCCAGCCAGACATAGACCAGAAAGAAAACTTCAATTGGCCCAGCCGGGGATAGAACCCAGGACTTTTGCGTAGTTAATTCACTGTGCTACGGAGGCCATTTCGGCAATATTTTTCTTGCCTTGATCTATAGAAGCTTTTGCCAATAATAAGATACATTTTTCATTGAAGGTTGTTTGAAAGAAATAGCTTTTAGCTATAAGACCTAAGCTTTGCACATTTTTTTTTTTTTTCTTTTTGACAATGTAGCTTCTGTGAACAGTTGAAGAATTCCCTCATCTGTGTTTCTGTTCTATCATCAGATTGCCTCCGGACATTTTAGTTATATTTCTCACCTGGTTCTTGTCAAGGTTTTGTAATAAACAATAATAACAAATGAACTAAGTAAAAATGGCTATGTGGTTAGTCTGTCTGCCGTAGAAGTAGCTGCGAGAGGATTACCAACAAAATCTTTCTATAACTTGTTTAATGACCTTGGCATCTTTAGGACTGCAGCAACTTCTATGTAGAAGAAAGAGAGAAAGAAGAATAAGTATCCAAAGCTGCTCTTAGTAGGATCTTACCAAATTTGGCTAAACAGGGAGAACAACACAAGTAGGGGAGTTTAATCAATTGTCAAGGAATTCCTTAACCCTACATCCTGTAGTCACAACTCCAGGACTCTGCTCGGAGTATTTCTCTCTACCAGGCGATGGACCTGGCACCTGCACGGAATGTTAAGATATTCATCTGTCTCTTCATGCGTAGTATGTTTATGTATTTTTAATTAAATTTACTCACTCTCTTAATTTCAGTAATGTCCAGATAATCAATGATTAGACTATTGGACTTTTAGAATAAATTTTACATTGAACTATGAATGGTTTGTCATCTACATTTTTAAAAAAGACGAGATGTTTTGCCTGTAAGAACAAGAGAGAGAGAGAATAAGAAGGTAAGTTAAACACCTACTGTAAAATGCACACTGCTCCAATGTGGGTTGATAGGCTTGGGGTAATAAAGTTAAATTATAAAAGGATCACAATCAGGTGTTAATGATAATGACTGGGATATATAGCATATCATACTCTCTGAGATATAGGGATATAACACCAGCAACAGCTCTCCAGTGATGCAGTAGATAGCATCATTGCTCTTTGCATCTACACGCCACAGCCAGTTGTGGCAATTGAACTCATCATATTAGTGTGATGAGCATGGATGTATTTCAGTGTCTATGTGGTTGTGAGTGTACGCCCATGTTAAATAACAAGTAATGGCCAAAATATTAAGTAGATGTTGATCAATAATCTTCTCTATCTTCCAGTAAAAGTCCCATTAAAATGACCCTGCTGTTCCAGAGATTAGCTCAAACAAACAGACAGATGAACATTTTAAAGAAGTATGACTGTATGTCAGTATTGTATATAGGCACTTGAGAAAACGCAGTTATTTTGAAATCACAGACATACACTTAAATTTTATTGATATGTATTGGTGCTGTTCATAAATATAGCATCAGCTGAAACAAACTAGGCATAGTTAAGTTACATTTTATACAGGATGCTCGGGACTATTTCTCATAAATTCAAGGTGTTGACAAGTCCACTTATAGAAGTTACCTTAGCTACTAGTTTATATTGAGGAGAACTTTCCACCTAGATGGGTTGTGACTGTATTAGGGGTCTGGTGATGAAGAAGTAGGACAGTTAAGAGAACTCCTCAACGGTTCACAGTAGCTACCATGTGTTGATAAATTTGTATTGATGAAAACTTTCCACCTAGATGGGTTGTGACTGTATTAGGGGTCTGGTAATGAAGACGAAGGACGGTTAAGGGAACTTCTCGATGGTTTACAGTAGTAATTAGTTTGATTCTAAGTCAGAGGCAATCAAATACAATGTTTTATCACGACTCATAGCAACATACCTTTGGCGCTAGATCAATATCTAGGATGATTTCACTAAAAATGGAAAAATAAAAATTTTTAATTAAAGAAATTCAACCAACTTCATAAACATAAAACATACTGGCTAAACTAAAAAGCGAAAAATAATATTATACTAGGTTCATATCATATTATGTTCTAACTGATGATCAGTTTGAAGGCTGTGCTAAACCGGTGTTGTTGTAATTTAAGCTGTTACTGAAAGAACTACATGAAAGAACACTGTCTGAAAAACCTAAATATTTATGATATTCTTACATGGCTTGAATTAATACATCATTGGGCTAGCACCACCTTCAAACTGATCATCAGTTAGAACATAATATGATATATAGAACTTAGTATAATCTTATTTTTCGTTTTTTAGTTTAGTAAGTATGTTTTTGAAGTCGGTTGACTTGTTTTTATTAAAGTTTTTTAATACACATGTTCCTTAGACATTTTAAGTTAATTTTCCTTATAGAACTTGGAGCTACCCTAGAGTTATGGGAAATACTCCCGAGCACCCTGTAGATGCTACTTAATCCTACTTATCCTTCATTCATCAGTATCGGTTGGTGGGCTTGGAGTTTATAAAGAATATTAAGTATATATAATTTATTTATGAACATTCCTCATTCAGTTGAGCTTTTACTACCCATAACACAAGCTAAGCTTACTTTGAGACTAGTTAGTGATGTGTGTAATGTGTTAATATAAATATTAACCAACTTTCTGCAGTTTGAGAATACGCGGATAAAATATAGCCTATGATACTCAGAAATAACGTGGCTTTCTAGTGGTAAAAGAATTTTCAAAATTGGTTCAGTAGATCCAGAGTTTACCTGCTAGAACACCACCAACTTTACCTCTTTATAATACATACTAGCGGACGCCCGCGACTTCGTCCGCGTAAAAATCGATGTCAACTTTCAACCCCTATTTCACATTCTATTTTGCAAGTTTTATAACTTATACCTTGTAACTAAAAAAATTAAGGACTTTCCGTACAAACTTTCTACCCCTACTTCACCCAATTCTGATTTTGTTTTCACGACAAAAAGTATCCTATTATCCTTCTACGTATTATGGTCTCAAATCGTCTTAAGTATCGTTTGAATTCATTCTGTAATCAGCGTGATGCCCGGTCAAAAAAAAGGCAAACAGACAGACAAAAAATAGAAAATATGAGCGTGGTGCGATGACAAAGGAAAATAGAGACTTCTATGCTAAAATTATAATCTTTGGATCTACTGGACCGATTTGAAAGATTGTTTTATCAATAGAAAGTTACGTTATTTGCGAGTGTCATAGGCTATGTTTGATTCCCATATTCACACAGGAACGGGAACCACGTAATGGAAAGCGCGGGGCGTCATGTAGCGGACTTTCTGCGTCTTTGAGAAATTTTGTATTATCTCCAAAACTAATTAACATAGTATAAAGGGCAAATCTTATCTCCATAATATCCTTGTGATTATCAAATAATTTATTTTGATAAGGATTTAAGTTAAGTAGCATAAATAATGACGCAAACCTAAGTATATAAAATTTATAATTTTCAAAACACAAAAGGTACTATATCTGCTAATATATAGAAGATAGATATATGGTGTCGCGGACTTTTTGTAGAACTTTTAAAGATACATAAAGCCTCCATACATTAATTTCAATTTTACACAATGGTTAAGGCAGCGCATGCGAATAAGTCTGCTTAAGAGGATTTTCGGTCCGACCTGTATGACAAAAACTGTGTTAACTCGGCGAATATATATCATGTTATTATAAAATATAGCCTATAGCACTCCCCGATAATGTAGCATTCTACTGGTGAAAGAATTTTTGAAATCGGACCAGTAGTTCCGAAAATTACACCATTTAAAAAATGTGACAAACTTACAAACTTTACCTCTTTATAATATTAGTATAGATTAACAACCCATTTTCGGCTCATTGTTGAGCACGAGTCACTTCTCAGGACGAGAGGGGTTAGGCCTTAGTCCTCCATGCTGGCCCAATGCGGATTGGCAGACTTCGCACACCTAGACAATTAAGAAAATTCTCAGTTATGCAGGTTTCTTCACAATGTTATGCTTCACCATTTAAGACATTTAATTTAAAAATGGGTTGAATACATATCAGTATAGATTTTTATTGTGAGTTTCGTGGAAGAAGGAAATGCTCAATATTTCATAGACCAACCCAGGACTCAAACTCAGAATTTCATGATAGTTACACTGAACCAATAAAGCAGCATTAGGTATATAAAATATATACCTAATGCTTTCAGCAATCCTGCTTCTTCACATGAATTTTACCCGCATGACGACGGTTTTTAATATAAAAAATATTTACACAATGTCTCAAAAAGCAATCAAAGCTTTCAAAAATGAACAATGTTCGCAGAAGTTCAGTACCAACAAACTCACAAAAAATGAGCCCAAAATTTAGCATTACTTGCAAGCCAGACTAAGAAATTTCAAGAAGATAATTTAAAAGAAGACAATAGAATAAAATAATATTAAAACACAATGCTTAGCAAATATAGCATTAACAGATGGAAACCAGGCAATAGGTATGTTAAAATAGGTTATGTTTCATAGAAGCTATTTTAATCCTACACATCCATCATTTATCATTGTCTCCATATAGTAGAGGAGGTATGGAGCTGAGACCCACCACACTGCTCCAATGCTGTTGGTGGGCTTAGGGTGATAATGTTCAATTAATTAATTACCACTATCTGATGCTAATGTTAATAATCGGGATTAAAGGTTTCCCAACTTCAGGATGAGAATTTAACTGATTTTTTTTTACATTTTTCATAATCTATTCTTCACATTTTTCACTTAATAAAATTCTTTTAGTTTTTGTTTGTTTTTAACTGGTGAAAATATGTGAAATTTTGCTATCGGCTTCCCAACTCCAAGATGAGAATTTGACTGAATTTTTTTTTACATTTTTAACCGATTTTAAAAAAGAAGGAGGTTCTCAATTCGAGTCTATGTTTTTTTGTTCATAATCTATTCTTCACATTTTTCACTTAATAAAATTCTTTTAGTTTTTATTTGTTTTTTAACTGGTGAAAATACATAAAATTTATTCTTTATGTTTAAATTTTCAGGTGTAGCAAAATAGAAGATGAAGGTCTAGCTGTGCCAGTCAGTGCTGAGCCACACAGTTGCTGCTGGCATGTTTGCAAAATAGCACAAGGTAACCTACTTCATCGTTATTATCAACCTATTTTAACAGCATTACAGGGCCAGGCCTTATAGAAAAGTGATTATGGAGCTGAGACCCACCACACTGCTCCAATGCTGTTGGAGGGCTTAGGGTGATAATGTTCCATTAATTAATAACCACTATCAGATGCTAATGATAATAATCGGGATTGAAGGCTTCCAAACTCCAAGATGAGAATTTAACTGAATTATTTTTAACCGACTTCTATGTTTTTATTTTAGTTTTCATTTGTTTTTTAACTGGTGAAAATACATAAAATTTATTCTTTATGTTTAATTTTTCAGGTGTAGCAAAATAGAAGATGAAGGTCTAGCTGTGCCAGTCAGTGCTGAGCCACACAGTTGCTGCTGGCATGTTTGCTAAATAGCACAAGGTAACCTGCTTCATCGTTATTATCAACCTATTTTAACGGCATTACAGGGCCAGGCCTTATAGAAAAGTGATTATGGAGCTGAGACCCACCACACTGCTCCAATGCTGTTGGTGGGCTTAGGGTGATAATGTTCAATTAATTAATAACCACTATCTGATGTTAATTATAATAATAAGGATTAAAGGCTTCCCAACTCCAAGATGAGAATTTAACTGAATTTTTTTTCACATTTTTAACCTACTTCAAAAAAAGAAGGAGGTTCTCAATTCGAGTCTATGTTTTTTTTTCATAATCTATTCTTCACATTTTTCACTTAATAAAATTCTTTTAGTTTTTATTTGTTTTTTAACTGGTGAAAATACATAAAATTTATTCTTTATGTTTAAATTTTCAGGTGTAGCAAAATAGAAGATGAAGGTCTAGCTGTGCCAGTCAGTGCTGAGCCACACAGTTGCTGCTGGCATGTTTGCAAAATAGCACAAGGTAACCTACTTCATCGTTGTTATCAACCTATTTTAACAGCATTACAGGGCCAGGCCTTATAGAAAAGTGATTATGGAGCTGAGACCCACCACACCGCTCCAATGCTGTTGGAGGGCTTAGGGTGATAATGTTCAATTAATTAATAACCACTATCTGATGCTAATGATAATAATCGGGATTGAAGGCTTCCAAACTCCAAGATGAGAATTTAACTGAATTATTTTTAACCGACTTCTATGTTTTTATTTTAGTTTTCATTTGTTTTTTAACTGGTGAAAATACATAAAATTTATTCTTTATGTTGAATTTTTCAGGTGTAGCAAAATAGAAGATGAAGGTCTAGCTGTGCCAGTCAGTGCTGAGTCACACAGTTGCTGCTGGCATGTTTGCAAAATAGCACAAGGTAACCTGCTTCATCGTTGTTATCAACCTATTTTTACGGCATTACAGGGCCAGGCCTTATAGAAAAGTGATTATGGAGCTGAGACCCACCACACTGCTCCAATGCTGTTGGAGGGCTTAGGGTGATAATGTTCAATTAATTAATAACCACTATCTGATGCTAATGATAATAATCGGGATTAAAGGCTTCCCAACTCCAAGATGAGAATTTAACTGAATTTTTTTTCACATTTTTAACCTACTTCAAAAAAAGAAGGAGGTTATCAATTCGAGTCTATGTTTTTTTTTCATAATCTATTCTTCACATTTTTCACTTAATAAAATTATTTTAGTTTTCATTTGTTTTTAACTGGTGAAAATACATAAAATTTATTCTTTATGTTGAATTTTTCAGGTGTAGCAAAATAGAAGATGAAGGTCTAGCTGTGCCAGTCAGTGCTGAGCCACACAGTTGCTGCTGGCATGTTTGCAATATAGCACAAGGTAACCTGCTTCATCATCATTATCAGCCTATTTTAACGACACTAGTTTAACAGAGCCAGACCTTATATAAAAGGGGTTAGGGAGCTTAGACCCACCACACTGCTACAATAAAGGTTGGTGAGCTAAGGGAGATAAAGTGAAATTCACTGTGGATCACTATCAGATGTTAATGATAATGACCTGGGGCCTAATTGTCTAACGCAAACGATTGAATTTGACAGTTGAAATCGTACGTTTTTACTTGTCAAACGGCTATTTCGGATTGTGTAAGCCAATGGAAAGCCATCGGTTGGGCATAGTTAGTTCATTACGATTAGATCGTTATTTTTATACGAAGAGTGAATGATTTGTTAAGATTTGACAGTTATTTGCGATTGTCTTCGAATTGTGTAAAGTTTTATGTTCATGGCTTATGTCAAAAACTTACGATGGGTCTTGAGTCACCTTTGATCGTAAAACGGACAAATTGTGGATGTCCAAAATTCCAAAATAATAATTTATATTTTGTTAAATATCTAAAATTAATATTTTTTTCCATTCTAAATCTCTCAATTCAGTCTCCCCGTCCACAGTTAGCATTTTTAGGACGAAACTTTGCGAAGTGTTTTGTTTGTAAACAATGAACTCTGTTAAAAAGAGTAATAAATAATATATTCTTTGCAATGAACCTATAAAGTCAAAACAATGAAGTTAATTGAGTGCTATTAATCGATTTATATAGGATGCTGAGACTTGGACTCTGAGAGAAAGTGAGAAAAAGAATATACACGCTCTAGAAATATGTTGAAGAAGAATTGCTTGAATATAATAAAGCTTGAATATCCTGGACACAGTCTCACTCCTCCAAGAACTGGGGATCAAACAGCATCTTTCTTCCAGCATCCAATGTCTTCTTACACACACTTTCTTTGGATGTACCAGAGAAAGAGACGATAAGTCCATAGAGCGACATAAACTCAATACCTACGATATTTAATACCATACCATGTTTTAGATTTCTGCGACAACTTGCATGTTGTTGTATCCAATGTGTTGGGATCTGTGTTCCAGGGCTTATGTGTGTGGTTTAGTTAAGTTTGCTGGTTATTAAGCAAAAAGTAATCGAATTTCATTTTTAAAATTATGATTATGGCAAACGAACTCTTTCGTCATTGCTCATAGGTACATTTACATTTTCCATTGGTGCATGCCCACCCTAGGAATCCTAGGATTCTGAGCTACTGAATAGGAATAGGAAATAATAGTAGATAAGCCAATGGGTGGGAGTAGAATAGGATAGGAATAGGGAATGAGTCAAAGCGGAGCTTGTCTGTCTGCTATATTATCTTAGTACACAAACTACACTTACATTGAGACTAAATGTTGATGTGTGTATTTTATAATATGTTCAATATTAACAATTTTGCTTTACAGGATATTTGGAATATACCCTATAACTGCAGACTCCAATATTACAAAAAGCACCTGCAATACAGTAGAATAACATATTGGTGTGCTGAAGAAAAGATGGCAAAGGCTTTTAGCTGATAGGACATTGTACTGATGACCCTGTTATCTGGTCAAATCATAAATGTGTGTGTATTATCAAAATATTTGCATAGATTGTGAAATGCTGATGATATTTGATTTGGTCTTTGATATTTGAAAATAAAAGAATACTTACTTCGCTGAGTTTGTTTTTTTGTAGTCTTTTCCAAAACTAAAGCTTTCAGTTTAACATTTTACTATTAATATTTTTTTTTACCATTACAATAATTAAATAAATTATTCAAAAAAGTGTAGTTGTAAAAAATACATTTATAATACCTGTGTATGTTCACCCCCCTGCAGTTTCACCCACATAATTCCTGTTTTCTATAATACTCAAATGTGGATTTTTATTGGTAAAATAATCTTCAACATTGGTTCAGTAGGTCCAGTGTTTACCCCTACAATCTCACAAACTATCTTTTTATTACAGTATCTTGACTACTAGTATTCTAAGAATACTGAAAATGACACCTCTGAGGGTGAAATAGGGGTTGGAAGTTTATAAAAAAAAGATTTTTTAAATTTATTTATTATAATAATAATAAATACAGTAAACATAGACTTTCAGTTAGACATTTTTTAAACCCTGAAACCACAAAGATTAAAAATAATCAACTATATACTTCTCATCCAAACAGTCAGCCTGTACAGTACTTGCAGACACTGTTTTGATGATTAGTATATTTTCTTAAATCAGAAAAACGAGTCATCATCATGGATCAGTCATCAAACATGGATTCAGCCCTGCCCACTGTACTTGACAACATATTGGCCATACTTAAATGTTAAAGCATGTTTATTTTTAAATATGTTTTACCGTAAATAAATTATTACAGATGCTATCTTTCTAACAGCTAGCAGGATAGGTACAATGAAGTTACACACTAAATAATCAAATTTATTTTATAATTAACAAAAATGAGTAAGAATATAGATGGATGGCTGACATAGAGAGCTCCTGGAATTAGACACACACACACACCACATAATTCTTAAGCTGGCTCAGCTAGTCAGTCTTGTTGTCAAAGCACTCATCTTCATGTCTCTGAGTCAATATCAGTGGTTCATCATAATGGTCTGTTCATAATAATCAATTTAGTCTGAAATTAAATAAAAAAATTAATCTTTCATACTAAAAGTTAGACAGAATCTTTGAGAGGAAAACATTAGCAGTGGTGTCCTGGTTTTGATCCCTGGCTGGGCCGATTGAGGTTTTCTCAATTGGTCTAGGTCTGGCTGGTGGGAGGCTTCGGCCAGTTACCACCTTACTGGCAAAGACCTACCACTAAGCGATTTAGCATTCCGGTACGATGCCATGTAGAAACCAAAAGGGGTGTGGATTGTCTTACTACTCCTAACAAGTTAGCCCGTTACCATCATAGATTACATCATCACTTACCATCAGGTGAGATTGTAGTCAAGGGCTAACTTGTAAAGAATAAAAAAAAAAACCTGCTCCAATGTGGATTGGTAGTTATGATGTTAATATACCACTATCAGATGTTAATGATAATTAATGTTCCGAAGGTCCTGTGTTTGATCCCCGGCTGGACCAATTGAGACTTACGGCCAAGCAATTTAGCATTCCGGTGTGATGACGTGTAGCAACTGAAAGGGTTGTGGATTTTCAGTTTAACTTGTAAAGAATAAAAAATAAAATATAACAGTAACATTTTGCTCTCAGTAGAGGATTTTGAATGGTATATGCCTAAATGCCTAGATAAACTAACTCTGCGAACCCATTGTAATTATGACACTGTTGTTGGCTGGTGAAGGAATAAAACACCCTAAAGAGCTAGAGAACTGTTCAAATCCTTTAATAATAAGTCTGTTTGTGAAGTCACTAATCACACACTTAGGTAAACCTATGTATATTAGTGCCGATTCATACGAGACTTAGAGATTAACACTGGGATAAAAATAACATGCGGACTTTTCTAAGAGACAGAGGAAATGCCCACTCTCTCCTTTTGCGCAGCCCGGATGTGCTAAATACTTCCAAACAAAGAAATTACTGCTATAACTAGTGCAGGGACATGTAGTAGACAAGCAGCGCGATCACTTATTAATCGGGCATTGTTGATTGTTCTTCAGTAGGCTAACTGTAAGTTAACCACTTGTAGTTACGCTAACCACCTTAGCCCTGCCTTGCCTGAGTTAAGGGTTGTTTTAATGAGAAACTTCTTAAGAAATGGACATCAACAAAATTAGATAGAGGTAGTTTTTCTTTTTTGATTACTTTTATATTTTTGATTAACAATAACACAGACGAAGTAAACTTTGCTCCTAAGATCACTATAATTTAGTAAAACTTTGCTCAATTTCTAAATTCTCTTTAAAACCTGAAAAATAAAAATTTTGTTTTGTTTATAAAATTTAAATTTCTAATCCACAGGTTATTAATATGCTATGTTTCACCACAGACTAATAGGATACCCCGTTATTTTGACACTAGCCTACACAGACAACAGGGAGATTACCAAATAGTCCAAATAGCCCTTGGTTAAATTCGTTAATTGCGTTTTGTTACTTGAGTTGCATGTATCATTTTCTCACGCTATTGTCTTCAATAGTAGATATTTGTCGTGAAATTTAATGCTTCTTTAATGTTTTAAACAAAAGACATAAAACTTTGTTAAAACATATGCATTATTATGGAGTTTGACTTAAATTTGATAATATTATTAACGATAGTTTCACTATCGTTTTGCATAAACAATACGCAATCTTCATGAATGATTTCAGTTCATCGTTCACCATCCGGTCTTCATATAATGAACTAAATTAGACAATACCAATGTAAAGTTACGATTGATCGTTGATCGTAGCCGATCGTATGAACTTTACGATCAATGAAGTCCGTTAGACAATTAGGCCCCTGGACGAGGCGCGGGAGTGTAATACAAACAACTTACCAACTCCAGGCTGAGAACTGTAAATTTCTTGGAAGAAAGAAAAACTCAGTATCTGATAGCCTGACCCAGGATTCGAAGCCACGACCTAGTTATCCAAAACCACATTGGCTAACCAATAGTATTATAACTAGCGGACGCCCGCGATTTCAACCGTGTGATGTTCAGTTTTTGAACATCCAGCGGGAACCATGTTTCTGGGATAAAAAGTAGCCTAAATATTGCTCAATAACTTCCTCTATCTTCCAATGAAAGTCCAATTAAAATCGGTTCAGCCGTTCCAAAGATTATCCCAGAGAAACAGAAACACAGACAGACAAAAAATTTAAAAGACCTTGTTTGCATTTTAGTATTGTGTATATAATTATAATCACTTGAAAAAACTATTGATAAATTTCACTAAAATTAACTTTTATTCCTGAAAAAATCAAGGGAGATTTGTGGAAAAACTGTATTTCACGCGGTCATTGTTGCTTGCCTCACCCTACTCAACTAAATTATTTTAGTGTACAACATGATTTTTTTGAGACGAATATCTTACCAATTCATGGATTCACCATGTGGGTGTCCATCACGTGGCAGAGAGAAAAACGCTGAGCAGAGCTTGGACTTGTGATCAATGGACGTAAGGTTAAAGAATTCCTTGACAATTGATTAACACTCCCCTTCTCTGCTCGTGTTGTTCTCCCTGCGTAGTAATGTCTGCCAAATTTGGTAACCCAAATCTGCACTTCTAGAGAGACCAAGGTCTCTAAGCAAATTATAGAGAGATTTTGCTGGTAATCCTCTCGCACCTCTCTACGGCGTACAGACTAACCATATAGCCATTTTAGTTAGTTCATTTGTTAGGTCATAATATTTATTCAGTTTTATACTGTGGTCCTTTGGAATGTTAGTCTCCCACGGGACTGTAAGCACTACAAGTACTATGCTAAAGGAAAATGTCTGGTTTAGATCACGAAATAGCAACATCCTCTGGGATTATCCTCTTAACTGGTAACAATAATAATTATGTAAAATGTATACCTTATCAGCCGATAGACGTCCACTGCTGGACATAGGCCTCTTGCATGGATCTTGTTGTGTTGTACTAGGTAATGCCCATAAATGACCACGCTGGGCATGCGGGTTAGTCATTCGCAGGCCTAGACTTCTCGCACCGGTATCGCTGCTGCCTGACACCGGTCTGTGGTACTTGTGATGTCTAGCTGAATCAGAATTGTTAAACCGCCATTAGTCGGTCGCCAGAGCCTCGTCGGTCAATCTGCAGGGTGCACCACTTGCAGGTGATGTTGGCAGTTGGAGAGGCTGACTGGTACTAGCCTCCCTCTTACACCCCATAAATGTATACTTCTTATTTATTTTTGCAGGTGCAGTGCATGCAATAGTAGTTATGTAAAATGTATAACTTCTGATTTATTATTGCAGGTGCTGTAAAATGAAGATATATTGTTAAATATCATGAGATAGAAATAAAAGATGAAGGTCTAGCTGTACCCGTCCCGAGCCACACTACTGCAGCCACGTTGCTGCTGGCATTTTTGCAAAATAGCACAAGGTAACTTGCTTTATTCATTCGGCTTAGGTTGATATTATTAGATTGATTAATGATCACTATCAGAAATGTTAATGATAATGACCGGGTTCGACGGCTTAACATGCTCTCTGAGGCACGGGGGTGTGACACCACCAACTTCCCAACTCCAGACTAAGAATTTGTTAGCAGAAGCAAAAACTCAGTATCTCTTAAAGACAGAACCAGGATCTCGTGATCCAAAACACATGGGCTAGCTACTGAACCAACAAGGTATTTTTGACCTGCTTAATAACAATGAACTACATGTTTCCTAGATACACTTACAGTTTTGTTTTTAAAAACTGTAAGTGTATCTAGTAGTATCTCACAAATGTCCCTGAAGAGAATAGGAATTCTTATTATATATAATTATGTAAATATTTATTTTCAGTGCATTTTAAAAAGTCATGTTAAATGAAATTTTCTATTACAGATCACAACAATTGATGTAACAAATATAATCAATGGACCAGGCACCTGCACCATGATTCTTTGGAATACTAAAATTCGTCTCTTTATATCTGTACTTCTCATAATGAAAAATGTCACGTTTTTATGAAAGAAATAATGGAATCAAATAATAAATAAAACAAGCATATGCTGGAAGTCCTCAGAAACAGCTCCGACTTTGATGATTTTTTTTAAAGTCATGTTTTTTATGTTATTTAAAATCAGAAATGTTTTGGTGGACGAAATTATTTAAATTGTTAAAAAATATCCATGCTATTTATACATATTTTTTTTTTAAATACAACCGACTTCAAAAATACAAACTTATGCAGAAAACTAACAAACGAAAGAAAATATTATAATATTTTCTATCTATTGATCACTTTGAAGGCGGTGCCAATGTTCCAATTAATGGGCCGACAATTAGTTATCTATTGTTTACTAGCTATAGGGCTCGAATTGCTTTTTCATATCTTTAAAAGACTATCTTCGGAATGAACCCTTTATAATAAAAAAGTATTATCAAAGTCGGACCACTCAATAAAAAGTTATACTTGGTTGTATACTAAAATTAATGGTTAAACAATCAATCATCCCCTGTTTTCGTAATGTAAAACCAAGAATAACTGTTAACATGGGTAGTCCGATTTTGATAATTCTTTTGATTGATCATTCTTGATTGTTTTAGTTTAAAACCAAGCATGTCTTCGAATTCCGATTTGAATAACTTTGTTTTAAATAGAAAGAGTATATTCCGACAATGGTCCCAAATCATTATAAATTTTAAAAAAACGAAGATGACTGGTTATTTTCCCATTAATTGTATTGTAAAACTATGCGTAACTTATTACGAAGTGGTCCGATTTCGTAAATTCTTTATAGATTGTAAAGGTATTTTGATTGTAAAGCTCCCATATAAATTTTAAAAAACAATTCCAATCCTAAATGTGCGATTGATTGTTTTCTCATTCATTTTAATGTAAAACCAAGCATAACTTTTTATTGGGTGGTTCGATTTTGATTATTCTTTTTTGATAGAAAGGGTATATTCCTAAAAGTCTCATAAAATGTTGGAAAACAATTTCAAACCTAATAGTAGGAAAATAGAAGATGATTAATTGTTTTCCCATTTATTGTAATGTTAAACTATGCGTAACTTTTTACTGAGTGGACTGATTTTGAAAATTCTTTACTTTTTGTAAAGGGTTTATTTCGAAGTAGGTCCCATATAAATTTCGGAAAACAATTCGAATCCTTAAGGTGGAAAAAAACTGTACGATTGATTGCCTACCCATTAATTGTACAATTGGCACCGGCTTCAAAGTAATCAGTAGATAGAAAGTATTATAATGTTTTCTTCAGCTTATTAGTTTACTGCATAACTTTGTGTTTTTGAAGTCGGTAGTGTTTGTTTTTTAATTATTTATTATATAAATAGCATAACTATTGTTGAATAGTATAAATCGTTCCATCCTCACTCCAAAATGGATCTGATGTCAAATAATATGAAGAAACAAACTGAACAAAAATAATCATCAAAATCAGAGCTGTTTCTGAGGAAGTAGAGGGTAAATGCTCTATTGATTCGCCTAAAAGTAATATTATGATTTTTTATCGCATTAGGTTGTAAAGTTCGGCTAGTGAAAGTAGAGACTGAAATTGCCCGCCAAATTTAAAAATCATATAAACAAAGTAAAAAAACATGCGTTTTCATAATTTACTTAAATTAGTTTTTATTTGTGAATACATTATTACCTATACTATAAGTGTTAAACTCCGTTATTCCAATATTTGCACTATAATTTTGAGAATTTACTCCGATTTTTTAAAATTTGGCGGGTGATTTCAGTTTCTACTTTCATTAGCCAAATTCTAATAATTTTATTGTTTATGAAATTTATACTAATTAGAAAGAGGAAGAATTTGATTATTTGTTTGTTTGCATTGAATAGGCTCTGAAACTACTTTGCTGATTTAAAAATTTCTTACAGCATTATAATCATGGATTAGGCCATAATTGTTATCTCTGTATTCCCACGGGAACGAGAACTACGCTGGTGAAACTGCGTGACGTTTGCATAGTTTATCATATGTACAAATATCCCGACAATCTATATTTTTATGTATGAATTGGTTAAGTCATAATTGACTTGATTTTCCCAAATATGTCAGTGAAGTCACCCAATTGATGCATAGATATATTTTTATTTTGGTTTTCATTTTACTTTAAAGATAAAATTTGGTTTTAGAAGCAAAATAAATATATGTAGATTACATTTTAGGTGCTGATGTTTACTTAGTTATTGATTAAGTGCATAAGATTTTTTATTTGATAATAAAGACATTTCAACTGGAAACTGTTATTCTTTCTATTGTTTAATTTATTATATACAATTACTTGTTACTAAAATATTGTGCTATTATATTGTTTTTAATATTTTCACAGTTCAGCTTTTGGGGACGGAGTGGTTTTAAAATAAATATTTTTAAAAATCTGTTTAAATTAATTAATTAATCGACAGAGTTTATAAATATCTGTTTAAATTAATTAATTAATCGAAATGGTTTTTAAAAATATTTATTTTAAAGCTATTCCGTCTACAAAAGCTGAACTGTGAAAATTTAAAAACAATATATTAGCTTTGAATTTCCCGCGTTGGCAAATTGTTTCAATGGGGGCATTCCACAGATGGCGGTAATTTTAGTGCCGCTTTTTTTGTATGAGGTTGGTATTCTTCTCCTGAGTAAATATGTTCCTTGGATAGAAGTCTCTCACTCACACATTACTAATCGAACGCGTCTCTGAACACGTCCCGCATTGGTTGGACCGTTAGAGTATTTGCGAGTATTGGACTCGCACTCTGTTGACGTCTTGCGCTCCTCGGTACTCGGTACTTCTAAATACGCTTAATACGTGTATAAGTCCCTGCTCCGTACTCGTACGCCATACGTCTTCCAACAAACCTAGTGTTAAGACCTGCTCCAGTATATACGCCTCACCTCTAGCAAAAATAATACTACTCTATGAAAAATTGAAAATAGTCATTTTCATGCTTGAATGAATATATTTATTAATAATTTAATTTGAAATTCTAGATTCAAATTTCAGATATTTCTAATACTTTGTCTCGTGCTGCCAAATAATATTAACTATCTCGTGATAAGTAGGTTATATTTGAACTAAAAAAATCAAGAAAATCTAAGTTCAATAGATAATTGAACTATGGAGAAAAACATTATAACTGCATTTATTATCACAGTCTTATTGTATTTTGGTGATTGTAAGTATTTTATTTTTGTAAAAATATCAACGTTGTTTTAGATAATGTGTTATACAAAAGTAACAATTACTTATTGTTTTAGGCTCCATTCATCAGAATTTGAAATATTTTGAAACATTACACGCGTCAAAGTTCACTCATCACATAGTAAAACGTGGGGTTAAGCTCTCCAAGCATCCCTTTAATACAATCAAAGAGCTACACTTTCAAACACATGGAAAGAGTTTTAGGCTTATTCTTCACCCGCACAATTCTCTGCTGCATTCTAATTTCAAAGCCTATTCTGTGGATGCTGATGGGAATAAAACTGTAGTTCATATCGGTAAGTAAAGAAGAATCGATAAGTTATTTGTTCTAATATTATAAAGATAAAAAGTTCATGTGTTAGGGGATCTCTCAATTGAATGAACAATAGAAGTCAGTATTTTGGTAACTTAGCTCAATTTCTTGGCTTGTCATTTATAACTTTATAGAAAATCCCCTTTATAAACTAATACCACATGAACCCTGTGGTACCATGATATTTTTGAATTAGTGCTATGGCATTGGCTACAAAAATTCAGGCTTCCTTATTAGAGACAAAATCTAGGAGGCCATACCCAAGGTCAATTATATATTATTTATCAAGTTTTGTCAATTATTTATCAATGTTTTAGAAAATGCATTGTAGCAACTAAACATAATTAATTATTCAGCTTTGCCTGTATTATATTGCACACAAATCACTCTAGCTACAATGGCCTTCATTGTATGATAGTGGCATAAATAACTATTTTCTTATAGATTATGACCAGTTCTACACTGGCAGAGTATTTGGTGAGGTGACATCGGATGTAAAGCTTCACATAGATGATGGAGTCATCACTGGTATTATCCACACTCCTGATGAAACTTATCATATTGAGGTTAAGAATTTATTTATGTTAATTGCTTAAATAAATCTATTTAATTTTTTATTCCACAGACATAATACCAAGTAAGATTTTTGTTTATCCTTTACAAATTAGCCCTTGACTACAAACTGCCCTCATGGTATGTGATGCTGCAATGTAAGATGGCATCGGGCTAATTTCTTAGGATGAAAATCCACACCCATTTTTGTTTCTACACAACATCATACCGGAAGGCTAAATCGCTTGGTGGTACGTCTTTGTCAGTAGGGTGGTAACTAGCCACGGCCAAAGCCTCCCACCTGCCATACCTGGACTGATTAAGAAAATCTCATTGGTCCAGCCAGAGATCGACCCAGGACCTCCAACTTGTAAATTCACTGTGCATACCACTGCTCCATGCAGGCCTTCAATTGTTAAGATAATATGGCATGTTGTCTATGTAATATGTGTGTGACTGAAATTTGTGTAAAATTACAGCAAATATTTGCAGCATTTCTTTTATCATAGAAACTCCCCTTTGTTTACACTAATTAAACCATAAGTTTATATATGGACATGTATTTTTATAGCCATCATGGAGGCATTTACCAAATCTTGGTGACAAAACCATGATCACCTACCGCTCATCAGATATAAAGCTTAGTTGGGCTGGTAATGAAAATAATCCCCGGGTTTGTGGCTATGTTAAGGAAGGAGAAGGTAAATATAGCAGTTTTTTCTCTTATTTATGTATTAATGTTGTTGTAATGTCAAAATGCACAAAACATGATAACAATTTTTAGAAAAATAATCTATACTAATATACTAATAATATTATAAAGAGGAAAGATTTGATTGTTTGTTTGTTGCATTAAATAGGCTCTGAAACTACTGGACCTATTCAAATAATTCTTTAACCATTACAATCCTGAGTTATACCTGATGGACTTAGGCTATGTTTTATCACTGTATCCCCATGGGAATGGGGATACAGCTAGTTAGTAATAAAACCATAAATGCAATAAAATCAACTCATGATTGGTATAAGATTAGTATGAGCTAGATTATTGATTAAATTATATCTTCTGTTATGATTTAGAGTTAGAAGAAGATGACAAAGACAATTACAATGATAATTTAGAATCCAAACATGAACAGTCTGAAAAAGACAAGTATTTAAACCACAAACAAGAAAATGCACACAAAACTGACAAGTTATCAGGTATCAGAAATGGCGAGGAGCTGAAACAGGGCAAAAGAATTAAACGACAGAGTGACTACGAGTATACACCCACAAAAACACGATGTCCTCTGCTACTTGTGGCCGATTATAGGTTCTTCCAAGAAATGGGCGCCAGTAATACAAAGAGCACTATCAGTTATTTGGTATGTCCTTAGTTTTTTTAATTTAAATAAAAAAATTAAATATTTAAATAATAGTAAAAATTAGCAATTCCAATCTAAAGTTTTGTTGGAAAAGTTATCTTTACATTTTAGATATTCACTTTCTGAAATGTGCGGTTTTTTATGTATCTTTGGTATTTGTTTATGGTATATTTCAACAATATATGTGTATATCAAATCAACATACAATATCATAAAACATTGTCAACTGATTTTTCCTTTGAGTGGTACAAGCTCCCTTACTTAATAATTGAGTTAACTTCAATAGACTATTTAACTTCAATAGATTAATATTTTATTATATTGTATTATTATAGTTATTTAGTTATTGGTTATTCTTTCAGATCAGCCTCATTGACAGAGTTCATAAAATTTATAATGACACAGTATGGCAAGATCGTCAAGTAAGTCATAAATCATAAAGTTCTGATAAATATAGTTCCCTTCTACATTTTCCTTCTTATGCCTTTATTAAAATGCTTTATAAAACAGCATCTTAATATAAGCCTTTATTTTTATTTACATTATTAAGTCCTATATAAGAGTAATGCCAGGGTAAGCGGGACTTATGTCTCTATGTTATGCACACCACTGGCTGTATGCACTTTGAACAACGAAAAATGTAACAACTGACTGATAGTGGTGTATGGAATTTTTGTTAACTCCTGTGAGACTAACCTCAGGTTAGAAGGACTATGTGATCAATGGGGTTAAAGGCTAAGTGAATTTTGTCTTGACATCCCTGTGAGCATGATCAGAGTCCACTTTAGGTGACGTAAGAAATCGGGTTACTCATTTTCATCTATTTAAAACACAATTTTGTTGATTGTCACTGTCTCTAAATAAATAATTGTAAAATAAAAAAAAAAAATTAGGTTTCTCTTGCTATAGAAAGCTGGGTCTGTGACACGAGTAATATAAGATTGCAATTGTTGTTAAAAAGTATAAAATGTAAATGTGAACCTAAATAACTGTCAGTATCTCTATTCTTTACTGTCTTCATACTTACAACATGATCAACTTAAGTATGATGAAGTAAAAAAAAAAATCTGTAGATATAATAATAATCACTCGTTTCGCAGGACGCGGACGGCTTCAAGGGCATGGGGTTCGTGATCAAGAAGATATTGGTGCACTCGGAGCCGACGCGCGTGCGCGGGGGAGAGGCGCACTACAACATGGTGCGCGAGAAGTGGGACGTGCGCAACCTGCTCGAGGTCTGAGCTGCATTATTATTATTTTATTTATTATAACTATAGGCTAAGCAGCTTTCGCTGATGCGCCTACATCTTTGTGCTTCTTATTGTTTCATATATTTATCCAGCCCGTTCTTAAACGCATTCAGTGATTTTGCGGTTATGACATCCTCAGGCAGTTTACTCCACAATTTAACTATTCTGTTACAGAGGAAGTGTTTGAAGTGCTTAAGGGAAGCTCTTTGGTATCTGAGTTTGTTAAATTCCTCTTCTCTCTTAATTTAGGGTTACACTTTTTAGTGAATAATTCTTTTAACTCCTCTACATTATAATAATTGTTTAAAATCTTATATGTCTCTATCAAATTACGCCTTGTACGAGTATATGTCGCAGCCATTAGGTTGGCCATCTAATAGAGCGTCAAGGCCGTTTGTTATCCCTGGCATTCATTGTAATGGTTAAAAAACAAATTGCCAAGTAATTGATAGCAACATTTAAAAAATTTGCTTAATATTGCTAGTCATTTTGTTAATGCCAGTTACTCATTATTAACAAATCATATTTTTTTCACTGGTGAGCATGAGTCATGAGAAGGGTTAGGCTTATAGTCCACCACGCTGGCCCACTGCGGATTGGCAAACTTACCATCAGAGTACCTTCACTTTCCTTCATCCTTCCTATCAAAATGTATATAACTGAAAAGTTGTAGATGCATGCCCCGGACTGGATTTGAACCTTTGCCCTCTGGTTTGGAGGCAAAGTTTGTATCTCCTTCTATGTTGTATCACTACGGCTCATACCAATGTGAGGATACTATTACTATTAATCTGTACTTATTTATGAACTTTGTCTATTGGTAGTGGGCCATTAAATTAGGCTGATATTGATTCTTGTGGGCCATTAAAATATACTGGTAATTGTAATGAGTATTGTACATTTGCACTCAGGTATTCAGCCGAGAGTACTCACACAAGGACTTCTGCCTGGCGCACTTGTTCACTGACCTCAAGTTTGAGGGTGGCATCCTGGGGCTCGCCTATGTCGGCTCCCCCCGGCGGAACTCTGTGGGTGGCATATGCACCCCTGGTACGTATGTCTTAAATGCATGATAACTTGCGAATCACTATCGAGGTTTTTCAGAAAAGAATAGTTAAATCAAAATTTGAAAAAAGTTTTAGAAACAATTTGATTTTTTTTTTAATTTAACGCATTTACAAAAATTCAAGCAGGTGTCCTGAGTATAGAGTGTATTTTTGATATCAAAAATCAGATCTTTTAATATCTTAGTTACAGTTGAAAAGACTGATTAAGATAGAAAAATTTGAACATTTTGAAAAAAAAAATTATAGCTTGGTCACCCAAAGGATTTTTGGAAAACTATTCAAATTAGTTTTAGATAATTATCTACCATTTGCGTTTTATCCATTAATTACGGGACACCCTGTATAATAAGAGTGTATCTTAGATATAAAATAATAGATTTGTTCAATTTCCCTATTTTTGTTCCAAAAAATAATAGTCTTTTTGACTTGCACAATTTTTTATATAAGTTTCACGTAGAAAGCACAGATTTTAATAATAAATAGATGAAACATAGTGGTTGCAATTTTTAATACATATTTGTTATTGCAATTTTTATACTATATTTTTATATTTTATTATTGCATGTTTACCAGGTCTTTATAATTTTAGCTTCATAAATTGGATTTACTTATTAATTATTATTAGTTATTATTTATTATTTGTCACAAAATGTTTTAGTTTTGTTTTCATTGTTTTCAGCTGTTTGGGTGCCAAATGTGAGTGTTTATTTTATGTTGTTCACGTTCGCTTTGCACGTTTATTTTATGCATCTTAGCCACTTTTTGTTTTTGTGTTTGTTACTAATGTTTTTTCTATAGGTCCATTGCATAAACTGTATAAAATACGTTTATTAGCTTGTTTATTATATTAGATAATCCTTTTTAAAAAATCTGTTCGCCGAGATTTACCGCCTTTTGGATAAGTGTCTATTAGCTTATTCACAAGTTCTGTTTTTGTCATTTGAAAGTAAGATAGTGGCAAAACTTCATCATTATCAGTAAATTTTTAACAGCCCACTATACAGGGTTCCCTCCTTTTATGAGAGCCACACTGATCCAGTATTGTTTGGTGAGACTTACGATTAGACTCATTACCAACCCATATTCGGCTCACTGCTGAGCTCGATTCTCCTCTCAGAACGAGAGAGGTTAGGCCAATAGTCCACCACGCTGGCCCAATGCGGATTGACAGACTTCATACACGCAGAAAATTAAGAAATTTTCTGGTATGCAGGTTTCCTCACGATGTTTTCCTTCACCGTTTGAGACACGTGATATTTAATTTCTTAAAATGCACACAACTGAAATATTGGAAGCTGAAGAGCTGTATAATTAGCTGTGTTTATGTAGTGTGCATAACATACTGGTCTAAAAAATTAACAATCTTCTTTGAGGTATTTATGCTATTGTAACAAGCTTATTTACAATATCATGCTTTTAAATGTTTCATCATCTTTCGTAATATTTCTTGTCATTTCGACATATGTTTTATAAATTTTCGGCTTATGTTTTATAAATGTTCAGAAACGTTTGTTGTTTGTTTTAATAGGTTTTGCAACAATATCTATCACTATTAAAACACTAATACTAGTATGTCGTGAGATGATATAGAAGTAAATTTAAATTCCTACTTTTCATTTTGCGAGTTGCAAGGTTGGTTGGTTAACATGCTCATATGTTGAACTTATAAAATATTGATACTAGTATTGTTGATGGTGCATTTGGTTACTAATAAATTTTACATTATAATTAAGAAAACTGATTTATTGCCCATAAAACAAATAGACTCGAATATAAAGTCGATTGCTTAAATAGACTTTATAGACATGTACAAAAATTAGTAATACCTATGCAAGTATATACTTACCACCTCTAAAATGAAACAGAAATCTTGTAAAAAGTACAAAAGAATTAGTGATACTTCCCTTTGTATAAAAAACCTACTCCAAGCCAACTTTGGACCTGCCAAATGATTTCTCATTACGACGAATATATAATATTTCCTAATGGAAAATATGCTTACAATCTGATTAACTTTTAATTATGTAGAAAGGGATATATTAACAACGGCTTTTCGACCGGTAGCTTATGACTACATACTTCAATGACTGTGTCAATAATAAATCAATGATAAATATTTTCAATAACGACTATAAAGTAAGTAATCTTGGAATAATCGAGAAGTTGCTTGACAGAGTACTTTAAGAACGGGTACACGTTGTACCTGAACTCGGGCTTGTCATCGTCGCGCAACCACTACGGGCAGCGCGTCATCACGCGCGAGGCCGACCTGGTGACCGCGCACGAGTTCGGCCACAACTGGGGCTCCGAGCACGACCCCGACGTGGCCGAGTGCTCGCCCGCCGCCAGCCACGGCGGCTCCTACCTCATGTACACCTACAGCGTCAGCGGCTACGACGTCAACAACAAGGTGATGCAACGATACTTACTGATAACATTTAGCGCGTCATCACGCGTGGCCTCAGACCAATTATAGAAGGACCTGTATCGCACTCATAGTCACGAACAAAATTGTCTGTCATATTCTGAGGAAAACGAGCTTAGATTTTGTATATATCTTTTACTAAACTAGAAGTTTTTGCCCGTTTTTTACACAATTCAATTACACGTAAAGGTATTTTTACGGAGCTCTTTAACCGACGAACACGATTATAACTATTTAACATCGATTCTATAGAGGTAGATTTTATAATCGCATTAGATCGTTGATCTTATACTTTGACAGAAAAGTAACGTCTAGGGGGGCAGGTCCTATACAATAATTAGTCTGAGCGCGTAGCCGACCGCGCATGAGTTCGGCCACAACTGGGGCTTCGAGCACGACCCCGACGGCAGCCACGGCGGCTCCTACTTCATATATACCTACACTGTCAGCGGCTACGACATCAACAACAAGGTGATGGAACGATTTTCTTTGATAAATCGTCATCGTCAGTCAAGACTCACAGTCAAAAAAATGAGGTGTGTGGAGCACTTGGGATTCCAATATAGGTATATATTTTCAGCGGCGAGTTCGAACTTAAATTTTTTTTTTTTTTTTTAGTCTTTACAAGTAAGCCCTTGACTACAATCTCACCTGATGGTAAGTGATGACGCAATCTAAGATGGAAGCGGGCTAACTTGTTAGGAGGAGGATGAAAATCCACACCCCTTTCGGTTTCTACACGGCATCATACCGGAACGCTAAATCGCTTGGCGGTACGTCTTTGCCGGTAGGGTGGTAACTAGCCACGGCCGAAGCCCACCAGCCAGACCTGGACAAATTAAGAAAATCTCAATCTGCCCAGCCGGGGATCGAACCCAGGACCTCCGTTTTGTAAATCCACCGCGTATACCACTGCGCCACGGAGGCCGTCAATGCCAATATTACCTATCAATAGTTGAAACAGAAATATATTCTGAAGATTGATGTTGGGGTCGCAAAGTGTTATAGTTAAATAGTGACCTCACGGTAGAAAGCGTAGTGTTGGTCGATCTCCCAAGTGTACTGACGATGGCATGGAGAAGCTGGTGGCACAGAACCGTTGTACTTTAAAATCTTTACAAAAAGCCTAATTTTAGCAGTAGAGATTCATCGGCCCATATAACATTCGCAATGGTGATGACTTCTAGCAGTTAGCAAGAGATTCATTGTTTGCTCTATACACATAAAGAGGAATTGGCATTGTAACTGGGAATAATACCAACAAGTACGATTATTATAAAAGTGGTATGTTGTATACGTTGTGTTGTGTGCCTGCAGCGCTTCTCCCCGTGCAGCCTGCGCTCCATCCGGAAGGTGCTGCAGGCCAAGTCGGGGCGCTGCTTCTCCGAGCCCGAGGAGAGCTTCTGCGGCAACCTGCGTGTCGAGGGCGGCGAGGAGTGCGACGCCGGCCTGCTGGGTGACTGCCAATATATTGTAACATTTCAAAAGCCTCAACAGCTCAACGGTGATGGGGTCGAACTCAACGAGAGGTCGTGGTTTGATCCCCGCCGGCTAATGATTTTAAAATTATTTCGTGGTTGTTCATTATGAATGTTATTTAAAATCCACGCATCATTTCCACGGACCGCCACTATATACCCCGAGTAGTTTGAGAGGTCATTGAAATTCGAAAATTGGCCAGCGAGTGGAACCCGCTCGTAGAGTTGTGCAAACCAAGAGGGCGCCGCGATACGCATAATAACAAAAGCGACATCGTGAGTGTGGTTTGCCTAAACAGCCAAAAACGCGAGGTTGTTGAAAAAAGAAAAAGAAAGAGGGTAGATCGATTCTGCCCCTAACAGCTGACTTCACTTCTCATCTCGCAACTTCAGTTCCGTTGTGACCACGATCCATGCAACTGGGTCGAAATATCCACATTAAAAATCTCCCCGCCGGCTAGTATCGTATCCACTAGTAAAACTTCATTGAGAAAAAAAACCTGGATATCCTTACTTAAAATAAGTAGCAAAACAGATAGCACGCTTGTAGCCGGCACCATGTTGTGTAAGAGCTCCTTATGTCACATGGTGTTGCTTCTAAACGGCACAGTAAGTTGCACCATAAGTATACATCATCTATATGTCTGTACTCTGTAATTACACTGGTAACCATGCCCTCAGACGAGAACACAGAGCTGCTTGGCAGCATTAATAAGCAAGGCGGTAGTTACAAAACTCTCTAATATAATCTCTACTACTAATTCGTAGAGAGGAAAACGTTTGTCTGCCCTAATTAATATAAAACAAAGATGTTTATGGCATATTTACTTATTATAGGTACGGAGGATAACGACATGTGCTGCGACAAAAACTGTAAATTGCGGAAAAATCAAGGCGCCGTCTGCAGGTATTACTTCAGTGTATTTTTGCTATACCAAAGTTACTAATTATAAAATATAGAGTTTATGTAAAAATAAGTTAGATGCACTTCTCGAAAATATGCCTATTCAATTAAGATTTGAAAATGTTGCAAGAATTTGAAAATGCATAGAGAAAAATTACGAACACAAGTTCCATGCTCTTTTCGGAGTTTTTGCCTGCCACAATGCCACTATGAAACCAGCTAAGATATTCGTTTCATTAAAAACCTTCAAGGCAATAAATATAAAGATTTAACTAACTTTTTAGCCGATTTTAACGTTTACTGATGTTTTGCTATTTATAAACAGAAGGAGAAATTGTGTTAAAATGCTGGAGTTAGATGTCAGTAGAAAACCGCAGACCGCGCTTTTCAATATTACAGAGTATGCAATATCAGCTGTGTTATCATCATTCAAAGCGACAGATATACTTTATGCTAACTATATGAACTTCATAAGCTCATATGGCTGCGTGATCGAATCAGATGTGAGGATATTCGAAAGTTACTAATAGCTGAATTGCAATAAGCGGGATGAATAGTTCAAAGAACTGATGGGCATGGTGGTGCTGGAACGGCCCTTAATAGGCTTTCAACCCCCTAACAGGTGGACAGACGATATTAAACTACTTGGAGGATGTTAGATACTGTGTTTTAGAAAGTTTTTCCGGAAGCTGACGAGTATGTCTAGCAGTGGATGTCCATCGGCTGTGATGATGACAGGTTTAAGGGCGATACCTTTTCTAGTTAGATGCGTTTCGTCGACGCTGCGTCGCTTTCCATACATTAAAGCGATGCCTCGATTACGTGACTTTTCTACAGAGCTTCGTTGCGACGTCGAACAGTGTTTCACTTTAGACTGACTGGGTGCATGCGTTCTCTTGCGCTGCGACGTCCTGTCTCGTCAATCAATTTGTTGCGTCATTGTGACGATGTAACACAACCTACTGTGAGGCATCTCTCAATGTCCAACTTGTGTGCGTAGCGACAAGAACTCGCCGTGCTGCGCGGGCTGCGTGTTCGCGGCGCCGGGCGTGGTGTGTCGCGAGGCGGCGCACTCGGCGTGCGAGGGCGAGGCCACGTGCAACGGCGCCTCCGCCGACTGCCCCAAGGTGCTCCCCGCCTGCTGTTGATAGTAGTAGGGCTCTTAGAGACACGTGCTCTTGTGAGATGCCTTGGTAAAGAGGCCTTTGCCTTGTACCGGTGGTAGAATCTTAACAAATAGTCAACTGACGTTTAAAAGTGCTTGTAAACTGAGCCTACTTGAAATAAATGAATTTTGAATTTGAATTAAAATTAAAAAGAATTAGAGTTCGTAAAACTGCTCTATGCGTTACTAGCGCGTATGCTAACCTATCTACCAAGTGTTGTATGTAAAGTCGAACCATAGGTATACCTATTTCAGACAATGTATGATTAGTTTATTATTATTATTATGATTAGTTATTTTCTTTACAACTTCAACAATGTTCATAAAAATATATGCGCAATCGTCTAAAAAAAACTAAAAAACCAGCTCATCTCTGTTAAAACTTTAGGTTCCAGTGACCGGTGGTGAGAAATCACTATGGAGACCTAACCACCGACCTAAATTAAATATCACGTGTCTCAAACAGTAAAGGAAAACATCGTGAGGAAACCTGCATACCAGAGAATTTTCTTAATTCTCTGCATGTGTGAAGTCTACCAATCCGCATTGGGCCAGCGTGGTGGACTATTGGCCTAACCCCTCTCATTCTGAGAGGAGACTCGAGCTCAGGTGTGAGCCAAAAATGGGTTGATAATGATGAGTGAGAAATCTTCTCACATTACCTCTTGGCCCCTTGATTCCAACCAATCCTACCAGATCCAAGCAAAAGCTTCTAGAGTAATTCGTATTCCTTAGGCGCCGGCCATCGCGGACGAGCACGAGTGCCTGGAGCGCGGGCGCTGTCGCAACGGCTCGTGCGTGCCGTACTGCGAGACGCAGGGCCTGCACAGCTGCATGTGCGACATCGGTAACGATCAGTATATAACTACACACATAAGGTCGCTTGTCTCTGAAATGATAACTGAATTAACGCGGGTTCAGACGGCAAATAATTTATCTGACGCGCGTAATGTCACAGAAGACATCTTTAGAGTATGGTGGGTAGATTAAAGAGTTTTTGACGGCCTCCGTGGCGCAGTGGTATGCGCGGTGGATTTACAAGACGGAGGTCCTGGGTTCGATCCCCGGCTGGGCAGATTGAGATTTTCTTAATTTGTCTAGGTCTGGCTGGTGGGAGGCTTCGGCCGTGGCTAGTTACCACCCTACCGGCAAAGACGTACCGCCAAGCGATTTAGCGTTCCGGTACTATGCCGTGGATTTTCACCCTCATCCTAACAAGTTAGCCCGCTTCCATCTTAGACTGCATCATCACTTACCATCAGGTGAGATTGTAGTCAAGGGCTAATTTGTAAAGAATAAAAAAAAAAGTTCCTCCTCCTTACTTTCATCTAGCCCTCGCGCACCATCAGCATCGGTCTGACCTGAGGTCACTAAGGAGACTACGGAAATTCACCGATAGTCAATGATTGATTGACGGCCACTAAATTAAGCGCTTTAGATTTATGTCAGAAATCAATTGAGAAATGTCATCTATCTACTGTATGATATCTACCAGTAGGCACCGAATGACATTTGTTACATAGAATCTGTTTCGTGTATGTCAACTAGCATATGACGAAGATAGTGAATTAGTCTGCGCTTTAGATTTAGAAGTTGAATATCAAAATGCTTACAGTGGCGGATGCGTGCAAGCGTTGTTGTCGCAAGAGCCTGAACAAGACTTGCTTCCCCGTCGCGCACAACGACATCCTGCCCGACGGGACCCCGTGCATTCAAGGTTTCTGCAATAAGGTGAGACCCTAAGATCAAACGAACTCCTTGATACAGTTTTCAGATATTTCAAAAACAATTACATTTTATTAATAAAGGCAACACATATAAAAGTCACAGATCATGGTTAATAGTGCTAACCTCAAAAAATGGTAATTTTCAGGCAACGTAATATTCTATTTCAGGAAGGTTTGACTTAAGAGTTGAAAGTAATTTGATAGCACAAATGATAAACATATTTTGAGACGAGGGAAAGACAAATGTCAACCAGTTAATAGTACCAATAGTAATCGTAAATATCGCTCTCTTTCGATGTGTTGGGAAAGAGAGAGAACTATTTGTCGACGACATGTCATTGTCTCTTCACGAGATTGGTTGACGTTGCCAGGCCTTAGGATAATTTAGAGGCAGTACAGTTACTGATTTACATTTTAGGGAGTGTGCGAGAAAACAATCCAGGACGTGGTGGAGCGGTTCTGGGACATCATCGAGGACATCAACATCAACAACGTGCTGGGCTTCCTGCGCGACAACATCGTGGGCGTGGTCGTGCTCTCCACCGCCTTCGTGTGGATACCGGCCAGCTGTGTGGTGCGTCGCTTATATGAAATTTGACTCAATTTATTAATGCACAGAAATGGTTCAAATAAAGATTTTATAATTTTTAGGTTGGGTAGGGGAAGGGCAGTGTATGTTTTAAAGTAGGGTAGGAAAGAAAATCAAAGTCATGTTGTGTAGGTTTGAATATAAACCGAAAACATTTTTCACCCCCCTTAGTGATGTTTAAATAAATATTTTAGTATTTTCGTATGAAAGAAATCCATATGGCAGAATAACGTTAGTCAGAGTATATCATCTATATTTTTGCGCCATGTAGTACATATTATAATATTGTTATTTGTTTTATAGATAAGTTACGTGGACCGGCGGCGACAGCGCCAGCACCACAAGTTCATGGAGTGGGAGCGACAGCGCGACACCTTCGTGCATCCTTCCTCCCCGCGCAAGATTATACACACGCGGTAAGAGCTTCTATGTACGTACTGCCATACTAACAACAGCCACAAGTGTCAACAACGAACTTGCCAAACTATAGTAAAATCAATGGCGTGGCGCATGCTCAACCCGGAAAATAAAGATTGCTTTTTTTAACTGTCATCTGAGTGAAGTGAACTCTATAGACAGTTTTTTCTGGGAAGCACCAGATTATATTTTATCAATTTTCGCTTTCGGCTGATACGGCGGTAGCTACGCTCCTAAGTAAAATTTAATTTATTTCGTTTCAGATTACCAAAGTTAAAGCCTCCTGGGATGAAGACAGTTATTCAAGGAACTAGTCAAATTTAAGTTTTAAAAATTATTTTAAGTACAATCAGTTTTTGTCGAATATAAATTAAGATGAATCCAATGTAAAATTTCAATAAAAATTTCGTTTTTATATATAATTTATATTTTTATTTAATTCGAACAGGTCCGGAAAGGGCTAAAAATAAACTTGGTCTCCCAAATAACTGAACTTTTAAGTTAAGTTATACCTTTTCTATGGTTCTGTCGAACGGTCGGGTAGTTTGAATCACCGAACTGCATTTTTCGGCGTAGACTACTATCTTCAGTTTGGAACTTTTCCTAGAAATGTCTGGAATTCCCTCTTGCTTCCTGATTTTATAACTTAGGCATTTTTAGTCAACAGTGGATAGGCATTTTTTAGAAAAGGGCACATCTTCTAAACATATAAAAAAGTAGGCTGTAAAGGGTTTTAAACAAAAACAAAATTGTTATATATTCATATTTTTTATTTTGCGAGTAAATAATAAATTATATATGCTTAAATCATATACGAGCGACGAATATTTTATAACATTTCTATTACATGTACAATAATAAATAATAAAACAAGCGATATTAAATATTCTCTATTTAGTTTGAGAGTACTGAATTATGTTATTTCATAATTTTATACTGTTACATTTCCATATTTATTTAAGCACTAGGGATACAACCTGGGTAGAACGGATATAATGAGTATCGTAGTAAAAAGTCAAGTAGTTCAAACAACTACAATAGATGAGTGAAGTAGCTCAAAAGAGTACCACAGATGAGTGAAGTAGTTCAAATGAGTGCTACAGTGCGTCGAGTACCACAGATGAGTGTAGTAGCTCAAATGAGTGCTACAGTGCGTCGAGTACGACAGATGAGTGTAGTAGCTCAAATGAGTGCTACAGTGCGTCGAGTACCACAGATGAGTGTAGTAGCTCAAATGAGTGCTACAGTGCGTCGAGTGAGTGGTGCAGTGCTCAGTTGAGTGCGGTGGAGGTGAGCAGCGCGACGCCGCGCTCGTAGAAGGCGTGCGGCTCCTGGCCGGCCGCGATGGGCAGGCGCACGGTGAACAGCAGCTCGGAGCGCGCGCTGTTGAGGTACACCGGCAGCGTCAGTGTCTGCCCCGCGCTCGCCGGCTCCGCACCTCTGCGGAATAGTTCACAGTTATAAATTAATATGCAATTAAGATAAGTCATTCATAAAAATGAATAGATTAGATTCATAGATCACGAATAGATAATTTCGTCTAACACCGTGCTGGACCAGTTAAAAAAACAAATTTTTTAACACTCAGTAAACTTGTTTCTGTAAATTTACAGAATTACTGAGAGTATTTTTAAGTAGTCGGTAAATTTAATGAAATTGTTGATACAGTGGGGGCGCCTAAATGAAGGCGTTACAAAAATGCTGTCTTAAAATAAATGAATATACAATTTCGAAAAGGGTACATATCGGATATTCTGTACATTCATCTCACAAATATAAAATATCTAATAACATATATTTAGATTGATTCAAAAAATTAAATAATTTTAGTAATTTTAAATTATAATTATTTATTTTAGTAATTTTCGAAGTTACTTTTAAATATAGGTAATAGTTACTTTTAGAAATTACAAAGGTTTGGAAAATAATAAAAAAAAATTGGTTTTTTTTAATTCCTGGCCCTTTTCGAAATTGCATATTCATATATGATAGTGACTTCACCTATGAAGAATGATTACAATTTTTCCGGAAAAAAAGATCGCTTCAATCACTTTTGCCATTCCTGAAGTGAAAACTTTGTGGTTCTTTTGTTTTCCTCCCCCCGATTAATCAGATTAAGTGAGATTGTGGATTACATTTTACTAATCTTAGCTTTCACACGTAAGGGGCCGTGTCCGGGAAGCCTCCCACCAGCCAGACCTGGTTCGATAGAATGAGTCAGTAGTACACATACCTAATATAATAATGCTCCCGACCGACTTTTCGGTCACGGCGACTAATCTCATGGTGAGATTAACCATGTACGCAGGAGATATTATAGTGCACAAGTGTATGCGCAAGCACAGGTGCACTCTCTCTTCCCTCACTCTCGAAATCCGATGGGACGGCAGACCGAGACGACCGGTGAGTACACATACCTACGCCCCTGCTGAACGTGTCAGTAGCGCACATACCTTATCCACGTGAGCACGGTGAGCGGCAGGTCCACCATGATGGTGTTGGTGAGCAGCAGGCGGTTGCCCTTCACCGTGGCGCCCTGCAGCTTGAGCCCCGTCACCGAGAACGACCACTCCGACTGCGCGCTCTCCGCCGCCGCGCCGGGGTCCGGGATCGTCACCTATCACACATTGGTTTTGTTTTTCAATATTCGCAAGGAAACAAAAAAACATTTCGCCAATCCAGTCAGGAGGTCGAGGGATGGATTATGATGATGACAGAAAAATTTTCAATATCGTCCATAGTTGGGAAGCTAACGGGATTTGGGGTCAGAGAACGCGTAAAGCCGTAGGTCACCGGCATTGTCATAAACACAAATAATACTGATAATTGCAGAGTTAGAGATTACGATGAAAATAAACCTTGGCTGAGTTTGTTGTGGGCTATTCTCAGACCAAGGCGCGTTTGGAACCCACGTAACTTTAATTTTAAGTTTTCGACTATTATTACCACCATTAGATCAAATTAAATTATATATACATAATCCTTTTTTTTCAAAAGTGCTTTTAAACTAAGCCTAATTGAAATAAATGAATTTTGAATTTTTGATGAAATGTAATTCTTCTGAATACGAAAACAGAGTCTTCCGTCTGTTGAAGAGCGTTAATATAATTAACAAATAAATAGAAGAAAATAGGTTAGCGTTCAGGTACGATGTCGTGTAGAAACCGAAAGGGGTGTGGATTTTCATCTTACTAACAATTTAGCTTGCTTCCATCTTAGACAGCACCATCACTTACCATCAGGTGAGATTGCAGTCAATGGTTAACATGTAAAGAATAAAAAAAGAAAAAATACTGATGAATATATCAAAGAAGTGCTAGACTATGATCTCATGTGAATTGATGTGGAGTGTTAAGATATCTTTCAAAGTTACACATTACCTGTAGGTTGAGCTCCTCGAGTGACCAGGAGTTAGCCTGCGCCACGCACTGGCGGGTCGCAGTAATGTACGCTTCGGGGTTCAGTAGACCTCCTAACCACACTGGGATACTCTGAAAGTGACAGGATTAATAATTATTTCCACAGAATATAGATAACGCTAATATAAATACATCGTGGGTGGAGTGCGCGCGATCTTATGTCTGGGTATATGCGCTAAATAATCTGTATTATGAGAAAATAATCTTTAATAACGAGTACATAGAGTAAGTTTTCGTCAGTACTATAAATTTGTTGCTATGTACTAAAAATACTTTGTGGTCAGTGGTCACAGTCCATAGATACATAAGATAACACTAAAGTTTACTTACGTGACCGTTATTAAAGTCAATTTTCTTTTACTATATACTACATTTTCTTAATGAAACAAAAGATCACCAGTGAAAAATCGGACTTTTTGATAAGAATTTTGCATTAAAGTTTACTTACGTGACCGTTATTAAAGTCAATATTCTTTTACAAAGTATATACTACATTTTCTTAATGAATCAAAAAATCACGAGTGAAAAATGAAACTCTTTGATAAGAATTGTGCTTTAAATCTGTGAAATGAAAACTTCATCAAATTATTTATCAATTATTCAAAGAGTTCATTAGTAAGCCATATTTACACTTTAGATGTGTTCGTTTAGGATACGCCCACGAGTATACTGACTCCGGAACTAAAAATGACAGATTAACTATCCCTCTATTTTGGTATCCATGGTTATTACATTAATGTGGGTTATTTGTGGGAATACAGAGTATTCGAAGTTTGAAAGTATGATAGATACTATAGTATACCTGCAACCGCTTGGCGCCCTTGTCGGCGACGGTGCGCGACACGTGCGCGAGCTGCGCCACGCGGCGCGCGAAGTCGTCCACCCACTGCTGCACGGTGCAGCCGCGCGCCACGGCGTAGCGCCGCCAGCCCGCCGGCAGCATGCCGCGCACCAGCGCGCCCACCATCGAGCGCGTCTCGTTCGTCTGCTTCATGGAGCCCTGCGCGCGGAACGATCCGTCAGACACCAGCGCAAATACATTTTTATAAATAACTAGCCGACGCCCGCGACTTCGTCCGCGTGAAACTAGATGTAAACTTTCAACTACCCCTATCCTACCCCTACCCTACCCCTAGCTTACCCCTACCCCTACCCTACTCCTACCTACCCCTACCCTACTTTTCTGGTTGGTTTTTTACACCTTGTGTCCGAAAAACCTAAATATCTTACGGAACCCTATTTTTTTCCAAAATAAAACTTAGCCTATGTTACTTGTGGATAATGTAGCTTTCGAATGGTGAAAGAATTTTTAAAATCGGTCCAGTAGTTTTTGAGCCTATTCATTACAAACAAACAAACAAACATACAAACAAAGTTTTTCTCTTTATAATATTAGTATAGATAATATAAACTATTGTTAATGGTCGACAAAGATATGTACATACATGCACGCAAGTACGCAGACGTGCACGCACGCACGTAGGCGTGCACGCACTCACGCACGCACTCATGCAAGCATACTTTCAATGCACTTTTATAATTAACTAGCAAACCCGGTCAAGTTTCGCTTTGCTCCAACCCTGGCCTCTGCCCTCCCCCTGGTGTTTAGGGGTTTGAAAAAGTTTCAATTTGACAGCAAAATCCCCATTAACAAAATGGTCCGCCATTTATTGAGTTCATTTGTTACAAAAAATGTGATAAATGAAGAACCGCTTGACCGATTTGGTGCAAACTTCACATAAGCCATCTACCAAATAATCCAAACAAAGTCCATTTGGTGAGCCCGATCTTGAGTTATAAAATTACAACAAAAAGTGGCATTTATTTTTATATACATAGATAATGAAGACATTAGTTAAAGGTCGAAAAAGTTACATACAAACACGTAAGTACTCGCACATCTAACTGTGAGATCATCCATCGTCCTGAGCTTCCTGTCCACTTCACCTACGAGCAGTACCTGGCATATGGCGGTGACGTTCCGCAGGTCGTGCAGCACTTGCTGCAGCAGCGACGCGCCGGCCGCCACCTCGCGCTCAAAGAACCGGTACAGAGGGTCCTTGATGTTCTCCACAGTGCGCCGCAGGGTCTATGGGGGAAAACAGTAACCACTAAATCACCTTTTCTGTCCCATATTCGCAAAATGTTGCCGTGATAGCCCAGTGATATGACCTCTGCCTCCGATTCCGGAGGGTGTGGGTTCGTATCTGGTCCGGGGCACGCACCTCCAACTTTTTAGTTGTGTGCATTTTAAGAGATTAAATATCACGTGTCTCAATCGGTGAAGGAAAACATCGTGAGGAAACCTGCATACCAGAGAATTTTCTTAATTCTCTGCGTGTGTGAAGTCTGCCAATCCGAATTGGGCCAGCGTAGTGGACTATTGGCCTTACCCCTCTTATTCTGAGAGAAGAGACTCGAGCTCAGCAGTGAGCCGAATATGGGTTGATGATGATTCATTAAAAAGCATGGAAAAACAATTCTTGTGTGTATACTGTTCAAGTGGACAATAATAAAATGGATAGACAGCCTCATTTGAAAATGAGGTTCTTTGGTTTCCCACTAAAACTAAATACCACAATTAATTTTACAAGCAAACTCTTCCTTTCCTTCCTCATTTAACTAATTGTGTCATTTCAAATGAAATAATACAATTAGTGTTTGTCATGCTTCATGGGTTTCTACAAAAAACCATGATTTGTTAAATAAATGAGAATGAAATGCTAACCGGCAGTTCCTGCGGCAACAGCTGCAACCAGCTGGTAGACGTTTGGTGCAACGTCTTCATCCACGCCGGTCGCCCGTCGCCTTCCACTACCATCGAATCTATCAAAGAAAACAAATGAACTTAAGCATAAAATAATTTTGAGAATTATGAAGAGAAGGAGTAAAAATAATCACCTCTTTAAGAAGTGTCTATTGTGTAAAACGGAGATTTGTTGATTTGTTGTTCTTTTTATTACAGTACAAAATACAAATACAAAATCTTTATTGTCAGTTCAGTTTCAGAGGGGTTAAATCTGAAAAGTTAGAGATGCAAGCCCTGGACCGGTTTCGAACCTTTGCCTTTCGAATCGAAGGCAGAGGTCCTCTAGGCTATCCCATCTCTAACTAACTTACATACTTGATTAATAGTTACGTATTATTTATTGCTTACAACAAAATCTGATAAAAAATAACAATAGCAGTTAACATTGAAAATCAAATGTTCAATTTCTTACTTGGATCATGGTCTTGACTTGCGGCGTTATAAGCCAACTCCTCTTCGTCTTCGAGTTGTTGCATCTTCAATAGTTTGGACACCAAATCACTCCCTTGGGTTGTTAGTAGAACCTTTGAAAAATTACAGTGAAAATAAACCAATTTGAACAAGTGTTTTTTTTTGGTGAAATTTATATTAAAGACGATTTTGATAGAATATTTTTACTACCTACCTCTCTTTTCTCTACTTACCTCTTTTCAACAGCAATTCACATATTACGAATTTGTTATATTTACGAATTAATTACATCTTTTGCGCGCATTGGAACAGATATGATTGCTTCAAAGTATCATCGTTATTACGGAATTAATTAACGTAATAAATCTGTTATAAGACATAAAACTTAAACTTTAGGCAGGTCCTAGAATTGCATTTAAAAATGCGTTGGACCTGCTAATGCATAGCTTTAAGCAATGTGTTAAAAAAACATTTACTTATTCGAGGTTACTACACCATTGATGAGTTCCTTAATGATAAAGATGCTTGGAGGCCATTGGATCAGCTTCCACCTTCACACAGGAAGTAAAACTATAAGAAATTGTAATGTTGTCATCAATTGTAAATTATAATATTCTATGATTTTTTTTTATTTTCTTCTCAGCAGAACCTGCCTTCTGTACCGGTGGCAGAATCTTTACAAATAGTCAACTGACGTGTCAAAATTGCTTGTAAACTGAGCCTACTTGAAATAAATGAATTGAATTTGAATTAGAATTTCAATACTCTTAAGTTTTTAGAATAAAATGTATCTGGCATAGAAATACATTATGACGTTACCTTCTCAGCATTGTTGGGCAGTCCCAGCCACGACGGCGTCTGCCTGTCGGATAGCTCTTCGATCCACTTGAGGAAGTGGTCGCGGCGGTTGCCGTCCGGCATCGTGATGTGACGCTGGTTTCCAGAGGCCTGCAATTCATACATTTTGACTAAGCAACTGCTAGAGCTAGACACAAAAATCTACTCGCTTCGTTTTTGACAGCTGTTCGATAATAGTACATTATGATATAAGTGCGGTAAGTTGAAAATTACAGATTAGGCGATATTGCTAGCTCGAGCCATAGGCGAGAGCTATAGTAAGAAAGTAGTGGCTGTAATAATCAAAGCGCACGTATGTCATACGACGTTTTATAACACATTTGCGAGGAAACACACTTTGAACACACTTTCTAAAAGTGAATTTGCATCTTTGCCTGTTTTCCATAACATGACATTTTGATATGTTTTCCTTGTGCGTGCGTTTTTTAGGTAAATGCACCAAAAACAGGCAGTATTACTAATAAAGTAAATTAATATTTTTGTGTTTCTGTTATAGAAAATGGTTGTCATTTATTGTCAAAATTATTAAAATAAAAGAATTAAATGTTTATTTATGATATTTTATCTCACAAAGCTTTGTATTCATAAAATGTTGAGCACTTTTCTGTTAAAGAGTCAAACATTGGAGTCGACCTAAATTGGCAGAGTATCTTATGTCACGTTATGTTGTGACAGTAGAGAATTAAGGACAAGGCCTCTCTCTACTGTCACAACAAATAGTTGACGCATTTTAGGGCAATGTTATCTGCTGGTGAAAGAAAAAGGAATGCTCCAAAAGACTTACACCGTCCACGTTGGCTACAAGAGCAAAGTCAGCTTCGAATGACCTCGGCGTGAACAGCTTGCACAGGAACGAGTGCAACAAGCGCTGGTCGAACAAGTTGTCAATCTTGCCGCCGTAGATGCACTGCGACAGCAATGTCACGAGCGCCTCCCACGGGACCTTCTCTGGAGGCAAGTTGGTGCGACCCTGAAAAAAATATTTTTTATAAAAAAAGCTATAAAATGGTTGTTTTCAAACGAAAATAATAATCCTTATGTACATATAAAATGGCCAAGGCTGCATAACTTCTGTTGTAGCATTATAAGATCGGAAAAGGTCTGGTTCAGGTTTGACAGCTGTCAATTCTCAATTTGCTCTTTTTTTTTAAAAAAATCATACAGTATTGTAATTTACAAATATTGATTTTTTACATTACTATTTCCTATTACTTCCTGAGTGAAGGTGGAAGAGGATTCGCTTCCATCAACAACAAAAAAATGGCTGAACCAAAGCCACCAACTCCTCTAATATAGGCTGCTACGCTAGGACCTGCCTCGCTGAACGTTACTTGTCTTTCAAAGTATATGAACAACGATCTAATGCGATAATAAAAACTGTCTCTATAGAGTCGATGGTTATCGAGGAAGGCTATAGGCTATATATTATCCCGGTATTCCTACAGGAACGTTAACCATAAGATATATACCAAATCTAAGCTCATTTTCCTCAGAAAATGACAGACAATTTTGTTCGTGAATATGGGTGCGATACGGGTCCTTCTATATCTGGTCTGAGTGTGTCACAGATGAAATTACCATAGCAGTGGCATCGATCCACGTGTCGAGCGTGTCGCACGCCACGCGCAGGTCGCTCTCGTTGAACTCGTAGTACTTGGCCCAGCCCAGCGGCACGTAGCGGAGACGTTCCTGCACGATTCCTGTACAAGTGATAACAATTGTGTCATATACATTGCTGTTAATCATATCATCATCATCGTCGTCATCGCCGCCGTCACCGTAGTCATCGTCATCGTCATATACATTGCTGTTAATCACATCATCATCGTCGTCATCGCCTTCGTCGTCGTCGTTTATCGTCATCGCCTTCGCCATCGCCATCGTCATCATCATCATATCAGTCGATGGACGTCTCCTACAGGACAGAGTCCTTTTGAAAACACTTTCAAACAGCACGGTTACGACTCCATACGACTAGTTTGTTGTCGGCCTTTTGAAGCGTTGACTTGCCATCATCGCCAGCATGCTAACTAAAGTGTAACCAGATACTTACCATGGAACCACGCAAGTAGGAAGTAAAGCCTGGCGCGTTCAGACGGTTGTTTCATCATTCGAGCTGCCGGCACCTAAAAATAAATATTCGAGTCAATGCAATACATTTGTATATGAAAATAAATGTCTAACTTGTAGTTCTAAATATAAATCATTCATCTGACCGTTATATAACTGTAAGTGTTATGAATCTGTGATACGATAATGGTAATGAGTTTTGTAGCTCCAGTAAGCCTAGGATGCGTCAACGAATTTTCTCATGAAGGAAAAAAGACATTGTCAACTAAAAGCGGCAGAGATGAAATATCATTTTCTATTTCGTCCCAACGCTACGAAAGAGAGGCCGATCTCGAGATATGTTGTGGTGCGCATATAAGGCCTATTGACGAGCACCGTGATAAAGAGCTCTTTTATTACGCGACTACGGCGAAGCCAAAAGGAAGGGTAATTCTTTATTGCTGAAGAGTGAAGGAATTTTGAGCTGTACGTACTGTCGCGAAGGTTCGCAATAGATTGGCGCGGATGCCCGGCGGAGGCGAATATGGCACTAGTCTCCGTCGAAAGAAATATGAAATGGGATGCGGTTGCAGAGAGTGCAATTTTTTATGAAACATCGAGAGGACGAAGGTTATAGATAGAGGTAGTCTAAACATGAGGCAGACTGTCACAAATTGTACTATTGCTGTAAAGGGCGTATGTGGTAAATTGAAAAAAATCGCAATTTCCTCATGGTTGCGAATGTTCGCAGCAGATTGGCGGAAACTTGGAGCTGATCTCCGTCGTCAGGAATAGATGAAGATTTGGACGTAATTGCGGTCTCGACATGAGAATTTCGTTTCTTGGAGGACTGTCACAATTTATTACTATTGCTGAAGAAGGTCTGTGCTACATTACAAAAGTAGCAATTTCTTTACGGTTGCGAAGGTTCGCAGCAGGTTGGCGCGGATGCCGGGCGGCGGCTCGAAGACCAGCACGCGGCCGGCGCGCAGCAGGTTGACGGGCAGCTTGGGGCTGATCTCCGTGGTGAGGAACAGCCGGAACTGCGGGTGCGGCTGCAGCGAGTGCAGCTTCTTCTCCAGCTGCACCAGCCACACTGGCGCCAGGTGGACGTTCTTCAGCATCACCCAACTGGTAACACATAATTATACATTTTAGCTATGACTATACATTTATATGATTATACATTTTTTATATGATTATACATTTTTGACGGCCACGTGGCGCAGTGGGTAGTGACCCTGCTTTCTGCATCCATGGCCGTGGGTTCGATTCCCACAACTGGAAAATATTTGTGTGATGAACATGGGTATTTTCCAGTGTCTGTGTGTATTTATATATTATATAAATATAAATATTTATATGTGGTATATAATTGTATATTAATATTATAATATCAACTATCTTAGCGCCCATAACACAAGCTACTCTGTATGCTTACTTTGGGGCTAGATAGTGATGTGTATTGTTTAAGTATATTTATTTATTTATTTATTTATTTATGATAGCCTAGTGGATATGCCTCTAGGATATACCTCTGCCTCTGATTCCAGAGAGCGTGGGTTCGAATCCGGTCCGAGGCATGCACCTCCCAACTTTTCAGTTGTGTGCATTTTAAGAAATTAAATATCACGTGTCTCAAACGGTGAAGGAAAACATCGTGAGGAAACCTGCATACCAGAGAATTTTCTTAATTCTCTGAGTGTGAAGTCTGCCAATCCGCATTGGGCCAGCGTGGTGGACTATTGGCCTAACTTCTCTCATTCTGAGAGAAGACTCGAGCTGAGCAGTGAGCCGAATATGGGTTGATAATGATGAATGATGATATATAAGCATTTAATTTTTTATTCTATTTTTTATTTTCCAACAAAACCTTACGATTAAGCTCACGATTAAGGCTCGGGACAAACAATATTTAATGGATTTAAAGGGAATTAAAGATTGTCTGTTTTCTGACTCGATTTACGACCGAGGGATTTACGATTTCCAATCGATTGTTAGTTCCGCCAAAAAAACATTTCGCTTCAATCCAAAGGTTTTGTTTTTTTAAGAAAGGAAAAAATGTAATAGTTTTATTTGAATATATAAAGGAAGCAGTATAGTGCTTTTATCTATACTAATATTATAAAGCTGAAGTTTTTTTGTTTGTTTGATTGAAGGCGCTAATCTCAGGAACTACTGGTTCGACTTGAAAAATTATTTCAGTGTTAGATAGCCCATTTATCGAGGTAGGCTATATATTATGCCCGTATTCCTACGGGAACGGGAACCACGCGAGTGAAATATAAATGTCATACCGTCCAGTTTTACAGGCCGTGTTAATAGCTCTTTCAGCTTGGTTGAAACCTTCAGCGGATCCGATAGCAATGCTCGACAGCGGCTTGTTCAGTTCCGTCGCCATATCGTCCACTCGACCTAGAAAAACATTTAAATGTTAAAATTTTGTTCAATTATTAGACTTTTCTAATACTGGTGATTTTATGCTAAATTAAAAAAAGGAAAAATACCTTTCTCTTTGTTTTGAACCTCTAAACAAGCACACGCCTAGTAGTAGTCTAAAAAGCTAACCAACTATTACACCAATGATAGTCAGTTACTTTAATACTATAAATTTTTAACGTAGGCAATAGTCCCCTTCGTGGCTTTAAGGATTCCTAGGACATAGTCAAGCTTCGCTTTGACTTATGTGCACTTTTTTCCTAATCCTACCCTACACTACCCTACCCCTACACTACCTCTGAATTCATTTATTACAAATTACAAAAAATGTCACATTATTACAAATACTAAATAGTCCGAACAAAGCCCAAACATTTGGTGATAGGTGAGCCCGTTCTTGAGTTAATGAAAAGTAGCATTGATTTTTATATACATATATATGTTGCGGCGCGTATCTTAGATCTTCAGGCGGTGACTGCCTTTGAGATTGGGATTCAAATCCTGTTTGTTTTGCAAGTTTTGACCGTATGTCATTTTAAAAATCAATATCTATACTAATATATAAAGCTGAAGAGTTTCATTGAACGCGCTAATCTCAGGAACTACCGGTCTGATTTGAAAAATTCTTTCAGTGTTAGGTAGCCCATTTATCGAGGAAGGCTATAGGCTATATATTATCCCTGTACTCCTTTGGGAACAGGAACCACGCGGGTGAAACCGCGCGGCGTCAGATAGTGTAATACATCCATATGCTCTTACCACTAGCATCATATCCAGGCACGGAGCACAGCAGCGCCGGCGTGGTGGCATTGAGCTGATTCTCCGTGATGCTGGCCAGGTCGAACTCCGTCTCCGCCCGGGCCATGAAGCTGGGCCCCAGCACCGACGCCACCAGCTGAGTCGCCGCTGCTATCACGCGGTCCGGTCTGAAGGCCTGAACATTTTAACGCATTACTTACATTACAATTGTTATTATAGTGCCTTCAAATGCACAGTTATACAGATAGGTACAAACTGCTTGGTAACGTAACGCGTTACAGTTAATGATCGCACGTTTAACACTTGCACTTGACAGAGCACACTTCGGACTAATTTTACGACCACAACTATTTTAAAAGTTTTTCAATTAATTAATGTGGTTAGTTTAAGTTTTTACTTTTGTCCAGTTTTCCGAAGCGCACACTTTATTTTTGTGTTTGCTTTAATTTCGAAGGCCTAGCGTGAAGTAACTAGAGAGAATTCGTGACGAGAACGACATTATCGGCCAATAGTGACGATATTGAATATATTGTTCTCTTTCGTTGTGATGGGACAAAAGGGAATATTTTCGATTCACTATGAATTTTAGACATCTGCTATTCGAGATAGGTCTTGCTCTCGTCACGTTGGCTGTCTTATTGGCCTATCCTAAGGGCTGCAAGAGTGTCTTAAAAACGTAAAATTTTAAAATTTTACATTGAATTTTTAAACTTCGGGGCCAAAGAGTATTGTGGGCGCCCTTTAAAGGCCGTCGTGATAGGAATCCACATCCGGGTATTGTAACTTAAGAGATTAAAAACCTTGACTTAAGTGTGCTGTGTAGAGGTAATTATGTTGTTAAAAGATCAGTTTATGGTTGACCTCATCCGCGTTGGGATGCGATGCAATGGGAGGGGTTGGGTGTAAATAAAACGATAGTAAAAAAATCGTTTGGATGAAATGCTAAGATGACAGACTGGGCATATTTTGTCTAAACTGATGGTTTGTTTCGTTCAAGGACATACCTTCAGTTTTACACTGTAAATATTGACTATCAAACGCTTGCATGTACTTATTATCACCATATTCCCAATCCAAAAGTACACAAACGTTACCTGTATAAGCAGCAGGCGGTGCATGGCCAGCGTGTGCGGCTTGGGCGGCGCGGACGGCTCGCCGTCCCACAGCGTGGGCACGCACTGCTCGGGCGCCGCCTGCGCCAGCCACGCCGACAGCTCGGGCAACGACGCCGCCTTGTCCAGCAGGCGCCGGAACGACACCAGTCTGAAAAAGGTAATCATTTTAATAAATACCATCATCATTATCATTATCAGCCGATAGACGTCCACCGCTGGACATAGGCCTCTTGCATTTACTTAGTCGAGGGTACTACAACATTGATGAGTTCCTTAATGATAAAGATGCTTGGAGGCCGTTGGATCAGCTTCCACCTTCACACAGGAAGTAAAACTATAAGAAATGTAAACAGTAATTGTTATCAATTGTAAATTATAATACTGTATGACTTTTTCAAAAGAGCAACTGTTGAGTTTCTTGCCGGTATCTTCTCAGCAGAACCTGCCTTCCGAACCGGTGGTAGAATCTTTACAAATAGTCAACTGACGTGTCAAAATTGCTTGTAAACTGAGCCTACTTGAAATAAATGATTTTTGATTTTGATTTTGATTTTTTGATTTTGCATGGACCTCCAAGCACAACAGTCTTGAGCTTGAACATCCAGCGGCTCCCTGCAACCCGCTTGATATCCTCGGTCCACCTAGTGGGGAGGTCGACCAACACTGCGCTTTCCGGTGCGGGGTCACCATTCCAGCACCTTGGGATTGGGGTCTCAATGTGCTGGAATGGCTCCCCGTCCATCGGCTCTTCTAACTATGGCCGGCCCATTACCACTTCAGCATCGCGTCTAGTTTAACTATGTCAGTGACTTTGGTTCGTCTGCGGGACTTCTTCACTGTACTGTAACTGTATAAAAATCAATTTCTGCTATTTTGAGTTCCTAAAACTTTTGATGTGACGTCACAATGCTAGAATAAAAGGTGCTTATTTATTTAAGCGTACGTAAGAGCGCAAGTCCCAAGGTACTGGAATGGTCCATCGACTGATTTTGATAATGGATTGATATCCTACTAATATTATACGCGAAAGTTTGTATGAATGTTTGGATGTTCGTTACTCTATAACGCCGTTACTTCTGAAGCGATTTAGCTGAAATTTGGAATGGAAATAGATTTTACTTTGGATTAACACATAGGCTACTTTTTATCCCGAAAAAATCCATGGTTTCCCGAGATTTGCGAAAACTGATGATTTTGATGATATGAATGTTTGTTACTCTTTCACGCCTCAACTACAGAACCGAATTAGCTGAAATTTGGTATTAACATATATTATAGCCTGGATTAACACATAGAGTACTTTTTATCCCGGAAAATCCATGGTTCCCGAGGGATTTGTGAAAAACTAAATTCCACGCGGACGAAGTCGCGGCCGTCCGCTATTACTACTATAAAGAACATACCTGGAACTAAGTCTAGCAGCGGCTTCATGTTGTTGCTGCGTTAACGACTCGAGTTGTGGCGTGGATGCCACGTGACCCTCTCGACCGCGGAGGAAAACTCCAAACTGCTGGTCGAGGGTATCTTCGGCGCCGGTACCCTTGAGCTGGATGCGGCACAGCAGCAAAGCGAAGGTCAACCTGTCAGTGTGCAGCATACCTCGTGCCACCCTTTCGTACACCGCCTGAGTAAACAAATTAACAGTTATTGTATATTTTTGGTGTGCTAAGTTTGGGTTTTGTCAAATATGCCTGATATGCAAAACAAGACAAAATGACGAATGAGCGGCCGAACCGGAAACATTGCTCTCTATTTTCGGTTCAGCGCTATTAATTGATTTGTCTTCAAGATATTATGTCGTGGGTCATTTGTCTACTTTCTATCTTTTTTTCCTCTCAGACTATTTACAAAAGGAACTGACTCGCTAGGCGTTACTCTTTTTACCCTATAACAAAGATCAACGATCTAACACGTTTATAAAAACTGTTAGAATACAATTAATCAATATTTACTTATTTTCGTCTTGTAAATAGCTCCTTAAAAATGCCGGTTTATGTAGTTAACTGGCATCAAAAACGGCCAACTAGTTTACTAAAAGAAAGTTACGTTTAATTTGTAATGAATTCAAAATGAATTATATAAAATTTGTAATAAAAACGATACTAAAAATAATCGATTCTGCAGCCGGAACATCAAAACATTGATCAAGTAAACGAATATTCAGTGTAACGATTTTAAGCGATGTGTTTGTTTAGTCCGTGACAAAATTAAATGTGTGTGTATTGCTAAACAAATTTACAGTTGTGTGTATATTTTCGGCGAACAATTTTGTTGGTGAATTTAGATGTGATACTCCTTTATAATTGGTCTGAGGTTTACCTTTGTTGTAATTGACAGACAGCACAAAAAAGTCAAGTGTCAAGGCACTCAAAGAATTACAAATCGAGAATTTTGGGATGGTTCCTTTCGAATACAACTTACCGTGAACAATTCTTCAGTGATGGTCATCAGTCGGGCGGTGTAATCTGTGACTCCATTCAGCACTGGCGACACCAGCACTGTGCTGAAGATGTCGAGGAACATCTTCAGCGAATACTGGTATAAGAAGTGGACTTGGTGCAATGCCTCCATTGTGAAATATATACTGCTGCACGCCTAAAAGATAAATATAAAGCTGTTTTAGTACTAAATTTAGTATTTTATTTTAATTTTTCACAAATCCCATGGGAATCATGGATTTTTCGAGATAAAAATAGCCCAAAAAAAGGCTGTCACTATAGTCTGGCAAGTTTGTTGAACACTCCCATGATATGCGGGCGACGTGCGGAAATCGTGCGTGGGGAGAAGTGACGTGCATCAGCCGTGGGTTTTTTATTCATCGTCACACGCCCCCCGCCCCGCGCGTAACGTAGTGTTACGATCGAAGTTGCCAAGCTATAAATAACTATCTTTCAGTGCAAGCTAGATGACATTGATATAAATTGGACGTTTAAGGAAAATTATTCAACTACATTGCAACAGTGTTGTAAGGGTAACTTTAAATAAAACTTACTTGGGATAGTGGTAGATATTGTTGACTGACGGTTTCTATTTCGGCAATGACTTTGTCTGTTTCCTCGACCTGTAAAACAAATTATCCAAAACAAATCAATGGAAATGTTTTAAATATATGCCAAAATATACTTGAAAGTAACACATAATATTTTGATAAATAGCAACTTTAGTTATTTTTTGCAAAAACGAAAATTCTAAAGATTTACGTCAAAATTTATCTATACTAATATTATAAAGCTGAAGAGTTTGTTTGTTTGATTAAACGTGCTAATCTCAGGAACTACTGGTCCGATTTGAAAAATTCTTTCAGTGTTAGAAAGCCCATTTATCGACGAAGGCTATAGGCTATATATTATCCCTGTATTCCTACAGGAACGGGAACCACGCGGGTGAAACCGCGCGGCGTCAGCTAGTTTAAGTATAAAATGAGACCTATTGATACCTTCAAACCAATGTCATCAGCTTCCTTTTTGAGTGTTTCAAGTGTTGCAATAACTGAATCATCATCAAGGATCTTGCCCTTCGCATCATTGAGTGCTTGGAGCAGCGATTTCTCTAGCTGCCGTAGTCGGAGATGGAATTCACCTAAAAATTAAAAAATATAGTACATTATCTTCTACATCAAAGTTTTCACAGTAAGATAAAAAAATGTCTGGGGAAATATGGTATCGCACCCTTTTTTATACGTTCTTATGCAAAAACATTTGATGTGATGTTACTTGAGTTTATTACAATATGAATTTAATTATTTATTAAACAATGATGATATTTAGTTCAAAATTATTATCAAGATAATGTTGAAACGCGAACAGGAGTTTCAATACAAAACAATCTTGTGATAAACCTAACACCTTGAAGGTACGAAACGTCGAAACACGATAGCGATATGAAATCGCTATTGAAAAGAACTTATGTTTAAATTAATGGTTGTAACCAGATTCAAATTTTAGATTAATCGAAATTTCACATGAATCAGTTTCATTACTGACGTAGCGTAGTCGTTCACTTCAGATATTTGTAAAAACAAAAGTACAAATCTTTCAGACTTAATATTTTTGATATTACAACTACAATCTAAAAAAGCTTAAACTTATAGATTACCTTGAAGTTTGAGCAGATCGGAGCGTTTGGTGTCAATGTCAGGGCGTTCAGCTTTGAGCACGCGATGCAAGCACTGCGACTGCAGCGAGGAGCGAGTCACCGTGAAGTTGACGAATGTGACGCGAGAACACATGTCCGGTGGAAATTCGACCGTCGGGTCCCTGGACACATTCGTATGGTTGATAAACTCATTTTTTTAATCGATTTATAATTCGGTATGGTAAGGAGTTGATTTTGGTGAAATATAAACCATTTAATCTATGTAAAGTTTGTGGTTTTGTAGGAGGCTCTGCTCATTACCACTAGAAAGCCATGTTATTTGTGTTATAGGCTTTACTTGTGGGGCGTGGGGTTAACCGTGGGACGACTTCTAGTTATATAATTAACAGAACGAGAGCCTGCTATAGCCAGATACACCTCATTTGAATGCTGAAAGTTTGCCAGCCCACATTCAATCGGTAAGTAGCCAATTAAGGAGTTGGTGGCTTTGAAAGGCAACAGGTTTCAAGGGTTCAATCTTCAATAGTTCAAGTATAAAACGACATTTCCTACAATTTGTTTACATTTTCTACAAGATGAGGAATCATATCTTCAGTCATCAGACCCTTAAATTCATGTCAACCCTTCCCTATAGCGACCCCTTAAAGTGTGATATTTTACTCTTTTGATGTGTTGCCGCAAAATTAAATGAGGAATCATGTCTCCAGTCATCAGACCCTTAGCCTTGTGGCAACCCTTCGCTAGAGACCCTTAAAGTTTGATTATTGTGTGGTAATCATAGTTTCTCATATCATACAGAGATTAGTTAAAAGAAATATGCTTAAGTTTTCGGTGTCATTGTTTCTCATATCATACAGAGCATAGTTATAAGAAATATGCTTAAGTTTTCTACGGTTGTGGGTCTGAGTTTTGTAGTTTTTGGAGGTATCTAACAAATATGTTATCCATTGTAGTTATTTAATACCTAGTACTCAAGAAGATGACAAATGAGGGGCTGAGATCAATATCCTGGTCTCCAAGCGTGATGAGCACACGACCTCCTGTACGACGCAGCTCTCTGTTCAGTACTGGGTTCAAGATCGGGTCGTAGTTCTCGACGTCCTGGAAATTAAAATTTACATTTTAATCCTTACTGAAATATCATAAAAGCACTTTTACACTTGACTAGTTTACCATTCGTAAGGAAATTTTACACACACGTTATCAGGGGAACAGAAAATGACATAGGACATCTTTAATCCAGAAAGGAACTGAACCTGAGGGATAGAAAAAAACTTACAAACGGTCGTCCGTAACTAAATCAATTGTCAAAATCTACACAGATGTTTTTTTAAAATCTCAATTATTACGTATATGATTTAAATTGCAAATAAATAAATAAATAAAACATAATTTGATTGATACTCACCTGTACTAGTAACGGGTTACCGAAACGGAGAGCCGATTCCAAATTCTTCCGGAACGAATCGTCGAGGAAGGATGTCTTAGTAATCTTGCGCTCCTTGAATTCGCGCATAATGAACTCAGTGGCTTGTCCCGATGGGTCGATTATTAGGGGGTACCGATTGAACCGCTGCAAAACAATCATTTTTCAATTTTCAATCAATTAGGTAAAGCTACATACGTTTCAAAAGTTCTGGTAAACTAAGCGTAATTGGAATAAATGAATTTCTTCTAATTTTCAAAATATCTTTGTATCAATGGCTTATTCTATTTCTAAAAAATGATCTTCTATTAATTACCTACATATTATTAATAGAGTTCGGTTAGATCGAATAAATGTTACTGAAGAGTTCTCGCGCAAGCTGATGCATAGAAAGTAGAGTCTAAAGAACCAATTGCGATACAGTTATATCCGAGGCTCATAGATGGCGCTTTGTTTTTAATTTTTGAAAGAAGTTTCACTTCAATCGTGTGGTCTACAGCACACTGTCTTTTTATCATTAACTAAAATACCTTAAGCATGATCGCGTTCTCGACGCACAGCTCGTCAGTGGGTAGAGCGTTCGCTTGCCAGCGCAGCCGCTCGTCAGGGTTGCTGAGGTACTCCGTGCGAGCGATGTCTGCGCGGAACTTTATGTTAGCGGCCGCCAAGTGGGTGGTCCACGTTGAGAATAGATTTTGGCGATACTGGAAAAAAGAAATAGTTTTTAAGTAATCACTCGTTCGACTCGTGAAGAGAAAAAGACAGTTGTGACGGGAACAAAAGAGAGAGCAATTTTTGATACACCGCTGTTGGTCGACAATAATTATGTCTTATCTTCACGGGATACCTCGTGGCGCGCATTTTATGTTAGTGTTAATAAACACACAAACAGGCAGCTGTTTCGGGGACAGCAAAATGTATGAATGTACCAACTAACTTTATACATAAATACTTACTATAGAAATGAGTTTATCCACATAAACATTATAAGTGCGAAAGTAAGTATGTCTGTCCATTATTTCATAGCATAAATTGGACCTTAAAGCAGAACACAGGCTACTTTTTATTCCGAAAACATCCATGGTTCCCGCGGGATTTATCTTCTTCCTCAGGCCTTCGATTCCCCTTTATCTTTCACGGGATAATAAGCTGGAGCAGGTGATATTTGGAGTTTCGCATTATATGACCCAGGTATTCGAGCTTCCTCCTTTGGACTTGTTGCAGAACTTCTGTTGGCTTTCCCATTTTTTGCAGCACAGTAGTATTGCGTACACGATCCCTCCATGATATTAGCAGATTTATATAAAATAAAATCACGATTTACAATAAAATCACGAATAAAATACAAATTTTGTACTTACATGCTGATCAAAGTATCCGCCATAGGCTATAAATGCGGCAGACAGTAGCACGTCTCCGACTATAGTGCTCATCTGTGAACGGAACGCCTCTGAGCTGGCTTCCCATCGCTCACGTTCAATCACTAAACTCTTCAGTAGCGCTATAGATCTATCCACCTGAAAATATATAACTTGCTATAGGTATGTGTACGGATAAAAACAACAATTGATTAAACTGTTTCTAGAACGATAATAATGATCTTGGCCGAGTTTATTGTGGTCATGTTCTAAGGGGTGTTTGGAACCCTCTGAGTTTTATTTTGTAACTACGATATGTTGAGGTTGAGCACGATTGTCCTCTCAGAATGTGAGGGGAGTTTGGCTAATAGTCCACCACGCTGGCCCAATACGGATTGGCAGACTTCACACACATTGAGAATTACGAAAATTCTCAGGTATTCAGGTTTTCTCACGATGTTTATCCTTCACCGTGAGTGAAAAGTTGGAAATACATACCTCGTACCTTCCGAATCGAAGGCTATTATATCATGACTTTAAGATTATGTTAAAATAAAGCTGATGTTAAAAACATTACATAAATTGAATACTAAAATATAGAAGAGTAGCTAATGTAATTTTAGCTTTACCTTAGCCTGAACATTCTCAAGATCAGTTTTGATAGCCTGCGCCTGGCTGATGAGTTGCGCGTATTCCTCTTTGTATGAAGCAATGGACTTCTCCAACTGGGCTATCAGATCGCGCACTCCATTGCCAGCCGTTACGTTGCTTTGCGCCTGATCTTCTAAAGCCTTAAGCTCATTACGCAGGGGCTCCACGCGTTTTAACATATCCGCATATTCAATCTGGAATGTTTTTTTTTTTTACACTGTTCTATAGTTTAGCGAGGCGAGATAAATTTTCAAGGTGATAAACCGTTGAAAAGGACGAAATTGCAGATTTAGAGTATGCGTAGGAACTTCACCATTTTGCTCGTCCTTACTCTTTCTACCGCAGAACAGTAAAATGCCGCGAACCATGCCATACGTTGTTGGATATCCAGGCAACTCGCACTCTAATTCGCACAGCAAAAGTTTGGAATGTTTCCTAACACAAATCGAACACCTTCAAAACAACAGTGCACTGTGCATATGCATCTTTTAGGCATCTAGACCACATTACTGCGTTCCGTGGCATAATTATTGTAGTCAAGCGCGAGCCATAAAAAAAAAGAAACAAATTGGAACAACAGATGTAATATCTGTCCTTTAGCATGTATCTTAGTAACAATCAGGTTGTTTAGGTATTTTATCTCGCCTCGTTAAACGTACTATAGTCGATTTGTTACAACTGAATGTTTGCTTACCTGAGCAATAGCCCACTTCACCATAGGCCCACAGGCCATACTGGCTCTGTTCACTTTTTCGAAGTTGTAATCCGGGTTACTTAGGTAACGCGTCTTCATCTTTTCGCGGACATCGTCACTGACACATAAAAAAAGTGGTTAATATTTTGGATTTTTTCTCTTCACCAATGATTCATTCAATATGTGCTTTATGTGAAACCAATGTACCAAACCATGGCATAAAAAAAACTTTGACCATTTTGATTCATGCACATTCGTTTTCCATCAACCTCCTTAACTCCTTAAGCCTGGATGACATGAAATGGACGTCACTTACCAACACAGCAAACCAAATAAAATAAATAGAATATGCCTCGGAATTGTCGAAAAAACATTATAGATAGCAAACAAACGAAAATAAAAATGACGTAAAACAAATAAAAAGAAAAGCAAGTCACTTCACTGCCGTTAGTGATTTTCAACAGCTTACTGGGAGACCACTCACTGACGGACATTATTTATTGGCAAATACATTCATGCAACTTGAAGAGGTACGTTATTTTTAATTATCCGGTTTGAAACGAGAGAAGAATCGGTCTAACTCAATCAATAAGCTCTTAGTGAGGCTTAATTTGAAGATTGGTTAGCATTGATGTACCATTTAGAAATACCATTAATTATAATGACTGATGACAGTATGTATTCCCTAAAAAGATCTCCAAAGTCCATAACCCATAACAAACGCAAACATGCCAAAATGAGATGCATAAAGAATCAACTTATGAAATATATATAACACAATACATTACTTAATCTTAGAGATACCTGCAAAATAATAATTGTCTATCTAGTGATCGTGAGTTTAGTTTCTAGTTGGTACATTAATGAATTTTTGAAAGTATTACAGGATCGGTTGCTATATAAATCTACTACAGGTTTGAAAACTCATTGTGCAGTACATACACGAATGCAGACATTCACCATGCAGAAGCAAGCTTGAAGCGACTTAATTTATGCCTTAAAACGTAAACCACAAGTTATTTCGACCAATAAACAGATACCACTTATCATGATAATCAGAAATGTAAAATATTAGTACTCTGAAATCTACTGCGGAGCTCCGAGAAAGATATAAATTCAAGGAGAATAATCAATTTATTGAAAACATAAAAAAATGTTTCTATGTCCTTTATAGATTTAGAAACTATCCAAACAATGTGCCCCAAACACATTTCATTTGAAGAATTAAATGAATTGAATTGACAAGTGATATCGTTTTCAAAGTACCATCACCACATAAACAACCATCCGGTATCGAGGGAGGGGAGTGTGAGGGTGGGCCACAGTGGGGTGGGGTGGGGGGCAGGAATGGTCGGTGTAACTCTCGGCGCGTGCTCACGTGATGTCCTCGGTGGAGAAGTTGGACACGATGCTGTTGATGAAGTTCTCGCGCATGATGACGGCGCGGATGGCCTTCCAGTCGGTCGCGTTCTCGCCGAGCAGCAGGCAGATGGACTCGAGCGCCACCTTGACGATGGCGGGCGGATTGCCCATGGAGCGCACCTCGACCAGGTGCTGCTTCTTAATGGATTTGACCGCTGTGTACCGCACAGTCACCGCACGGTCGCCGCGTCCGCCACCCGCCAAGCGAGAGCGACAGTACGAAAGATAGAAACAAAAAGGCTTTTTTTAGCTGAGGTGCCACATGCCGCGTTGCTACCGGCGACGGAGGCCGACGCGCTGGGTTAGTCACATTACGCTCTTGTTATTAGTGCCGTACATAGATGCCGATTTTAATTTTACGTACAGTGTCGTCGAGTTAATCGATACACATTAATAACAACAGTCACATATTATGCGAGCAAGCTTAGCATATTTACAATAATAATATTAACCATCTAATTAGAAAGTTTCATTCACAAATAATATCGAAACTTATATCGAAGTACAGTAGGATGCTTAGTAAAGTATTGGATTACAAAAAAAAAAATTATGTTCATGTCACAATTATCATAGCACTAAATACACTAAAATGTTTTTGCCAATAAATATCAGACTGAGAAATACGATTACCTACGCTTGCTATCTACATTATGAGTAATGGTTTATGTTTTTGTCTCATTGGTGAATTTTACATGGCTTTCTATCAAGTAAGATTGGGAAGACAGCATGTCCTTTATTAGTACAAACAAATAAAATAAGTATTACTTCAGAAAAGTAATACAAAAAACACAGATGTAAGATGGACAAAAGAGATTTTTCTGTGGGACTAGCATGGCGCCGCAGGATAAGTTTGACTACTTGTCGCTTTCCTTTTCGTTGTTCGCAACAAAAGAGAGAGCTATAACACCAAAAATATCGATCTCTCTTATTCGTTGCAATCGGACGAAAGAGAGAGCGACAAGTAGACAAACTTATCCTGCGGCGCCATGCTGAGCCCATTGGACGTGCTATCTCCCCCGACATAAACAGAACGGCACTAACGTGATATTCTCAGTCTCGAAGTTAACTATAGTAGATATGAAGTTGTCCTTCATAACGACAGAGCGGATGCCCTTCCACGTGTCGCCCTTCTCCCCGAGCAAAGTGCAGATCGACTCGAGCGCCATCTTGACGACGGACGGCGGGTTGGCCATTGAACGCACTTCGACCAGTTGCTGCTTCTTGATCGAACGGACCGCTGTATGTTGGGATTATCTTCAGCCTCAAAGCTAAGCGCAAATTACGGTGGGCCGCAACGCAACAATACAATCTTGTCGATAGGAGACCGAGCATTTTGGGCCCAGCACAGAAAAAAAAAATTATGACGATTTTATAATATTTAAATCAAAATCACTAAAAATAATTGCAATTAGTATATATTATTATTATAATAACAATAGTTAATATTTTATGAAATCAGTTTTTTATTGAAATCGTGCATTTTGTAATGTAAGTAGGCCCATGCCCTATCGTAATTATGCAACTATCAATCAAATTATAATGAAGAAATCCAAAACTAATATTATTTTTTTAATAAACACTAATTTAGACATCGAAACGGTTCATTTATGAAATCTGGACCCAACAATGTATGATAACTCAGTCTCCTTTGTTGTTGAAGAAACATTATACAATTTACCAAAAATTCAAAAATAGATACTTAGTATTTTAAAATAAAACAAATTGCTTGTGGGTATATAATGGAACCACTTGGTAAATGTATAAAACAGTTGCATTGCAGCCCAATGGTACGATATTTAAAATACATAACATAAAATATCCGCTAGTAAAATCGGCACAAACTAACGCTAAGCTCAATGTGACAGTTATTGTGGATGAACGCAAACTATCGATCAATACTCGTAAATATACATCTCTACTGTATGGGGATTCAACAAGTTACCACATAGTTAAAAGCCATCCGCAAAAATTTCAATGCAATTTGGTAAGCTTACATATAAATATCGTTTCAATATTTTAATAAATTGGCATCCGGTTAAAGCTTTGTAGCTAAAAGACAAACAGTCAAAAGACCGTGCGCAAATTAGTTGCGCCTTAGGTGCGTCCAGCAACGAGTTAGGGGAAACTTAAGACACTCAACTGAACTTACCAAGTTGTAAAAACGAGGGAAATATGTTGTATGTTTGCAGGTCAGTGAAAAAAAAGATTGGCGGTTATATGCATGTATGTTTTTTTGATTAACGACACAAGTACTCATAGGCCGTACAGACTACTTTAGTAATTTAGTCGAGTACAAAGATTTTTTGGATTTATCGCTCAAAAATCGTTCCTACTTGACTAAAATACTAAAGTAGTCCGAACTAGGCCTTAAAGATTCGGCTAACTATACTTGCGCACAGTCCATTAACAGTGTTCTAAAACTCGAAGGCTCGAAACCTACACTTTTGACATATTGTTTATTCAATGACATATCACCCCTTGAATGCGATCTCACCTGATGTTAAATGCAGATGTATTCTAAGAAGTAAGCAGACTTACTTAGAAAAGTTAAAGGTGTTGTTATCAGACTGTACTGTGCTACTGAGTACAGTATAGTGTCATAACAACACAAAATAATCGTTTCTCACTAGTTAAACTATTCTTTTCAAGATTTGCAACGTTTTCTATACGTTCCCCCATATTGACCGACATTACGTTATATCGTCACTTATGTGGAAATGACACTGAGTGAGAATGTTTTGTTAGCAAAATTCTCCTTTTTTATTTATTTTTGCGGATGATTATTTCACTTCAAGCTTCAACTCAATTAGTAGTGGGACAGTCACAAACATTAAAACATAAATGAAATGAACCAAACCGTTTTGCGCCTCGATGACAGCCGGTTCGACTTGTGCCAAGTCAGCCATTACGTCCTTGCGTTTCGCTTCTATTTCTTTCGTTTGTTGTTCTAAAGCAACCTGTATGTTTTAAACACAATAAAACAATATTATTATACGTTTACTTTATAATTTGGCGTGGTTATTTTCAAAAGAAGTGCATTCCAAACCTGAATCTCTTGGCTTTCAACTTTTTTCTTTTCAGCCTCCTGTTGATCTTTGACCATTTGACGTAGTTTAGCGTTGGCGGCTTCGTTCTTTGCTTGCAATTCCTAAAACATTGGTAATTGGATGTGAATTAATTTAGAAAGTCAGAAAGAGATGGTTTCATTACACAATGTATCTTTAATATATTAGTGTATAATAATGTATGGCGTTAGTTTATGATTAAATCTCTTGAACAACATAAACTCACATTCATCGTCCAATTACAGAAAAGTTAATAAAATCAGCAATCATTCATAAAAACGATTTTTATGATCATGAATGGAAACACATTGTATAGTATTGAACCCAGGAAACACTTTATTTGCCCTAAGAAAACAGATGTATTCGTTATAAAAACTCGTTAAGTCCTGTGTAACATCAAACTAAAACTGCATCCTGAGAATATAGAGCTAAACTACTCCGAACCTGGGATTTAACAGCAAGACTCTTCTGCATTTCCTCCACTTGCTCGACAGTTTCTGCAATCTTCCCGAGACCGACGTTCAAATGCAGTTGTTGCTCTTCGAGGTCCGCGCGTTTCTCCGAGTACAGTTTCACCATTTGCTGGATAAAGTCCAGATAGTGTCTGTAATTAAAAAAAATAATTATTAGATAGACCCGTATTATCCAAGGGGAAATAGGCACTAGGGCAAAAAAGGTAAAATCACGTCCCAAAACTTAAAACAGTTTCACGTATTCTTCGCGCCATGATCGCTCCAGTTTGCGCTTTGCTAATCGAATTTTGACTTTTTTGGGTTTTTTCTTCGCGAGGGTATACAAAAGTTTTTTGTATTGCTTGATATTAAATAAATAAATAAAGTATAGTGAAGCAAAAGCGAAATTTTGGCCAGTGTGGAACAGAAACGAACAAAACGCACTAGGATTTGTTGCGTGGTTTGCGCCGTAAATTTGCACGAGAATATGGGGTGGAATTTATTAACCTAAGTCTGCTGTCCTGCATTTATGTAGGACAGACGTAAGATCTACATTCTCTTCAAATTTAGACGATGTTTATACGATCGTCCATATTTGAGGAGAATGAAGAGCAGGCATGTGCCCATGGGCCATGATGACATTGATGATCAATCAAAAAGGAATGTGGAAAACTACCGGCCGATATCAATTCTGCCAGTACTTGCTAAAGTTTTTGAACGGATAGTGCATGATAACATTTATCCATTATTACACAACACTATTATTCCACAGCAACATGGATTTGTACATAAACGTTCGACAGTAACTAACCTTCTGGTATTTACCTCGCAGTTATTTGAAAATATTGACAATAACAAACAAACAGATAGCATTTACACAGACTTTCAGAAGGCTTTTGATAGAGTGGACCATAAACGGCTACTTGAAAAATTAGCATATAACGGTATACGTGGTGATCTGTGGCGATGGTTCAAATCGTACATAACAAATCGCACTCAAACAGTGATTATCAGTGGTTTTAGCTCAAAGACGGTTGTGATCACTTCTGGCGTACCTCAAGGATCAATATTAGGACCACTTTTATTTATTTTATTCATAAACGATATTCATAAATGCTTCAAATATAGTAACTTTCTTCTTTATGCAGATGATCTTAAAATATTTAAAACTATAGAAACACCAGATGATCACTCCCTTCTACAGGCAGATTTAAATAGCTTCACGGCATACTGTTCTGAAAATAAATTAAGCTTAAGTTTAAATAAATGTAAACATATAATTTTTAGTAAAAAAAAGAATATTAGCAATGTAACATACTCTGGTGGTAATTTACGTTAACTTCGATCGATAGCTTCGTTGGAATACACCCGGAATGATAAGATACGGGATAGGAAGGAACTCACGTGATCTTCGACCCGTTCTTTTGTCCAGGATGCGTCCACCATAAGACTTAAACAGCGGGTGCGTGGCAACACAAAACAAGCAAAATTGATTCACAGTCTATTATTTATAAGAAGCACTCAACTTGTTAGTTTTTAATGATTTATCCACAAAACACACGCGTACACGGCTTTTTGTGATGGCGGTAAAATATTTCTCAGCGTGCGCACGACCAGCTCTCAACGAATTAGCGGGGCGACTCCAACCATTGTCGATCGCAGCAGGCGAACGTGCGTAACGTGAGATGGAAGATAGGGGAAAGGATAAAATGAAGCAGGACAGCTATCGTAGCTACAGTTTAATTTCTACCATTCCCCCGCCTGTGAGCTACTAAGCTCGCAATAAAAAAAATAAAGAAAATAGCGAAAGTACATAATACAAATAAACAAATTATACGTATAAGTACTTAGAGACAAATATTTATGAGTTATAAATATTAATAGCGATAAATAATATAGTTAATAATAAAATAATTCTGATAAATTAATAGATATTTAATACAATAAGACACTTACGTAAAGACGGAAGACAATAACGTAAGACTAGTCTATTGCGCAGGCAAAGGACAAAGCTTCACCATAGGCCGAATGAAGAGTCCAGTTTTAGTCTTTACTTCAGCGACTCTAGTAATCCCATCCTTGCCAGGGAATATGCGTGTTATAATGCCCAATGGCCATTGCAAGGGCGGAGCGTTATCTACGTTAATAAGGACCACAGTCCCTGCCTTAACCGAAAGAGACGCAGTATTCCATTTCTCGCGTGTTTGGAGGGTGTGTAAGTACTCAACCCTGAAGCGTTTCCAAAATGATTGAATTAGCGAATCTAAAAGCATAAATCTACTAAGTAACCGTTCCTTTTCACCACTAAGATCGGGCGCAGGTAAATACTCTAAAGGCACTCTATATAAAAAGTGAGCTGGCGTTAGTGCAGAAGGCTCAGAAGGGTCCGTACTCGCAAGGTAAAGCGGCCTACTATTTAATATCGCTTCAATTTGTGTAACTACTGTAAGCATCTCTTCATACGTCAAAATCTGCTTACCTATCACTTTAAAAAGAAGGGATTTTGCACTTTTTATGTTGCTTTCCCATATGCCCCCAAAATGGCTCCCAGTGGGAGGATTTAGTTTCCAGATTATGCGGCGTTTAGCGAGTTCAGTACTAAAATCCTTATAATACTCATCACTTTTTAATAGCGAAAATAATTCATCAAAATATCCTTTCGATGAAACGAAATTAGTCCCATTATCACTATATATAAATTTACAATTTGCACCAGATCTAGAGATAAATCTCTTAAATAAATTTAAAAATGAAGCGGAACTAAGATCAGGTGCAAGTTCAAAGTGAACTGCTTTGGTAACCAGGCATATAAAGATACAAAGATAAGCTTTTTGCTTATGTATACCTCGGCCTCTACATAGAGTAATGTAGAGCGGACCTGTGAAGTCCACGCCTGTATAGGTATAAGCGTTAGCCTGCTCTATGCGACATGGCGGCAAATTAGCCATAAACGGGAATATTTGCTTAGGATTTAATCTATAGCATTTGATACATTTATGTATGCGTTGTTTTATGGCGCGCCTCGCGGATAAAATCCAATATTTTTGTCTAGTTATAGAAAGTAAAATCTGAGGACCTGCATGTAAATTTTCGCGGTGGTAGTAATCAATTAACAAATCGATTATATGACCTTTTCTAGGCAATAAAATCGGATGTTTATGACAATAATCTAAAGAGGAATAAGTTAAGCGACCACCTACGTGAAGAATATTATCGCGAATAAACGGATTTAATTTTTGAATAGCACGCGAACACGAAATTCCCTTTTTTAGTTTTTGAATATCCTCATAGAAATTTGTATTTTGAACAACTTCAATGACTTTTGTTTCTGCGATATTTAAATCTTCCGCGGTAATATGAATTCCTTTAGGTAATTTCTTGAGAAATTTCAATAAAAAGACAACCGATCTCAGATACTTATGCCAAGAAGAAAACTTAGAACTTAACGTCAGTAAAGGATGTTCATCTACACTTCGCATGACAAGAGATATAGATTTCTGTTCTGGAAGCGCAGAGGCGTTAGGTGAGAATTTCTGAACGGGCCATTGATTAATAGGCGACGAAGCCCATGTTGGCCCATTGAACCAGAGTTCATGGGTTAATAATTGCGAAGGCAATAGTCCACGAGATATACAATCTGCAGGATTCTCTATACCAGAAATATGATAAAGATCATCGGTACACAATAGTTCCTGAAACTGCGATATTCTATTAGCAATGTAAGTTTGAAATCTGTGAGGTGAGGACTTTAACCAACACAGAGCGACAGTAGAGTCTGAAAATACAAAAATATTGTCAACAGGTTGTCGCGATATTAAAGTATCATATACGTTGCGAACTAATTTTGCAAGTAATACAAGAGCGTTTAACTCTAGTCTAGCCAGCGTAACTAAACTAGAGGGAGAAGACACACGTGATTTAGAGCAAACTAATGAAATGATAGGTTTATTATCTCCATTTGTCACGTGTGTATAAATTACACAACCATACGCCTTTTCACTGGCGTCGGCGAATGCGAGTAAAGATAAATTAGAGTTATTTTCTACACCAAGGTGTCGCGGAATTTTAAGCTTTGATAAAAGAGGCAGCTCATCTATAAATTGTAACCAAGCCTCTATAATATGAGAAGGGAGCGTTTCATCCCATGACAACTTTAAAATCCATAATTCCTTGATTATCAATTTGGCGTATAAAATCACAGGCCCAACGAGTCCTAAGACATCGTAGAGTTGAGCAGTTGCGGAGAGAATAGAGCGTTTCGTCCATTTGAGCGAGGGGGGAGATACAAAAAAACTTAAACTATCATGAACGGGAAACCAATGTAATCCTAAAATCTTAAAGGTGTGTTCGTCGTCAAACGATATTCCTTCAGACTGTCGGTGCGTTTGAGGTATGTTACGTAATAATTCAGGAGAGTTACTAGTCCATTTAATTAAATCGAACCCTCCGGACTTAAACATTTGGATCAACTGCTCAGCCTTCTCTACTGCTTCTGAAGGATCAGAGGCAGAGGAAGCGAGGTCGTCCATATAAACATCTCTTTCGATTATCGCTGCGGCCGCGGGCCATCTATCCTTCTCTCTTTTAGCCAATTCGCGTAACGTGCGAAGCGCTAAAAAAGGAGACGAACGCAATCCGAAAGTAACGCGATTAAACTCGTAGATTTCTAGTGGTTCATTATTAGAAAATCTAAATAAAATTCGCTGAAATTTACGATGAGCGGGGAGAACTTCAATACATAAATACATTTGTTTCACATCTGCGAAAAAAGCGATTTTAAAGAGGCGAACGTTTATTAAAATATTAAATATTTCAGCTTGCAAGTTGCAGCCTGTATGAAGTATATCATTTAAAGATATATTAACATCAGTTTTCATAGAAGCGTCTAGAACAATTCTAAGTTTGGTAGTCGCTTTGTCGTCCCGTATAACAGGCCTATGAGGCAAGTAAAAACCAGGCATAATGCTTTCTTGAGGAGAAACCTTAGAAAGAATACCTTTATCTAAATAATCTTGAATAACTTCGTTATATTTTATTCTTAAATCAGGTGAGTTATTAAACTTCTTCTCAAGGTTGAGAAACCTTCTCTTAGCGGGTATATAAGAGTTACCCAAGCGAACCGGGTCTTCCTTAAAGGGAAGAGATACAATAAAACTGCCATCGGTATTACGAGTAGTCGTTGTGACATATATTTTTTCACATTCCTGCTCTTCGGGACTCAAAAATTTCTGATGAGGAGCTTCTTCTACCTTCCAGAACCTCTCTAAGAGATTATCTAGAGGTTCACGACTGAAAGCGCAAAAGGCAGAAGTAGATATAAGCCCAGAAGCGATCGGCGCGTCACCCATGATGACGTAACCGAGCGAGGTTTCTATAGCAGACGGTGAGCTATTCTCAGCGGTAATTTTATTAAAAAGCAAAATATCGCAATATAATTTAACACCAATTAATAAATCAACACAACCTGGTTCTGAAAAACTGTCATCGGCTAATGGAATATTTTTTATCAAGCTTTCTAGTGCGGACAAGTTTACTTTAGCATCAGGCAGTTGAGAAGTAATACCTTCTACCACCAGAGGGCGTATATCGTATACTTTGGTGTCATCGAAGCGTGAGGTGAATTTCAAATTAGAAATCCCAAGTATTTTTTGAGAAGTCCCACCTATGCCCTGTACTTCTGTAAAGCGATTTTGTGAATATACAGGAAGCGATAATTTTTTACAAGAAGCTATAGTAATATAATCACTCTGCGAGCCAGGGTCTACTAGACATCGCAGAAAGTGAGTGCGGCCATAGTTATCAATAACTTTTATTTCAGCGGTACCTAACAATGTAGTTGCGTTGCGTTCATGAAAATCACGAGAAATTGTACATAGCGATGTGTGTCCATTAACGGACGAGTCTTTATTCGACTCATTTTTAGCTTTTTGTGTAGCTACATCAGCGGGTATATTAGCGTAAGAATTAAAATTATTATGAGAGTTAGCGGTTTTATTAGCGGGTAGCGATATAGAATGAGAGTGCGTTGCGTTTTGTGCCGTGTTTATATTAACCGGATCACTATAATTAAATTTATTTGCGTGAGAAAAACATAACAGAGACGAATGTCTCTGGTTACAATGAGCGCAATTGTGAGTCGATAAGCAAGAGGCGGTTTTATGAAGAGTGCTTAAGCAGTTAGTACAATAAGAATTATTTTTTACTACTTGAAATCGTTTTTGCGGCGTTAATTTCATGAAATTCGGACATTTATATAAGTGATTATGCTTTTCATTTTTACATAAAATACATTTAGAGTCTTTAGAGTTTTGAATAGACTCCGTATTCACAAAAGATTTAGTAAATTTTGCGATAGGCGATTTTTTATTATGAGGTTTAGTTGAAACGTGCGAATCAGATGGTTTACTATTACATCCTCTAGAAAGAACCTTACTTTGTTCTTTGACAAATTCTACTAATTGTCCGTAAGAAGGAATTTTTTCTTTGCGATAAGTTATTTCAAAAAGTTTCACCGTTTCGGAATCAAGCTTCAGAAGTGCGAGATGCAATAGGAAAAAATCTGTTAAATTATCCAATTTTAATTGTTTAAGAGCGTCGACGGAGGAGTTGAAAGAATTTAAAAATAGTTCGAGACCAGAAGCGGTATTATTATTTAATGATTTAAAATTCAAAAGTTGATTTACATATGTACCAGCCAATGAACGAGGATCGTCATACTTGTCTATCAAATTTTTCCATATAATAGAATAATTTTCACCCGATACTGGCAACCCTGCGCACACGGATGCCGCAGAACCTTTCAATTTTCCAACTAAATAACACACTTTTTCACTGTCAGAAAGCGTTGGGTTATTATGTATTAAATTCTTGAATTGTTCATAGAATAGCTGCCAGTGAGACGAATCTCCCGAAAAGTCGGGTAATTCAATAGCAGGGAGACTGGATTTCATTGTGGGAAATTTAGAAAGACAAGGTTTTGTAGAATCATTTTTACTATGATAATAGGGTTCCAAAGATTTTTTAATAAAACAAAACATTTCCTCAAATGCGTTCCAACTTTGATAACTGATAACAGCGTTTGGATTTACTTTCATTTGCGCCATAGTATACTGATCCAAATTTAATTCAAACTCCTTACGCAAAACGTCTATATTGGCTGCCTGTACCAATAACGAAGGTAGTTTGCTACTGTCATCGCTAACTAGTAAGGTCAAGTCGTAAATACCTTGTAAGCGGCTAAACATCATTTCTTTCTTCGCTTCTAACAGCTTGAGATGGCATTCATCTGCGCTGTAGCTTGCGGGCAAGACTTCTTTTTTACTCATGATGAAATATTAATTTGTAAATTAATTAAATAAAAGAAAGTAAATACTTCTTCTTTAAATAAGTGTTAAAAAATATTAACAAATAGCGTTATACTAAGATGTCAACAAAAAGTTACTTGAAATCTATTATAAGTATCAAAAGATTTATGCTATAAAATGGAATACTTCGTTTCTCGTAACGAATGAATGAATGAATTCGGAATATGTACCGTTATGTACCTACCTACTAGTTATGACGCGGCGTAATAGTTTAGCGTAATTAGCGTATCGATTTTATTTATATAGCGGAACTAACCGAAGAAAACATCTTATTCTTCGATTATAATAAATATATATATGTGCGGAATAGTATATTATAACAATAATATAAAAATATAATACGAAATAAGAAATAGCGAACTTAGTACGTCACAACGGAGGTAGGTTAGACAACGAAATTATAGTACAAATCCGCTCGAATAGGACCAAAAAATGTTATGGTGGTAATTTACGTTAACTTCGATCGATAGCTTCGTTGGAATACACCCGGAATGATAAGATACGGGATAGGAAGGAACTCACGTGATCTTCGACCCGTTCTTTTGTCCAGGATGCGTCCACCATAAGACTTAAACAGCGGGTGCGTGGCAACACAAAACAAGCAAAATTGATTCACAGTCTATTATTTATAAGAAGCACTCAACTTGTTAGTTTTTAATGATTTATCCACAAAACACACGCGTACACGGCTTTTTGTGATGGCGGTAAAATATTTCTCAGCGTGCGCACGACCAGCTCTCAACGAATTAGCGGGGCGACTCCAACCATTGTCGATCGCAGCAGGCGAACGTGCGTAACGTGAGATGGAAGATAGGGGAAAGGATAAAATGAAGCAGGACAGCTATCGTAGCTACAGTTTAATTTCTACCATACTCACTTGATAGTGTTAGCCTTGAAAAGGTTGACAGTATTAAGGACTTGGGAATAACGTTGGATTGTAAATTACATTTTGATATACATGTTCAAAACATAATTAATAAAGCATATAGAATGTATGGTTTTGTAATGAGAGCAAGTAATGGTTTTAAAAGAACTGCAACGTATTTACATTTATACAAATCACTAATTCGTTCTCAATTAGAATACGGTGTTTGTATTTGGAATCTGTTTTATGATAAATATGTAAAGAGCCTCGAGACAGTACAAAAAAAATTTCTACGCAGGATGCACTATAAATGTACTCGGAGTTACCTTTCTTATAACCAACTTCTTGAAAAATATGATATACTAGGCTTAAAGTGTAGACGAAAGCAACTCGAAGTCATGCTCTTGTATGATTTATGTAATAATAAGTACGACTGTGTAGCCCTAACGCGCAAAATTTGTTACAAAGTACCACTCAGGGCTCGAATGCGAAGTGTTCGAACGCATCAGCTCTTTGATACCAGCAACTGCCGTACAAATGCGGGCAAACGTTCTCCATTATATAGAATGACGCAATCTTACAATGAGTGCTTCAATAATATTGATATTTTTTCTACACGTGTAGGTACCTTCAAGGGGTTGGTTATAAAACGCTTGCAGAGTTTATAGCTATTAGTTAATTAATAATTTAGTTTTAGTCTTTAGTGTTTTCTTTCATCCATTTTTTTTTTATTCACTTTTCAATTAATTTTTTTTAAAATTTGTTTGTAATAATTTTATATAAAGTATTTAGGTACGTAGTAGTCTACTTTATAGTATTGTAATCTGTGGTTTCCGAAGCTGGTGTCATAGTTATAATTTTTATTTATATTACTAATATGATAATATGATTGTGTACTATGATGTTGTTTGTAAGCCCTCAATAAAATAAAATAAAATAAAAATAAAATGATGACGAAAAAGGGTGATCATGATGAAGATAATGATGGTGATGATAATTGTGATGACGTACCTCGGCGTGATGGCCATGGTGCGGTTGGCGCGCTTGGCGAGGCGCGCGTTGGCGCGGTGCAGCGTCTGGTGCACGTACACGCACGCGTTGACGACGGCGCCGCGGTGCGACGGGCGCGCGCCCACCTCGCCGCACGCCGCCGGGAACTCCTCCGGCGGGACGTACTCCGACCAGTCCAGGTCCATGCGGGTCGTGAACTCTTTGCCGACCTGTCAATCAAAAAACATTAATTACGTGCTAAAATCACGTTTAAAATTGCGTTTGTATTATAGGACTCAAAAGTGATTACAAATATAAGAAAAAAAGGTTATGATTCACAACACTTGTCAGGGCAACTTAATTAACAAAATCAATCTGTAACCAAAATAAAACCCTAGAATTCCAGAAAATGACCTTGAGTGGAGTCACGTACTTGTGAACGATGTGTGCAGGGTTAAAGGATCCTTTGACTGTTAACAAACACTCCCCTTTTCCATTCAAGTCACTCTCCCCGCCTATCCCAAGTAACCCATAAAGAACTATACAACAAGAGATGTGGACGCCTCGAACGCCACGAGCACACTGAAGCCGCCCGTACCGCAAGTCGTTGCTACGCGGCGATAACATTTGCTACACAAGTTTTGCCATCCAAACTAAATATTTTCGACACTTGGTAAATTACGTCACTGGCGTTTTGTAAATGTAAATGTAAATCTACGCAAATACGATATTAACGTCAAGTTGATTGTACGGCACCCATCATGGCAGGCGTTTCCATTGAATACACTAATCGCAGATATACTTTCGAATATAATAAAAAACAGTTGTAGAGACTATAGAGACTAGCAGCACACTGCGCGTGTGTTACAAGTTTCTTAAGTACGGGTGGTATTTAAATTCATTATTTATCACACTTTACACTAATATTATAAAGGCGAAAGTTTGTGTGTAAGTGTGTAAGTATGTTTGTTCCTCTTTTGGCTACTGAAGCGATTTGGAATGGAAATAGATTTTACTCTGGATTAACACATAGGCTAGTTTTCATCCCGGAAAAATCCATGGCTCCCGCGGGATTTGTGAAAAACTGAATTTCACGCGGACGAAGTCGCGGGCGTATGCTAGTATTATCATAATAAGGAGGTATTAGTTAAATTATTATTGATCATAAATTGTTTAGTGTGGGCATGGAGAACATGTCGGGCAGGGGAGGTGAGTGTTAAGGTATTCTAAAGGCAACTCCCACCCAAGGTCACGTTGAACGTGGGCCAGTCATGTGCACGTCGGTGACGTGAACCCATGAAACTTTCCCCTACCAAAAAGTGCCAAACGCGGCGAAAGAAGTTTTCACTTCAAAATATATTATATCTAACCTGGAATAGCGCCCCATCGCTCCAATCGCCGAACCAATTGAGCACGCAACGGTTGAAGAGAGCGGGCGAGGTGGCCGCGCGGTCCTTCAGCCCTTCGGACGACGGGTTCATGGTGAACACTACGTGCAGGTTGCGCATCACTTGGCCCGTAAACCTAAATACAATGAAAGTTTCAATATTTTGCTAGTTCCGCCCCATTGGTCTAACGTTTAGCCTATGGAACCGGTGGTAGACTAGTTACAATAGACAAAGTTAATGTTTCAAAAGATAAAGGCTAAGGTGTAAGCTCCAAATTCTCTCTCCTAAGAGAGGTCATTCCATAGGGTAATTGACTCGTATCAAATTTAATATAAAAAATATTAATTTCGCACAGTACATGGATTAAGGGTTCGAAATATATCAATATTCATTAATAAAAATGAAGGATTTCTTATAAAACTTAATTTAAAAATTATGTATTTTTTAATTTTCCAAACGTCAAAAAGCTGTCGTCCATTTTGTGACGCCATAATGTTTCTTCATGTACTAAACGTCAAACTAATTGTTAACTATTATTTTTGTCAAACGCTCCGTTTGTAAGGGATTTCAACTTTACTTCTATACTAATAATATAAAGAGGTAAAGTTAGTGATGTTGTAGTTGTAATGTCTGATTCTACTGAACCAATTTATAATTTTTTTACCACTTTATATGAGTGCCATAGGCTATATTTAATCCCCGTAGTCTTACTGGAACGGGAAATAACGCAGGCGAAACTGCGGGGCGTTGGCTAGTCAGTTATAATTTATCGACATACCATTTATATAGCTCGTCGTTAGAGTCCAACATCAAGCCTTCTCTTTGAGCGCCTTCTTTGCATTGAGTCATGAGAGCTGCAAACTCGTCACCTTCAAACAATCCAGGCACCTGAAAATTCATCATTATCAGCCCTTTAGATAATTGATTCCAAAAGTGGTCCAGGTGGACCCCCAGGGGTCTACGGAAGACTCAGCGAGGGTCTATGTTGACATATAGGTGACATATATGGGAGTTCACGATTCGAAAGCGGGGGTCCGCGACAATTTATCTAGTTCCATACCGAATGGGGAGTTTTCTAAATAAAATAATTGTGATTTGATTGCTTCCTAGTGCTGTGAGTAGATATCAAAAATTAAAGGTGGCTGAAATAACTCATAGCAGAATCAATTAATTAATGAACTAAGCCAGCAATTCTCACAATTACAAATCGGCCCAGCCAGGGATTGATACAGGAACCTCCATTCTTGTAAATCCACTCAAGCCAATTATTATTTTACGAGATCCATAATTATACATCATTTTGATCACCTCCATTTTTTTTATACGGGGGTATATATGGCTTCCTGAGGCAATTTATTAATGACTTGGTATTAAAAAATAACTGGTTTGTTTTTTTTTGTTTGTTATTAAACATTGCACATCGAATATGGCTTAGTGTACCTGTCTGTACTCTTTAATGCACTAACCTCTCCGTTAGCCAGGAGCGTATTCATTCTCTCCAAGAAGCCGCTGTCCAGTACGTTGGACTCGTCCAGAATGAAGGCCACCTTTTCGTCCCTACAGCCGGCGCGACGGAGCACCGACCGCAGATCTTCGTCGAAGTCCGCTCCGGTGTATTTGTTGTGGACCTGAAAAAAATCATCATCATTCATCATCATCATCATCATCATCATCATCATCATCATCATCATCATCATCATCATTAACAGCTGATGGACGTTCACTGCCAGACATAGACCTGTTGGACTCCCGTACAACACGGTCTAGATCCGCATCCAGCGGGTCCCTGCATCTCGCTTGATGTCCTCAGTCCACCTAGTAGGAGGTTGACTAACACTGCGTTTTTCGGTGCGGAGTCGTCATTTTAGGTCTTCGAAGTATGTGCCTCGCTCATTGCTACTTCAGCTTCGCGACACGTTGAGTTATGTCGGTGACTTTGGTTCTTAAGCGGATCACCTCATTTCTGATTCAATCACGCAGACTTCTAACATAGCTTGTTCCATCGCCTGCTGTGTTTCTGAGTTTTCTTATAAGGCCCTTAGTTAGGGACAAAGTCTTGGCACTATAGTCAATCACTGGCAACACACACTGTTTGAAGAGTTCTTCTTGACATCAAGTGAGTCGCAGGCATTCGCAGGCGGCTAAGGATCGTGATGTTCGGAAGTCCCCACAAAAGGCCTATGTCCTGCAGTGGACGTCCATTGGCTGATATGATGATGACGGTACATTATACATAGACGTGGCCTGAAATGGACCATCTTTTGAAATCGTTACTTACTTTGATCTGGAAGATGCTAAGGCCGTTCATCCACGCAACGAATCTGCTGAGAGTAGTCTTCCCAGCCCCGGACACTCCGATGAGCAACAGGTGTCCTTGAGGTTGACGGAAGATGCGGTCGATTCTTAGCACATGTTCCAGCACTTCGTCGAACAGGACCAATGGAACGTCCAACTCTTCTTCGTAGAATACCTGCATATTGTTAAACAAGGTATTATTATGATATTAAGATACTTAATTGTCTACTTGACAGTTTACAGAAAAGTATTTTAAACATAAGTTGTCTTATTTTGTATCTCTTATACAATCATCTTTTTTCCAAAGAGATGTTATAATTTTTCGGCCCATTTTTTACTCAATATCGTTCTAGAAACTGTCAGGTTTTTTTACTACATACGTAAAAATCTGTTTAGCAATTGTGAAAATAAATAAATAAGTTAATAGCTGTAATTGAAGTGAATCTTTGTGTATTTAATATTTACATATAAATTACCTTCAATCTAGCCTTGACGTATTCACGTAATTGATCCCTTTGAACTGGTACATAGTCTTTACTTAGCCAGTTACTGTAGAGGATTGGTCGGGCCAGTGCTTGCTCTCTGTTGATGCCTAAACAATAGAAAAAAACAGGTTATAAGACTCAGTAATTCAACAGTTAAATGCATCTCTATAACGTCTCTACGTGTTACAGTATTGTCAAAACTACACAGCCTATTTCATATCTATAGAAGAGCAAGGAGTTAGAATTACTCCATAAGTTACGTAAAGGACATCATTCATTTTGGGCCCTTTTTAAAAGTGCCGGCCAACGAAAAAAAAATAGCACGAATCGTTAGAACTAGCCATTTGAAGTAATAGCTAATATGGCATGAAAGTTGTAGGAGAGCTCTGAATCAAGTTATACAGGTTCGAAGATTCGTTATTTCCATACATTTTGTCGATTTTCAAAAGTGCTTACCAAGAAAAAAATCTGGTACGTATCGTTTGAACTGCTCATTTGGAGCAATAGTTAGTATGGCACAAATGTTGTAGGAGTGCTCTGAACTAAGTTATACAGGTTCGATGACTCGTCACTTCTATACATTTTACTGAATTTTATAAGTGCCCACCAAGAAAATAAATGATACGTATCGTTATAACTAGCCATTTGCAGCAATAGTTACTATGGCATGAACATTGTAATGTAGCTCTGTGTCAAGTTACACAGTTTCGATGATTTGTCAAATCCATATATCTTATTGAATTTTTAAAGTGCCGTTTTACAAAATATGGTACTTATCGTTAGAACTGCCGATTTGGAGCAATATTTAGTATGACACAAATGGTGTAGGTTTGGTCTGAACCAAGTTATAAAGGTACGATGCCTCGTGCCTATGCATTTTATTGAGTTTTATGCCCACCAACAATATTAATGAAACGTATCGTTATAACTGGTCATTTGTGGCTATAGTTATTAGAACAAGAATGTTGTAGTATTGCTCTGAACCGAGTTATACAGGTTCGATGGCCCGTTTTATCATTTTATTGATTTATAAGTTGCCTGCCAGTAAAATTCTTATAGGTATCATTTCAACTGATAATTAAGAACACTACTTAGTTGGTTAGTATAGCAGACACTTTGTGGAATTTTATAAGTGCCCACCAACAAAATAAATGATACGTATCGTTATAACTAGCCATTTGCAGCAATAGTTACTATGGCATGAACATTGTAATGTAGCTCTGTGTCAAGTTACACAGTTTCGATGATTCGTCAAATCTTATTGATTTTTTTTGTTTACAAAAATATGGTACTTATCGTTAGAACTGCTCATTTGGAGCAATATTTAGTGTGCACAAATGTTGCAGGATTGTTCTGAACCAATTTATACAGGTTCGATATCTCGTCACTTATATGTATTTTATTGAGTTTTGAAAGTGCCCACAAACAAAATGAATGATACGTATCGTCATAACTAGCAATTTCCAGTAATAGAGGCATGCATAAACGTTGTAGTATAGCTCCGAATCACGATATACTGTTTGGATGATTCATCAAATCCATTTTATTGATTTTTAAAATACCGTTCACCAAATATATGGTACATATCGATAAAACTAGACATTAGGAGCAATAGTTAGTAGGACATTGCACAAGGTTCAGAACAATCCGATTTCTGAACAAAGTTATATAAGTTTCATGATTTGTCACTTTCATACATTGATTTCCGAGAAGTTTTTGTATAAAGAGTTGGAAAACATAAAACAATAATAAAATATAAAATTAATGATACTCATTTTTGTGCAAGGGTGCAAATTCCACATTATTGTGCAAATAAATGCATTTAAAAGTTGTTATGATATTGTGGATTTTGGGTAGAGTGAAATAAAAACATTTTATTAAGTTCTTTCAAGTAATGGTAATTTTGGTTTACTGACATGGATAACATTACTAATAATGATACATCACCATGATGACATTTATTTCGTTAGTTCGAGCAGTGTATTCATCATCATTATTATTTTATATTTCCTATACAGATATCAACAAAAACAAAGTGACGTATCGTCGAACGCAAATAACTTGGATCAAAGTAATCATGCAATGTTTCTCAATTATATTGCTCAAATCAGTAAAACGTATAGAAACTACGAATCATCTAACTTATATAACATGGTTCAGAGCAGGCCTATAGCGTTTAAATGATACTAATTATTACTTCCAGTTCCTATTACAGTCAGTTCTAATGATCCGTACCATTTCTTATGGCTGGCACTTAATGATTAATGAAATGTATGGATATCACAAATAGTCACACCTGTATATCTTGTCTCTGAGTGTTTCCACAAAGTGTCTGCTATACTAACCAACTAAGTAGTGTTCTTAATTATCAGTTGAAATGATACCTATAAGAATTTTACTGGCAGGCAACTTATAAATCAATAAAATGATAAAACGGGCCATCGAACCTGTATAACTCGGTTCAGAGCAATACTACAACATTCTTGTTCTAATAACTATAGCCACAAATGACCAGTTATAACGATACATTTCATTAATATTGTTGGTGGGCATAAAACTCAATAAAATGCATAGGCACGAGGCATCGTACCTTTATAACTTGGTTCAGACCAAACCTACACCATTTGTGTCATACTAAATATTGCTCCAAATCGGCAGTTCTAACGATAAGTACCATATTTTGTAAAACGGCACTTTAAAAATTCAATAAGATATATGGATTTGACAAATCATCGAAACTGTATAACTTGGCACAGAGCTACATTACAATCTTTATGCCATAGTAACTATTGCTGCAAATGGCTAGTTATAACGATACGTATCATTTATTTTGTTGATGGGCACTTACAAAACTCAGTAAAATGTATAAAAGTGACGAGTCATCGAACCTGTATAACTTGGTTCAGAGCACTCCTACAACATTTGTGCCATACTAACTATTGCTCCAAATGGACAGTTCTAACGATACGTCCAGATTTTTTTTCTTGGTAGGCACTTTTGAAAATCGACAAAATGTATGGAAATAACGAATCTTCGAACCTGTATAACTTGGTTCAGAGCCCTCCTACAACTTTCATGCCATATTAGCTTTTACTTCCAATGGCTAGTTCTAACGATCCATGCTATTTTTTTTGTTGGCCGGCACTTTCAAAAAGAGCCCAAAAATGTATGGAGCGTGAATGATCTCCTTTGTCAGAATAAATCAGGCTATAGAAAAACTCAGTCCTCATTTGCGTGGTACAGTGATGCTTGCCTATAAAATAGGCCTGGTGTCATAACTCATACTCTGATACCCTCATATCCATACTCTATTTTTCTATTCAATAACAGCCCCCCTACGTACATCTTTCTAGTTTTTGAAGCGTTAGCGATCGTAGAAAGAGAATCGACGTGCTACTTAGCTAGGAGGGCAGACATGCTTGTTGCCACAGTCTGTTCAGTCGTTATCACCCCAAACCTATGCACTGTGCAGGCGAGCTCTCAGTTAAGGAGGGGGGCAACACGCTTCCTAGTGCGGGATCGCTATTCCAGAACCTTGGGACCCCAACGTCCATCGGCTCTTCGAACTATGTGCCCCGCCCATTTCCACTTTAGCTGCGAGACTCGTTGAGCTATGTCAATGACTTTTGTTCTTCTGCGGATCTCCTCATTTCTGATAATAAATAAGATATTCGTTTATGGAGCGAATTTTACATACCTGGGAAGAATCTCATAGCAACATTGTCGATGTTCTCGTCAGTCCACTGCCTCTCCACATCCTCAACCAGACGATCTTGGAACAGGCGCAACGCTTCGTGCGCCCACAGTCTTACCAAACCTTCAATGCTCAAGTTGTCTAGAGGTCTGAAAAATTAAAATTGTTTCGTTAGTTTTTTTATACAAGGCGAATACCTTCTGAAACAGAGTTTTAATTTTTGTGATGTGGACAGACTTAAGCTTTGCGTAGAGAATAAAGACAACAAAACAAGAAGGAATTAAAAAGTTACTCGTAAAATTTGAAATTTCAGTAAACCAGGTTAACTAGCCAAACTGACGATGTCAGGAATTTCCATTTACAAAAAAAATACTGATATCTCTCATTGTACATAGATTTTTCGTAAATTGAGCTTTTTATTTAAAACAATCTACCTCCCAATTATTTTATTATACAGATACAAACTAATCCGACAACGCTCCGCATATATTTGTTATTATGCCTAATATAAATTAGAGTGGAAAGACAATTTTCCCTCCAATTAATCATAAAGACAGTGTTGGCAGCAGGTGCTACAATAGATTTACTGGCTTGTATCTACTCCACAGACTCTCGCAAAATTTAGTGTCTTAGTGACGAGGGTTAAAAAAATTGAATAGAACGAATTCGACAAACTAATTATATGAAATTTAACCTATTACAGTGTATCTAAATTATCATAGTCATCATCGTTAACAGCCGATGGATGTCCACTGCTGGACATAGGCCTCTTGCATGGATTTCCAAACACGGACTCGAGTCGCCAGCATCCAGCGGCTCCCTGCAACCCGCTTGATATCCTTGGTCCACCTAGTGGGGGGCGCTTTCTGGTGGAAGGTCGTCATTTAAGCATGATGATGATGTTGGTGATAGTGATGATCATATCAAAGTGTAGTGACCTGATAGCCTCGCAGATGCCGCGCACCCATCTGGTCATCTCCCTGGGCGAGTACACGTAGTGCGGCTGCATGTCCTGCGTGAACCGCTCCTGCGACGCGAGGTACAGCTTCACCATCGCCTGCGTCAGCGGCTCCGCGTATCCGCGCAATGACGGCTGCATCCGCAGCATCGCGCGGGTGAACGTTCCGTAAATCTGTTTCGGAATGTATTAGAAAATTAAAAAAAAAAAACAACTTTATAAAAAACACGCAGCACAACTCAAAAAAGTATGGAACCCACTAGTTGGTGACAATTAGACGCTCTAAATCGTTAAAAATTCACAGCTCAGAGTCAAGAAGTTGATGGTGATATACATTCATGCTTCCGAGACCTCCCGTCCCAGTGGATATCATTAACATCTGTAGCCTTATGTCTATAACTAGACAGTGTAAGTATTGAATTCGTTTGTATCTCTCTCTCTGTCGGGCACAATACTATAGAGAGACATATATAGACAACAATTTTAAACTCACATAGTTCAGTGAAATATCGCTACAAAATACCGCTCATGAGAGTAGTTATTGAGTCAAACATTGTCAAAGAATGAAGAATTGAGAAGAATGGAAGACCCGCTAACGGGCTGTACTCTTTCTTTCTTTCTATAAGGGAATTTCCTGGCACTGTAATGGGCGATTCCATAACAGTGAATGGTTTCATGAGGTTGATATGAGTAGTGCAGAGCATATTACCTGTTCCAAAGAAGTCTCTCCGGGATAGTCGACGTAAATGACGGGCACATGCCGCAGCAGGCGGTGCGACAGCGGCTTGCGGCCGGGGTCGGTGGGCGGGTTGCACGCGCCCACGAACTGGATGCGTTCCAGGTGGACCCACGAGTGATCTGCGCGCGACAGTATAGTTCTTAGATATAGAAAGGGCAACTCAGGATATCTTCTCAGTAGAACCTGCCTTCAGGAACCGGTGGTAGAATCTTTACAAATAGTCAACGTAGTCTAACGTGTCAAAAGTGAACCTACTTGAAAGTTGTAAACTGAGCCTACTTGAAATAAATGAATTTTGAATTTTGAAATGGCCTTGGGAAATGCAGATTTTATTGCCAAGCCGAAATAAAAAAAAAAAATGTTTTATAGCAGAATTCTTCATTGTACATCATCATTACAACATATTGAGCTCACTGTTGAGCACTTTCGTCTTAGAATGAGAGGTGTTATGATAATAGTTCACTACGCTGGCCCATTTTGGCAGACTTCATACACATAGATAATTAAGAAAATTCTCAAGTTCATGTTTTCTCACGATGTTTTTCCTTCACAGAGACATGTGATATTTAATTTCTTAAAATGGACATAACTGAAAAGTTGGAGGTGCACGTCCCGGACCGGTTTCGAACCTACACCCTCCGAATCGAAGGCAGAGTCATATCCACTAGGCTATCACTGGTCTGTTATGTTTTAATAATAGTATATTCCTTTTGAGAAAAATGCTTTATGCACTTTGTAGGGGTCCAAGTGAACACACGGTTATATTTTGAGAAGAGAAGGAACAAATTTGTAATTTTTTGACTAATAATAATTTTGCTGAAATTTTAACCGACCGGTTTTTTCATTTTCTTTTTTACATGTTATAATTTTTTTGCTTAATATTATGTACATATCAAATCAAATTAATAAAAAAATGTAAGAATCATAACAGAGAGGCATATTAGCTTAGCGAGAAATTTCTTAAAACAAAGGTTAAAAAAAACAATGATAAAGTTACTCACCACTTGCTCTGTAGAATCCTTTGTGCTCAAGTAGCTGTCGTAAGAACGAGATGACGCGCTGTGTGCCGTACTGATCCATGTCCGGCAAGTTGATCTCATCGCAGAATAATACCAGCCATTTTCCGAGCTGTAAAAACAGACAATATTTGCATTAATGATTTTAAACTTATTCCGCGATTAACCACGATAAAACGACGAGATTTTTAATGTCGATATTTCATCCTGTCCCGTCCATATTTGGTCCCGTCGTGACCACGATCCATGCAACTGGGTCGAAATATCGACATTAAAAATCTCGTTGTTTTATCGTGGTATGTACCCGTTTAAATAATATTCACAATATTTGCATTGAAAACTTTATCAAGTATACCTAAGGTAACCTTCGTGTGTTGGCGCTTCTTATCGGAAGAATCGCCCATAATGACCATGTTAAGCAGATTGATAGACACGGATTGTAATAGTGGCTGCTGCCCCATATTAGCCATTTACCTCAGTTTGGTTTTACCGCCAGTTGTCGGTCGTCAGTCTCGTTTGTTAATCAGCCGAGAGTACCGCGTGCAGGTACTTATTATAATTATAAAAAAAAATTACTTTATATGACTTAGTACAAATGAAATCACTCTTTCTATAAGACTTGATGACTGATAGAAAAGACAATGTAGCATTAAAAAATACTGACTAGAACACTAGATGTACAAATTATACAAACTGGAATATTCCTTCCTCATTAATAGTTTGTCGTAAATTTTGTAGGAATTAAATATAATTATATGTATGAAGTGCTACAGGGGACTGATCTCATTATGTCAGGGGACTGACACATGGTCAGGTCGTGGCTATTGCTCTTAGCATGCTATAATGTACAAAGTGCATAAGTGTACAAAGGGGTATGCCCACCGGCCCATAAAACGTCGGCCCAGGGAACCCCACATAAAAGTAAATTGATATGACAATATGATGTATAAATAAGGATCTGGTTAATTAATTGGCTTAATAAAAGTATGCTTCTTGAAGAAAAAATTATTTTTTTATCACTCTTTTAGGGCGCAATTTTCGCCGGTGTACCAAAGCGGAGGAGTAACATTTGAAGCTGTAGGTATTATTTTTTTCTGTTACCAAGAAGCTTAACAAACCTTACTCTTTCTAACCTTATAGGAAGACCGTTACTCGCAGGGTTTACTAGCTCTCGAGCTATTATAGCCGCAAAAACAATACGCGCTTCGACGAAGTCCTGAAGTGAGCCGAGTAGTGTTAGAACTTCGGATCGCTACAAGTCGGGCGTAAAACCGACAATGATTGGAAGTTGAGCGAGGCAAAGCAAAGTTTATGTCTTAATTGCCATATACGATTAACTTCGCGAGTATGTTTACCTGAACAGGCGCCAGAACGACTCCATTGGGAGTTTTCCGATACTCGCAGTAATGGTCGAAGGTCTTGAGCAGCAGTTCGGGAGTGGTCGCTGACGAGAAGTTGAGCCCCACCACCTCCATGTCCGGTAGAGCTCGCAGCGCAGAGAACAGGGTCATGGTCTTACCGGAACCGGGCGGCCCACAGAGGACTGTTGTGGAAACATTACAAAGTTATCTGATTAAGAAACACGGCTAAAACTCACGTGATATAAGGTCGGAGTATGCCCGACTAGTTTCGAACCCATGCGGGGCTCTTAGTCATGAGCTAAACGAATACGTTCTCTTGTCAGTACGATACGAACCGTCGCATCAGTAATTTTCAATATTATTCAAGAAAAATGGCGTCATACGTTTTTAAATATTTTTAAAACTGTTCACAAAAACTAAACAAATAAGATAAAATATTTTTTCATTGGTTATTATATTAATTTACGTAAGTGTCGTTAGTGTTAAATTTTGAAATACAAATTATGAAAAAAGTTTGTATAAGCGGACGTCAGGGAGACGCGTGACTTTTGTGTTTTTATTATGAGTTGCACCGGCTTGAGCACACAGTTTGTAAAGACTCTTTCTGGTTACTCTGTGGTTCCGACTTGTGCCCGAAACAGTTATAAACGAAGCAACGCAAAAATAGCCGAATACCGAAGCCATAATCGGCTTGACTGACTAGTCAGCGTATATAAAATTAACTGATGGAATGGATGGATGGTCTATACTAGCCTTTCTTAATTTGTTCTTAAATTAATGAAAATAAATTTCATTAATAAGGTTAGAACAATTTGATATGATTAATATAACATTAATAATAAAAACATAACATTTTATAAACAAGCCATACATAATTAAAAATAAATAAGTTATGAAATGACATGTGTTTCCTACCTTCATTCCTAATTTCTTTGTTGGTAAACAGTACTCATCAAGAAAGGCTGTAGTATAGTTAGATTAAGAAATGAAATATTAACCGAGTGGTTTGTGTTCGGCGAGCCACGTGTAGAGCAGCGCCTCGTGTCGCACGGTGTCGAGCGTGGGCACCACGATGTCGGGCGCCGCCACCTTGTGCGTCTCCACCTCGATCTGAGGCACCTTCGCCGACCACGGCACCCACTCGCCAGTTATCGACACCTGTCACCACACAAACACTTGTTAAAGGACATTTCCTAATTTTGTATGGAGGCATAAAGGCCCAGGCCTTTATTACTAGTGTCAACTAAGCAGAACAAATTATTTTTATCATAAAAGAACATTCCTTAAAACCCAAAATAAAAAAAAAATTGGAACCCGCATTTTTTTTTTAATTAATTACGTAAAATGTATTTTTTCATTAGCTAACGACATTAACTAAGAATTTTTATCATGGCAACATCGCGTTGTAACGTTCGTTTATGGCGTTTTTAAAGCAATATATATTTTTTTTAAATGCTTCTACGATTCACGATCATGTCTACGATTTAATGTTTCTTATAATATTACTTGACATTGATAGCTTACACCGGATATGAATTCAATTCCAGCTGTTTTGAACACTTTTACTGTATTGTCTATATTTAATTAGTAGACAAGGGAGCGAAACAAAAAAAAAATATTTATCTTATTAATGTGGGTTCCAAAAATTCAGAAAATTATTTTCTCTACAGCCATTTGTATCTTCTATCCGTAAAAAATACTATCGACCTGCTTAAAAATTATATAAATAATTAAGGCCCATTTTGGGACATGTCCTTCATACTAATTTTATAAATGCGAAAGTACTTCTGCCTGTTAACTTTTCATGGCTACACCGCTGAGCCAATTTGATATATAGAGATAAATTGATCCTTAAAGCAGAATATAGGCTTTACTTTCATGCCACAAATTCATGTTTTCATTCATGTTTTCTACGGGAATTGATGATGATTCTATAAATAAAGCAATACTGACCTCAAAGTCAATGATGTGCTGATTTGCCCCGCAGTTAGGTAGTTGCATAGTACTAGCTGATCTTATAAAGTCACCCAATTCATTACGATCCTGTAAATAAAACGTTTTAGTTACTTAAACTGATTCATATATTCATCCACGGTCGTGGGTTCGATTCCCACAACTGGAAAATATTTGTGTGATGAGCATGGGTGTTTTTCAGTGTCTGTGTGTATTTATACATTATATAAGTATTTATATGTAGTATATAAATGTATATGAATATTATAATATCAACTATCTTAGTACCCATAACACAAGCTATTCTGTATGCTTACTTTGGGGCTAGATAGTGATGTGTATTGTTTAAGAATATTTATTTATTATTATTATTATATATAAGCCATACATCTAATAAAATCGCAAGTGTGTGTGTTAAAATTAAATATTTAAAAAAAAACAATTTGTATACGATAAATACTGTATGTTATTCATTTTGTAGATGATCTTTTCTTTAGTGCGAAATTGTTAAGACAATATTTTATTTTTAAATAAAATTGTATCAACTAACCTTGAGTTTGGCGTCACCAGCGAATGACCATAGCAGAGAATAGACCAACCATTTCGGTACATATGCCTCTAATTGTTCGTTCGTAATAGGAAAATCAGGGTGTTGTCTATTGTAGGCCAGAATATTCCTAAAAAAAAAACGAGGTTTTGAATTATTTTTCATAACGCTATGTGAAGACGAAACGGGCGAAATTGCAAAGTCTACAACCGACGCAACGTCTCCTGTCTATCGTTTTTTTATTCTCTACAAGTTAGCCCTTGACTACAATCTCAGCTGATGGTAAGTGATGATGCAATCTAAGATGGAAGCGGGCTAACTTGTTAGGAGTAGGATGAAATCCACACTCCTTTTCGTTTCTACACAACATCGTACCGGAACGTTAAATCGCTTGGCGGTACGTCTTTGTCGGTATGGTGGTAACTAGCCACGACCGAAGCCTCCCGCCAGCCAGACCTGGACCAATTAAGAAAACCTCAATCGGTCCAACCGGGGATCGAACCCAGGACTTCTGACAGAACAGACACAGAACAGCGAGACGCCGTGAAAAATTGCATCCTTTTGTTGTCGACGTCCAGTCAACACGCACGAAATGTTTTGCGTCAACGTTTCTAGTAAGAACTGCTAAAATATGCACTGGAAACATCCTTACACGTACAATTTACACCTTCAAAGCAAGAGTGAATCATTGCTTTCCATCAGGCTTGATTTTAGTATAGCGTAAGTCTGTACTACATAAAAAAAAAAAGATTTGACGGTCTCTTTCCGGGCGGAATATTCTACTTTTTAATCGCTCGGTATGACTCCCTGCCATAGGCGTATATAGCGGGTGGACCAGGCCCACCCTAGAATAGTCCAGTGCCCACCCTAGGATACTGAGCTACCGATTTAAAATTATATGAAGAACGCCGAAATACTAATAATTTTACAGAAAATATCATTTAAAATATCAAATAATAACAATTACAACTTATAATAAAGATAAACCTATAGGTAATAAATATTTTGAGACCATAGATACAAAGAAATAATAAATAAGTCAAACCGTTTCAGAGGTCTGTATCTATAAATATTGCTGACGAAATTTTTAAATTGCGTCGACTATTGTTCAGTGATATGTAGGCCCACCCCAGGAAATAATCGATACGCCAATGTTTCCAGCTCAGGAGGACTATTCTGTAACGATGTTTTTTCAATCTAGTAGAACTATAATGAACTATTTAAGACCAATTAAAATGTGTCAACTAGCCTATCATTCAGGCGAAGTTACCTGACGCCACGGTTGAGCATAGAGTGCAGAGACGACAGGGCCCGGTGCCTGGTGAAGTCCATGATGTGGTCGAGGCTGGCCGCGCGCTCCAAGCACTTCACCACCAAGCCGTCGCCGTAGAACAGAGGCTGCAGGAACGCGGCTACGTCGCGTTGAGTCTACGAATTAGCATTTTCTTGCACATTAAATAAATATACAAATACGATACATATGCCATATGATAAATATACAATATGTATTATATGGCATATGTATCATATTGAATATTATATATGTTGATATTTCTTAGTTTTTTGTATATATCTAACTATTTTCTTATTCTATGCGTGAATGTTACTTCCTTATATATTATATTACTTCTGTACACCCTAGCCTATATCTTTATAATTTTTATTATTAGTTTCTTCGTTAGGTTGCCTCGAAGAGATCGCTTTTTAGCGATAAGGCCATCTATTGTGCATTTCTGTTTTTTCGTTATTTTTCTATATTGTATGTTTCATTATGTACAATAAAGAGTATTTTCATTTCATTTCACATTACATTCCAGAGACTGTCAAATAAGGAAATCCGCAGAAGAACCAAAGTCATATAGCTCAGCGAGTCGCGAAGCTGAAGTGGCAATGGGCAGGCCAAATAGTTCGAAGAGCCGATGGATGTTAGGGTCCCAAGGTGCTGGAATGGCGATCCCGCACCGGATAGTGCAGTGTTACTCGACCCCCTACTAGGTGACTGATGACATCAAGCGGGTTGCAAGGAGCTGCTGGATGCTCTCGGCTCCAGACCGTTCTGTTTGGCAGTCCATGCAATCCTATGACCAGCAGTGGACGTCCATCGGCTGTTAATGATGATGATGATGATGATGAGATTCCAGTTGACAAAGAGCCGTGATAGCCCAGTGGATATGACCTCTGCCTTCGATTCCGGAGGGTGTGGGTTCGAATCCGGTCCGGGGCATGCGTCTCCAACTTTTCAGTTGTGTGCATTTTAAGAAATTAAATATCACGTCTCTCAAATGGTGTAGGAAAAACATCGTCAGTGAAGTCGAAATATCGACATTAAAAATCTCGTCGTTTTATCGTGGTATGTACACGTTTAAATAATATTCCTAATGAACCATAAAATAAGTTTAAAATCATTAGACAACATAACATTTCCTTATAGTCTTCCAGTTCCACCTTCACACTTCCTGTGTGAAGGTGGAACTTTTTTTTTTTAATTCATTACTATTGTGCAATCAGCTGCAACAGCTTTAAGCAAATTGCTTGTGGGTACTACATGGTGGAACTGATATTATCTTTATCTACTCTCAATTGTTTTAAGACAAATTAAAAAGAGTCGCATCAGTAATTTATTATTCAAGAAAAATGGCGTCTTGTGTTTTAATTATTTCAAAAACTGTTCACAAAAACTAAAAAAAAGATGGAGTATTTTATATTGATTATGATGATATCAATTTACGTAACTGTTGTTACTGTTAAATCTTGAAATACAAATTATGAAAAAAATCTGTATATGCGGATGTCAATGAGACGCGTTACGTTTTCTTTTTTATGGGTTTAACCAGCGTCACCTCGTTGCTTGTATAGACTCATTCTGTATCATTCTTTGATCTGTGTTATTTAAAGTAAATATTACCTGTAGTGCTGGTGACAAGATATTTTCAGTCGCGTTCTGGTCTCCTCCGGTGGTGGGCGCCGCCATTACAATGCTGAACGAGTCCTCCTCACCATCCTCCAAAGGAATATTCCTTAATCTATAAAGATATAAAATATGCATCGTACATTTCTTCAAAAAAAAAAATCTTAGTCCAGAGTTGGAAAGTGGTGTTACTCTCATGCCTCTAAGACCACGTAAAAGACTTTGGTCTCAGTCATTATCACTAACATGTGATAAAAAAAAACATCTAAACCAACACCAATAAGGTAAGATGTAGTACAAACCCTCGTACTGCAATGAGCCTTTAAAATAGACTGATTTTGATGAAATTCATAAAATATAGTAAAAGTCCAATCTATGCGGAAAATATTTAAATTAAATTACTCCAATTTAAGTCTGTCTTACCGTAGTAGATAATTTTCAAAGATCATTTCGGTTGACAGCACATCCTGCGAGAACCATACCATGCCGCAACGAGATACTGTGGCCAACGTGGCATATTTTAAATCTTGCACCTAAAAAGAGACAAAAATAAAAGTAAATACACAACCAGTTGATAGAGTTATAGTTCATTAGATAAATTCTATTCTGGTGAAAAACATTTATGCCTAAAGAATCAACCTGGCTGTAAAACTTGAAACTTACAGCTATCTACTCTATGTCTTCGCGCCAAAACTTTGAATTTCAGTAGTCTATAGTCGCTGTCAGTGTCAATGTCAGTTGTCAAGGTATTCTATTTGACAATGACAATGACAATGACATTTGCCGGTGAATTTCAGCGGTGCAAAGTGTTTATTTACAAATAATTTGTTTTAACTTCGCTTTTGTTAATTATCCACAAAATGTTGAGCTCAGACAGTGATATGAGTGATCTAGAGATATTATTTGATTTATCCGACTGGGACGAGAGTGAAATCGATACCACTGACGACGAAAATGAGCCAGTCCGTGTTTACAAGGAACGAGTTAATTATATCAAAACTTTAGACGCTCACGAATTTGTTCTAAGATTTCGCGTCAGCAAAACACTAGTAGAAAGTTTACTAACAGAAATTTATCCACATCTCAATGATTTAGGCTCAAGGTTTGTATATTAATAATATGGAATATTATTGTAAAGTCACAATGACCACTGCTCATATGTTTTCTTTTGACTGACTAAGCAATTGGTAAGTGGAAAATGATCGCCTGCAGACAGTGCAACGTTCTACAGGGCATACAAGGAATATAATATAATAATAGCCTTTATTCGCTGACCTTTTTACATTTTGACTTATAACTTATAGGTAATGATATTTTTTCTTTTATAAACAAATTTATATTTAAACCAAACAAAAACTTTAGCAATCACTGTTGGTCAGGTTGTCTTTCAACATTGGCCTCCCCCACTTTTTCCACTCATCTCTGTCCATACAGGGTATATAATACCCTACAAATTGCCACCCTCTGTCAATCTTAAAGATTTGGTGTTAAGTCCTTCATGAGCCAGTAAATACACCTGCAAATGTCTTTCAGACCAGCAGGCTAATTCACTATCTTTGACATATGCTAGGTGACAAAATAGATTCTATTTAACAAATGTCATCTGGTGCCTACTGGTGGATATCATACATTAGGTAGATGACATTTCTCAATGTATTTGATGTTTATTTTAAAAGCTTGATAATAAATACCAAAATAGTGAATAAAAAAAAAATTATAATATAAAAAAAAATATATTTTTATCATTAGTTGTGTAAAAGCAAAGTTTTTATATTTTTGAAAATTTGTTACAGAAATGTTGATATGTCTCCATTACATCAGTTGCTACTGACGTTAAGGTTTTATGCTCTAGGATCTCTGGTATCTGTAGGGCAGTTCATTGGTGTGTCCAAGTCGTTAGCAAATCAAATTGTACGAGATGTGAGTTGTGCGATAACTCATTTGTATAGCAAGTATGTTTGTGTCAATAATACAACTGATAAATTTTACAAAATTGCTCGCTTCCCACATGTTCTTGGAGTGATCGACTGCACACATATTAAGATACACATCACAAGAGGTAAGACTAAAGTAATAGGACAGTAAAATATCTCAACTGTAATAGAATATTAGTAATTTTTTAATAATGAAAGTAAAGTAATAGTGAATTTAAAGTATTTATGTCTTCAATTGAATACTCCTTAATGAGAGGCAATGACAAGAGAGACATTTTGTGAGTTAGCATTTTTTTTTATTCAAGTTCGCCGTATAACAGAAGATTACAGAAACAACACAGGCTCATACTCAATTAATGTGCAAGCTGTTTGTGATGCTAACCTCATGTTTATGAATATAGAGTCAAAATGGCCAGGATCGACTGATGATGCTACTATTTTTCTCAATTCTGTGTTAAAAGGTAAATATATACTACTATCTCTATCTATCTCTAGATACTATCTCCCATAAACAGTTTTACAATATTAATTAATAATAAAGACAGACAGCAGTGTGGCACAGTAGTTAGCGACCATCAATCTCCTATGCACAATCAGCACCCAAAAAATGTCCCCACTCGCCAAACACAACTCCTTGGCACTCAATTCAAGTAGTCGCATTTGCAAATTCAACCTTAAACTCAATCCTTAAAGTTGAATTTAGGATTTTATTGGATATTGGACTATATTTAAAGGACTTTAGGTATAATTTTCTTTACCAATAATTCTAAAACTGTTAAAGCAAAATTGGCCTGTTTTTAAGTGAAATTTTCTACATGATTGTGCATCCTTTTATTTTAAGAGGTCAATGGTAGTGACCTGCGTTCTGCATCCACAGTTGTGGGTTCAATTCCCACAACTGGAAAATATTTGTATGAGGAGTATGGGTGTTTTCCATACATTATAGAAGTATTTATGTGTAGCATAAAAACATATTCTATAAAGTTAGGAATCTTAGTATCCATAAAAAAGGCTACATGCTTACTTTGGGGCTAAGTAGTATGTGTTTTTTTTTTAAATATGTTAATTTTTTCAGTGCAATGTGAAAGAAAAGTATATGGTAATAAATGGTTGCTCGGAGATAATGCATATCCTTTGAAACCATACCTATTGACACCAATATTGAATCCACAAAGCAGAAGTGAAGAGCTTTATAACCAGTCACATAATACAACAAGAGATTGTATTGTACAGTAAGTAAATGTCTTATTTATGATAATATAAATTATTATTTGTTATGAAAGACTTAAAACATTCTATTTTCATATAAATAGACGTCTTGGCATTGTTATGTCAAAACCAAAGATAACCTTTATGCTAATGTGCCATTGTTCAGAGAAAACCCACAACAAATTCAACCTTCTTCTTCTTCTCCTAGCCCACTATGTGGGGTTCACTTTCCAGCATAATTTCGCCCACTTTGCCCAATCTTGGGAAGCCGACTTCTTAAGTTTCTTCGCACAACAAATTCAACCAAGTAGATTTATTATCAGCTTTTTTTTTTAACTTGAACTGAACTTTTAATTTATGTTGTAGATGCTTTAAGCTTTGGAAGAGGAGATTTCCAGCATTAGGATTTATAATACGAACAAGTGTCATAAGTGCTAATGCAGTCATATTAGCAACAGCTATACTTCACAATATTTGTATCACAAGCAACGTGGACGATGTACCACCTGAAGTAAAGATTCCATATGAAGAGGTAGTGCCAGTCTCAGATGTTTTGGATGTTCCCAAAAATGCAGAACTCGAAGCATTACTTGCCAATCATTTTAATGAAGAAATGTAATAGAAAAAAATGTGCAATTATTGTTGTTGCATAGTTTTTAATTTAACTACACATGATGTCTTTTCCACTACATTGACATTGGCTGAATTATTGCGAAGCAATCATAGTAGAAAGTGCCATAGACAAGAAAGAAAGTTTAATAATTTTATTGGAATATTATATTTACTTTACTTGGTAACAGTATAGTAAAATTAAAGTTATATGTAAAAAATCAAGTTTGTTATATTATTCATATGCCATACAACCCTGACACTACACACCTGAGACCTCTGTGGTCAATTTAAATTTACTTAACATAAATAAGTTTTCATTCAATGTTATTCTAGGTTCATATAATCAAATACTTTAAATGCATGCAACACCACATATGCTGATATCTGTGAATGTTTTTATCAGTGTCAATAATTTAACTTTATTCGTCCAGTGGTTTTGGGATCGCTATGTCCTGAGTCAGGCATTGATGGATTGAGCTTTTTTCCCAAGAAATTGTCAGTAAAAATTCTCAGCCTTGAGTGCAGAAGTTGGTGGTGGCTAAGCATGTTAAGCCATTGCTCCTAGTTGAGAAAGACTGTATTAGGAGTGTGTAGACAGTAGTCCAACATGGCGGGGATCGAATCACCATCCCTGTGTGATGAGTCTCATTGCTCTCACTCATGCTCCATACATCATTTTCTTTAAGGAAGAAAAGAACAAATGGCTCAGTCTTTTAACGGTCCGCTGTAGGGACCGTTAAAAGACTGAGAATGATGATGAATCATTGTACAAAAGTATTGTATATTTCCTGCAAATACATACCTCAAACATGACTCGCACGTTCGGTGGTAGAGAGAGCCGCTCGCCGTTGGGCAAAGTGAGAAGCTTATTGTCATCCAGCACAGAGTTCAAGTTTTCAACCCACTCAGGGTCCACGTCACCATCGAAGATGATCCATTGTCGCTTGTTGATCTCACCGCGAACATTGTCGATGATTTTCCTAATTTAACAATAGAAATTTGCTTCATACCTTACAAACAGTGGCGTACACAAGGTTTATGACTAGGGTAGTCTCTACAAACAAACGTTTGTACGTGCAAATTGTAGTTAACTCTACCTCCAATACAGGTTTGAAATGAACCCTGTGCATTTATCCATCTATGGGGTGCATCCATACAATAATAATTCAATCAAACCACACATACTTTTGGTTGACAACTGGGTTTTTAGATATTTAGACACTACACAGAAAATGACTCCAGTGTACAATATTGTTTTTTCAAAAAATATGGAATATAAACCAATAAATTTTATTATCATTATTACTTAATGGTTATCATTATTTACTAAATGGTAAAAATGATGGGCTTATAATATACGATCTCAATAGAGTTTAGTTTTGTCTATTTATTAGATAAATTGGAAAATGTGTAGGTAATAATTGTTTTTATGAAAATTTGTAATATTTCATGGAAGGTTAAACTCCAAAATTGTTTTGTGGACGACACTATACTGACCTTAGTATATGCGTAAACAACCCATCTGTCCATTCACGAGTGTTAGGATCCAATACACCATACAATGTTTCTTTCGACATAGCCTTTGGATCGATAACGTGTGCAACGCCTTCCACACCTTCGTACCTGCAGGAAAAGCGATCCTTATAGATGTTTGATATACTATAATTTGATACAGTATTGATATACTATAATTTGATACAGTTGTGTTCATTATATAAATATATATTGTTCAGGTAAGATTTTTGTATAGAATTAAAAACAAAGAAGTAGTTTTCTCTTGTAAAATTCCAATATTGTATTATGGTTATAGTTTTATTATGACGTATATGATTATAATATTCCAGGAAATTATAATTAGGGTATACGAAATATTTACCGTTCTAAAGCCTTGAGTAGTACACGCCAAGCAGTAGACTTTCCACTTCCAGATGGTCCGACCATCATGAGACCATGATTCAATTTGCAGATTTGGTACAGTTGCAGAACCTAAATATATGAATCCTTATTATTAATATTCACAAGAACTAATTTTCGGATAGGGAATAATTAGATTGAAGCGGTTAGAACACTTAGGAGCTTAAGATAAAAGATAAGTTAAACGTCAGTTTTGAAAGGACAGATACTGTCGATCACAATTACAAGGAATTAGCCAAACTATATCTCTACTAAGCACAAGCTTTAAAGTCACTTCACACTAGCGTTGGCGTTCTTCAAAGGTATAAGTAGCGTCGGCATTCTTGCGTTAGTTGTTAATGTATGTGTGCAATTTCCCTTGTATTGCACGTTACTTAATAGCAGAAGTAGACTAGAAGTTTTCTGTAACCGAGTTCGTTCGTTTTGGATACCGCTGCTATTTTTGACGTGCCAAACAGCATTGTTGTATTCCGGTCAGGATTATGACAGCTCAGGCATAAGAGCCTGAACACCTTAGACACAGTTTGACAGGTGTAGGGTGTAGAGAAGCGCATTCTCGGACATATTCTTTGCGAATTGTTGTGCTTTCCAATTGACATCAGTAACGTTATTCTCTAACTATGTTTTGTGAGTCTCAAATTCGTATCTATATCTCTTGTTCTAACACGATATTATAGAAAGAGAGATAGACACGAATACGAAACTCACACTCGAGTTATTAAAACCTCGTTAAAGAATAGCGCTACATATAGGCCTATATGCTTGTTCCGTCAACTATTCCTCGCGTAGCAGTCTTCATTGCGCATACTTTAAACCACAGATTAATTATACCTCGAGTATACAGTCATATCATTGAACGAACGCCTACGCTAGAAAAACGCTAATGTGAAGGGACAGTTGAACGTATAAATAAGGTAAGGGCTCAGTAATAGTACTCGTATATTCGTAGATTAAGATCGAACAATTTGAATCATAAGATGTCCGTGCTATGAACAGGCGAATGTGCAACGAAAACTTGACATGCCACCTTTATATAGGTACTTTAATCAGGAATAAAATAATCTAAAAATTTGGGTGAAATTTCTCCTATTTGTTCATGTGTTATTTATGCAATTTTGTCACGTAACACAACGGAATAAAAACAAAATTTCAAGTTCGATTTAAATATATGATGTGTAATACATAAATGAGTAATAATTCGTATCAACAAAACAATGCTGTAGCGTGAAAAGATTAATAAAATTAAACAAAATCACTAAAATATATTTTTTAGCACATCCTAACTATAGCTCTATTGAGTGTCAATAGAGTGTTAGAGACAGGTGATGTGTGTACACAGGACAGACAGACACCGGCACCGCGACTGACCTTCTCGATCCACGTGCTGTGTTGAGCGCGCGAGGCAGCGCTGCGCCTCTACGTGCCGTTAGCGGGTTAGCATGGAAACCATATGCATTCACACTCACGGTCTGTACGACCGTACGCATGCAGACACTGTGCTTTATATTTATACGATATTTCATTTCATTTGTTACGGTCTTCTATTGTTAATGCTGAACGGGTATTTAAAGTTGTTGTAATAGGATCTTACCAAATTTGGATAGGCAGGGAGAACAACTCGAGCGGAGGAGGGGAGTGTTGATCGATCGTCAAGGAATTCCTTAACCCTACATCCTATAGTCACAAGTCCAGGACTTTGACTTTGCTCGGTGTTTTCCCCTCTACCACGCGATGGACCACGGTGAATCCATGGAATGCTAATATATTCGTCTCTCTAGCTTATATTGACTATAAGCTTCATAAAGTCAATCCATTCAAGGACCACTATATCCAAGGCCAGACGGACTTTCAAAAATAGATAGACTATATCCACTTAATTTTTACCCAACTACCCTTAGATTAAAATTAAGCAACTGCGGGAATATGATTCAATAATATGAAGAAATTAATTTTATTAAACCCCTTAACTACCCCAATCTGAATATAACTCTTACGTTCGTACATTGTATGCATATTAACAAATACTCCAAAAGCACGAATAGATAGTATTACTAAACTAAATGTGCTAAAGATTTATTTTTATTTAATGACAGCAAGATAAAAATTTACCGAATTTAACTAACAATGTCATAGGGAATGCTGTCCGGGAATGATGTTTATCTTTATATTATGTGTTTACTAAAAATACACAGCGTCGCTTTGAAGATGGTTCTGTGAGGTGTGTACCAAACCTTATATTGGTATGTGTACTCACCCTAATTTTCCTGCTAAATTGGTATCTTACTTATCTGTCACCTGCGAGGGCGTTTATTGCATCTGTGGTCAAGCCCTTCCTAATGTCATAGCGTTTTGTGATTTCCTGCGATAACCGCCGTAAATATTTTCATCTGATGAAAAGTATTGCTTTATGTGTATAAAGAAGTTTTTTCCGGCCTATTATTATGGTTAATAGAGAAAATGAGCCGTGAAAGTGATGAACACTTACAGAGTGATGTTGAAATGAGTAAAAATGCCCATTCTCGCGGAGAGAAGAGAGTTGCGTCATCTTCTACTACTGCAGCAGTAGCGATAGCGACTCTGTTTTGGATGCGGAACGTACAAGTTTACATCCGCCTAACACGAGGGCAAGATAGGATAAGAGTGACTCGCAGAGGCGTATTTACCAATGACGCAGTGGGTGTGTGACAGCCGGCCCGGCCGTTTATACTTATTAACATTTTTGTACGTATTCCATTTTGACCGCGCGCTTTTTAAAGGGCGCTAGGTAATGCTTGCACCCAGGCAATACATATGTTGGAAACGCCTCTGGTTACTCGGATCCTCATAAACTTTTTGATAACTAGGTAAGTCAGTTATCAAATTATATACAGGGATTTATCCCGTCCATGAGGGCCCAGGCCTCAGTTGGGCTCTGGAGCCCTGGCAGATGGGGCGGCTGTGACACCATCACACTCCTCCTCTGAGTTTTCAATAAATTCCAGTGGTTGAACTGGAGTGATAATATTACAACTGGATTCACTAAGAAAGTGAAAACAGCTCCAACTGAGAGGGCTGAAACCCTTAGTAAACTTCATCATTTTGGTACAAAGGAGGGCGAAGAGGTAACATTTTCCAAGGGTATTCAAGCTTTGCTTGCTTGCCAGACTTTACTGAGTAAATATTAATGATGAGCTCTGCTACTACTAGCTAGTGCTAAATAGCTACTACTCTGAACACAGCGAATGGTAGGTGGAATAACCCATGGAATTTTGCAACAGAACAATTTGCAACTGATCAGGGAGAATTTAGAGGAAATTATTTATTAGGCCAATAATTCTTGAGAACAATTGACACCAGGTAATTTGTATAACAAGGTATTATCACATAAAAAAAAAAAAAAAGGCCTGTACCTCCATTAACATTGACATTAAAATACAGTGATCAGTAAGTAATATCAGGGCCTTGGCCTTACAACCAGGTAACAGTAAAACTTTTACTAATAATGTGAAAAGAAGTAAAAAAAAAAAAAAAAAAAAATAAAAAAATAGAGCATCGGGGACTCACATATCTTACATGAAACACATTTTATTTATCCACACAAATGACTAGATAACACCAAGTTGTCTGTCAAAGATGTTTTTTGGTCTAATATCGACCTCTTGGAATTCCGCAACTTTGACGAATTGGATTGCGGAAATCCTTCGTTCAAGCGGAATTCCGCAACTTTGACGAATTGGATTGCGGAAATCCTTCGTTCAAGCGGAATGCGGCAGCTTTAACGAATTGGATTGCGGAAATCCTTCGTTCGAAAGGAATTTGTGTTCTAGCCCACCTACACAATTTTCTTTTAGTCCACCAGGACAGGCCAAAGTTGATTCTTCAGATGGCTGAAGTTGCATAGCTTTTAGAATCTCTGGGATGGCGAAAAAATTATCCAAAAGCATTGCTAAATCCAATACAGGAATTGAGCTTTAACGAATTGGATTGCGGAAATCCTTCGTTTGAGAGGAATTCGGGTTCTAGTCTACCTAGACGATTTTCTCTTAGTCCACCAGGACAGGCCAAAGTTAATTCTTCAGACTGCTGAAGTTGTGTAGCTTTTGGAATCTCTGGATACCTAAGAAATTATCCAAAAGCATTACTAAATCCAATACAGGAACTGAGCTTTAACAAATGGGTTGCGGAAATCCTTTGTTCAAGAGAATTTTGTGTTCTAATCTATCTAGACGATTTTCTCTAAGTCCACCAGGACATCAAAGATAATTCTTCAGACTGCTGAAGATGTGAAGTTTTTGGAATTTTTGGGATTGCTAAGAAATTATCCAAAAACATTGCTAAATCCAATACAGGAATTGAGCTTTAACAAATTGGATTGCGGAAATCCGTTGTATAAGAGGAATTTGTGTTCTAGTCTACCTAGACGATTTTCTCTTAGTCCACCAGGACAGGTCAAAATTAATTGTTCAAACTGCAAAAGTTATGAAGTCTTTGTAATCTCTATAACTTGGTATTACTTGGAACACCAAGATAAACCAAACATCATTGTCACTAGAGAAGACAGACAGAATACAGGTAGCACTGAGAAAGATACTGTATCAGGACTGTTGTACATTGGAACAAATAAAAAAGCTGCTGGGATTTTCGCAGATTGTGTAGTTCCACAGGGTCGCTTGTCTACATCAACACCCTCACATTCATTGCCTGACAACTGACGAAGCAGATGGCAGTCAGGGAGCACAGTTAAAAGAGAGTTACATGTCGGGAACCTGGACCAAAGAACATGTAAGATGTCATCGAACAAGAAGGAACTGGTCTCAGGCATCAATACAGAATCAATATTGTAAGATGCCCACACTCTAGTTCAGTCCGATAACCTGACTCTTGTCTCCAATACAAACACAGGGAGGGACTCAGTCACTGAGTCTCTTCAATTTGTTAATGCAAGTTGTTGAGGCTGACAGAAACAAGGAACATATTCCTATCAGCCCATTATCTCTCGGGGAGATACTACTGCACAGCCGATCGCCTATCAAGGGGACGAAGGCTATCAGAGTTGCATTTGTTACACAAAGCAACAAGCCAATTATATTAACATTGGGGAAGACTTGACGTCGACTTATTTGCATCCACAGAGACAGCTGAGGTCAAAAGATATGTCTCATTGAACTGTAAAGATCACTCAGCAATGTTCTCAGATGCCTTCAATGGAGTTGGCATCCAGGATGGATATTCCCTTCACTGAACCTTAGGCCATATGTATTGGCACACCTAAGCAAGGCAGGTCACTATATTATTGTAACACCTCTGTGATTGGTTGGCAGATCTGAAATCAAGAGCCTTGGATCCGTCAGTGACAATACAGATCCTGTCAGAATGCTTGATCGACATAGCAATAGGCCAAGTCACCAGCACAAGTAGACCAACTGATCCTGCCATCTTGGAGGTAGGGGGAACAGATCTGTGCACAGACAGCAAGAGAAAGGCAATTACTAAAGACTAGTTGGATAGGATCAACACAATACAGACATTATACAGCACTAAACAGTAAAGAGACAGTTTGAATGACGTGATAACAGTTGTCTACCGCAATTCAAGGACCTAACTAGGTTTATTGCCTGTATTTATAATTAAATTGCTTGGTTGTATTTATAATTAAATTTATCTTATAGCACCATTTTAATTCATAAATTTGCTATAGGGACATTCTATTAAATTAATATACTCAAAGATGAGGAAGAAAAATCGATTTAAGCAATGGCTACACGTCATTCACTTAAACCATAACCAGTTATACCATGTAGAAAACATTCTCTCTATGAAGTATCTTGTCGAACTGCAGCCATTCTTATCTTTGCTTCTGGAAGAAGGGTTCATGATCTGACAGTATTAAGAATTTCAGACTTGTAATATGGGTGTGGAAGATGAGAGAAGGATTTTAACCAAGGTTTGGATCAAGATCAGATTTATCAAACCAGAGACAGCCAGGATGGTGATTGTTAAAGCATCCACATCCCCAGATTTCCCAGAAGATGGGTAAAGATCTAATAGTCCTAATTGAAAGCAGGTGATGCCAAGAACAAGAATTAAACCACTTGATTATTACAATAAATGGGGAACTACGATCAGCGTCTCGGACAGTAATTGGGGGATAATTAAAATCTGGCATGACAGCATCTCCAGGGTCTTTTAGATCTGCAGTGATGTCAAGTTAGGTAGAGAATTATCCAATAGATAATATATTAGCCAGAGGAAGCTGGAAGAGTGTGTATACTTTTAAAAGGTTTTATGGTAAAGATATACAAAGAAAGATGAAGTATCTTAATTACTCTTTAATAGGCTCAAGCCAGAATATTATGATTTTTAGTGTATTGTGCTTTTGCTATTATGTGTTGACTGTTATGTTAATGGTTAATTTGCTTATTTTGTTATGAGTACTTTTATTCAGTAGATAAAATACAATTGCTTCTATAATATAGTCTAAATACCAATAATTTAGACTTTATGGAGAATTAAAATATATATAAATATATATAATTATATTTCACATAGCGTTTTGTGTTTGTCACCAGCAGAAAACAAACAAGTCTTCAAAGCGACGCTGTGTATTTTTAGTAAACACATAATATAATATTTTGAATTACAACAAAATTGTTATTATGTGTTGAAAGAAAAATACACAGCGTCGCAGGAATTTCTTCCTGGTGAAGACTCTATGACATTAGGAAGGGCTTGACCACAGATGCAATAAACGCCCTCGCAGGTGACAGATAAGTAAGATACCAATTTAGCAGGAAAATTAGGGTGAGTACACATACCAATATAAGGTTTGGTACACACCTCACAGAACCATCTTCAAAGCGACGCTGTGTATTTTTCTTTCAACACATAATAACAATTTTGTTGTAATTCAAAATATTATATTTTATTTCTAAGTAATATATCACGCGTATTTCTGAACAAAGTTTTTCTGAAATTACAATGATGAAAATTCTATTTCCGAATATAAAACACAGTGCCTTTAAAAATATAAAATGGTATTTAAACATAATGAAGCAGATATTGGTTACATTAATGTTATTTTTTTTATAATTAATGCATGTTAGAATATTTGATACCGTCACCAAATAAATTTAAATATTTTTGTTTATTTTTTATTATGATTAGATGTAAATTATACATAATGAAATTAAACATATTATGGATAAAATTATAAATAATTGTGCTGCTTGAAACATGTCCAAAATCATATGAACAAATCACAAATGATTATGAATGATTTTTACCACATTTTATCAGTGTATGCTTAACAAATCATTTCCTTAACCAAATTATATAACATTTTGTTAAAAGTACTCACAATGTCCATACAAAAGTACGCAAAAGTCATTGTTATAGTAAATATACTTTGGATTACATACCTTCTCCATCCAAGTGTGGCCCTGCTCATCACCTTCGCCGCAAACTAAGAATTCCTCTGCGCATACTGCGCGAATTTCGTTTTTCAAACCTAAAGAATAATGAGAATGATACTAAGTTAACAATATTGGATATAACATGGTTATTGTTGTGTAGTGATAATAAAAAAGAGTCACTTGTAGGTCTAGCCAAGTAATCAAAAATGAAAATATCATAAAATACCAATAATATCACTTCAATCCATAGTAATATTATAAATGCAAAAGTAGGTCTGTCTACAGAACTGATGATTGAATGAAAGGAGACCAACCATTTTTTATACATTGCTGAGCTTTGATTTGATGAACGAACCGTTAAAATTAAGATATGTGCAAGATTAGAAAATATACGATTTTAACAAAAACACACATTTCAATAACATAAAATTTAAAATATTTAAAAATCATTCGGAGATTTTTAAATATTTTCAATGAAATTATTAATTATCTCGATCAAGTCAATCAATATTCTCTTTCAGTGCGTTTTCATTTGAGACCCCACTCGAGTATATTTGCCGACATTCGGTTACTCTTCCCCACGTTCAACCCCCAGAACTTTTATCGGCTCAACCGATTTTCATCATACCGAACCGATACGTCAAACTTGTAGCTACGCTCTTTTTGTGTCGGGGCTTAAAAATATTACCAACTGTGAATTCTTAATTTCCGCTAGTAAATTATAAGTTGGGAATCATTGACCTCTTATAATAAAAGGACGCACTCATGTAGAAAATTTCACTTAAAAACTGGCCAATTTTGCTTTGACTGTTTTAGAATTATTAGTAAAGAAAATTATACCTAAAAAAATCCCAAATTCAGAGTAAATTCAATCTTAAGGATTGAGTTTAAGGTCGAATTTGCAAATGCGACTACTTGAATTGAGTGCCAAGAAGTTGTGTTTGACACTCATTGAGTGGGGACGTTTTTTGGTAGCTAATTGTGCATCCACTTTTTAATAGGAGATCGATGTTGGGAATGCAAACTTACCAGTCATTTCAGCTCTAGTGTAGCCCACGTTCGGGAACACGTCGTTCAGCAAGGAGAACAGCAGCGGAATGTCCTCGGCCACCAGTTTGGGCACCATGGTCTCGCACACGGACTGTATGAGGATGTCTTGCTCGGGCAGCGATTCTGCTATTGACGCCTCATCCGGTACTTCTGTGCCGCGCTCGATTAAATTTTCCTATGGGCACAATAAAATAATATAAATGTGAATGTTCGTTTGGTTCGTAACTCTTTCCCGCCTACACCATTAAACTAATTTAAGAAATTCTTTCACTAATTTTAAGTTATATTATCAGCGAATAAAATGGTTTATTTTATCCCTGTATTCCCACAGGAACGGTACCTACGCGGTGCTAGTGATTATATAAAACAGAATCTAGGGTAAGTTACATCATTTATAATTTCAGATATTATGCTTTAGTATTAAAATTGATAAAAGTTTTTTCCCAAAATTTTCTCCTATATTTATTTTCCAAAACTTACACGAGCATCATAAATAACTAATGAAAAATTAGTTTACCTTTATCTTTTGAATTCTATCACGCTTGACGTTACCGGCAGAAACCAGTACAGATTTGAGTGCACGCAGACCGAAGTCGTAATGCGACTGGTTCGACAGTTGTTCGTCACAGAGTCTGAAAAAATAATAGTGATTAATCATATTATTTACTTTACATAAATATTCGCTAGCTACAATAATTGTATATCACAAAATTATTTAAATTTTTTGTAACAAATATTTGGATTCGAACCGCTAAAGCGTGAAATGCCCTTTCTGTAGATCTTGTTGAGAAAAAAAGCCATAATGGGGACCAATTACAGTGGAGTTGAAATATCCCTTTCTCTTTCTTCTCAACGCAACGAAAGAGAGAACGATGTTTTCAAATCCGCCGCTTCGGCTTCTCGATGCCTGCGATGCGATGGCTTTGCACTTAATAAAGAGTGAATAGGCATCTTCTAGATAAGCGCGTTTTAACTCAGGAAAAACTTATCGAATTTCGAAAACTTAAAGAATCGAAAGGAACTCACTTATCATCAGGAAAGCCTGCGAAAGAATAAATTTTTTTCACACCTTAATGGGACCGTAGACTTGAAGTATACGGTTTAAATCTTAACTTGATACCTACAGGCATTCCCGAAATAAAGGGTGAGACAGACAACGAAGTGATACCTTACGGGTTTCGTTTTTTCTTTTGAGGTTGGGAACCGCAAAAAAATTACAAAATCTTACTTGAAGAACGGTACAATCTTGCATGCCAACTTCTCCGCAGTCCTGAACCCTTGGCTGAACAGCATGACCTCAGCAATGAGTTGCCTGTCCGGCGTGGTCATGGCGAGACTGCGGAACAGCTTCTTCAGATTGTCGGGCAGGTTGGAACGGCCCGCGTAGCCAGGGTTCATCGTGATGAAGATCGCCATGTCCTGGCTTACACGGACTTGTTTGCCTACGAGTTCCACTGTTATGGATTTGCCTGTAACAAAATAAATATAAATTTTTAGAACTTGAATACAGTCCAGGGACCAGGATCCTTGGAGCATTATTACAATTGATTAATATCTCAACTTTTTTACTTGCAAAAATTCTTGATTCTGGTAGCTAACTGAGTTATCAGGTAATAAACATTTCTAAGCGTCGGAACGAAATAATGTACCACGCAATTTGTAGGACATTGTGGCCGTTAAGTTGTATAACTATAATTAAGCAAAAGTAAAAAAAAAACAGCTGTTTAGTAACAACTTTTAATAACCTCGTTATAGGTTGAAGTTGGGACGAGGAGAGTTTACCAAAAGTTGTTACTAACCAGATGTTTTTTTTTTAAATAATAGATAGACTATACTCAGTTCAATTCAAAATTGTAATAAATTGGAATGTGGTAAAAAGCTGGCCACGAACTGGAAAATTCATAAAAAATGTGTTACATAACACATTTTTTATGAATTTTCTTTAAAAAGACTTGCTCTTTTTAAATATTGTAATAACAAAGTTTCTCACCACTATTATTGTCCCCTTCTTGATGACTCTTGAGCGCCTCCTGAATGGTCTGCACTTGTTGCGATACAGCCGACAGCATTCTCTCTTCGAGACGATTAAATTCATCGAAGCATCCCCACGCGCCGACCTAACATGTAAATTAATACTATATGTAATTTATTTTAACTTGGCCGCAGACTCACATATGCCTCTTTCCAAAAAGTGACGTCTCAGATACACAGTTAGGCCGCATTCATAGATGCTTCACAAGTGCAATATGTAAATTTTATTTATATTTAATATATAATATATATAATTATATATAATTAATAACTTTATTGCACAAAAAAGAAAATAATAAAAGAACACATCAATTTTGTAGGCAAAAGGCGACCTTATCACTAATAGTGATCTCTTCCAGGCTAAGTTGTTGTTAATTTTTTTTTATATTAGGTAACTATCTGATGAGACATCCACTGCTGTACAAGAGTACTGCAATCCATCCATCGTTTGTTTCTTATAGAATTTAAATATGCCCAATATTCCCTTTCCTCCTACAACTGCATAAAAACTGTATATGAGTCGGTACATATGAATAGGCCAATGGGAAGGTTACAAACAGAAACTGTCGATTCTGACCACTCTGACTGGAGTTAAAGAAGCTAGTAGATATATTTAACACTAAATTGCCCACATAATTGTACAAACACGCTAATCTTACCTGGCAAAGACCAACGAAGATTCTGCCCATGGCTTGGAAGTCAAAGGTTTCATCACAATTGAACACCAAAACAAAACGACCGAGCTGGTTGCCGAGAGCTTTCACAGACTCCGTCTTACCCGTACCAGCGGGACCTAGACAAATTAATAAAAATATTAGCAAATGCTATAGAAAGGACAGGTAATAAAAGGTTCAAGTGATTGATTTTTAAAGTATTTCTGCTTAAATCAAAAGTTTTGTCATGATCAAACTCAGACTAATTACATAAGGACCTGACTCGCTAGACGTGACTTTTCTGTCAAACGATCTTAAGCGATTATAAAACTGTCTCTACAGAATGGATGTTTCATAGTTCTTCGGATAAAGAGCTCCGTAAAAATACTTTTTGTGTTAAAAAAAAGGTCAACAACTTCTAGTTTAGTATACGATATATACCTAATCTAAGCTCGTTTTCCTCAAAAAATGTCAGACAATTATGTTAGTGAATTTGGATGTGATACTGGTCTTCATGTAATTAGTCTGAGTGATCAAAATATACATATAACAACAAATAACCTAAAAATAAATTTAACAAAGCCAGAAATCATACTACTGTATTGAATCGACGGCCTCCGTGGCGCACGACGCAAGACGGAGGTCCAGGGTTCGATCCCCAGCTGGCCCGATTAAGGTTTTCTTAATTAGTCCAGGTCTGGGTGGTGGGAGGCTTTGGCCGTGGCTAGTGTACCACTCTACCGACATAGACGTACCGTCAAGCGGTTTAGCGTTCCGGTACGATGTCGTGTAGAAACCGAAAGGGGTGTGAATTTTCATCCTTCTCCTTCTTAGAGCCCGCTTCCATCTTAGATTGCATCATCACTTACCATCAAGTGAGATTGTAGTCAAGGGCTAACTCGTAAATAATAAAAAAAAATATCTTACCGAAAGGAGAACCTCCAAGCCTTGCCTCCAACGCCTGCGTCATTGTAAGGTAGCATCGGTCTGTCAATGGCGTTTGCACCAAACGATCTTGGACGCCCAAATACTCAAAGCCGTATAAGAACTTCGCATTCGCCATGTGGATAGTTAGTTGTTGCAACACCTACAAAAATAAAGTTCTGATGGACTTAAGCATTTACTTGTAATGATCATTCGTGCGAATGTTACATCACAGGAAAATACGAGAACATTTTAGCGGGCATACTATCGAGCGTTCTGGCGAGCATTCTAGCGAGTAGATTTGCTTGGAGCTTATTATCGAGAAGAATATCTTTGACGAGCATCGAATAGAGCGTTCGCTAGAATTTTCATATTATTATTAGGTTCTATGCTTGGCTCACATTGTTGGTCAGGTCAGTCGACAAATATAAAAACGGCGAATGCTCGATGTTCTGTTACAATGCTCAAGTCTATCAGTGCCTTCAGAATTTGCCAACGTGTGTTGAATGTCAAAATTTTACAAAACAAACGGGCAATGCCCCTTCCGCGCCCCTGCGTAACCGGGTATACCTAAAATCTTATTTTGCGCAGTTCAACGCACGACGTTCGGAAACGTCAAAAAGACTGCACTCGACTAGAGGTACCGCAAAAAAAATCTTACATCATTGTTCCTCGGGTCAAAGTAGAAGCGCATCTCGCACAGCCACTCGAAAGAGCGCGGACTGTTTACGTTGGATGCGATGAGACGTCGCGTCACTGTACGCTTGTGGACGAACTCGTTGATCTGTAAAAATAAATTATAATTACACTATTTAATTAAGGGATATTGTCCAAAATTGTATGAACAGCTGGCCTATTCATTAACTGAGTAACTTTAGTGGATATACACGAAATTTACCAACTAGCTATTTAGCAATTCTTAAGTCACGTGATTTCGTATTCACAATTTACTTATTGCTAACTGATCAAAATTACTAACCAGTGTGTTTGATATTGTGTTTTTTGTTAACAATAGGCTCCACGGAATACGAATAGTGCTGCTGTTTCGTCCTTTGATGTTAATTATATTAGGTGGCTAATAGACTAATGTTAGTGAATAGGCTAGCTGGTCTTGGTACATAAATCGAAATTAAATAACTTAATACAATTTTCGATTATTCTAATCTACAAATTCATTTCTAATTCAGTGAAATACATATTTATTCACCTGCACTGCACGGGATATTAAATGCACTAACTAATACGTGGGACAATATAATAACGCCGCGTCTACATCCTCCGACCATAATATCTGAACTGCTAGTACTATAATTTTAATCTGGACCAATTTCACTATTTTTTTTTTTATGTGTTCGTTATTGTCAGGAGAAGGTTCTTATGACAGAAAAAAAAAAATTGAAGTGGTAGGGTAGGGTAGTTGTAGGGAAAGGTGAGATAGGGGTAGTTGAAAGTTTACATCGAATGTCATGCGGACGAAGTCGCGGGCGTCCGCTAGTATATGACGGCCTCTGTGGCGCAGTGGTATGCGCGGTGGATTTAATGACGGAGGTCCTGGGTTTGATCCCCGGCTGGGCCGATTGAGGTCTTCTTAATTGGTCCAGGTCTAGCTGGTGGGAGGCTTCGGTCGTGGCTAGTTACCACCCTACCGACAAAGACGTACCGCCAAGCGATACAGCGTTCCGGTACGATGTCGTGTAGAAACCGAAAGGAGTGTGGATTTTCATCCTCCTCCTAACAAGTTAGCCCGCTTCCATCGTAGATTGCATCATCAATTACCATCAGGTGAGATTGTAGTCAAGGGCTAACTTGTAAAGAATAAAAAAAAAAAATACAAATACAACTTACAAGGTGTTCAAGTTTCTTGCGTCGCAACGGCGGTTGCTCTTGCAGCACCGAGTCAGCCAGTATGTTCAACATATGCTCCACGTGTTGCAGCACTCGAGTCAACGCCTCACCGCCTCCGCCCGCTAACGCCGCGTCTACATCCTCCGACCACAATATCTGTACTGCTAGTACTACGATTTGGGCCTGAAAGTACAGAAAATATTAATTTGATATTTCTACTTGCCTCGGCAAACTGAGATTTCATCATCATCATTATCAACCCATATTCGGCTCACTGCTGAGCTCGAGTCTCCTCTCAAAATGAGAGGGGTTAGGCCACCACACTGGCCCAATGCGGATTGGCAGACTTCACACATGCAGGGAATTGGGAAAATTCTTTGGTATGCAGGTTTCCTCACAATGTTTTCCTTCACCGTTTGAAACACGTGATATTTAATTACTTGAAATGCACACAACTGAAAAGTTGGAGGTGCATGCCCCGGACCGGATTCGAACCCACACCCTCCGGAATCAAAGGCAGAGGTCGTATCCACTGGGCTATCACGGCTGAGATTTACTCGGCTTGGATAAATCGATTTTTTTATACTGCACTGCATGCAATCACGCGTGATATTAGATGCAGCTTAAATTGGAACGTGCTTGACTATAGCTTGGTAAGTTCGTTCATGACACTCCCATGGTATGCAGGCGACGGGGGACGTATGTCTGCGGGGGTTTTAAATAGTGCGCAGGGGCCAGAAGTCAAGTGCATCAGTCGTGGGCAGTCACTGTCGACGACAACTCGTATTAAATGACCAATCACGCCTTGACATTGGAACTGAATCGGAAGAATCTGGATGAAATTTGGTCAGAGATATAATTAATGATAGACTTTTTTCTATTTTGATTTTCCTACAACGAAATCCATGTTAAATTATCAGAAAATTCAGTCGCAGTTGGCGAAAAGTAGTTATAATTGTGAAACCTTGAATCCTGTCTTCAGAACCAGTGGTAGATATACAATAAAAGTACGTGTTAACTGAACGAATTTTGAATTTGCTAAGTCTTACATACAGTATTACTTATTACTTGCCTGGTATTTGTCACACCACTCAATGAATTTCTGCGCATCTACATCTCCGTCCTTGAACTGTTTGACCTCCCCGACCGCGTCTTTGAGGCGACACGCCAACGTCACTCGCATTTCCCTCTCCACCATGGACAGCCATGAGTTTATCTTGGGATTCTCTACGGTTGATACTGGTGATGTGAAATATACCTGGAAAAGTATATTCAGTTATTTGGAAGTCATATGCGGGTTATACAAAAAATGTTTTCCAGCATATTTTATACAAACAATATATATTACAATACTTTATATTTCTTTAAATTATATGGTAGTATTTAATTTTTGGAATGTTAAAATTGCCACTAGGCCCATAAAAATCAATACATTCAAAGATAGACAAATACCCAATTATTGTACTTACAATTTTTTCAAATCAAGTACAACACACACACACACTAACCTCTTCACCTTCTCGAGACGCTATACCGTTGATGATAGTGTTATCCTCATTGAGGATGATGGCCGCTACGCCTGCGAACATCTTCTTGAAGTGCTTCTGAAGACGAGCCACGTTCTTGCTGTTGCCGATGATTTCCAGCAGGTCTTCGTCTCCCACGAAGTAGAAACTGTATAAAGCATTACATAATTATTATAATACTACATTAGATATATCGTTTTTCAGTTATTTTGCATGGCTTCTACAGAGTCAGATCATCCTCTCCTCCTTCTCCTTATATAAAAGAGAATTTAGACCTCTCATGCTGATTTAATGCAGGTTTTCGTGTTTTGGGATATGTTTGGCTTACTACTGACTAGCAGTATGACTTAAATAAAAGGTCGATAATAATGCACGACAGAAATCAACGATGTAACATCCTTATGCAGTTGTTGTCTGTGGGTAAAGCACCACTCTTTCAATCCTAAATCAGAACCACAGACTAGATGTAAATGTGAAATTAAATTAGTTATCCTAGATGTGATTTTACAAAATGCAGATGAAATAAGACAGGTGACAGGGGGCAACTGGGCAAAAACTAAAAGGGATCGAAAATTGTGGAAAAGCTTGGACGAGGCCTTTGTCCTAAAGGACAATCAGATAAATTCTAAATAAAGCCTTTTTTAATGTTATGTTAGTGTACATACTAACAAAATGCGATGTGATTCCAAAACCAAGTAATTCCTTACCGCGGAAAGCTGCTCCTTTCACGTTCCAAGTATTCTCCGAGCGCTTTCTGTATCTTGCCCAGAAGATCTGCCAAACGCTCCAGGGATCGCTGCACCCCCGGAATGTTGAGGACGTCCATCACCATCGGCGACTTGCTAACTTTCTTCATCAGACCCAGAAACTCAGAGCTAGAGCAAAAGGATATTTATATGTTCATACTTAACATAATAATTTATTTATATATATGCTCTGATATTATAAAGAAGTAAGATTGTGAGGTTGTCGGGGGTAATTTCTTGATTTACTGAACTGATTTTGGCATTCTTTTTTAGCTTTTTGCTTATGGAATTTTAAACTGTTCATGTTAAACACAGTTTCAGGTTCTGTCTTAAATAATAATGATAGGATTAGTAAATAGAAACCGATTTGAAGAGTCATTTTACGAAATATTGAGATTCAAAAATAAACTTCGCATAAAATAAAGTTTTTATGTTACAATAATTTTCAAAGAACATTACTTATGTTATGTCTTTGAAACACATCCAATATTTCCATTTATTCTTCAGACTAAGCGAAAAGGCTTATTGTTATTGGACATTTTAGTTTAAGACACAAATATTTGGGAACCAAAGACCCAAAACCATGGAATTATAGCTAGGTATTGAGGTTTTTAATAGAAAAATCATTACAATCGAACCTTATGCTTTGGAATCGGCTAGTCTCAACCGGCAGCAAAGTCTTGATATCAGCAGAACCACTGAAGATGCCCTCGAGGTACACCCATCGTCGCTGCACGTCGATCCATACGTCGAACAGAGCGTTGATACGATTCAGTTTCTCTTCCCATGTTAATGCTTCTTCTTCAAACACCTAGTTGGAAGCAGGTTAATAAATAATAGCAGAATAATTTTAACCACCTTCATAGGAGAAGGATTATGACAATATTGAGGAGGAAGAGTATATTTTAATGTGAAATTTTTAACACTAATGGTTAGGTTAGGTAAGGTATTTTTTTATTTGTGAACGCACACATAAAATAATTCCTTACAATCTACTGAATTACACGCAGTATTTTGCGGTTTACAATCTACCGACAGTGTACAATCTCGAGATAGATTATAAACTAACGGTATTTACAATTTTATAGTGACATATTTTATAGGAGCTATCAGCGGTTTCTCAATTACTTATTATCTATGGTATTTTTCACATTTATGACTTTGAAGTGCCATTGGACGTTAAGGTCTCAAGGTACTAGAATAGTGACCCCACACAGGAACACGCACTGTTGATCAGACCCTACTAGTTGGCCCGATGATGTCAAGTGGGTAACATGGAATTGTTAGATGCTTGTGGCTCAAGACTGTTGCAGAGTTTTTACAAGAAGTCTATGTGGATGGATGATGATGGCACATTTTTGTATGGCGATGGCTGTTGAGTCATTGAGTATAAATTTTCATTTACCTTATAATAAGGCGAAAGCTTCATGGCGGCCACACTGTTGATATGTTCCTTCACTTTGTTGAACAGATCGTCCCAACCTCGGATTATCTTGCATTTGTTCTGATAGTTGATGAGATCCAATTCATAGCTCTGCCAGGACTCGCGCACCTGTAAATGAACAAATCGATGAAGAACTTCAGACACATAGCCCAATAGTAAATAAAAAAATACTTTAAGGATAGACAGACAGTGTATGACAAGACAGTGATCTTTTATGGGTTTCGTTTTCGTACGTATTTACGTTCGGAATCCTAAAAAGAACACCTATAGTTCAAATTTGACTTTAACGTTCAAATATATATTACGTCTGATAACTTTAATGTATGTGGCGAATATGCGAGATGAGTTTGTTGTGGGGTCTTTTCGGACCAAGGCGCGTTTAGAATCCTCGTAACTTTAATTTTATAATTTCGAGCAATTATTGTCAACGTTATCTAATAATATTAATATCTGAAGTTTCGAAAGTGCTTGTAAACTAAGCCTCATTGAAATAAATGTTTTTTTTTATTTTATTAATTCAATAGGTACATTTTGTTGCACATAAATTCACATAAATTTTCAACCTTTTTACATAAATGCAAACTTTTCAACAAGATTTTGGTATTTAATTTCTAAAAAAAATTATGTTTTACCTGCTTCAAGAACTCTTCAAGCGCCATCTCCCCTTGGGCCACGGACACCACATCCTTGACCGTGTGCTCGTTGTGCAGCAGGTCAGCATCCCAGACCTGGCCGAGGGTGAGCTCGGACAGAGACCAGTCCACTTTGAGCGCGCGGCACAGTTGGCGCCAGTGACGCTCTTTTAGAGCATCCGATTTCAATTCGACGATCAGCATGTTTACCTGAAAGATACATCTTAACTTGACATTTGGACAAAAATTATAATATGTTAATCTGTTGTGTTGTTGATTGGTATGTAGTTGATATAGACAAACCACATAATTTAGTCCTCACACGCACGGTACACGAGTGGTCAGTAGACAAAAATGCAAGGGGAGCTGGCGGAAGGCGCATTCATCGATCATTTACTGACAAGCGTCTTGCCGGCCGCTCTACTTTCAGTTTCATCTGTTAAACGCGGACGAAGACTTGGTTAAGCAGTTTGTTAAAACCCCCGGTAAAATAAATACAAAATCTTCACTGAAACTTAGATTTAGTGGTGGGAAATTGTCAATAGCAAAAAAAATTCAGCTTGCAGTTAACCGCTAAGTGTTGATAAAATGCGCTGTGTTAAAATTGTTCTTAAGAACATGTTTGCTGTTGTGGCTGAAATCCATACATGTTAATCTTATACGCCTTTTGAACTGAACTGAACTGAACTTTGACTGAACCTACATACCTTGGTGTATGACTGAAGCAATTTGCGAACGTATTCGTAGCTGTCGTACATACGTAGACGAGCCGGTAACTCCTTCAACTCGTTTAACATTGCTTCCAATTGTTGCCTAAAAATTACAAGCAATTAGTTTGATATTTAAACATTACCATATTGAAAGAAACTTTATCTAGGCACAATAGGATTTCCTACGCCCGTCAATTTGAAGCATTAGTGCTAGACCTCGTTATACCTCTAACACAGCACCTCGTTATACTTCTAGCATGGTTGCAGAAATAAACAATCTGTTTGTTTGGCCAACACATTTGAAAAACAGGATCTACTGAAAAGTCCTGCCAAATAACTCACTTGCACTTTTCTTATTTAAAAAGTTCATCATTTACAGAAAAATACAAATTGATGAAATGACAAAGTAATTTTGCAACGTCAATACCTCAGTTTTCTCGGCTGCACAGAGAGCCAGGGCTTCTCCCTGATGTCATCTATCTGCGTCCAGATCTTGCTGAGCGAGGACCACACTCCGCGCAAGTCTTGCAGCTCTTCTAGAGCGACCGTCATACGTTCATTGTTTACTGAACTCACTGTCAATTAAAAAATGTATATTTATATTTATTTAGAGCCGATATTTATGGACTTCGAGATTTTGTGAAATATATTAAAGAATGGCCTTAAAGGAAATTGCCGTATAGATTTTAAATACTGACCACTTCATGATAATAATAATTATTGGGATTGGAAACTTGATGTACATTTCGAGGCAAGGGTGGTATACCACCCCAAACTTTTCAACTCAAGGTTGCAAAAGTTGGTTTTCAACTAAAAGTTTCGCGGTTTACAGAAAAACCCAAAACAGAAAAAACTTATTTAATAATTAAAATAAATTTTTAGACAAACGTCATAAATTCTAACCAAACCCAACTATACTCAATATTGTTGATACTAATTAGGTAATTCTGGGATCAGTTATTAAACAATATTTACCAATATCATGCAGTATTCAGGGACCAGTTATTATACAATATTTACTTGTATCATTTAGTATCCTGGGACCAGTTATTAAACAATATTTACCAGTATCATGCGGTATTCTGGGACCCGTTATTAAATGATATTTAACAGTATTATGCAGTATTCTGAGACCAGTTATTAAATATTATTTACCAGTGTCATGCAATTCCAGTGCCTCCTTAGCTTTAGCGACGTTATCTCTCTCATCCTTCAGGCGAGTGTATCTGGTCTCCATGGCCTGGAGCCTGGCCAAGGCATCCTCTGGTCTAGTGGAGCCGTCAGTAGGCTTGCTGCGTTCCCATTCACCAAGGAACTCCAGAGTTCGAGCCTCGACAGCCTTGTCTTCTGCGACTATCTTTTGTTGGAGTGATGCAACCTAACAGAAAAGTTAACGATTAAGACACTGTTTTTGTATTTAGCTAAAAATAAATATTTTTTTTAATAAAATTCCATTTTAATCTGATTGGTTTTTGGTTTCTTAAAAACCAAGAGTAAATTAATAACGAAAAAATTAAATATACGTTTTAGTACCTAAAATAAAAGACAATATACTAAATTATTCAACTTTAAACTTATGTGAATCAGAAAATGTCACCTAATGATCTATTTAAATACAGTATTTTTAATAGTAATTAATTTAATATTTTAAAAGAACGTTTTATTGTTAAAATAAATATTTTAGTTACTACCTGAGTTTGAATGGACGAATCCTTCCTGCGCATAATTTCATTGAAAGCGCTCCATTCTCCTTCAATGTTATCGACGTGCAGCCATTGTGCTGGGAATTGGAATCTGTAACAATTTTACAAGTTTCAAAAATCATATATTTATGGTTTAGTGACTGCTGTATTCATTTGTATCATACTATAAAAAAGTATTAAAAATCCGACTGCATAAAAATAATGGAAGTTGTTAAAAATAATATTCCCTAATGTAATTCTAACAACTGGATCTCCTCATTTGTTTAAAATCCTCTAAACAGGCTTAGGCAAAAGAATGTTACAGACAATAGACATAAATAAATACATGGTCGACAAACAAAATCTTGCTACTTTGCCGATCCGAAGTGGGATAAGGTGGAGGATATGTTATGATGATGAAATATAATCCTCTTTTGGAAGACAGGGTAAAGTAAAAATAAGTGGAATTTTCTAATAAAATAAAATAGGTTCCGTACGTTTGTTCATAAATTATTCCATTTTACGGGTAATTACAGGAAAAAAAGGATAATATCATATATAATATTTTTTTTACCTTTGTCTTTCGAGTATACGCTGGGCCTCTCTATAGATGTCAACCTGCTTCTCCCACGCCAGTACTTCTCTCTTCAGTTGTTGTACGTAAGTGATGAGACAAACTGCATCGCTTGTGGAGGCTGCCTCTGTATGAATTATTATAAATATAATAAATAAAATAAATATAAACCAATAGGCCAGTTGACATTTTATTAAGGTTTTAAGATATTCATATACAATCTTTCTAATAGATCCAAAAAAATATATATCAAAATATTTGATGTTTACGTTTCATTGTTTTTTTTTAAATAATAATCTGTTTAATAGTTAAGGTGTAAAAGCGTAACAAACAATCTCAGTTTCATATTTATAATATACTAGTAAACGGCGTCCACGTCGTCTGCTCATGGACCTCCTTAATCTAACCCTGTCACAAAATCCGTTGTTACCGGGCGCCTGTTAACTATAAACTACCTCCCTGCTAAATTTGATTGCTTTTTCGATATTTCGTGATGAGCTGACATGATGAAGAAGGCGGAGGATCGTGTGTGGTGGCGCGCTCTCGGAAAGGCCTATGTCCAGCAGTGGACGAATACAGGCTGTTGATGATGACATGATAACCTTACGCTTTAAAGAAAACGCCAGCGACTACGTCCGCGTGAAAATTAGTCTCGAACTCCCACTTTACCACTCATTTTTTTGAGATACGTGTTAACCCTGGAAAATCAGCTCAGTAGTTTTTGAGTAAAGAGTAACAAATATAGTTTTACAGATAGGTAATATCGAATAAACATACCAATAGTTTGTTGCTCCAGTTGTCCCCTGGACTTGGCAAGCCTGGCATGGAACTGCACCATCTCGCCGCCAAGCAGCGCCCCGAACTTGCCCAACACCTCTTTGTGCCAAGCGTCGTACTTCAGAGCCACTTTGCTCTGCACGCGCGCGAAGTCGATTACAACGGGCCCGTACTCGCGACGGGTGTCTGACGTGTCGAATGTTGTGCGAGATTTCCTAGATGAAATATATTGTTAGTGTACCAGGAAAACATAGAATGATTATTTAAAATCAAAGTAAATAAAGCTACCATAAAGATAATAATAATCAAAATAAATTTCATCTACGAGCTTTTAAAGCTCTGAAATTAATTTTTTTAAACTTTTTAAACTTTAGATATTTATTTAAACTTAGGTCTTTTATAAATCTTGAAAAATAAAAATTACATCGCTAAATGTAATAAAAGTAACAAACCAATTGCAAATAAGAAATTCATATATTATTATTTTTATGAATAAATTGTGAATTACGAATATTTTGTTCTATATAAAAAAAGTAAAATAAGATTGTCTTACTTGATATCATTCAGACACTTGATCCATAAGGTGATATCTTCTCCGAGACGTCCGTACAAACTGTCTGGCTGTAGATCCCACAGGGCTTGATAACTATATAAACACACGTGGTACAACATTTATAACAAGTTTTTAGTACAATATTCATACTTCATATTATAAAATGCAAAAGTAAGTATCTGTCTTTAATGATGATGAAAATTAGTATAGATGTTGCAGCCAGGACCTAAGTAAGTTCGAATCCGGTCTGAGGCATGCACTTCAGACCTCACCTAACTTATCAGTTATGTGCATTTAAGAAATTTAATATCACGTGTCTCATACGGTGAAGGAAAAACATCACGAGGAAACCTGCACACATGAGAATTTTCTTAATTCTCTGAAGTCTGCCAGTGCGAAAACTGTGAAGTCTGCCAATCTGCAATGGGCCAGCAATGGACTATTAGTCTAACCCTGAGAGGAAAACTCCTGCTTACTTAAGTTGAATATGGTTGCAATTTTTTTTTCTCCTTTTTCTTATTCTGTTATTCCGCAATTTATCATACGACATTGAGCCGTGAGACTGTAATGTAGGTTAGAGATTCTCTGTCTGTTAATGATGATAGATAAATTATATTTATCACTAACCGAAGCCATTCGTCGACGTATTCACGGACTTGCGATATCTTCTGTTCAATCGCGTCGTATGCATTTTCCAGCGGGGACGATCCTCCGGGCAGCTTTGTGAGCAAGTTTCTGTATGTAGCCGTTTGAGCACGGGCCACTCCCACTTGGTATCTGTTGATGTTTTTATTCTTATTAAAGTTGGTTTAACAGAAGAATAACGATGCAATTTTTTATTGTTAATTTTTCTACATTCTAAACAAATTTTTAAATAAACAAGAATAATCATGTACATTATATCGCGCCGTAAACGGTTACCGCCGTTTACGGCGCGATATAATGTACATGATGTACATGTGAGTGTAAATGCCGGTTACGTTCTCGCTACGCGCCGTTCCCTGATTGGTGCCATTATTCTGCCTTTATATTTTTTTGTGTAAATGGATCTGCAATTGATCACTCGACGTCGTGGAATGATCAATTGCAAATACAACTGATAGAATGGTAGACCCTTTGTTTAATTATTATTTTATCATAAGAATTAAGTAAGAAATAGAAAACTATAGGATTGACATTAATTATCTTCAAAATATTTCGTGATCATGAAATTCGTCTACTGCCATATCGACGTCCATTCTCGTTGAGAGCACGAACCAACCTAAAACATTGTTGAGTGTGGATGACGTGTCCATCCACACTCTTCTTCTCCTTCTTCTTTCTTCTGGGCCGTTTCCGCACTTAGCCAAGTGTTTGGCCGTTGTGCGTGGGTCCCTTGGTGTAGGTTCCCGCTGGATTTATTCCATCCAGCCGAGCTCGCTCCAGAAGCTTAGCAGGCCGCCCAGGTCGCCGATAGCCTCATGGAGTGTCGCTGAGGAGCCAATGTAGGTTGCTCGTTGTTCCGTTACGCCTCTGCAACTGAGCATAACGTGTAGCGGTGTCTCGTCCTCCTCCATGCAGGCTCTGCACAGAGGACTGTCGGTCAAACCTCTTTTGTTGTTTTCGTTGCATCCCCATAGGGTGTGATGTGCGTTACTGTCCACTCCGATTATGAGGTCAGTGTTTTCGTCCTCACAGTATTTTATAAGGTCCATCATCTCTTTCGGTGGTATTTGTTCTTCAATGGGTAGATATAACGATGCCAAGACTAGTGGTCTTGTCCTAGCACCGGTTTGTTGTCCTATGCCACTTTGTATTCTTATTGTTGTTATGTCTCGTTGCAGTTGCCAAAACCACATATGCGGTTTCCTCTGACCCACGGCTCCTGGATCAGTACTATGGTTTCGGCCCCTTCCTCCAGTTGTTTGCGTAGGGTAGCCGTTGCGAGGATCTTGTGCTGGAGGTTGGCCTGTATTATGTTGACATTACTAAAGGCGGGTGGAGAGTCTTAGTCTTATGCGTCCCGAGGGACACATTTCTCTAGTAATGTGTATAGCGGAGCTGAGTCCGCCATGTCGTCATCCGTATCGGTCACGTCAGTGTTAGATGCCCTTTCCCATAGCATCCCCTCTAAAGTGGGTGTGATGCTTGGTCCGGGGCGCGTCTCTTCCCATTGCACCCCACTTGTTGAGGGTGGGATGCCTGGTTCAGGACGCGTCCCTTCCCAATTCATCCCACTTGTTGAGGGTGCAGTACTTGGTCCGGGGCGTGTCTCATTTGTCATTTGTTCGTCCTGTACAGAGTCTTGTGTTTTCATGTCAGCTGTCGTTACGGTTTTTGTCGCAGTTGCGTCTACGTCTGTTGTCTCAGGGTTTGCCTGTTTTTCGGAGGTAGCTTGACTGGGCGGTACATCGCTAAGTTCTTCGCCTACGTAGAACTTAAGATATATCGTCCCAGTCGAGTAAGCTATTCTCCTGTCGTTGTCCAGTATGGTCTTTATCCTCTCCTGGGGTATTCCTAATATTAGGAACACTCCTGGAGGTTTCCCTGTTGATCTCTTAAAGTTGTGAAGAGTCCAGCTGCCGACATCATATTTTGGGTTTTGCCGTTGGAGGATCCATCCACACTCACCAAAGTTCATAATATTAATGCGGTCAACGTCTCCAAAGACTTTAGTAGAGGGCGCTTTGGTGGCGGTTATCCATTTTTCTCGAGCATATCAATGCTAATTCGGTATGAGACGTACCTGGTGCTCTGCAGACGGTGCTGGCTCGTGACGATGGCCTGCCACGCGAACATCTGCCGCATGAGCTGGAATCGCGCCTCTTCCAGCGAAGGGAACAGGTACATCTGCTGGTTTGTGATGCGCACTTCGTGGACCACGCGAGCGATCTGTTGAACAGATAATATATAAATAAATAGCCTTTTTATTTTCTCATCTTTTACAAAATTTTACAATTGATTTGACTTAATGTAAAGTCTCCCGACGGAAGATACAAAAACGAAATTGATTTTATTCTCTCAAACAGAAGCCAGAAATTCAATGACTGCAGAGTAATAAAAAACCTAAACTTTAACAGTAACCACAGACCAGTCCGAGCCAAACTGAACTTGAACACAGAAAAACATAGACGTCCATTCAAAATCAAAGCAAACAATAAGGATATTTTCTTAGATAGTACAGACCTGAATGAAAAAATGAAAAGCTTTATAGAAATCACAAAAGAACTAAAGACACAGGATAAATATAATAAATTCCTAGAAGCTTTGACTACCAGTACAACAGGAGAAACATCCTTAGGACGATGCCGCAGACAGCTATGGCTTTCTGAAAATACAAGAAGTCTACTAGAAGAAAGAGCTAGTCTGATGAGTATTACGAATAAATCAAAAGAAATTCGAAGAAATATAACTAATATCAGCAAACAAATAAACACAAACATAAGAAAAGACAGAGAAAAATACAGATTCGAAAAGATAATGAAATGTATCCAGAAAACGGGAGGCATAAAGAAAGCAACTAAACAATTAAATGAGAAACGCGAGTGGATACCTAATATAGAGACTGCAAGCGGTACAAAGGTCACTCGACGCTCAGATATCAACAAAATAGCAACAGATTTCTTTGAAAACTTATACTCTAGCCAAAGCACCCTATGTTCAGTAGAATTGGTGAATGACAAGGTCCCAGAAATAATGTTTACCGAAGTGGAGAAAGCAATATTAACACAAAAAAAGGACAAAGCCCCAGGATCTGACAGTATTACAAATGAATACCTATTAGAAAACAAAGACACCCTAGTACCCATTCTTACAAATATATTCAATGATGTAATTAAATCGGAGACAATCCCAGACCAGTGGACAATGTCAACAATAGTATTACTACACAAAAAGGGAAATAAGTATGACATAAACAACTATAGACCTATTAGCCTTATGTCAAATATATATAAAGTCTTTGCTAAAGTGATCCTCAGCCGCATCACTAAAACATTAGATGAATGTCAGCCAAGAGAGCAAGCAGGCTTTAGAACTGGCTACTCAACTCTGGATCACATATATGTTGTGAAACAAATCTTAGAAAAGAGTAACGAATATAATATCACCTTATACTGCTGCTTCGTAGATTACAGCAAAGCATTTGACTCACTGGAACATGAAGCAATATGGCATGCACTGAAAAATCAGGGCGTTGAGAACAAATATATAAGGTTACTAAAGAAAATTTATGCTAACAGTAGAGCAAAAATAAAACTAGAGACAGAGGGAAAAGAAATCAAGATAGGAAGAGGCGTACGTCAGGGTGACCCCATATCTCCTAAGCTTTTTACTGCTGTCCTAGAAGATATCTTTCGTCAACTGGATTGGGAAGGAAATGGCATATCTATAAATGGTGAAAACCTATCACATCTAAGATTTGCAGATGATGTTGTAATCTTTGCTAAAACAAGTAACGAACTCGAAATAATGCTGAATGAACTGGATAGCGAGAGTCGGAAAGTAGGATTGAATATGAATATACATAAAACTAAAGCTATGACAAACGGAATAAAAGAAAATGTATCCATCAATAATACTACAATTGAGTATGTCGATGAATATGTATATCTAGGGCAAACAATGGCAATGGAAGACTCAACAGGAAAAGAAATCGTCAGAAGAATAGGAGGTGCATGGAACCGTTTCTGGAGTATGAAAGAAATTATGAAAAACAATGGAATAAATATGAGAACTAAAGCAAGACTCTTCGATTCATGTATACTACCGATCATAACATATGGTTGCCAAACATGGTCTCTAACTAAACTTCAACGTAGAAAACTAGAAATATGCCAAAACTCTATTAACAGAAGTATGATGGGTATAAAACTCTCAGATAAAGTAAAATTATCCAAAATAAGAAAACATACAAAAACAAAGGAAGTAGCTATTGCAATCAAAAGACTTAAATGGAAGTGGGCAGGCCACACAATCAGAGGCAAAGAAAAATGGAGCAAAACGGTCATGCAATGGTACACAGGTCATATGCAAAGGCGAAGAGGAAGACCAAAACAGAGATGGGCGGACGAAATAAGACAGGTGGCAGGAGGCAACTGGGCAAAATCTGCAAGGGATAGGGAGTTGTGGAAAAGTTTGGAGGAGGCCTTTGTCCTAGGGGACAAACAGAATGTATATACGAACTCTGAATAAAGGCTTTTATTATTATTATTATTAATGTAAAGTACATAGTATTATTATTAATAATAATTACAATTTTTAAAACAACACATTGAACACCGTATCATCACGTTGAACAGATATATATTTAATTTTTTTTAGAATAATAGTTATATCTGTGTATATAAAGTAAATAAATTGTGTATATATTTTAGTGAAAAGACGTTTCCATTTGTCCGTAGCAAAGTTGTTACCTTAAAACATTTTGATAACAGTTTTCGTTAAATATTGGTCAGTTGTTTAACTAACTATAGCCTGTCTTCTTGACGAATCTACTTAGATTTATCATTTTGGAACTCTCTGTAAAAAGATGACGTTTAAAAAAGAACATTTTTGTGTAATTTGACTAAAAATAACATGATTAAAAAAAAGAAATGAATTATTTATACTAATAATAATTATAAAGCTGAAGAGTTTGTTTGATTGAACGCGCTAATCTCAGGAACTACTGGTCTGATTTAAAAAATTCTTTTAGTGTTAGATAGCCTATTTATCGAGAAAGGTTATAGGCTACTATTTTACCACCGTACTCTTACGGGAACGGGAACCACGCGGGTGAAACCACGCGGCGTCAGTTAGTTTGTTTAATAAAGTACATCTCGTTAAACTTACCTGAGGTTCTCCGCCCGGCTTGTGTGTGGGCTCAGCTGGTGAGTACGTATCCATGGAAAGGTCCAGTTCGTTGATCTTTCCCAACAGAGCGGCGGTCCACGCCTCGATACCGGCCTGCAGTCTTGCAGCGAGACTCTTCTCAACCTATAAACAAGTTTCAGTTAAGCAAGAGCTGTGATAGTCCAGTGGATATGATCTCTGCCTTCGATTCCGGAGGGTGTAGGTTTGAATGCGTTCCAGGGCATGCACCTCCAACTTTTCAGTGTGCATTTTAAGAAATTAAATATCACGTGTCTCAAATGGTGAAGGAAAACATCGTGATGAAACCTGTATACCAGAGAATTTTCATAATTCTCTGTGTGTGTGAAGTCTGCCAATCCGCATTGGGCCAGCGTGGTGGACTATTGACCCAACCCCTCTCATTCTGAGAGGAGACTTGAGCTCCGCAGTGAGCCTAGTATGGGCTGAAAATAATGATGATGATAATGATTTTTTTTCAAGAATATTTGCCATTTCTTTTCACTAAGAGCAATTTTCTCGTTCCTTTGCAATTAGTTGGAAAAAGACTGTGTTGGTTATGAGCAAGTGTTCATTTACACGAGCGGCAGCTGCTACCGACGACTGCAATCGACGTCTCGGCGGCAGGCGACGGTTTACAGGTTCAAAGGAGGCTTCGGCCGTGGCTAGTTACCCTACCGGCAAAGTCGTACCGCCAAGCGATTCAGCATTCCGGTAGGATGTCGTGTAGAAACCGTAAAGAGTGGAATTTCACCTTCACCTTCCATCTTATATTGCATCATCACTTACCATCCAGTGAAAAAAGCATTCGATCTTTTGATGTAATACACTAAATCAAGTGAGATTGTAATCAAGGGCTAACTTGTAGTAAATAAAAAAAAAGAAAAATAACATTTGATCTTTTGATGTAATACACTAAGCCATACCTCTTCGTCAAGGCGCTGCACCCACAGATGCAAGTTGCTGTACTGGCGCAAGGACAGGTCATCAATAGCCCGCTGGAGTCGGCTCAGTATATCCGCTAAGCTTTGCGCCGAATACGGACATGTCTCCAGCGAACGAGCGTCCACGGAAATCTGCTCCTCCACTGCTAAAAGGTCTTCCACCTAATAATATTATAGTATGATTAATGAATACAGATAATTGTCATTAGAATAAAGGCCAATTATACGAATCAACTTATAACTTATAATATTATTTAAAAAGTACGTATGGATGGCAAACCTACTTATTTAACGAATTATTTTTCTACATAGAAAATAATGAATAAAATGTATCAGCTAGAGGAGGCCTATACCCAGTGAGGGATTCTTAAAATAATTATTAGCTACTATACTAACTTGCGTAACAATTATAGCCTTCTAACATTTATTTAAGAACAGACAATTGTAAGTTGTAAGTTGTTAAGAAGTAATAAAGGCTTTGATATTGATATTGAATGTATACAGTGTATAAATATTATCAGAAATTGCAAAACTGTTAACAATTACAAATATTATGTTCATATAATTTATAGTGATTTAAGAGAGGTGCATGTATTTACGCAAACACTTTTGTGCTTATAAATTCAAGCGTCAAGAAGTTTGTGAAGTCTGAAGAATTTACGAGATCGGCCGCCCTGATGAGTTTTAGTCAGGACTACATTATTTACTTGGTTAAGTCATGAGAGACAGACATTTTACTAAAGACTACAATAAACAAAAGTTATTACCGAATAAAAGGTTTTAGTTTGCACGGACTTCCAAACATAATGGCCCTTTTTTTGGAAGTCCCTACAAAACGCCTATGTCCAGTAATATTGTCAATTGTCTGAAATGCCAATGATGATCCTCTAAAACATTACGTACCTTTTCTTGGAATATGAGCACGACTTCGCTTAGCTTCTGCACATATGGATCCAGTTTGTAGGACTCCCACACAAGAGCCATGCCTTCTGACACTTGGTTCAGTACATCACGCCGGAGCCCAGCCACTAATGGTATTATTGATGCCTTGTCGCGTATCTGAAACATTCTATATTATCAGGAATCCACTCTAATAATACCATTCATTTTTTTTAATGTTTATCAGAGTCTAGAAGAGGTTAAGAAGAGCACCATAAAACCAAAATCACAAAAATAAAGCATTGCAATAACAGATTTGATAGTTTATATTTATACTAAACTAATATACAGAAGAATTATTAAGCATCGTAAAATACTTTAAAAGGTAGAGACAGACTGGTTCTAAACACATTCTACAAAAAAATCTCGTAACTTTTTCTATTGTTTATGATATACTAATAAACCGAATCACGAAATATCGCAAAACGCTTGACATACCAAGATGGAATTTAGCAGGGAGGTAGTAACAATTAGTAGACGTCTGTTAAGAACAAATTTTGCGACAGGGTCGAAATAAGGAGTTCAAAGGGCGGACGAACTCGCGGGCGTTGCTAATACATATAATAAAGGGCCCATATACCAGTCTGTTCATACCTTTATGCAAAGTACAAGGCACATAGATTATAGAAACATAAGATTGTGCAAATAAGTTTTTTTTAATAAAACTTGAAAGAATATTATATAATTAATATAGATACATTAAAACAAGCACAATGAAATAAATCTTTGAGTTTGCGTTGTTAACATGCAGCCTATAAATAAACTACCTTCGTATGATTCCTATTATTTAGCTGCATATAAATCAAAACGTACGTGTTAGTGACATCGTTATAATATACTGGTATTTCAAATGTAGTGAATTGTAATTTCGACTAATAACAACATAACTTAATTACGTCCTATAATAAATTATGGTGCTTAAAAACCGTGTATTATATATATACAGTAATACGGCGTTGCTCGAGTCTTCGCCTACGTGGTTCAGGAGTGCGGGGTATGACGTCAGAGGAGACCAAGAGGGGAGAGAGGAGCGAGCAACACGCGTAACTTTTAACACGTTAGCTGCGGTACGAGGTCAATTAACCTCGTACCACACCACAAAATTTTAGTGCGAGGTCAAAAAACCTCGCATCGCACGGCACGAGGTCAAAAAACCTCGTATTGCATGGCACGAGGTCAATTAACCTCGTACCACACCACAGAAAGTTTTAGTACGAGGTCAAAAAACCTCGTATTGTATTGGTAAATTACTGAAAAATTAGTGCCGCAGCAAACGTGTTAATGAATGATACTAGCTTGGCAACTTCGATCGAAACACTCCCGATGCGGGAGCGGGCCGGGCGTATAGCGATGAATGAAAAACCCACGACTGACGCACCTCACTTCCCCGCACGTTTCACACCCGCGCAGTCTTTCCCCTCGTCGCCCGCATATTATGGGAGTGTCATCGACAAACTTACCAGACTATACGCGTCTACCGCCCGTTCCCCTATCCTGTGTCGTCATACCCCCGTACACCGCGCGGGTGAAGGCTCACACCATGGCGGAGTCTTCGCCTGCACAGTGCAAGTTTTCCAGGTATGGCGATAGAGGTGAGTGAGATAATATGTACATTACACATGTACATGTTTGCGACTTTTAATGAATTAATCAAGAATGTGCCTATTGCCCATACACTCTGTCGTCACACACTCGTAGTCTTGTCACCACGCGGGTGATGACTCAGTTACGTGTTTCCTTATATTTATATGCATTAAAGTCTTCCGACATCTCAGAGTCAGGGCACTCCAGTAATGAAGAAATTTTTGCATATTGTTACAAATCCTCGAACCCTAGTTCGTAACAATATGGTTTTTACTTTTACATATAAAATTACCTTACCTTTATTGATTAATTACAAGCAAATTTAATAAATAATTAAATATCCTGCTAATTTTTTATTACAAATCTGATATACTTACTTATTACAAAACTGTTATCTATAGTCCTCACAAAGAAATTATATTTCAAAAAGGTATTTTATATTTGTAAATATGAGCACTGTCTTGTAGCACTGCAAGTATTACTTCAGAATACAAAGAGTCCTTGACCACTTTTAACTGTACTTAAATTTTATTATATACTTAAAAGATCTATATTATTATAGCCCTAACTAGCTACTAACTCTTGTAATTATTGAACACCAGAAGTACTTGGTAACTCGTTGTCGAACTTCAAGGGATTTGTTTAGTTCGGAGTATCCTGACCCTGATATGCTTGAATAGACCTTAATGCTTTGTGTGTTTCATGCACGTACCTTTTCCAGAGTGCGTTCGTAAGTGCGGACGCTTTCAATAAGAGAAATAGCAAACGGATACAGCTGATTCGCCTGGTGTGCTTTGTTGACGATCGCAAGAGGTACCCTGAAAATTAATATTTATTAAAAAAAAAATTAAACCAAATACGAAATGAGTACACTGCTTCTATATCACCTTTTTTAGTTTATTTGTATGTCTATCATGGCATCTTATAAACTTTTTACTATGTTAGATAGCATTTTTTTTTTCTTTACAAGTTAGCCCTTGATTACATCTCACCTGATGGTAGTGATCATGCAATCTAAGATGGAAGCGGGCTAACTTGTAAGGAGTAGGACGAAAATCTACACCCCTTTTGGTTTTTGAACGACATCGTACCGGAACGCTAAATCGCTTGGCGGTACGTGGTAGGGTAGGGTGGTAACTAGCCACGGCCGAAAGCAGCCATAAGCTAGACCGGAACCAATTAAGATAATCTCAATCAGCCCAGCCGGAAATCGAACCCAGGACCTCCGTCTATAATACCACTGCGCCATGGAGGCCGTCAAAAGCATGTTTAAAATAATATGATATGTCAATAAGTTAAACTTTTTAAATTGAAAGACCCCCAAGTTTCAAAACACATACAAACAATACAATATGAGTTGTAAATGTGATTTTGAAAATATATATATATATATATATATATATATATACGGTCGAATTGAGAAACCTCCTCCTTTTTTTGAAGTCGGTTAAAAACAGCTCATACCTGAAACCCAAGTTCTTCAGGTTCCGCACTTCCTTGTACAGGGTGATGATTTCCGGCAAAAAGTTGACCTTCAGTTTGAGAACAGTGCCAGTTTTGCTGGAACGAGCGCGCACGGACTCTATCGCGAAGATGCGACCGGATACTCCCAAATTACGTTGCTGCACCTATAAACAATAAAAATATGTACATTAAATTATATACAGGAGGTGTGATACGCACCTCTAATAGAAAATAAGAAACAAGGTTGCGATCGTAAATCACTCCCCCAATGTGCACTTCATAAATGGGAAAATGCACTGCTTACCCTGATCTATTTTGTACAATTTGCATGTATAGTGACCTAAGACCAATTATAGAAGGACCTGTATCACACTCATAATCACAAACAAAATTGTCTGTCATTTGCTGAGGAAAACGAGCTTAGATTTAGTATATATCTTATACTAAACTAGAAGTTTTTGTCCGTTTTTTACACCATTCAACTACACAAAAAGGTATTTTTACGGAGCTCTTTAACCGACGAACACGATTACAACTATTTGACATGCATTCTATAGACAGCTTTTATAATCGCATTAGATCATTGATCATATACTTTGACAGAAAAGTAATGTATAGTGTCTGTCCTACACCCTTCATCAAGGGTTATGCTGAACTATAATTTTCTATAAAAATAGGATATTGATGCGACCGAATATCATCGTGATCATCAAGTTGGTTTATTATATTTTATTTCAAATTCTGTTAGGTTTAGCTTTACTTCTGAATGTGGATAACTAACCTTACGAGCCCAGTCATCGAAAACTTCTTGAGTGTTAAGTTTCTGACGGAAGCTGTCTCCATCTGCCTTTAGCTTCTGTCCTTCAATGTGGTTCTCCCATCCTTTACCTGTGTAAAGAATTGTAATAAATAAATTCAGTGTTAAACAAATCATTCAAATAAAACTTTTTAATTTAAAAAAAGGGGTTATTGGTTAATAAGAAAAATAATGGAAACTTACCAAGAACGTCTTCTACGCGTTTCAAGTACGCAGTCAGCTGATGGTCAATTTGCTTGGCCCATATTATGGAGCCTGCAACCGGTGGTAGGTCGCGTACTAACGACAGACGACTGCATTTGGATTGTGGGTACTGGACCTATATTGGGAAGAAATAATTTAATTATTACTTTAGTGTCTTTAACTTTGTTTAAAGTCATTCCATTCTTGATTTGTTTTTTTTATCTCTCATGCAAGACTATGATTTCGTCTTTTACACGTCGAATTTGTTGCAATGTATCTCAAGGTTAAAAATACCCGTTTCTTCTAAAAAGTCTCGAGTTCCTTAAAAATCGGCTAATGAAAATGAATTTACTCTGAACATGTCGTTTGTGTTCTTGGCCGTGCTCAGTTCGTTCGTGATTTAATGTGGACGACATGACACTGAATGAGCAGAGTTATGAGTATCTTGAGTATTTCTTGGCAGAGTTAAGTTGGTCGCTGCATAGTCGCTTCTCCTGGTCTTATAATAAGAGGGACCTGAGGCCTCGGGCGCTATTATAAAAAGGCTGACGAAGATAATAATGACAACATATAACCTTGAACTTCTCATGCAAGGCCTCGATGTCGTCCTTGACTCGCTGTATGAGCTGACTAACATCTCCTTAGCATTCTTGACAATGCCTAGCTGATCTAAGCTCCAAATCTCCTTTCTTCTAAGTCTGAGCCCATTAGAATGATAATGAATGACCTTACTTTTACCTTTCATGCAATGCTTCGCAAATCAAGTCAAGCTGGTCGCTTCCGGTTCTTCTGCTCTTATATAAGGAGACCTGACTCTTTGGGCGCTAATATAAAAAGGTTAATGAAAACGATGATGATGACGATAACTGACCTTGAACTTCTCATGCAAGGCCTCGATGTCGTCCTTGACTCGCTGTATGAGCTGCGTCTGGTACTCGCGGATGGCGCCCCGGATGTGCGGGCGCACGAACAGAGCGTTGAAACGCGAGAAGATGCGGAACATTTCATTGGCGTTCTTGGCGGTGCCCAGCTGGTCGCGAAGGTGAGCCGTGATGCGAGTCTCAACGCGATCTGATGGAAACCAACATAATAATAAAACAATTAAAACATGACAAAACTAAGTGATTATTGTCGAAATCATGCGACGCAACGCAAGACAAACTGCCCTGTTCGACTTCGAAACTAGTCAAGTATCTATACTTAATATTATAAAGCTGAAGAGTTTGTTTGTTTGATTGAACGCATTAATCTCGAGAACTACTGGTCCGATTTGAAAAATTCTTTCAGTGTTAAATAGCCCATTTATCGAGGAAGGCTATAGGCTATATATTATCCTCGTATTCCTACGGGAACGGGAACCACGCGGGTGAACACGCGGCGTCAGCTAGTACCCCGATAATAATCACGAGAACTTAAGACATGTTTACTTAGGATAGTTCAAGTTCTAAAACAAAAAATATGTAGATTATTTATACAGTAGTAAAAATAGCAGATTTAGAAGCATTGTCTTTAACTGTACGACAACACTTGTTAACTTTAAATAAAACCACCACCAAATTATTTTACTGATGATTTAACAATCCATCCCTGTCTTTAATGTATAAAATGATATAACTGTGTCTTTAACATGTTACTAAATATAGTCTTACCGATTCTATCTTCATAGCGTCGTACGGCAGCTTCCCAGGCGTCGCACCCTTCACGCGATATATCCAGGCAGTCTACTTCCTTCACATTCTCATATGCTAGGTTTACCTGTGCACATATTTTCGGTTCGATTAGGATTCAATTTTCAATCCATTTACTTTGCTTGTAGATACGAGTATCACAATCCTTCAATAATAATCAATCTTTACATTATAAACAGACAGTATTGACAGCATTCTACATGAGCATGATGATATTGTTACTACAATATGTTAACTAAAGATTCTTATTATATTCTTTCACAAATGTGCAGATGTTAATTATCACATAGATAAAAAAATGTCCCTAAATACGAGTATATTGATTAATAGTAATTATATTGTGGTGGAGTGGATACCTCAGCGATAGCGTTAGCGTCAGCAGCGTCCATGGTAAGCGAGTGCGGCTGCGCAGGCTCGCCCGCTGCGCCCGTCTCCGTAGCAGCGGCGGCACGCGGACGCAGTACCTGTACCAGTTATTAATCAAGTAATAGTTTTCTTTTTTAAGTAACCATACTTTTTTAGGGTCGAAAGGAAATGGAACAGATAGCTCATTAATAAAGTAATAGTTTTCTTTTTTTAACAGTAACCGTACTTTTTTAGGGTCAAAAAGAAACGGAACAGAAAGATTTCGTGTAATGAGTTATATCATGGTATATTTGGATTTTTTAATTTTTTGGCAAACTCATGTCGGTTGCCGGCGCTCCTTTTTTTACGATTATATTATTACGCCACTGCTGTGATGCTGTGAAGTGTTGCTCTGTTATTATGTGATAGTTTCACACTCACCATCAGGTGAACCATCTGTTTAATCAAGTGGCGTAGCATGTCTTAGAGGGGCCCTGTATCAAAATTAGTTGAGGGAGGGCAATAGACGAGCGGAAAATTACAAAAAATCTCTTTTGTTTTTGATTTATTTAAAACTCTTTCATCATAAAGTATTGTGTTGTTTACTTTTGTAATTTCTGCAGTTTTTATATTTTTTTCCCAGGAAGTACCATCAGATTAAATGATATTGTAAATAACTTTTCACAAATTTTTGCTATCACACATAAGGGGTCCCTGTATTACGGAAGCCCCGCATCATTGATTCGGCTGATACGGCGGTAGCTATAGTGCTCGCCACGGATCTTTATGTTTATGAAGTTTGCTGCGGAATGAGTATGCGCATTCGTACAGACGCGAACACTCCCCGCCCGCACCGTTTCAACGTTATTGATTCGTTGCGCAGTCATTAGTTGCTAACTTCACAAACACAATATTATCTCGTGGCGGGCACTGTAAGTCCCTGGTTTAATGTATCAACTATTACTATAAATTAAAAATATGGTTACTTACTCGGAGCATGACCGTGCGCAGCTGCTCGTGGTGTCGGCGGAAGCGGCGCATGTGCTCCATGCGCGCCTGCAGCCGCTTGTGCGATGGCGACACGCGCCACACCATCTTGAGGTGCTCGTCGCGCTTCTTTTTTACTATGTCCCTGGTAAATAAATTGACGTCATGATATACAAGCCATCGTCATCATCATCATTTGCAAACAATTTTCGGGTCACTGTTTAGCATGAGTCTCCTCTCAGAATGAGAGGGGTTAGGCCAATAGTCCACCACGCTGGCCCAATGCGGAATGGCAGACTTCACACATAGAAAATTCTCAGGTATGCAGGTTTCCTCACGACGTTTTCCCTTCACAGTTTGAGAGATGTGATATTTAATTTCTTAAAATGCAATGAGGTGAAGTCATATCCACCAGGCTATAATGTTGTCAAAAAGTAGTGTATGTAAATTAACCACATAATAATACATAAACGTCATCCCTCAGGTGTATCATGGAGTCATCATTGTATGTGGACATACTAGAGAGTAATGTTGTAGTGAAACAAAATATAAGTACATTGTACAGAAGATTTACATATAGTAAACGCTGCTTCATTCATAGTATGAAATCAAACATAAATGCAAATAATGCCAAAAATATTAGATAAATCAATATTGTAAAAAAAATATATACGGTCGAATTGAGAAACATCCTCCTTTTTTTAAAGTTGGTTTAAAAATGAATAGTATTTTTTAATAGTATGTCTAAATATTTTAAGTATGTTATTATTATTAGGTCAACATATCAGAAGTTTATAGCATATTTCCATTATTTTTTTTATAAAAGCTTAAATGTTTACCTTAAAAGGCCTTGCAGTTTCTCGTACTCATCATCCCAGCAGGAGAACACTTCGAAGCATTGCGTCATGACGCGCTCGAAGTCCTCAAATGGGATGTGCATCAATCGACGAGTTCCTAGCACCTAATGATAGAAATGCAAACTTGGTATATTTATGAGGACACAATATGTTTTGTCCTGGCAAAGACTTTCTAATTATGTTTTTTCAATTCAACAATGATCTGTTGATTCAATTACAGTTAATTTCATGTAGGATGGTGCGGGTGACAGTTCGCTTCACTCTTGAAAGTTTGCCGCGATACTCCGCGAGTATGTATTATGAATGTCATAAAGGCGACTGTCACCGTACCCATGCCATCTGAAAAACATTTTAATGTACAAATAAAACAATAATGACACTGACTGAGAATACATCGTTTATAAATCCTCTTCCTCGGTTATAAATATTGCAATTTGCCACACTAGGTTAATAAAAAAAGGTTAAAGTCATACCTTTAGTAACTGTTGACCTAAATCTCGAGAGATAGCTTCAACAAGCCTTAACCCACGTTGTATTGGGTACTTAGTTGAACGAATTTTACGCAGATGGGAAAATATTTGCTGTACTGCAAGTCTGAAAGAACACATTATTTTTAATACATACTTAGCGTTCTATTGGACTGTAGAGTTTTAGAATTAAAGTAATTGTCTTTCCATGACTCCGGCAAAAAAGAATTGCTAACTAATACACTATAATAATATATAATAAACTACATAAAAACCAGTCTTCCAAAAATAGAAAAACTATAACATTTTTTTTTAATTAAACATTGTTACACAAGTAAAATTGTGACAGTTACAGCTCAGAAGTTGTCCATTTTTATTTTTGTTATTAAGTCATAGCTTACCTTATTCTCTCAAGTTCAGTTGCGCTAAGCAAATCATTAATAGGAAAGTCTTTCATCAGGGGATTATAGTCAGAGACTGTGGCAAGAGCCTGTTTGAGACCTGTGTCTGTATCAAATGACACAATGGGGTGGAACCTCTTGCCATACTTGAGAATATCCAATGTTAAGGCAACCTGAAATATAACAATAGATAAGTGGTTATAGTGTATATAAATTTACTTTTGAAACTTTGTTTAACAAGTATGTTTAAATAAGAATATTAAATAGTTTTTGGAGTTTACTCCTTAAGAATCGATTTTTCATATAAATAGCCCTCGGTATAAAAAAAATATGGGCAGTAAAATTCGATGAACGAACGACAGCATTACGTTTTTTTGCATAACCTATTCTTTTCGCTTTTTGGGCGTAGGTATTTAGACGTACATAGTGTATGCTGCAGGGCAACATACATATATTTAGACAATATGATATGATTAGAGTCAATCTGAAAGAGTAAACTCCATTAGTGGAGCTTTTTCAAACACACTTTTTTCAAATAAGTTTATTTTTTAGTTTAGACCAATCTTTTGTGTGTCTAATTAATAGTATGTATAACAAAATATTTCACTTGTATAAGTCAGATATTATTATATTGTAATATATTTAATAACAGAATGTAATTATAATGTTGCATTAAACATTTTATATTTGAACAAATAGAAATCCACATACCTCAATGCTTTCCCTCTTCTCCTGTATACGATGAAGTGCCCTTTCAAGATTGAGCCAAAACGAAATCTCTTGCAGAGCTGTACCATTGGATGGATCTCTGTCTAATTTTGTAACCTAAAAATTAAAAATTGAAATTTATTAAACAACATAATTCATAATAATAATAGTAATAGTATATGTCAAACTTCAAGATTGCCCTGAAAAAAAGGCACAATTTACAAAAATTGTAATTGTAATACATAAAATTGGTTGAATTCTCTGTGAAGTTCATCATTTGTCCAACATCTGTTGTGTGAGGAAAATTGATGTATCAGCAAATTAAGAATAATTAAAAATAACTGCTTCTATACAAACCTTTTGTATTTCTTTAGTCCAGCGATTAACACCATTTTGGAGTTGGTTTAGGAAGGTGGAGTCTTCCACTTTGTCGCCAAAATCCGCTACACGAGGCTTGCGCCCTTCATCTGCGGCTCTAAATAATATAACAATATTGTTATTAACACACAAGTTATAATAGACTCTTTGTGATAGAGCTTGCCCAATAGAATATTGCCACTAAGTTATGACCCAGACTAAGGCTTAGTTCGGGCTACTTTAGTATTTTAGTCAATTTTTGGGCGATAAATCCAAAATTGTTTGTACTCGACTAAAATACTAAAGTAGTCTGAACTAGGCTTAACAGCTTTGCTGATCTGCACGTGATACTTATCTGACACTTAAATAAACTGGAAGAGCATAATTTTTGTATAAGTTACAGTAAAATCCTCTCATTATATGAGACAAGATTTTGAGCTTCAAAACTGCTTGTTGGCTTAGGGTGGTTGTATTTGCTGGCTGGGCTGTGGTAGCTTATGAAACATTCCCATAGCCCAGTCATCAGGGGACGAGTCAGAACACTGTGAGGTTTTAGTTGGTTGCAGTCCAACATAGCCTTTTCTCTCTGTGGCAGGAAGGTATAAATAAGGTATCAAAAAAAAGGGTTATATTTACTCCACAATAATTCTCGTTTTTATGATTTACTCTGTCAATTTAAAGCAATCATGCCTGATGGTAAGAAATGTTGCATGATGCTCAAGGTAAAATGTGCTTTCCAAAAAAAGAAGAAGGGGATTACATATTTTTTTCTGTGAGTATTAAGGATGAGGGAACTAAACAGCTTAGTATGTTTCCAAGGGATAACAACGAGTACAGTGTAGTGGTGCAGATTACTGTGATACTTGCAAATCCTTTAAAAGATTGATTGAAAATATTGCTCTCAATCTTTTATAGAATTATTGCACCTCTATTGGTTAACAGTATGTCTCATTTTCTTCAAAAGTTATATTATTGACACATGTTGACCTGCATTTGAATTGATCGTCAGATGGTGACATAGGCGTAACCATTAGATAACGAAGAAAGTTATAGTAACACATTTCTGCTTTCATATTGGTACCTTTTAATAACAGCAGCAACTAAAGGATGGACCGGGAGTGTTATTTCGGGGATGTCAATATTCTGCTGCAAATGCAGCAAGCCCATTTCTAACTCTGCAATCTTCTTTTCCACTGATGGTGCCATCTTGTCTCCATCCCTGAGAAAAATGGTGAAGTCACAACAAATTGGAGATAAAAGCAAGTTATTTTTCAAACAAATGGAAGCATAATAAATCTTTTGCTGAAAATTAAACATGGTGAATAATGGAAATGTAAAAATGAATATTTTCAGTAATAACCTCATAAAAACAGCAATTAAACATGGGTTTCTAGTTCTAGTAGTAATAGTGGATGTACTGTTCCATTTGTAGAATCTTTTAATTTAATAACTCTTTTTGATCACTGTGCACATCACATTTAGCACAATATACAACAAAGGGGCAATGTAGCATGGATACCTCATTGAATATATTTTTTCATGTAGGTATTAGTATATATAATCAAATAGACACAGCAGGGGCTATTAGTTTATAATTATGTTTAATAGAACTAACCTATCAGCTCTGCCGCTTTCCTTGACATAACTCTTAAAGAAGGGTGCCATGGTTTTGCTGATGAAAGCATGGAGAGTTTCATATGGTGAGCCATCAGACAGATTGATTAGACGCAGTTGACTGTGGATGGACTTGTCAGCTTCTATGACGGAGCCACGCTTGATGCAGACAAGTGCTGCAACATGAGGCGATGTAAAGTGCACCTGTGAACAAAAAAAGCCCATTTGTTTTATCTAAGTTTTGACGGCCTCCGTGGCGCAGTGGTATGCGCGGTGGATTTACAAAACGGAGGTCCTGGGTTCGATCCCCGGCTGGGCAGATTGAGATTTTTTTAATTGGTCCAGGTCTGGCTGGTGGGAGGCTTCGGCCTTGGCTAGTTACCACCCTACCGGCAAAAACGTACCGCCAAGCGATTTAGCGTTCCGGTACAATGCCGTGTAGAAACCGAAAGGGTTGTGGATTTTCATCCTCCTCCTAACAAGTTAGCCCGCTTCCATCTAAGACTACATCATCACTTACCATCAGGTGAGATTGTAGTTAAGGGCTAACTTGTAAATAATAATTATAAAAAAAAAAATCTGTATTGTTCTATTTCCAAATTGGTGATGATACCTCATCAGAAAGAGCAGTGTTGGTTGACAATGGAGTGATCTGATAAGATGTTCAGAGTATATGATCAAATTAGAAATGTGCAGATCTGCAGAATAACAATAAACAGACACAATATTTATAGATGTGGTGTGTGAGTTGATGGAAATTGGTGCTGGAATGGTGACTTCATATCTAAAAGTGCAATGTTGGTCAACCACGGCTGATATCAATGATGCATGCAGTTCCAGCTGTGTTTTCCATAGTGTTCAAAAGTCCTCACATGAGGCCATGTCCAGCTGTGGAGTTGCATGGATAAATGTTGAATCAATTTTTTTTAAATGATAGGTATGGCCCTGTATGGGATAAGTAAATATTTTGTTAAATGTAGCTAAGTACATTAAAAAAACAAACCTCATTGCTGATTTGGTACGAGACAGCTTCCTTTTCTTCTTCACCCTCTGTGGGCTGTTCGCTTTCATCTTCTGTAAATTAAGACAACATTTCACATCTAAAAAAAATACTGATTATAAACATGAATTTAACAATACTTATAAATGCATTAATTTTGTAAAAGTTATTAACACTCTAACTTTAGAAATGCAATTAAGGTGTTGTTGAATAGAGATGAGTAATCAGTGGAGGGTAGGATACTTACACCTAATTTGCATAACACGTCAATGCAGCAAAATTAAGAATCACAAGAAATCGATTATATTTAAACTAACCTTTCAGTGAAAACCTCTGGACATACAACGACGACACTTGCGGGTCAGTTATGAATTTCCTAATGCATTCCTGATTCACTTTGTCGTCGAGTGCAGCATTTAGTGCCGGGGGAACTATGTCATCCTCAGGCAAAAGTACCGTTGCAGCTCGACGCAAGTAATTCGCAAAATCTTGGAAATCGACTACAACTACGTTTTGCGCCTCCGGGGCGTTTTCGCTCCCGTCGAGGGAGTCTCCCATGATGTTATGGGTAAATTACAACTTTCTAATATGACTAATTTTAGTTAAAACACCGACGGACATCTGCAGCCGCAACAATCAATGATTTCTAATTTGACAGTGACAGATGACCACAGTTGGTTGACACTTGACAGCCAGTCCGCCTTCGTAGTGACAGTTATTTTTTTAAGCTAATTGCGTCACGGCTCTGGATTCATGGATAGCACTGGCTAGATATGCTTTTATTGACGCTAGGCCGTAGACGAAAAAACGAATAGACACTGATTTTATGGCTGTAGATGTGCTTTTATTGACACTAGGCCGTAGACGGAAAAACGAATAGACACTGATTCTGTATATGTTTTTTTTATGCTCAATTTAATCAAGTGGTTTATGTTAAAAATAATATTCTTTTGTCACGCTTATAGATTCTACTTCCAGGGATCGATTGATCTAAATTCTATATTTGGTATGAATAATAATACTATTTGTGCTCATTAATCATCTATTTAACTAACATTGTTTTGCTTAGTCAATTAAATAATAATGATAATAAATAATTACTGATTTCATTTTATCATTATCAATCCATGTTCGGCTCACTGCTGAGCTTGAGTCTCCTCTCAGAATGAGAAGGGTTAGTCCAACACGCTGGCCCAATGTTGGAGGTGCATGCCCCAGACCGCATTCAAACTCACACCGTCCGGAATCTGAGGCAGAGGTTATATCCACTGTGCTATCACGGCTTTCGTTGATTTTATTTACCTAATAAGTAATATTATTGAAATACAGCTTTGACACTAATTGTTCCTTCATCAGGTTGCCCTGGCATAGGCCTCCTCCAGACACTTCCTTAGGTGCTTCCTGCTGTCTGTTTGAGGTTATCCTCCCATTTCTGGCAGGAGCGACCTCTTTTCCTTCTTTTAGTCATATGATCATCGTTAAATAGACGAGTTGAATGAGCTATCACACGTATTTTTATTCGCGGTATTATACACTGTTAACACTATTTGAACTATTAACAAGTTTTGAAACATATTGATCGGCCTATATTAAACGTTACAGTGTTAACGTTATGTGTATAACAAAAATCATTTATAGACCTATACAAAAGTCTTTGAATCCCTTTTTAGATGAAATCTGTATACATAACTAGCAGATTTTATCAAAATACCGGTTTAGAAAGCAACTGCAATAAATGTAGGTACCAAAATAAGACACAATAAAGTTTCCGGTTTTGTATTCCGGTTCGGTGGCTGACACTTTTGCTCCCTTCTTCGTTATTATTTTTGGGAATTCGTGGGAACGTGGGATGATTTGAGTTGAGCTTGCTTGTGTGCCTCCATAATCATGATCATCATCATCTTATCAGCCGATTGACGTCCAATGCAGGGCATAAGCCTTTTGTAGGGACTTCCAAATATCACGATACTGAGCCACCTGCATCCCTACGACTCTTGCGAGCTTGATGAAACATCGTGAGGGAACCTGCATACAGAGAATTCTGCCAATCTACGCCAATCCGCATTGGGCCAGTATGGTGGACTATTGGCCCTCTCATTCTGAGAGGAGACTCGAGCTCAGCAGCCGAATATGGGTTGATAATGATAATGAATAGTACCAATAAGATTTTGTTGTCACCACGTTAGTCACGTTACCCTTATCATCAGTCCATCAAGACGTAGTTTTAAAGCGCTCATTGTGTTATTATAAAAAAAGGTAGGTATATCTTATCTGGGTATCGCAGGTTCTATGAGTATAACACGTATACTACTTGTCATAAAAAAACATTGTTTAGTCTTTCAAAAATATCATAGACACCTAGCTCAACGATACTTTTACTTCCTATTATTTTCAATCAAGTTGCCTTCCGTTGCTTCGGTTTATCCATCACAGTCGACAAAAAATCTGCCTCTATCAGTCTACACAATCGTTATATAGACCTTTGGTTAATATTCAACTTAAACTAAAGGGACTAAAACATGTTTTGGATTGAACGGCAAAATGTACGATGGTGAATATCGGCAGTGCAGGCTATAAAAGAAGTGATTCGACGAGCGTTTCGTCAGTTTACAAGCCCGCTATAATAAGATATAGGACACTCTATCACCCTGGAAGTCTTTATTATGTTCACTGAAAGTTGGATAAAACTAGGTAGCTAGGTATCCTAAAACTTTAATCAGAGATAAGAATTTTTGTACGCCACTCGTTGTGAAAAGGTAAAATCAATTAAAAATTGCTATGATGAAACCAACACGGAACGAAAGATACTCTTATACCTTTTTTTATTCATTTGGAGTTTATTGGAGTTTACTCCTTATGAATCGATTTACTTATATAAAGCCCCGGTATGAAAAAAATATGGGCGGTAAAATTCGATTAACGAATGACAGCGTTACGTTTTTGTGTGCAACCTATTCTGCGCACCTTTCACCGTGCGCTGCCGCCAATATTGTGCACGCTGTTGGCGGGCGTGCACGCCGCGGCCTGCTGCTCCTCGGTTGCGCACCTTTCACTTTTCAGGCGTAGGTTATTGAGATGTAGGTACATAGTGAATGCTGCGTCGAAGCTGACACACAATTTTTTTTAATGTTTTCAATTTAGCCCTTGACTACAATTTTACCTGATGGTAAGTGATGATGCAATCCAAGATGAAAGCGGACTAACTTGTTAGGATAAAGAGGAAAATCCATACCCCTTTCGGTTTCTACACGAAATCGTACCGGAACGCTAAATCGCTTGGCGGTAGAAACCGCCGAAGCCTCCCATCAGCCAGACCTGGACCAATTAAGAAAACCTCACAGCCCAGCCGGTGATCCAACCCAGGATCTCCGTCTTGTAAGTCCACTGCGTATACCACTGCGCCACGGAGGCCGTCAAAACATAACGTGTACCTAAGAACTTTCCAATCTAAGAAAATCCTGGGTGATCATCGTGCTACGAAACCTGCCGTCGGTAAAACTTGGACATTCCTGCCGTTTTCTGCCGGTTATCGGGTTCATTATTGGTAATTGTAGTCCACAATCAAATCTCTATCTACTCTAGGTGTAGGTCACTACCCCTTGAACCAGCAAAACTATGATTTATTGCGGCTTCTTCGGTTAGACCTACAACTATATTATATTACTGTTTTTAGACAGTTTGTCATGGAGTATCTCCGCCTCATCATCTAGACATGCTTCTTATTTTCCTGAAAATAAATGATTTCGTTTCGTGCAATTTATTTTGGTCACGCACCGCTCGAGCTTTCGGGTCACGTCGGTTAAAGGGGTGAAGCCGTAAATTCGTCGAATTTTTGTAATAGCCGTCATCAGACCCGCAGATAAGTAGGTATCTATCTTATTTCTCATTTCTTCTAAGGCGCTGCACGGTTATGCTCTATAAACCTACCTAATAGGTTTGACGACCACCGTCGCGCAGTGGTATGCGCGGTTGATTTACAAGTCCTAAGTCCTAAGTTCGATCCCCGACTGGGCTGATTGAGGTTTTCTTAATTGGTCCAGGTCTGGCTGGTGCGAGGCTTCGGCTGTGGATAGTTACCACCCTATGGATAAAGACGTATCGCCAGAAAAGGTGTGTGAGAGAGAGAGAAACGGTAAGTGTAGGTTGGCCGATTTTCTCAACTCAAAGTTCCGAAGAAAAACAATATTTTCTTAACTCATGTTTTGCCACACAAGTCAACTACGGGACTAATAGGTAGTTAAATACCTTAAGTAGGTAGGTACCTACATACTAATACGGATCGTAGTATTCTCTGTGTAGAAAGTTATACAAGTGCGTCCACTTCCATCCATATCGTACGAATCGCACGAATTTACCGTTAAATTAAAAATACGTTTTTTTTGCGACCTGTCCTACATTAGCGTATAAGCTATTTAAGCAATTGCTTAGGGCATGCCATACTACCAGAGACGGCCGAGAAAAAAATAACCGACATACAACACAAACACAAGCTACACAACGTCTTCGCCGGCGAAGATGAGAAGGGACGTCCGGATTGATTCACTCAGGCCACGGTTTATCCCTTCCCGAACGGCCCTCTGAGCCGAGTCCGAGTCTCATAGGAGACGCCCTTAGAGAGTCGTTCCGCCCTTTGTCTTTATTTCAGCTTTCGGGTTTCATCAGGCGATACTTCTGCGCTCGTCCGACCCCTCGGTGTCGTCGTAGTGGTCTCGTAGGGGGCCAACGGCATTTACCCGACAAGAAAAAAAAAACAATAAAACAAAAATTAAAACCCTTCGAAAATTCTAAAAAACGTTAAATCAGTTGTGCCGACTCCATCTAGCACGGGATAAGAGCAGGAGTGATGTGTGGACGCCTACCATAATAGGGAATATTGTTTTTTTTTGCTATTAGAAATTAAAGAAAGATTTACTAAATTTTCTACGTGTCTCACTACGGACCTGAAGCAACGTCGGGAAATGTCGACCCTACAATTTTAGATTGCGAAGAGCGATATAAATCGATTATTCTTATACGTAACCAACGTATAATAAAATAGTAGGTTAGAATACCTTCAAAAATATTTTATTTTATGCGAGCGAAGGCATTTATTCGGTTAATTTATAGAAAATCGATAATAATCATAAATAAATAAATAAAGAAAAACTTTGCCAACTAAAGTTAACTATGATTTCTGATTTTTCATTTTGTTCCAATGGTCTTATGAAGTTTCGCCAATGGGTTCAATATTATATCTTGCGAGTTTATTTGAGTTCACAATAACAGAATGTTATCGTCAGACTCTTGAAGAAACTTGTCCATTATGTTGGAAACTTTGCGAGCTACGGAGAAACTCAGTATTGGGATATTATTTTTGCTAATACTTACGTCAGTTTGTTGTAATATTTACACTTTCTTTCATTCATTGTTGCTTTTAATATGTCTCTAATTAAGAGATCTAATGAGAAATGACTATAAACTTTATTATGATGAAAGAGTTTTTCAGATAGCATGGGTACGGTCACCTTAAGACGCTCACAATATACTTGTACATATGTTTTTTGTGACAATAGGTACTATTATCGTGAATCGCTGCAAACATTAAAGAGTGAAACGAACTGTCACTATACCCACTATACCCATGATATCTGAAAAACAATACACTATCTTTACTTTGAATAATAAAAATTTTAATAAAAAAAATACAACCGACTTCAAAACCTAAAAACGTACCCACTAAACTAAAAAGTGAAAAATAACATATGTTCTACCTGCTGATCAGTATGAAGGCGGTGCTAAGCCGGTGATGTATTAATTCAAGCCATGTGAGAATATCTTATAGATTTAGATTTTACAGACAGTGTTGTTTCATGTGGTCCTGTCAGAAATGGCTTAAATTAAGACAATACCGGCTAAGCACCGCCTTCATACTGATCAGCAGGTAGGTACATACATAAAAAAAAAAAATACCGACCGAATTGAGAACCTCCTCCTTTTTAAAGTCGGTTAAAAATGAGCACAAAGTAACTATTTATTTGTATCAGTTAAATTGCCTCATTATCATTATCAGCTATTGTTTAACTTTGTTACATAATCAATTACGTAAAACACAGCAAGAAAGAAATATATTAGTAAACATTCCTTTCTCCTTCGATTTATCAGCACCGGTGCTACATGGAGTGGAAAGTGATACGTCAACAACCCAATCACGTATCCACTTAGAGCTTAACAAATAGCCCGACGTCTTGCTTCTAATATTGTATGCCAGGTAAGATTTTTGTTAATACGAGCGTGGAAAAATACAACTTATTCGAAACAGTTTAATTTAAGATGATCCTGTTTTTTAGAAAAATTGTCACCTTTTTTAATCATGTTAATATTCGAGTCCTTTCCAATTGGTCTGAAGACTGTCTGGCTACAATAGTTCAACAGGCAGGGATCGAACCTGTCTCTCGTTGTTAAATTCGGCTCCTTTACCGTGTAGCTATTTTGGTTTATTTCTGATTAGAGGCTTCGTCTTTTTTTCAAGCAACCGGTGGTAAGGGCTCCATAGTGAGGAGTCTGCTCACAATACGCGCCGTCTCAAGAATGACTACCTTCTGTATCCGACCCTCGATCCAGCAGTTAAGTGAAAGCTTCATAAGGTCGAAGCTTTTCGCTTTAAGATCATTGACTAAAACAACTATCGGAACAATAACTCAATATTTAAAGGCTCACTCATTATTTAATCATAATTTTGTGATTGGATTTTTGTGAGAAGGTTCGCCTGGAAATGAAGGTACCTACTTCAAACCTACAAAAATGTGCATGGAATAACATACTCGTAGTTGAATCTGTTCGCTACTTCGGTATGAAGAGTTTGGCTTTTTTTGGTTGTTTTAGGCACAAACATGAGTGTTCAGTCAACCGAAGCTCTACTTTATGCGATTGTTCTTCAAACGGGCCATACAAAATTAAGAAAGAATAATTAGAAGCCACCGTTCACAAATTTTACCTAATCGTAGATACTGGAACGTAATTTTCTTCTGTACCTACCTACATTTTTGTTTTCTTACTTTATTTCTCTATATCTATATGGAAATAAGCTGTTTATGTTCATCTAAGACCACACGTTGGATAGATTTTCACATATTTGAAATGAAGATGATTGTCAATCGGTCAGTCTTCCAAAGTATAATAATTCTTCACATGCAGCTTTTAGTCTTGTTCACATGTGCCATTTAGGTCAAAAAAAGTTCTCCGTCTCCTATATTCTTTCGATTCGGAATTGATTACAAACACTTGAACTTTTTTTTAGGAAATTTCCTCTTCTTTTTGAATCTTGTCAGATTAGAAATATCTTAAACAGTTTTTAAGTTATAACTCAAAAACCCAACCCCTTCTTTTCTTTTTAGTTGTTTGTAACTTTTGCAATTTTTGCATTCAATTCCGAATCGAATGACACCATCAACCATTTTTATAGGAGACGGTGAATTTTTGTTGACCAAATGGCACATGTGAACGAGACTATTTAGCTTTATAGTAGTACACTACGGTTCTTTAATATTACTTATCTCAATAAGAACGTACCTATTTAATTAAGTTCCGTACAATGCTACAAATCAGCATACTTCTTAGTAAATAAAAATCAAAAAAATATATAATGACGCAGACCTACACTACTGGTATAACTAACCTATTGTGTTAATGATTATAAATATTCCAAATGGCAGTCGTAACCGTGAGAAATACATACAAAACTTTCCACTTTCGTGAAACTAAAAGTAATTTAACTTGATAAAAGAACTATTTGCTAAACTAGTGTGTTTTACCGTGCCGTGTGCCGCTAATAAAACATTTAGTTATTCGCGTTCAACTTTCACAGTTTTGATATCATTTAGGACTATTTTACAAATTAGAAAAGTTTTAAACGGTATTACCAGAGTATGGATGATACTTACTGTTTATAGGAATGGTAAAAGGAATAACAAAACCCTACGTTTTCACGAGCTTTTTGAAACTTGATTTTACAAAGCGTAATGTCTGTTTGCTAAGGCCAAATGCAAATGAATTTTAAAACAGCTGTCTAAAATTTTAACATCAATCGATTTTGGACTGGTTTAGCTCCCAATCGATTGATATTAAAATTTGGAAACACTACAACGGCCCGAGGTTTCACTTAATCATGTTTTATACACTTTGTATCTAGTATATAGACCTATATAAATATATATATGTACATTGCACATATCTATACTAATATATAAAACTGAAGAGTTTGTTTGTTTGTTTGACTGAACGCGCTAATCTCAAGAACTACTCGTTCGATTTGTGAAATTCTTTCAGTGTTAGATAACTCATTTATCGAGGAAGGCTATAGGCTATATATTATCCCCGTATTCCTACGGGAACGGGAACCACGCGAGTGAAACCGTGCAACGTCACCTAGTTATGCATAAAAGCGGTACAAAACGGTTCTATTGACGGGTCTTCATGAGAAAGTATAAAAAATTATCTATACTAATATTATAAAGAGGTAAAGTTTGTAAGTTTGTAAGTTTGTCACATTTTTTAAATGGGGTAATCTTCGGAACTACTGGTCCGATTTCAAAAATTCTTTCACCAGTAGAATGCTACATTATCGGAGAGTGCTATAGGCTATATTTTATATAGGTATCATATATATTAGCCGAGTTATCACAGTTTTTGTCATACAGGTCAGACCGAAATTCATCATAAACAGACTTATGCGCATGCGCTGCCTTATCCATTGTGTAAAATTGAAATCAATGTATGGAGGCTTTATGTACCTTTAAAAGTTCTACAAAAAAGTCCGCGACACTATATATCTAACTTCTATATATTAGCAGATATAGTACCTTTTGTGTTTTAAAAATTATAAATTTTATATACTTAGGTTTGCGTCATTATTTATGCTACTTAACTTAAATCCTTATCAAAATAAATTATTTAATAATCACAAGGATATTATGGAGATAAGATTTGCCCTTTATAGTATGTTAATTAGTTTAATAGTTTCGGAGATAATACAAAATTTCTAAAAGACGCAGAAATTCCGCTACATGACGCCCAGCGCATTCAATTACGTAGTTCCCGTTCCCGTGTGAATATGGGGATCAAGCATAGCCTATCACACTCGCAAATAACGTAGCTTTCTATTGGTAAAACAATTTTCCAAATCGGTCCAGTAGATCCAAAGATTACCTCCGACAACCACACAAACTTTACCTCATTATAATTTTAGAATAGAAGTCGCTATTTCCCTTTGTCATCGCACCACGCTCATAGGGCTGGACCGATTTTGCTAAGGGTACGGGTAAGGTAGGGTAGGGCAGGGTACGGGTAGGGTAGGGGTTGTGTAAGGGTAGGGTAGGGGTAGGGTAGGGGAGGGTATGCCTAGGTTAGGGCTAGGTAGTGGTAGGGTAGGGGTAGGGTAGGGGTAGGGTAGAGGTAGGATAGGGGTATGGTAAGGGTAGGGTAGGGGTATGGTAAGGGTAGGGTAGGGGTAGGGTGAGGGGTGGGGTAAGGGTAGGGCCTACCCCTATCCTAGCACTATCCAAGGGGTTGGGAAAGGGAAGATTACGGGTAGGGTAGGGTACGGGCAGGGTAGGGGTAGGATACAGTTAGGGAACGGGTAGGGTAGGAGTAGGGTAGAGGTAGAAAGTTTGTACGGAAAGTCCTTAATTTTTCTAGGTACATTTGTAAATGTAAAATGATAAGCGGACTATTTATTAGGTATAAGTTATAAAACTTGCCAAATAGAATGTGAAATAGGGGTTGAAAGTTGACATCGATTTTTACGCGGACGAAGTCGCGGGCGTCCGCTAGTACATTATAAAATACAGAACTCAACTAAACAAAATCCAACTCGACACAGGTGGTTCTGTAGCGTTAAATTAATAACTTCAGCTATTACATGATTATCAACTGCAAAGTATGTCTATATTTTATTCGTAGAGTAGCTGTTTCGAAGAACACCCATTTCTGAAACAATAAAAATGAAGAATTATCTGATACTGAAAAAATTTTGTGAAAAAATTTATTTGGTCGGCTCAGGGAATTTTTGGTACGAAAAAGGCGTTATAGGAGACGATTCTAATGTTTTATATAAATTGTACACTTACGGTGTATTTATTATTTACGGGTTTATGACTTTATTGGAAATATTAGCTGCTCTAATTGGCGACTTTCCTGAGGACGAGAAAAGGGATTCGATAACTTTCGCTGTGAGCCATACGGTTGTTATGATAAAAATGTTCTCAGTAATATCTAAGAAGAAGTTGGTGAAAAACTTGATTCGTGATCTTATAAAAGTTTGCGAGTTACATGAAGAGGACTCTTTGATGGTGGAGAAATACAAGATAATGAAGATAAACGTGATTGCTTACATCATTACTGTTTATGGTTCAGCTGCTTGTTTTATATTTGAAGGCTTGCGAAAGATGCTCGATGGTAAATGTATTTGGATAATTAAATCATATTTTTAATATAATCTAAAATCTAAAGTTGTCTAAAGGTGTGCTCTGTTTAGATGTCTCGAATACTTCGGTGGAAGTGCCACTACATTCGTAATTTGGCCTTCAGTAGCATTCTAACTCGTAAAGTTCATAATTATACTAGATGGTATAACGGCTTGTTAAAAAATCAGTCAGTAATTGTGGCACTCTCGGTAGTAAGACAAAGTCATATAAAATTATCTGTGAGTGTTTATCATATTAACAGCCCATCACTGTAGAACACAAGTTTCCTCTCAGAATGAGAGGGGTCAGGCCTATCCAGCACGCTAGCCTAATACGGATTGGCGGACTTCACACATGTAGAGAATTAAGAAAATTCTCAGGTATGTAGGTTTTCTCACGATGAGAGTTTGGAGGTGCATGCCCCGGACCGGATTCGAATCTACACCCTCCGGAGGCAGCGGTCATGTCCACTGGGCTATCACGTCTCTCTATTGTGAGTGTTATAGGCTATATTTTATTCTCACGGGAACAGGATCTACGCGGGTGAAACCGCGTGGTGTCTGCTAGTAAATATTATAATAATAATAAAAATCCTATTATTGTTTGCTTGTTATTCACAGGCTCGCATTTTGTGACCGTTGTAACATATTACCCATCATACGGCGACGATTCGCTCGCAGCTGCAGTAGCTCGCATATCAACAACCATTGTTCTATTACTTATGCTACTAACCATGATAATAAACGTAGACGGCTTTGCAATAGCCAATTTGATAATATTCAAATACAAATTTATTACGCTAAGGGATTATTTTGAAAAACTGCGACAAGATTTCGATAAGCTCCTCGAAATTGGCAATCAGAGGTTGGCAGCGGAGAAGTTGACGCAAGGACTTATTGAAGGCATCATTATGCATAAAGAATTAATAAGGTGAATAATATTATTTAGTAGCCCTTAAAAATCTTATTAACCCTCGATGCAAAAAGAGGGGTGTTATAAGTTTGACGTGTCTGTCTGTCAGTCTGTCTGTGGCACCATAGCTCCCAAATGGATGAACCAATTTCAATTTTTTTTTTATTAAAAGTGACTTACGGGCGAGTGTTCTTAGACATGTTTGATGAAAATCGGTTGAGTCGTTTATAAATTGTGGGGGTTGAAAGTGGGGAAGAACAATGTCTGCAAATATACACGAGTGTGGTCTCAAATAAAAGCGAACTGAAAGAGAATATTGATGACTTGATCGAATAAATAATTTCATGACATTCGGGGGTTTTCATGTTGTTATTTACTTTTATTACGTATTAGAGTACTTATTGCGAATTTTACCAATAATATACAAACTTAGGTTGACTTCGAACGTCCCTCCCCCTTTTAACATTTATGTTTTTATTGTGATGCTTTCCAGGATATATAAGGAAATCGACAAAGCATTTGGGACAGTTTTAGCTTTCCAGCTATGCCAAAGTTCAGGATCTGCTGTTTCACTTCTACTGCAAATAGCTGTAAGAATCGCGAAGTTATTGTTTGCGAATTAGTTTTATTTTTTATATTAATTAAACTAGCGGAAGCTCGTTACTTGATACGCGTGGAATTCTGTTTTTCACGAATCCCGCGGGAACTATGGATTTTCTGGGATGAAAAGTAGCGTTTGTATTAATCCAGAGTAATCTATATCCATTCCAAATTTCAGCCAAATCGCTTCAGTAGCCGCAACGCAAAGGAGCAACATACACACTTATACACAGACACACACACACACACTTTCGCCTTTAAAATATTAATGTGAATGTTGATCAATAACCCGTAAAATTTAAAAAACCTTGATTGCGTTTTAGTATCCTGCAAATAACATAGAATTATTTTGAGATGACAGTCAGACACTTTTTTATTTATTGTATTGATATTGATTAAAATATGTTGTCAGCTTTCAGATGAGTTAACGTTTGTCGCAAGAATGAAGATATTATTTTTTGTACTCGCTCTATTTTTCTTACTGGGAGTTTTTCTTTGCAACGCTGGAGATATCACTTATCAGGTATAGAAAATACTCGTATATTACAACAAACTAATTTTTAATTTTGTAGAGACACTAAAGTCATGCATGAGTGCAGAGAGATGTTGAATAGTAGAAAATCTAAAATACAAATGGTTTCAATATATTCTTGAATTTGTTCTTATAATACATCCTATTGAAATTATACCACCTCTTATTAGGTCAACCTTGAAAATAAAGTACAATTTCAGCACCAGTTGCAACCTTTTGTGATTTTTAATATAGTTTAAGAGCTTTGCTAATTATTTTATTATTTCAGGCATCATTACTCTCGGATTCAATATTTTATTGCGGTTGGAATTTATGCAACTATTCAAGCGGAGGCCGTCAAATAGGAAAGCTAGTGTTGCAAGCAATTGCGCAGGCGCAGCGACCTATTGTCATGAAAGCTTTTAAGATGCTCCAGCTTACCTACGGAACCTTCCTCCTGGTATTGACGTTAATATATTAACATTGCATGTTCGTTGATAACACTCCCATGATAAGCGGGCGATGGGCGGAAAGACTGCGCGGGTGTGAAATCGTGCGCGCGGGGAAAACGTGCATTTGTTGTGGGTTTTTCATTCATCATTACACGTCCACCGCCCCGCGTGCTACATCGGGAGTGTTGTGAATGAAGTTGCCAGGCTTTTGCCGTGGCTACTAACCTACAGGCAGAGACGTACCGCCAAGTGATTTACCGTTCCTGTACGATGAAACCGTCATAGGTATGGTTAGAATAAACCTGTACCTCTTCCAAGTTAGCCCGCTTTCGTCTTAAATGCATGTTGCACGTGCATTACTTTAAAATAAAACGTTTGGAACGTTAATAGACTACAAGCATTTGGAAAAACTTAACCTGTGAAATGAACCTATAACTAGGGAAAGATTATATAAGAAAGCTGTACATTAATATAATTGGTCGTAATTCCTCATCTGTACCTGAGGAATTCCATTCACTCGCGTACTCACCTGTACCGCTCAGAAATGACGCCATAGTTATTTTCTGATATAGTATTAGCCTTCTAAGCGTTATTCACGTTGGTTGATTTCACAGGTAAATTTTGCCCATGGTCTTGTAGTCTATAAAGAAAAGCAGTAGGATGTCCGACAAAAGGTTGCCATGAAGATATCTGTCTGGTGTTTTGCATTTTTTTCATAATACTAATGACCCGAAGAAAATACAAAAAGGTACTTTCTAGTTTATTTAGAAAAATATTTTATTTCAGGTGGTGCGGGGGACATATTCAGTTTTCGCATTATTTTACGCTCAGCACTAATAATAATAATAATAATAGATAATTTCTGCTGATTTATTGCAATAAGTCAATAATGGAATTTGTATAGATATATTCTAAACACGTACTGGTAGTAACGCAGGGCACGCAGCAAGTCTAGTATAAATACATTATTACTGATACATCGACAAACCTACCGGCTTAGTATGTTTTATTCCTGTATCACACGCGAATACAGACTGACTTATAATAGTAGGTATATAACAATTTATTTATTTTGCTATCATCCGCGAAAAGCTGACGAAAGCAATTGCACGTTGTAGAGTCAACATCTCCGGATGCTCCGGTTTCAGGGTGAAACTTACGTAGAGAATATTTTGTCGGACCTGGGTGACGTTGTCGCATGGGTTCATCGGCTTTTCGCGGATGATAGCAAAATAAATAAATTGTTATATATTCATTACGAACTTCCGCAAAGTAACGCCTGCTTCTATCCAATAACTTATAATAAAGTAAATAGACCAACGGCTCGAGATTTTATTAGGAGTGGGTTTATGTAGCCTAACGTGGATCGGAACGCACTTGCCTAGAAGATGTCTAAGAATTTTCAATACTTTTAAAATAGCATATACAGTTAGCATTAAATAGCTTGTAGTAGTTATATATTGGGTTATAGAATTTGAATAGTGTCTGGGATACTTAGATAAAAGGTAAACAAATACAAAATAAATTTAGAATATATTTATTTTTATCCCATCCCTGTGTAATCCCTCGTAACAAAGATATTGTATTATAGTTTGTTGCGTTATGTACCTACGTAATGTGTAGAACACAGACCATTAGAACTGAAGCTATAAAATCTTACAAATGATGAATATTTAGATAAAAGATAAACAAAAAGAAATAGATTTGAAGTACTATTTTTTTAGTATCGCTTTGTTTATTCGTAACATAAGTTCCATAGGTACAGATTGGTGAAGATTACGAATCTTCTTTTGCGTCGGGGAATAAAAACTTTCTGCCATAAAAGTATATGAGTTCGTCCCAATACTGCGTCTATGACTTCCAATCTCTTTGTAGCGTGTCCCAAAAGCCGACCCTACCCGAGGAATTACTTTTTCTCCTCTCACTCAGTAAATTGAATTTAAATGAGAAACGTGGATACACTTTCTAAAATTACACACGTTTCAGTTTTCCATGTTATAATTATTAAATGCTTGCGAATTTATTTGCTCAGATACTATATTAATTTTAAATGAAATTATATTACAAACTAAAATTATTATTTATAATTTCTTCTTGAGAGTTCTATGGGTGTGTTCCATTTTTTGTTATCTTTCATTTCGTTGACAGTGTAAAAATTAATTAACTTTTTTATTATATAGCGGGTAAATTAATAAAAAAAAACATAAAAATAAAAAAAAAAACCCTTAAAAATATCACGTGAGTTTTAGCCGTGTTTCATAATCAATTAATATGAATAACACTCAGGATAGTTTAAATTCTAAAAAAAACCATAAAAAACGTAATAATTACATCTAAAGGCTGAAGTACTCGTACTTTAAGATATGTATGGGTTTGCATAAGTTACATTGAGATCCAATTATCTAGAGATCTACCATAATTAATTGAATATTAATATCTCCTCATATCTTATCTAAGATATATCTATATTAATATTATATAGAGGTAAAGTTTGTGGTATTGTAGGGGATAATCTTTGGATCTACTGAACCGATTTTGAAATTTCTTTTACCACTATAAAGTGAGAAACGTAATAGTCCAGTGGATACGACCTCTGCCTCCGAACTTGGAGGGTGTGGGTTTGAATCCGGTCCGGGACGTGCACCTCCAACTTTTCAGTTGTGTGCATGTTAAGAAATTAAATATCACGTGTCTCAAACGGTGAAGGAAAACATCGTGAGGAAACCTGCATACCAGAGAATTTTCTCAATTCTCTGCGTGTGTGAAGTCTGCCAACCCGCATTGGGCCAGCGTGGTAGACTATCGGCCTAACCTCTTTCATTCTGAGAGGAGACTCGAGCTCAGCAGTGAGCCGAATATGGGTTGATAATGATGATGACTAGAAAGTCATGTTATTTGTGTAATAAGCTTTATTTTATCCCCTTGTTCTCACGGGATTAGGAAAACACCGGGGCTTTAGCTAGTATAGTGTGTTATATTCAGAATGTAATGTCACGCTAATACGTTGTTAGTAGAGGAAGTGCGGAAAGTGCTGTGTAAATGTTTGCCGGAATAATGATGCCACGACAAAGGTTAGAACTTTAACAACGTTGTACTTGAAATCTAATTGAGTAAAATTGTTATTAATGTTTACTTTTAGTAATTGTTATTACGCTGTATTCGATTTTTACGCTGTGGTTGAAAAATAAAGGTTAAATTTTCTCCACATGTTTAAAAGTAGTTTCATTAAAAAAAATAAAATGATATACATATATATGTTTTTTGACGTGACAACGATGGAGCCGGTTGCACACTCGGAAAACGATGACATCATGTTCCCTCGCTCTAGGGTTGCCAATATGAGACTATGAGTTTGTTTGTTTGTCTTTAACGCCTAATCCAGTAGACTGATTTTAAAAATCATTTCACATTTTTAGAGAGTACCAAAGACCACGGATTCCCCTTATATTCCCATGGGCAATGTTATGCATTTCATAGTTGCAAAAAATGCACTGCACACTTGAGAACTTATTATCTGTATTGGACTGTATTATCTATTATTTTACTACTGAGTAGCCCTCCTGTCAATGATATTAAATACTGTACTGAGGAAAATACTGAGGAAATTTATACACAACTCAATGTTAGTTGTGGTCTACAACGAACGTTATTTAAGCAAACAATACCTAAATCGTCTACAATTTCGAGTTGTGTGTTCAGGAAGTGTAAAAACTATATATACATAAATATATAATGAAAATAAAGACAAAACTGTGCATGTGTGCGCTCAGTGTTGTAGCATTATTCGGATCACTTTTTGCGGTGATTTTGTAGGGACGTAACCAATCTATAGTACCTACCTATGAAATTATCATTGCCTCCTGTACAGTTTTCTACTGAATCAACCAACACCTTGACGTGTGAAGTAAAACTAGAGTTTAACTTTAGTAACAAGAATACTCAAACAAGGCAAAGTTTGTAGGTATATGTAGAGAGATAACCAGATCGATGGAGTGTAATTATAAATTATTAATCTAACTTTGTACATAGTTCAACGCTATCCAGACTATACCTTGGAAATAATTAATCAAATCAGAGATAGGTTATTCAGAAGATTTGAAAATAGTTACGTATTTTCGTTAATTAGGTACAAACTTTGGTCGAGAATACTCGCAAACTTTCACAAACTGTATATTTATAGGGATAACTTCTTTTATGTTTCATATAGTCGCATGTCGCAACGACTTTGTCGTAGACATTTTGACCATCATTAGTAATCCACTTTTAGATAATACAATCTCTCTCTTCTCCGTCTTTTGTATAGTTACGCTCAAAGATAAACAACGCTCAGTGAGCGGAAAAATAGCTCATAACGCGTTGTGGTCACAGTTAAACATCCACATTGCGAAATTCGTGTTGTGGCTCTAATGAAAACGCGCACGACGCGTCGTGGTAATGACAGACTCACTGACCGTTTTCGATCTTTGAATGTCACATATATGCATCCATTTATTTGCAAAGACCAATTATTCTAATAAAAACAATTTTCCCTGTATTTTGTCAAAAAATAATAATTAAATAAAATTATAATTATACCAGTTATGCTAGAAATTCAACCAATTATGTCTGTTTTAATTGGTTAGAGTATTTTATTTGGAGAAGTCATTCGTATTATTTTGTTCAATTTTCAATATCCACTGCTACATAAATAAACAAAATAAATACGATATTTTTAATTCAAGTACTTATTCAACTGTTATTTAAAATCACAAATCTTAAAAATAAGATATAGAACAGCATTTTATCCATATTACAGACTAAGTAAAAAAATATTTACTTTTACTTTATCAAAAGCTCCGATCGTAAGGCTGAACCGTGATAACGCCCGCCACCTCTTTTGTACGTAGTTTCGTGTTGCTAAATTTAGAAGGAATAGAGTCCCCTAGAGTCGTTTATACGAATTTACACAGCCATTTCTTAGCTTGTGATGTGGAGTTTTCTTATCAGTCTCGGATTTCAATGTATGTGATATTTCTCTGCAATTTCGCTTTCAGTCTAGAAAATTTTATAAAAATGCACGGCACTTGGACGTGAAAACACTTTAATGGTATACGTCCACTGAACCGCATCGTATTTGCATGAAAGCATAGAGGAATTAGATATGGAGATGCATCGCACCCAAGTTCACCAACAAAATTGTCTGTCGTTTTTTGAGGTAGACGACGTAAACTCACACATCAAAAATATTTAACACCAACAATTATATTCTGTGTCCTTACACTACACTATAAATTTGATTCGCAACACACAAGGGTGTAGTTTTTACACAGAACAAACACATCGCTAGACTATCCACAGACACAGAATATTTGATTACTCGATCGATGTTTTGCTGTTCCGTCAGAAGAATCGATTCTTTTTAGATATTTTTTTATGAGAAATTTGATTTAATTAACTACTTACAAATGAAACGTTCGCTGTTTTGTATACCATGCAACTACACAAACCGGAATTTTTAGGAAGTTCTTAATATGACAAAAACGATAACAACAATGAAACATCTATTCTATAGAAATTATAGTTTTTAAAAACACGTTAGATCGTGATCAGTGATAGACGCATTTGCATGACTTCTATAATAATACTAAAAGTTTGATGCGATGCGTCCGATGCGTACGATGCGGATCAGTGGACACCTATCTTTCAGAGCCTTTTAAATAAATAAAAAGACAAAAACTGACATTTGAACAAGCTCATAAAACTTTATATTCACAGTTAAGTAACAGAGAACAGTACCTACACCACGGTGTTGATAATAAAGTAAATAAAAAGGTCGTGCCACGGTGTCTGTGAGTGGCATTACTTCGCAGTCCATTTTGTTTAAGACTAAAAATCCTGCCAATATTACAAACACTATAAATTTCCTATCTAATTTTCAAGACTTATTTTGTATATCTTCAACTTCGACGCCCAATGGCAATTAAACTAAACTTGATCAACAAATAAGCATTATTATTATCGGTTGTCTGTAAAGTCGGTTTGCTGACGATAGTTGAACGTGACAACGTTTTGTGAAAATACTGATTCGATTCGAAATGTTCGCTTTTCTATAATACTTAATATACGTTTAATAATCTTCATAGACCAGAATACACTTTATTTCTTGTAAAAAAAGTTGGCAACCCTAGAGCGAGGGAAAGACGCATGATGTCATCTTTTTTCGGATCGGCCGGCTCCATCGAATTATAAAACGTTGTCACGTCAAAAATAAAACTACAAGTTTTTAGAATCTCCTCCGTCCTTTCGTCGAATAAAAAATACGGAAGACACCATATAAGTAGGTACCTATTTCAAATTCAAAGATCTTTTGAGCTCTCACTATGTATGCAAATACGAATACTCATTTTTAATTGCGTCAACATAAAATATGCATTAAGGGAAGTTCATTTGCGAATGTGTATGAATACTTAATTAGGGAGGATTTTACGTGTTACAAAGCACTCGCAATAACATTACAATTTGGTTTGGTTATTTTTAAAATTGCTGCATTGTTTGATAAGCTGCTTTCATGCCGAACAAGTAGGTATTATTATGCCGTGATGTCCCAGTGGATATGACCTCTGCTTTCGATGCCGGTCAGGGGCATGCACCTCCAACTTTTCAGTTGTGTGCATTTTAAGAAATTATACATCACGTGTCTCAAACGGTAAAGGAAAATGGTTGAGGAAACCTGCATACCTGAGAATTTTCTTAATTCTCTGCGTGTGTGAAGTCTGCCAGTCCGCATTGGGCCAGCGTGGTTGACTATTGTCCTAACCCCTATCATTCTGAGGTAGACTCGAGCAAAGCAGTAAGCCGAATATGGTTTGATAATGATGAAGTCAGAGGTGTCTTTATCTATTTTTTTATTATTATTTATTATTATATAATATAGGGATAATATAAGTAATTAGCGGACGCCCGCGACATCGTCTGCCCTTAAATCTCTTTAATCCGGCTAATCGCAAAATCCGTTCTTAGTAGATACCTACTAACTATAAACTACCTCACTGCCAAATTACAGCTTTGTACTTCAAGCGGTTTTCGGAATTTCGTGATGAATGACCTTACGCATTTAAATACTAAGATAGAGGGCGCTAGGGTGATTATTGCAGCCGGGGGCCCCGTGAGCTAGAGGCGCCTCTGGATGAAGTAGGTATTATCTGCAGAATTAAATCTCTTTGCATAAGTAATAAATCATTTATTATAAATACTCACTGCGAAGGTGCAGGCAATTAGCATGACTTCAGATTTCCTCGAAAAGTAGACGTTAATTTACGAGCAGGAAAGAAAAATTTGCAAAGTGGCAGTTTATTTTTTCCCCAAGATATCCAAACGCGAGTTAACATTTTACTCGCCTATAGTAATTTGTATTCCGCAGAAATTTTTCTCGTTAAAGTCGTTTCTGCAACGAGTAGGTAGGTTGGCGTAATTACCACGTCCACCGTGAAAAGTTGATGATTAACTGAAGCTTTATGAGTACCTATTTTTTTATTAAAAAAAAACACTCGAATTTCCTTTTGAAATATTAAAATAAAATTATTTTAAAACTGTTATTGTTGTGTTTATTTTTTGGAATGTATAATAATATAAAATGATTATCATCAGGTAATCTTATCGGTCCGTATCGGATTACATTTTGTTATTCTGTGCATTATTGTACTAGTATATCATTTACTATCTCATCCATGATATAATATATTATCTCATAAAAGCCCTAAGTCATCCATGGTTAAAAAATCAATGATTTGAATTTTGCCTAGCGTTGGGACGTTAGCAAACGCTTCCCTCGGAGAGCACGTTAAGTCATTGGATGTAGTTATTATTATTAAAATCGGATAGTTAAAAACACACAGAAATTAAAATGTGCGCAAGTGATATTAGAAGGGTTCCGTTTTTGTACTTTGTTTTTGTACTATGTAGGTACGTTCGGAACCCTAAAAAAAAATATATTAAACGTACCTAAACATACCACTGATGGAGAATTATGGGCACTGCGCTCTAAATACCCTTAAGATAAGTAAATAGAAGAGTCTTTTGTCTAGCAATCTTTAATACAAGCAATAATGGCGACTTGATGTCGTGACGGCTACTTAAGAAATAAGTAATCCTACTTGGATTTATTACAGTACATGGTTTTTTTTTTTTTATTTTTTTTATTTTTTTTTAAATATATAAATAAATATACTTAAACAATACACATCACTATCTAGCCCCAAAGTAAGCATACAGAGTAGCTTGTGTTATGGGTACTAAGATAGTTGATATTATAATATTCATATACATTTATATACTACATATAAATACTTATATAATGTATAAATACACACAGACACTGGAAAACACCCATGCTCATCACACAAATATTTTCCAGTTGTGGGAATCGAACCCACGACCGTTGATGCAGAAAGCAGGGTCACTACCCACAGCGCCACGCGGCCGTCAAATTATTTAAAATGTAAGTATTTAAAATGTATTATGTAAAGCGACAAGAAGTGGCTACGTAACGACGTAGTTCGCCGTAGCAACGTAGCAGGTGCTACGTAATGAGTGTTATTTCAAACTTTTCTCAAACTGCGACCAAAAACAGGCTTAATACATGTAACAACATTTTATTTATCATTTGTTCTCATATTCTTTACCCGAATAACTTCCCAACTTTGACGGCCGCGTGGCGCAGTGGGTAGTGACCCTGCTTTGTGCATCCACGGCCGTGGGTTCGATTCTCGCAACTGGAAAATAATCGCGTGATGAGCATGCGTTTTTTCCAGTGTCTGTGTGTATTTATACATTATTTAAGTATTTATATGTAATATATAAATGTATATGAATATTATAATATCAACTATCTTAGTACCCATAACACAAGCTACTCTGTATGCTTACTTTGGGGCTAGATAGTGATGTGTATTGTTTAAGTATATTTATTTTTATATTTATAACTGAGGGATTTTACAAAGAAATCGCTCAAAAGTTATACACACGTTTAAAATTTGAATTTTTACATGACTTTATGATTTAAAGCCACAACTAATTACTGAACTAACGAGGCGGTCTCTTTGCTAGTAGAATAAAAAGAAAACAACAAATGCTAAGTACTCGGATTGTCTAGATAAAGAAGCTGATTTGATTATTGCTTTAAATCTTTTAGAAATATTCATATTTATGCAACCAAATGAAAAAATCACCATAAACAAATTGCATTTTCTTGTGGGTAGTATGTAAATTCTATCAAATCGTATTCCGATTCAAATTCATCAGAGTACATTGTTATCATCGAAGGTAAGGACATAAAGAGCCGATATCGGCGACCCATATAAATGGATCATAATGAAAATGTATTATGGGCCCTTTCGTCGTAAATGACTGCGGTAGAGTGGAATGTTATTCAAATAAACATTACATGGAGCAGTGTCTATATAGCAGCGGCGAAGAGTTCACGCAAACCGATTCCCGCCGGGTTACCTTTAAAAATTCCATATTCCATAAAATAATACATATTCATTGTTGTTGTATATGTATATTGTATATAATACTCGTATATGAAACCGGAATTTGTATATACGCTCTATGAATTTCCTTTTCTTTCGGGCGGCTTTTTTACTATTAAGTACTACATTTTTTACTCTACAGTTGAGTTTAACTGTTGTTTGTTTAAAAGTAGCTTAACTTTTAAGAATTTTAATAAGGTGATGCTTTTATGCTATTGTACCGAGGAGGATGTCAAATAAAAGGGAAAAAAGTTATGAATTTTTGAAAAAAGTATATTTTGGAACAAATAAAGTGAGGCTTATATTATTCTAATCAACTTATGGGCCATTTTAGTTCTAGGCACACAGAATTTTAGTCATGCGCACATATATTATAGTCTTATTGTGTTCTAATGTCACAAAAAACAACAGACAACGCTAAAAGCTAACGCTTAAACGCCTAATTTACGCCTTAATTTTGCCTAATAAACTAAAAAGTTAAAAACTAGTTGTTCCACATTAGTAGCCTTATAACACAATTCCTTCAATATATCTTAATATACGAAGCGATCGGAAGGATATTGCTCTGGTTGATGACGGTTATTACAAAAATTGGACGAATTTACCAGCCTACCCCTTTAGCCTTCTAAGAAAATTCTCTTGTGTGCAGGTTTACTCACGATGTCTTTCACCGTTTGAGACACGTGATATTTAATTTCTTAAAATGCACACAATTGAAAAGTTGGTGGTGCATGCCCCGGACCGGATTCGCACCCACGCTCTCCGGAATCGGAGGCAGAGGTCATATCCACTGGGCTATCACGGCTCTCATAATACATATCCAATACTCAAATATACAATTACAATGCAAGTACGTATATTGTTATTTGTAGCCTATATACAAATTAAATTTAAGAATTTAACAACGTACTTAATGGTTTAATTCGAAAACGGAAATTGCAATCACGGAAAAAATAAATGTATCTCTAGTTACCTATCTATTTAGAGAGAGAATAAGCAACTCTATAAATAAACTGTTGATTACACAAAGTTCCCAGTCAGAAGTCAAAACTAATAACAAATATCGCCACATTGTTATTACAATTGTATACAATATCTCGTTAACATTTGGTATTGTGGTGTTACATTGTCTTGTTTCATTAACCAACTAGTTTCAAAGGTCTAATTGATGTTAATCTATTTTAGTCTGTATAATAAATGACATAAGATCCAAATAAACAAATAGTACAAATTTCGCCAAACTTTATGCTTCTACGAGTATGGCTGACGCTTGCATTGTTTGGATGTTAATAATTAACATAGCCGCAGAGTGTTGGCTTATTTACCTCAATAACACGCGGTAATGAGATGCAATTTGAACATTAATTAGTGACTAGAATTATCAGATTACTAACATTATGGTATAATGTGAACTTTTTAGAATAGGCATTGAAAAACAATTTAATGTGCAAAATATCGGTAATTTGTTTGATCGCCTATTTATGAAGTGTTGCTAAGTAACACTATATGGTTTCATTTAATTCGGGGTTTTCAGTTAAACTATTTTTCCTTTCATTTTAATTAAACAAGCAAAGCTTGCACCTAGCTAGCCTGCACTCGTTATAGTAATCGTTTATTTAGTGAATGTGTGTAGCTTCAAAAAAAATAGACAAAAATACGATAAAAATATGTTTAATGTATTGACTGTACATATAGACGGGAAAGAAAAAATTAAATGATCTATTTTTAGGCCTTACCGAGTAAACGATTTTCATGAATTGATAAAAGCTTATAATTGTTTCTTTGATCTGTAAAAATAAATATATCCGCATAATATTCAGATGATTCGGAGAATATCTAAATCCGTAGCCTTCGCGACATTGTATAAAAGGACAAAGTTCTGTGAAAATCGTATTAAAGTTGTGGCACTACCATATTTCAAGTAAAACAAGAAAGCGAGGATTCAACCTCAATATGTGCTCAAGGTGTAGGCATTCAGTGAAGCGAAGTTAAAGGAGCGAACTTTGCAAACCTCTCCCGAGGCCGATCCAACTTCGCTGATGCAATAAATAAGGATTTTAGCGACAAATTACCACCCGAAAGTGCCCGAAAGTGTTTCCTCTTACCAGGAAAGTTTGCAACTAGCGAAATGGAATATGTAACTTATATTAGTACTATTGATAGTAATAAATTACAATTTGAGTACACAAATTGTTTACCTTTAACATATTACCTGTAACCAAGTTTTGTATATATTGCTAAAGTTTGATTAATTTGTATTTCTTTTTGATAATAAGTTACAGTTATGTGTGCTTCAGAAATAGATGTAGAATTAGGTATAGACCTACTCTTATAAGTTTTGCTAACAATATAAATTCTCCAGCAATTTCTATTGCAGTGCAGGGTTCGTTGTTTACAGAAAAGGTCTTAAAAAATAAAATTTTGTTCCAATCAAGGCTAAAGAATCGTTGATTTAGAATTTACCTATTGTTCAGGATTTTTAATAGGTGTTACAATATATTACTTAAAATAACTTGGATATTAAAAAGTGTTATTACCAAAGCATGCTAAAATACCACTTTTTAACTGCAGTTTAAAAAAACCTTGTTAATTAACAGAAAAGAATCAACTCTTCTTCAGAAACAGAAGCTTTATTTATTCAAAATATTTGGTTTAGTTAATTAGTCGTAATTTTTTTATAAAGTTAAGTATTTTAGTTTCGCTAAGCTTAAGCTTTTAATTAATGATGGTGGTGATTATTACTATGTTTGACGAGTTATTATTTAAGTGACATTACCCTGTTACACATCGTAACTAAAGTATAATTTCTATACTAATTTGTTCAGTGTTCACATACCCCATCCAGAAGACAAAGAAAATTAATTACCTTCCCAAATAGTCTCAAGCGAGGGACCGGGGATAGTAACCCTATTAGTCTCAAACTAGGTGGCGAACTAGTAATTGTGTGGAGTTACAACCCATTCGATTAGACGTTGTCGGGGTACCATGATTAGTTGCTTTAATTTTAGTATAGGTAATAGGTATACAAGGTATTGTATACCTATACTAAACTACCTATACTAAACTACCTATACTAAACTACCTATACTAAACTACCTATACTAAACTACCTATACTAAACTACCTATACTAAAATTAAAGCAACTAATGGTAGATATACCTGGCTAGGGTATAGGCTGGTAAGCCTATAGCCAGGTATATCTACCATCAAATGTTATAGCGACTATACAGGGTGATTCGGACTTTAGTGCGGACATTTTTTTTCGTGGTTCTGTATCATTAATAGAACATAAATCTACAAACAGTTCGATACATTTTATGTAATTTTTTTTTTCAATTTATGTCTCAGAAATAACAAAATAATGGACACATTCCCAAACAAACTGCGCAACTGCTGGCGGCACTTTGTAAGACGCCGACAAAGAAATACCGGCAGTAGTCATATCGCTTCGGCTTCGGCTGACGGGGGTGGCAGGGGTGAGGGGATCGAAAAATCCCTGAGGACGCCTGCCGAATTGCCGATGGGCGACCAGTGACAGACAATCTGCCGTCGCTTGCGCATTTAAGTCGAATCATCCTTTAATGCAAAAGTTTGCGTAATAATAATCATCATTTGTATTTCATTATTCCAATCGAAAGTTTATAATTTTTATTATTACTACGCATTATTGATGGTCCTAAGCCCAATAAAGTATGAAGGGAAAATCGATACTCAACTCAAAAGTGACGACCTTTAATTATTATAAAAAATAATAGGTACAAAAATAAACGTAGAAAGGTCAACGGCCCTCGGCGCGGGCGCTCGCTAACCTAGTACCTACCAGCTGATTTTGTAGTTGCCTATTACTGTGCTATTACTTAGTACAGCGATAGGGTGACCCTCAAATTCTGTTTAAATGTTTAAACTTTAGCTAACGATAACTTTGTTATTGTTGAGTTAAAAAAAAAAAGAAAAAATACGTGTTCATTAAATTTTGTTTATGTACAAAATATAAAAATATCCGTACTTGAAAAAAATTCTTCCTGTAGATTCATTCGTGATACACGATTCAATTTTAGGAGATGTCATGGTACGAAGTAAAAGCGATACATTCGATATACATATCGAAGTTGAATAGCGCCGGAATTGTATCGCTAGATTAAGCTGGCAGTAGCCAGCAGTGGCAGGGTAGGGGTAGGGTAGGGGTAGGGAGGGGTAGAGGTAGGGTAGGGTAGGGTAGGGGTAGGGTAGGGTAGGGGTAGGGTAGGGGTAGGGAGGGGTAGAGGTAGGGTAGGGTAGGGTAGGGGTAGGGTAGGGTAGGGGTAGGGGTAGGGTAGGGTAGGGGTAGGGGTAGGGAGGGTTAGAGGTAGGGTAGGGTAGGGTAGGGGTAGGGAAAGGGAAAAAAAGAAATATTTCAATGATTTTTTCGTTATTTATTGATTATTCTTATTATTTATTCATTATTCTTGTTACGTAGTCATTTTACTTCAAAAAGTAACCAAAAGGACTATCAATTATTAAAAAAAAGCCATTTCTGAAAAAACCACGGGAAAGAGCTGTCTGAAAATTTAAAATAATTTTAAGATTGGTTAAAAAACTACGAAGTTATGAGGTAACAAATTGAGAACCTCCTCCTTTTTTTTGAAGTCAGTTAAAAATGCGATAAAGTAAGTCGAGTTATTTGTTACTCAGTCAATGGGTACACGGGTCTTATTGACGTATCACTCTTAGCACGCTCCGCTGGTGATGATAAATAGTGAGAGACGTAGAATGTTTGCCAATCTGAGCCCCTTGGTGAATACATACTTTATTTACCTACTACTTGTCTCGTGTATCTAGCTTTTTATATGTCAAGTTTCACTTCGTTACAAACTTTAATAATATGTTAAACTTTAATAAACTTATTGAGATTTAATAGCTGACGATCTGTTGTTAATTTTTACTTTTTATGTTTCTTTTATAAAAATTGTGACAGTATATCATCATCATCATCATCATTTACCTTTATTAAACCTAATGAGATTTGATAGCTTACGATATGTTGTAAATTTTGCCTTTTTATGTTTCTCCTATAAAAATTGTATTTGACATCATTAACAACCTTTACTCGGCTTTTGATTTCGGCAAGTCAATTATTTTCATTTCATTACATTTTCAGCTCGAGTCTCCTCTCAGAATGACAGGGGTTAGGCCAATAGTCCACCACGCTGGCCCAATGCGGATTGGCAGACTTCACACACGCAGAGAATTAAGAACTTTCTGGTGTGCCCCGGACCAGATCCGAACCCACACCCTCCGGAATCGGAGGCAGAGGTTATATCCACTGGGCTATCACGGCTCATCTAATCATTTATAGTAGCATAATGTAGCTATTCATTTGTGTAATGAATAAAAAATGAGCATCAGGTGAGTTTGTAGTCAAGGGCCGACTTGCCGACGACTGGAGTAGTTCCTTATTTACGTACCCTGTCAAATACCTATTCAAATAGATGCCACAGTAGCTGTGCACACGTTCCTACGTCAACAGGCACAACTTCAATTATTTATAACTCAGTTTCCCCATGAAGCCCGAGGGAGCATATTTGCTGGAGCAATTATGGCGACATGCAATAACTTAAGTAATATGACTGATGAGATTATGCAATTGGAATATTGTAACCCATGTTGTAAACTTATTTGATTATTATTTTTAACTAGTGGAAGTCCGTGACTTAGTCCGCAGAATATAATTATAAGCACTTGAGAAAACATCATCATCATCACCATCATCATCAGCCATTATGTATCCACTGTTGGATAAAGGTCTCTTTAAGGTAGCGCCAGCCGACTCTTTCTTTCGCTTTTTGCATCCAATCGATTCCAGCAATCTTCCGGAGGTCGTCGCTCCATCTAGTGGAGGGGCGCCCCACACGTCGCTTACCGAGACGCGGTCTCCATTGAAGGACCTTATGACTCCAACGACCATTGGTCGTGCGTCAGACATGACCAGCCCACTGCCACTTCAATGTACAAGCCCTGAGAGGTCTGTCGGTAACTTTCGTTCTTCGTCGAATCACTTCGATCCGGATTATAACCCTCAAAGAGATTCCAAGCATAGCTCTCTCCATAGCACGCTGAGCGATCTGGAGTTTGTGGACTAGTCTCGCTGTCAGTCAGAGAAAACATAGTTATTTTGGAATCATAAACAGACATTTCAATTTTATTTAACTATATGTATTGATGATATCATCTTGCATATGCAATGCATGCATGCATATATTTATAATCATAATAATGCATCAAACAGAGCGACGCTTCGTAGCATGTAGTCCTACAATACCCATAAATATGCATATCTTACATGTATAGTTAAAGTGCCTAAAACTGGCAAAACGTGCACTTCATTTTTAAAACATCATTGCTACAAGGTGGCAGATATAAGCATCAAACTTCTCTGACGAGTTTTGTTATAAACTAGGCATCTACATATTTTTTCTTTTTGCCATAATTTTCCAGTTGTAGAAATCAAACCCACGGCCTCTTAAGTAGAAGGCACCCACTGCACTAATTGGCCTCCAACAATATAATAGGGTGATGTATAATTTTGCGAGTGGTACTTGCTAAATAATAAACAAGTCTCACGGCGACTTGGGCAGCACTTATAGAGGTTAGACATTGAGTGATGTGGTGCTAATTGCGGGGCAAGGCCTTCTACCCACAGATGTATTATGTATACCTCCTTCAACTGACGATATAGTGCTGTTAAATAACGCAAGTTTCTTTCAGAAAAGGTGAAATAATTAGTTAAATTACTGAAGCGACGTCCAACGGTTGACGTTTTTGGCTGACTAAAATGGTGTTGATGACTGAAGCAAGATGCAATGGATAAGTACGACTTTTAATATAATTTGGTATTTTACATAAATTTTTGGAAAATTAAAATCTGCCATCCGATTCTGCGCAGCGTTGGTAGACACCAGGTGACCTGACGACATCAAGCGAGTCGCAGGGATTCGGTGGATGCAGGTGGCTCAGTATCGTGATGTTTGGATGTCCCTACCAAAGGCCTATGTCCTGCAGTGGACGTCCATCGGCTGACATGATGATGATGATGATGATCCGATTCTGTTGGAGAGTCAATTATAAATTAACAGACTCGATAAAAAAACCTGTATTATTCTAATTGACAAAATAGAAAAAGTATGCATTTAAAGTTTCCAAACCTAAACTGCTTCGATTTTCCCGTCCAATACTCGAACTATAAAATACCAATAGAAATATTTCCATTATACCTACTATACTCGTAGTACAAGCATAAGCTGCAGTTACTTGGTCTATACATTTCAAAGACAATATAGAAATTGCGAGCGTGTTAAAGCAACGGTTTTCGAGTTCTCGTAACTGTATTGCAGCTTTAAACATCTCTCAGCGGGCTTAGAGATAGGATCGCCAAATAAAGTATGGACGTCGAAATCCATCGAGACTGATAAGAAAATTCCCCGCCGCACGCCAAGGAATGCTTGAAGCGTGTGTGCCAACCTCGCTGGAACTTTATATTTGTTACAGTATTACTGTAGCTAGCTGGAATATGTATGTGAAACCGAAAAATCACGGCATATTTAGCTTACCTTTAGATCAAGAGGACTAGAGTAAATAATTTCGTAGAATTTTGTTTTCCAATATATATTTTTTCTTGTACGGTCAATCTGTATCGACTGTGTTTGTGTTGCGAATTCTAGGTATGACTGACAGTCTTCTGTGTAGAGTCTGCATGGAGGAAAACGAGACACCGCTACACGTTATGCTCAGTTGCAGAGGCGTAACGGAACAACGAGCAACCTACATTGGTTTCTCAGCGACACTCCAAGAGGCTATCGGCGACCTGGGCGGCCTGCTAAGATTCTGGAGCGAGCTCGGCTGGAAGGAGTTAATCCAGTAGGAACCTACACCGAGAGACCCACGTAAAATGGCCATTCACATGGAAAAGTGCGGAACCGGCCCAGAAGAAAGAAGAAGAAGATGTGTTGCGAGTGTCATTGTCATGACGAGGGCGATCCTCATTAGGAGTCTGCGATCATCCGTTGTTTAATGTCTTCAAATGTCCACCAGGCTAATTCACTAACTTTGACGTATGTTAGTTGACATATACGAAATTGACATTCTACGCAGCAAATGTCATCCGGTGCCTATTCAACTGGAACATACGTGAGTCAAAAATGTCTGGTTGGTTCTCACTGACAAGAATTTCTCTAAAAACTCAGCTTTAACTTAGAATTCGTTATGTGTGCAAAATGTATATAATTACTGAGGCAAGTGAACGGCTTATATTTGTGCCTGACTAGCATAATTAGCGAAGAAAGTAGTAGTATATTATGATCTAGTGATGTACTTGTATTGTCTACCTACTTAGATAAACCAATACCACTTTTGATTGCTGATTTCTCTAAGCAAATATTTTTTAAGGTAATAATACTACCGTATCCTGATTTGAAGTATTGCATGAAAATAAACGTAGTCATAGTCTTCACCTAAAAATACGATTTTCAATTAGTCTCATTTAAAACAGAACTTCTCGGCAAGATCAGTTTAGGTTGAACATAGTTACTCAAGTAAGATTTTGCTTTCAGAATTTCCTTTGTAGCAATTCTATATATTCGGGTTTCAAACTAAACGACAACTTACTTGGAAGACAGATGTAATTTTGAGTTGCTGAGAAAACAATAAATGTTTGTCTCTCAACTTTACCATGGTTGTAATACTTTAATATTAAACATTGAATAAATGAATATTTTCTTAATTAAAAACATTACAATATTTCTCGATTGTTTTTTTTACTATTCTACACAATACATATTGCAATTTTCACATAAATTAAATTAAAATACATATTATATTTCTCGAGTAGAAGATCTCAAAACACCTACTAACAAAAGTTTAAGTTTTACTATCCAAATCAATACAGCCGTCGGTCTTCTATGCTTCGTCGGTCTAGTGGGTTAACTGGCTTTAGATCACAAGGTCTTGGGTCCAGGGTTAAGCTTAAAATACAGAGCTTTTCTTCCTGGAGTCAGCCTTCAGTCTGGAGTAGGGAGTTGATGGTGTTACACCCCATGTCTCGGAGAGATCGTTAGGCCTTCGATCTTAGTCATTATCATTACCATAGGATGTTAATAGTACCTACATTATGATATAAGTGCGGTAAGTTAAAAATTACAGCCGAGGTGATATTGCAGCTCGAGCCAAAGGCGAGAGCTGTAGTAAGGAAGCAGAGGCTGTAATTATCAAAGCGCTTGTATGTCATACGACATTTTAGAACACATTTGCGAGTAAACACACTTTCTGAAAAGTTGCGGGTAACAGCTAGCTATATATCCTAGGAAATCTTCCAGTGTGGGCAACATTGTCTTAAAAATATAATATTTTTTATTCTTTAATAATGTTGTATCATGTATCTATCTATGTACCTATAGACAGAAATGTATCGTATCTCCCTGGGGTCTTTCACCTATTTATCTTCCATTTCGATCTGATGTGAACGTCGAAAGCGTCCTTATCTGTAATATAGGAATAATGTGCGCCATTCGTCTTCGCCCACGACGCTTCATCATCCTGTCCAATCATATTCTTCTTCATTTATCAGTATCATTAAGAAAAACGGGATCTGTAAAATATTTCAGCACATATTCAGAGGACATATGTTATGATAACACTTACAATACTTATATGATTTAACTAGCAGGCAACTCTGGCTTTGTACGTTTATAATCAACCTATATTCGGCTCACTGCTGAGCTCAAGTCTCCTCTCAGAGTGAGAATGGTTAGGCCAATGGTCCACCACGCTGGCCCAATGCGCATTGGCAGACTTCACACACGCAGAGAATTAAGAAAATACTTCGGTATGCAGTTTTCCTCACGATGTTTTCGTTCACCATTAAGTAGCATAAATCCTCAAAACTTTTCTTAGTTTATCTTTTAAATATTCATAGTAGTAAGTTGAAGACTGAGTTTGATTAATGTAGGAGTTTAAAGTATGGCAACTATGGTAAACTTGAGAAACAAACTTTTATTGATAATCATTTCTCACAGCAACTCAATATTACAATTGTCTTCCAAGTAACTTGCAACAACTCAATATTACAATTGTCTTCCAAGTAACTTGCAACAACTCAATATTACAATTGTCTTCCAAGTAACTTGCAACAACTCAATATTACAATTGTCTTCCAAGTAACTTGCAACAACTCAATATTACAATTGTCTTCCGAGTAACTTGCCGTTTAGTTTGAAATCCGAATTACAGTTTGTCAACAAGTGTTTTTAGGTCAAAAGTTTTTCTCCTTCTAAAAATATAGTTCAGGTGTCATAATTAATTATTTTTCTATGGATTGTGTAAAAAAAGCAAACCCCTTTTTTACTTTTAGTTTATCGTTTATAACTTTGCATATTTGCAAGCGGCCCTTCAATTTATTCAAAAACTATCTACACGCGATTCCGAATCGAATGAAATCACAACCATATAGAAGGAAAAATAAAGATTTGACTTAAAAGTCCTTGTTGACTAATGTAAATATAGAATTGCTACAAAGAAAATTTTAAAAGCTAATTCATCTACGAACATCTTATTAGGTTCGGTTGTTAAGCTGTGAATATGATTAAGTAAATAATAATCTAAGCCCTTTAGGTAGGAAACAAATTCAATCACTGATTTACTCATCAACGACCCAATTCAAAATCTAGAAAGCTAACGCGTCGCAAAGAGATTCTCCTTATAATGTTGAGAAGGAATAAAGACGGATTTTTCGAAATTCTCGGGGTAGGGAGTAAATAGGATTTAGATTTCCGCTTTAAAGTTGCCTCATTTTACTTAAAGCTTTTCGCGAACGAAGCTGATAGATAAATCTAGTAAAAGATAAGGTACCACCACCATCAGCCTATACTTAAAGTCGCACTGCAAGGCCGGGCCTTTATCTTTACGGAAGATTTTTTTTTATTATTTACAAGTAAGCCCTTGACTACAATCTCACTTGATGGTAAGTGATGATGCAATTTAAGATGGCAGCGGGCTAACTTGTTAGGAGGAGGATGAAAATCCACACCTCTTTCGGTTTCTACACGACATCGTACCGGAACGCTAAATGGCTTTGCGGTAAGTCTTTACCGTTAGGGTGGTATCCGCGGGCGAAACCACCAGCCAGACCTGGACCAATTAAGAAAACCTGAATCGGCCAAGCCTAGGATCGACCTCCAGGACCTCCGTATTTGTAAGTCCACCGCGTAAACCACTGCGCCACGGACGCCGTATATGGAGCATAAATCTACCACGCCGCTCCAATGGGAGCTGGTGCGCGTATAGGATAAGATTCACGATCAAGATTATATCAGATATTAATGATAATGACCAGGACCTGCGGCTTACGTTCTCTCCAATACACCAACTCCAAGGAAGAAAGAACCCTACCTACACCGTGGGTATCTTTACAACAAGAGTGAATAAGCACTTTCTAGGTAAGCGGGTCCTAAGCTTACCATCAGGCACGATTGCAGCCAAGCGTTGTCGTATAACTATAGAAAACTGGACATTGTATATCTTCGATCTAAATATAATAGTTTATAGTTGTATATGTCCGTAAATAACGATTTTACGACAGGGCCGGATTAAGGGCCGGCGTTCTCTAGTAGAAATAAAAATTCAATAAGTACTCCACAGAGACTCTGGACTTGCATCCAGTATCTGTTGCCCCGTATGCTAACCACTGAACCAATGAGCGAATAATAATCACAAGTTTAAGATAAGACTATATTATGTCTTTAATATGCAAAATAGGTAAACTCACATTCGCGTGTTGTGAGCACACAAGTCAGAGGGCGCTGTCAGCGAGCCCAGTATCAGTCGTATCAAACAAACGCCCCCCAACAACCACTAATACCCGAGCCGCGGCCGGACGTGAGCGCTGCTATAACAAGTGGTCGCGGAAATGGTCGGGTTCTAACTACCACTCACCTATTTTATATACCTGTTATATTGAAATGATAGGCGATCAATGCATTATCTATCTTCCAGTGAAAGTCCCATTAAAATAAGTTCGGTCATGTCAGGGGTTAGCCCGAAAACAGGCTGACAGAGAGGCTAAAATTGTAAAGCTTGGCAAAATATGGATGTTGCTACATCCATATTTTATACTTGCAGAAGTTGTCCTTAATATAAATTTGTTGGGGCCTATTAGATTAGTGGCAAATACCGAAAAATCTCTCGAGTTATTGATTTAACGCTAACTCTTCAACTCATCAAAATGTTAGTTGTAACATACTTACTACACAAGATATTTTAGTGTGGGAACATTGAAATATTGTGGATTTTTGAAAAATTAGGAAACATTTTCCTAATTTTTGCTTTCATACTTTTAAGGGACACCTGTAATTCGGGGGCCCCGTATCATTGACACTGCTGATACGGGAGTAGCTACGCCCCTGATTCTATACCACATGTACTCTTAAATACCATTACGAGTTCAGGTAGATACCTACTTATACAATATGTAATTCTGTGAGCTTCGAGTTCTACTGTTGAATATTAACTTTCAGATGAGTTTAAATTTGCTCGTTAAAAGCATACCTTAACTTCGATAAAAGTTTGCAAAAAGGTTCTTTTTGGCACCGAAGTGACCTACTTTAAACTAACCGTCTTCGAAAAAGGAGGTATTTTTTATTTATGAATGTGTTTGTGTATGTATAACAATTATAATACTTTCTTCGTTTTTGCGGTTGCCAAGCTACATGCCTAATTTTTTGTCTCGGTATACGGTTGTGGTAGTATAATATTTTAATTGTATTTTTTTTTAATTATTCTCATGGAATCACTTTGTCTCAAGAGTGTCTCAAGTGTGTGGAGAGAGCACACTGCAAGCGCGAGCTGATAACAACTGTAATGAGGCGGAAGGTCGCATCTTTTGGACATCTGCAAAGAGGACTACTCTACGAGTTTCCTAGTCCTAGAAGGCCAAGATAGTCGGAAAAAGGGCACGAGGACGACAGCGAGGACAGAGTAGAGGATATTAAGGAGTGGACCAAGAGCATAGAACGCAAGATAGTGGAAAAAGGGCACTAAGATGACAGCGACGTAAATGGGTTGACAATATCAAGGAGTTGATCGAGAGTAAATTACACCCAGCTGAAAAATATCTCTAGTGATCGGGAAATGTTTCTCCATCTTACCGCCAAACTTCAGTTTGGTGGGTACCTGATGATGATGAATTTTTTAAAAAGTGTGAAATATATTTAAATCAAAATACATTATAGGTACTACAAGTAAATATTAGTGTTCCCAAACGTTTCCCCAAACATTGTGGGTGTCACGTAATCCGGATTTATGCGATAATCCTGCCCACATTGAACTTTGGGAGTGTTTATCGAAAAGTAAAATATTGGGAAGGAAAATATTAACTGAACCTTTACCACCAAACATTTACTTTAAACCCATCTTTCACGCCAAGTTTTTATCAAAAAGAGAATATAAACCTAAATCCGTCTTTGTAAATAGGCAAATATGTACCTATATTGGCAAATAAGTAGATTATGTTTGGTCATCTTTATCATCTCCATTATTACGAGTATATCACTATCCATACTAGTATTAGTACGGATAATGATATAATAAGGAATAATAATAATCACTGTCGCATTTAGAATATTACTATGTATGTATATTATATAAGTGAGTCTGTCTGTCTCTTACCTTTTCATGGCTGAACCATATGTTTTCTGTGGCTAAACCGCTTGAAGCAGAACATAGGCTACTTTCTCTAAAATAAAAAAAGAAGAGGGTGAAAAAGCGGGTGAAAATTGTATGGAAACCATTGATACCGTTCATTCTTTCTTCAGCTTGCCCTCCTTCGGGCATAGGCCTCCAGACACTTCCGTAATCCTCTGTTTCGTTTTTTCCTTCTCCAGGTGCCTCCTGCTGGGTGTCTGAGGTCATCCTCTCTCATATTTGTCTTTTTCCTGTCCTAGGATATCACTCTGTCACTTCCCTGGTCCACTTACCTATTTTATCGCACATGAAGTTCCCTATCCACTTCCACTTAAGCTTCTTAATTTGTACTGCCAACTATATCATCATCATCATCATATCAGCCGATGGACGTCCACTGCAGGACATAGGCCTTTTGCAGGGACTTCCAAACATCACGATACTGAGCCACCTGCATCCAGCGAATCCCTGCGACTCGATTGATGTCGTCAGTCCACCTAGTGGGGGGTCGACTGCCAACTACGATGATGTTAAATAACGCCATGTCGTTGAAATTATAATGTTAGGTGATTGGAAGTATTACACTACTCAAAAAAATAGAGTAAAAAGGTTTATCGTTTTTAGAAATTCGTTCGTAAATTGTTTAATAAAAAGGTTTGATGGAGGCAGTGATCCCTAGAAAGTGTAGACAAAATATTAATCAAAATATTCCAGAGATTTGGCGTAATGAACTCAAGCGTGGCTTAGCGTACTGCAAACATTTTTAATCCGCGGCGCGTCTCATAAATTTCAAACTGCGGGGAAACACGCTTTTGTTTCGCTGAAAAGATATTTTTTTTATTAACTGAATTTCCCTCGCTTGGTAAGGTCGGCATCGGCAGTTCATTTTTTACGTTACATCGTCTTCATTGTTTCTTATTAGCTTTGTTTGTTCATTTTTTAATTTCACTTTCTAGTTCGCACAGCAAAAGTTTGGAATGCAGTCTACGATTCCTGCCACCTACAATCATATACTGATAATTAATTATAGTTAAAACAAACTAAAAAGCACACTTTTAGCACGTAGTAAAAATTACAAATATTGGTCAATTAAGTTACGTGACTATTTTTTTCGTATGTCTGACAGCAAACCCTTTCATTTGTTATCAATATCATGGGGGTGGATTTCAAACAGCCAGTCCGCCATCTTGGGGGACGTTTCTTAGCTACTCATGTATTGTCATCAGAATTCAGAGCGTTGGCAAAATTTCATCCTAATCGAAGACCGGAATGTGGGTCAAATTAAAATTCCAAGATTTTCTTACATATATAGTTACGTGTGATTGGGGAGGCCGCCATATTTGATTTGTAATGATGTTTCTTAGCTAGTCATATATTGTCATCAGAGCTCAGAGCGTGTGCAAAATTTCATCCTTCACGGTCTCCGTGGCGCAGTGGTATGCGCGGTGGATTTACAAGACGGAGGTCCTGGGTTCGATCCCCGGCTGGGCAGATTGAGATTTTCTTAATTTGTCTAGGTCTGCCTGGTGGGAGGCTTCGGCCGTGGCTAGTTACCACCCTACCGGCAAAGACGTACCGCCAAGCGATTTAGCGTTCCAGTACGATGCCGCGTAGAAACCGAAAGGGGTGTGGATTTTCATCCTCCTCATATCAAGTTAGCCCGCTTCCATCTTAGACTGCATAATCACTTACCATCAGGTGAGATTGTAGTCAAGGGCTAACTTGTAAAGAATAAAAAAAATAAAATCCTAATCGAACACCAGGAAGTGGATCAAATTAAGATTCCAAGATTCATTTTTCTTACATACGAGTACATAGTTACAAGTGAAGCTAATATAAGCGTGTAATAAAATACGTGTGGCACGGGGAGATTTAATAGGTTGTTAATAAAAACAAAATAGTAATAGGCCAGCTGATAATGATGATCCAATTTGATATTTCTAATAGGATTTCAAACAACCAAGTTTTTGAGACATTTGCCAAGAATTTCAAACAACTAATTTTTTAAAATATTTGCCATAATCTCCGGTTGAGTATTTGAGAATGCATAATTGAATCCAGTAGCAAAATTATCTTACGTTATCCAACGAGCGACTGGAGTACCTACTCATTGCAGAATATAAAGCACCAATTTGCGGGAACGACAACGCTAATAAAACGTGAACATTTCACATATCGCCGGGCAAGCTATTACCATAAACAATTTGCGATTCGGCATCTGCACCAACCATTCCATCGGTTTTTGTTCAGCGATTCTGCGGTAATCGATTTTCATTTTCAATCTATTAGGATCCTGCATCAAAAATGGTTTACTTTTTTTTATTTTTCATTGACAAGTTAACCCTTGACTGCGATTTCACAATGTTAAGTGACGATGCATTTTGAGACGGAAGCAGTCTTGGAAAGAGGTACAAGTTTATGCTACCTAAAGGTTTCTACGCGTCATTGTATCGGAACGCGAATCGCTCGTAGGGTGGTAACTAGCCACGGTTGATACATCAGGGACCTGTAGCCAAGTAGAACGACGATTCTCTTTCTACGATAGCAAACGCTTCAAAAATTGAAAAATGTATAGGAATGACATTTGCTATCGATAGGTCACGTGATCAAGTTGTCCATCGGATCTGTCATTCCTATACATTAATCTAGTTTTCGAAGCGTTAGCGTTTGTAGAAAGAGAACCGACGTGCCACTTGGCTACAGGGTCAGGTATCGTACCAGATATGAGCCGATTTTGTAAATATAAAATCCTTAACTGAATGAACTGTGAATCGAACCCAGAAACACATTGAGGAACACAAAAACGAACTGCGCCAGAGAGGTTGTGAAAACTTACGTTACTTGTATCGTTTGTAGGCACTAATCCTATAACACTAGTTAATACTTGAAACCGTTTGCATCGATTCAATACATTTATGTGGATTCTATATTGAAACTGAATTTATGTGAAGTTTATGTTTGATAGACTCGAATCGTATGAGAAGGACGATTTCTGAAATAGGTATACGAATGCCATAAAATGATATTACGTATTGCAGATACTTGTGGCAACTCTTAGCAAGATACTTTTAGTTACTGGCGACTAAGGATGTGATTTCTGATATTATGCCCAGGAAAATATAAAAAAAACATGCTTCATACTTGCATGATTGAAAGTTTGGGCCTTTCTACCTCTATAAGACGCCACCACAGTCATTACTCCATAGTTGCCTAATATGGTAGTTGCTTCATAAAATGCTTTCAGTAGGTATTTATAAAATCACGAAGGTCTGGCTATGTCGGGTTCTCAGTTTATTACCAATTACCTTAGGACCTGCCTGGTTTGTTGGTGAGTTTGGGTGCCATCCATCTCCATTTATCCAATTTCTCTATTTTTTTTTATTGAGAAAGAATACAATAAGGAACTTAAGCTAACTTATCCTAATAACTATACAAATCATGCCCACGTAGAATGGTGGCAAGAATACTGGCTGTATTTCCGCGCTGGACAGCCAGGCTGATCCTTTGCGCAGAAAATGAGCCAGCCCTTCTGTCACCAGTCGAGGCAACTAGCCGCGGTGAAATGATTCGGTAATTTTTTTTGGCAATTCTTCTATGGTCTGGTTCCCCAATTCTTAAATTTAACGTGCCTCTTACACAAGTGGATTTATTTGATGTTATTTTGATGTTACGACACAATAAAAAAGCTAAACATATCACCGACCATATCGTGAAACGATAACGTTAAGCAATTCAATACAAATCTAATACTGATGTTTAATAAAATTTGAAGGCTAGATATAAAGTGATAGCTATTAAGATTGAATGGAAGGTCTGTTATTGTGCCCATTCACACACTCGATTACCCAACCGATGCAGACAATCCCCAAGAGTGGAAAGGTCTCAGTGTCCCGTACATTCCGTTACATTTGTAACATATTGGGTAATTTTCTTCAAGAGCTTTGAGACTACTTCTATTATTGTAGGCTTAAGTAGAATCGCCCAATATATTGAAGGTCATGGCAAACCTTTATGACTGTACACATGGTATAGCTATGGTTGGCACCGAAGATTATTGCTAGGGAAAAGATGTTACATTGAGTCTTTATTTAAAGCTGAACAACTTGAATTAAACTTAAAAGTATAAATAAAAAATCTTTACAATATATTGTTTAGAATCCAAAAACAGTGACTAGGCAATAAATTCAATAACTTAACGCTATTTAAAAGTATTTTTATTCCGTTTATCAAAATTTGGAAAAAAATATACGTAAAACTTTTCTGATTTCTACATAGCTGGATACCATAATTTTAACTGTAGCTTGGCAACATCGTTCGTAACACTCCCGATATTGCGCGCAGGCGTGTAGCTATAAACCCACGACTGATCACTTGCCTGAACGCACGATTTCACACCCGTGTAGTCTTTCCCCTTGTTGCTCGCATATCATGGGAGTGTTACCAACGAACTTGCCAGACTATATCTAGGTCATCTTGAAGTGTGTAAAAATATTAATCTAACTATAGATATGTCATTTTAAATATTACGATTTTAGTTATTAGTATTTCTGTATTTGTTAGAGTTGTTTTCATGAAATTTGGGATGTTACGTTAAATTGTAAGTTAAGCTAAGGAGTTTTACTATCATGTGTCACTAAGGACACTAAACAAATTATAATTTGATTTCACTAGTAATTTATAAATTTTCAGTTTAAAACATCCTTGTATCAGACAACTACAAACTCTATAAATTTTGTAGAGAGTAGGCACGGTGAGAAATGTGCATCTGCTGCAAAACACCTATTTAATAAAGGCGCTTAGCACAACATTTTACGACATAAAAAGAAAAATCTTAGCGCCACTTTAATTTTCTCACCAAGATACACGAGAGAGGTAACATTTTGCTCGCCTTTAGTAATTTGTATTCTACGGAAATTCTTTCTCGTTAAAGTCTCTTCTGTGCCGAATAGTGGCCGTAATTACCACGTCTAGGGCGATGAGCTGACGGCCATTAACCGAAGCTTTATTTAGTGGCTTTTCTTACACCTTAACCACTTTTCCATGTTACTTAATCCGATATTTTAAATTACAAAGACCATCCCGTATTCTTATTTTCTATGACTATTTTTAAAACTACCGTGTTTGCTATGAAGTTAAATGAGTTGAAAAAGCAGTCAGTAGTGGATGTCAATCGGCTGTTAATGATGATGATGATGAGTTCATTATCAACCCATATTTGGCGCACTGCTGAGCTTAAATCTCCTCTCAATTGGAGTTAGGCCAATCGTCCACAACCTCCTGGCCCAGTGCAGATTGATAAACTTCACACACGCAGAGAAACAAGCAAATTCTCTGGTATGCAGGTTTCCTCAAGATGTTTTTTCTTCACCGTTTGAGACAATGCTATTTAATTTCATAAAATGCATACAAATGAAAAAAGTACATGCCCTGATGAACGATTCCTTAATTTGTTGCAACACAATAATTAAGACATATTATATTACTTACTTTTTAAATAAATGTATATTTTTTTTTTAAATTGTACAGGATGCTACTATTTTGGATTATTAAACCATTTAAATCTAAATCACACCATTTACACTGTCTATGCTTTTGAGGTATATATTAGTGGATAATAGATATATCATAATATAGTATATCTATATAATGGTGTTATTATCTACTCCATCAAATCAGCATGGCAATCAACAAAATGGCGCACCATTGTGTCAGTGCTTTGGCGCATTCCAACCTATATCGCGACCTCATCACTATGATTAAAGGAACAATAGCGTTGGTATGTTTTGTGTCTGCCGTGACCTCGTTGTTGTTATGTTACGTCTATTATGCGTAGATTAAGTCATATTATTGGACACATCAATCTATTGTAGATAAGCTACTAAGCTGCTAGCTGCACCCTTTTGTGAGGATCCTGGGAGGTGTAACCATTGCTCAAATGTGCCAAAGAATAGTTGTTGTCTTTCTCTTTGAAGGTTAAGGTGGCCCTTAACTTAAACTCGTAAAGGCACAATAGCTTTTTTTTCAAATGCAAAACATTTCTTTATCTTACAAGCAAAATTAATTTTATGCCTTCTGCTCAGGAATAAAATATACTCCTATTTATTAGTTACCATACTTCTCTGCTGCTAGTGCTGCAGAGTTGTATAAAATTATATACGTTGCGTACCATGATGGGGCAATTTTCTTCCAAGCCATACTTATTCCAAACATCTGTGCGTCTGGTAACAAAAACGCCCCCTGAAAATTGTCCAACAATGGTTAACACATGTTTTTAAATACCTTTCTTTGTTTGATAAAATGTTTTAATTATCTCGATTCGAGGATTTTTTAAGTCCTCTAACCCAACAGGTTGTTCTATTCTATTTTTTTTTTCAAAAAACCTTGACCTAACCTATTTTTAAATTCTAATTTTTCGAGGAAGGTTATAGTTTATATATTATCCCCGTATTTCTACAGGAACGGGAACCACGCGGGTAAAACTGCGCAACGGCAGCTTGTCGAATATACATATAAAACGTTGCGGGCGTCCGCTAGTTTTGTATACAAGATATTTACGACAAATGCTTTTAACTATTTATTTAAAATTTAATTAAATATATAATGTGAACCGTTGCATTTGTATCCGTCAGATAAATCCAATACTCCTCCAGTCTGCGACAGTAGCGGAGTTTCAAATTAAGCACATTCCTTCTGCGGCACGGAATTCCTTATCGCTAGTATCGATAGATATTCTCAATGGCTTTCCTTTTTAATCGGATATTTGTACGACCAATAAAATGTGTCCCAATATACGAGTATATACAGGATGTCCCGTAAATATGTACGACATACTTTACAGGTTAACAGTAGACACAATTATTCAAAAATAATTTCCAAGTATAAACGCTTTTTTATAATTTTCCTTGGCGTAGTATAAGAAATCATGTCCCCAGCCTCTGAAAAATCTGACCATCAATCCTTCAGGTAGTGGGAGTTTTTATCAAAATAGGTCAGTCATTGTTTTTCGATCCGGTCCGTCGTAGTGGTAGCGAGCAGCCATTTTGACTCGTGGTTTTGTGATCGCCCGGAGAGTACTTTATTGATCTTGCCATATTATTTTGAGCGAAATAATATGGCCTGCAAAAAGACGTAACTTTTTTACTATTCTTAATAAACTACTATCACATTCAGTTTGACTAGCCATGAACGATAGATTATGGTCTACAGTTTTATTCTATAAAACATGGTTGAAATATAAGAAAAGCCCTGCCGAGGTCGCCTCGCGGACATTTTAACTTTTCTTTTCAAATGCAAAATATTTGAAATTACGATGCAAAAAGGTTTTTGCTATGAGCTTTTATGTAAAATGCAACAAACTTATAATTCCTCTGATTTGCATTTAGTGGAGTATGAGGCAGAAACGTGACTTGAATCTTATCATTTGGGCAAGTGTTCAAGCTAATAATTAAAAGAGATACGGAACGAAGTAAATTCTTAGCGCATGCAGTGGCTAGGATAGTTGAAAACTGCGGAGCATTTTGACAAATAGAAGATAAATTAAATTGAAAATTAAATAGTATCTATATTTTCTACTTTAATCTAAATTAGTGACGATGATAATAATCTAACTTCTAACTCATATTTTAGACGCGAAAGTTTGAATGGATGTATTGAGGTTTGTCAATTAGTTACGGCTCAATGGAACGGAACGACGGATCAATACGATATTTGGCTTACAAATATATTATACTTGGGAATAGCTACTTTTTATCTCATTAATCTCACAGGAGTAGAAATATCTTCGTGTCGTTGGTAAGTAGGTAATACTAGATTACAACATCACCAATAAATAAAACAAATTTTTAACATTATTTTTGCGAGTACCGTAAACAATATAATACCTACACTCTGTAAATAAAGTGTGGTTAAAAATTACGGTCTGTCAAGTTTCTGTCAATTATTCCGTAATATATTACGGCTATCTGGCGAAGTGGGCACATATGTCGTCTATTTCAGTGGACAGTCGTATCGGACCCTTGGTTGCCCGTGGGTTTGTGGATATCGTGATAAGCATTGTACCCTCATATTTAATAATATAAATATTTATTAGTAGGTCACATTTACGCAACTTGAAATGATTTCATTTGACTATAATAATCTATAGTATAGATTCTATATTATAAATGCGAAAGTAAGTAAGTCTATCTGTCTTTCTGTCTGTTACTGATCAAGATGAATTTTGGTATAAAGGTAAATGGGACCTTGGAGCAAAACATAGGGTACTTTGTGACCCTAAAATAAAAATAGACGGGTGTGAAATAGGGGTTGAAATGTTGTATGGAAAGTTCTTCAAGATTTTTAGAGTTACAGTTTAAAAATTTGTTCATAAATTATGAAAATATACGGAATATAATGTGATTCAAGAATTTTTAAACCTCTACCCACAAGGTGATGAAATAGGAGTTGAAAGTTTATATTGATTTCCACGCGGACAAAATCGCGGGCGTCCGCTAGCATTAAATAAAAAAAAATGATTGTTTTTTTGCATTGAATAGGCTCTGAAACTATAAAATCGATTTGAAAAATTCTTTTACCATTAGATTCCTACATTATCTTGAATCTTCATGAACAATGAAATTTTATCCCCGTATTACTTTGGAACTCCGTAGATGAAACCGCGTGGCGTCTGCTAGTCATATAAATACGACGATATCAATGAAACTCTTTATCGTTATCACCCCATTTTTAATGCCTCACATGGCACTAATAATCTTTGGCCTCATTGTAAAATCCCTTTTGGATTCAAAAAGCTTGCTGACATTATAAAGTTTGTTTTTTATTTGCTTGAACGCGCTAATCTCAGGAACTACTGGTCCGATTTGAAAAGTTCTTTCAGTGTTAGGTAGCCCATTTATTGAGGAAGGCCATAGGCTACAGATTTTCGTATTCATACGGGAACGGGAACCACGCTGAAAAACCGCGGCGTCAGTTAGTTATTTAGAAAAGCTGAAACTTTGTCTACCGTAGCACGAGTAGTATACTAGGCAACTGTGGACTCATGGTGTCTTTGGGTCGTAGCACGTAATAATGGAACCTCAAACTATAACCGTGGGCCGAACTTTACTACAGATTCCTATAGTTTAATCTTTAAAGGCATTTTTCGAAGGGTTGCTACAAAGCTTAGTCATTATTTTATACAGGAGGATGGGCTGACAAACAGTCAGTTTTTTATACAATGATTAGTCGATGCCCCGCGGTTTAAACTGCGTAGTTCCCATGATAGTAGGAGGATAAAGTATAACCTGTGATACTCGTAAGTAACGTGGCTTTATAGTGGTAAAAGAATCTTTAAAATCGGTTTTGTGTTAATTTTTCCCAATTTACCCGATCAAGATAAGTGCACAATAAAAAAAAATGATCAGGGCCATCATTTTATATTTTGTGAACATCTTTGTAGCAATGCACTATATCGATGATATGAGCGACTTTATACTACCATTCGCATAAGGCCAAACATTACAAGTAAAAGCAAGGCCGGGTCAGCTTTTGGTTAAAAATCACTGGAAAGGAAATACGCACTTTACGCGGCTGTTAGGATCGCCTAGAGCGAACGATGCGGCAGGGATCCAGATGTTTATTCACACGCTGTTTGCGACTAGCGCGTAATTATACAGCAGGATCCCTAAATAAGCCAGAATTATACCACGATATGCACTGAATTTTGCACCTTATTACAATTCGTGGTATTCATAATATGCGAGTATTGCCAGATGTTCTGAATATCGAGGAAATCTTCTATTAAGTCATAAAATACTGAGCATTGGTAAGCGTTTTATTGCTGTGGAAGAGTGACATTTTTCTGATGCCATACATATTGCATAGCATATTTGTAATGCATTTGTCCTATGGTTAGTCTATGTGGTTTTGAATGACAAGGTGATAGGATCGATCTATAATTAATTGAGCTTTCATTGTTATTATAAATATAGTAGTATCAACCGCCGTCCCTTAGTTAATTCACATCATAATAAAATATTCAGTCCCTGCCAATCAGATCGTTACAAGAGTTTCATTATAACACTTAAGTTCGCAAACGCACATAGGAGAATCGTTGTGGATTTAAGTTCTATATCCCCTCTCTTAAAAGGACGAAGTCCTGATGATGATATTTTATAAAAGCTTGCGGGATTTCCTTTGATAATACAAATCAGTTGTTACCATTTTATCATGCTGCGGTTCCTGAAAACAAAGCATAATATAATTTTATTAAAACATTTAACAAATAATGTACCCCATGCCCGGAATGCCACTCAATGGCATAAATTTAATATCGTAACCGAGAGCCATCCAATGGAACTTTTGTAACAAATTTAATTTATCTCCACTCTCCGAGGAATTTCATAAAATCGATCATTATCAAAATGATTTAATGTCAGCTAACTCTAAATGAAATTTTGGATTTAAACGCCGGTTATCTTTTTAGACTAGATCGTTATTTATTTCTGAATTATTAACGACATACATAAAATACATTGACCAGTACACAGTAAAACCTACTGTGGTTTGTGTTGCATCATGGTTAGGCTTAATTTAAATACCTGTGTATTTTGTAGAATAATAAATAAATAAATAAACAAAATCTATACTAAAACCAAACTCGACGTGGTATTTTAATCAACAAACAAATTCAAAATAAAGCTATAAAAACACATATCTTTTTATACTGTCACTTTTATATATATTATTGATCAAATTTAATGTCATTAATTTTGGAACAAGTAAATTAAAATTATTATTAGGTGTAAAATGACTAGAGATTATTTTTTTTAGTTTGCTTGTTGACAAACATTTCACATCGAATTTGGCTTTAGTTTAGACGCATAATTTTCTCTCTAATCAATACCATATGCATCAAATAGCATTTACTAATGTTTCCAAATGCTTTTCTAAGTATAAAGACGTAGATAGAATACGTAATACGATCAGAAACACAAAAAGATTGTCTTGTCATGTACCAATTTTTCCGTTTAATAAAGTGTTATCGACACCAAGGGTTGGTTTCCGCGTCATAAATCTTGCTCGTAATTAATCATGAGCTGACCGTAATGGTCGACGGCGACACCCCTGAGACAATATTTTTCTACCGCCCGCGGCTTTTGTCTTTTCCGCTGAAAAAGACGTGCTTCCTTCCATTATTTCATCTGAAAGAAAAATTTCAAACTTCCATTTGTTGGGTAAAGTTAAAATAAAAGAGAGAAAAAATATAATTATTTACGTCGTTTATAAAGATTTTATACACGTGCAGGGCAAGTATCCACGATGCATAATATATTTATACGAGTAATAGAGGAACCCGCGTCTTCGTCCGCGTGGAATTCTGTTTTCATAAATCCCGCGGGAACCATGACTTTTCCGGGATGAAAAGTAGCTTACGTAAGTGTTAATGCAGAGTAAAATCTATTTCTATTCCAAATTTGAGCCAAATTGCTTCTGTAGTAGCGACGTTAATATTAGTAGAATTTTTAATTAAATTAATAATTATTATTAGCCGAAGGACGGACGTCCTCTTGTAAGTAACACATCGCTGTTAGATATGTGAAGTTATCGTAATAAGTATTGATTAATAGTACATTATGATATAAGTGCGGTAAGTTGAAAACATACAGCCGAGGCGATATTGCAGCTCGAGTCAAAGGCGAGAGCTATAGTAAGGAAGCAAAGGCTGTAATTATAAAAGCGCACGTATGTCATACGACGTTTTATAACACATTTGCGAGGAAACATACTGAAAATGAATTAGTATCTTTGCCTGTTTTCCTTATGATGACATTTTGATACGCTTGTCATTTTTGCACAGATAACGAGGTGCGCACCAGCGTTTGTTTTTTTTAGACAAATGCACCAAAAACAGCCAGCATTACTAAGAAAGTGAATTAATATTTATGTGTATCTGATACAGATAATTGCTTGACATTTATAGTCAAAATTATTAAAATTAAAGAATTAAATGGTTTTTTATTATATTTTATCTCACAAAGTTCATTTTATTTATAAAATGTTGAGCATTTTTCTGACATGCAAACTCTTTGCCAAGATTTTAAAAAGTACCGATCGTTTAGACGTATGATAAAGGTTTTATATTACATTACGGCACATGGTGTAATTTTCTTTACATTATAAATTGAAATTGATGCAATAAGCAACATTTTACGAGCAAATGTGTTATAATGCTACTAAACAACATTACTTCGATTGGAAGGTTTAATTTAAATTTATTTGCGAGTTTGCTGTTTCCTTTAATAAATATCTCCCATTGAATACTCCAAGTTGAACATCGCTTTGGGCGAAAGTGTCTTGAACAGGAATTGAAAGAAGTTAGTCGCTTGTTTCCAACTTCGTTGAGACTCGGCTGTAAATTTGCGCACGGCTCACGTCCCATTTATATTGTTTTATGGTTTCTTTCCTTCCCACTGAGGATTCAGCTCAGCTAGAAAATATGGATCCACTTCCTCGTATCGGTTATGTTATCTTGGGAAAACATCCGGAAAGATAGTGTGATTAAGATAGACACATCGTTTATTCGATTGGCAGCCGCAAAGTTGCTGGTACGCTTTCCGGGGATGTTGCACGGAGCGAAATATATCTTGTTACGAAACCTGTATAGATAGCTTCATTTTCATTCGTATAGAATTGAATTCTGTAAAGTTTGTAGGAATATAATGTTTCTTAAAAGTTGCGGAAGTTTTGAAGTAAGAAGGCTCTGTATTTTAGAAGAAGGAGAGTTTGGAGTAGGTACCTACATTTAGTATCCTACACCTGTCCCATCTTGCTTGCTGAGATGAATAACCAATATTTAAATGTACCACCAGAGAGCTAGACATATATCTTTAGACGTTATTTGGACGTACCGCCAAGCGATTTAGCGTCCCGATACGATGTCGTGTAGAAACCGAAAGGGATGTGGATTTTCATCCTCCTCCTAACAAGTTAGTCCGCTTCCATCTTAGATTGCATCATCACTTACCATCAGGCGTGTCAACAACATTTCGGTTTCTACACAACATCGTACTGGAACACTAAATCGCTTGGCGGTACGTCTTTGCTGGTAGGGTGGTAACTAGCCACGGCCGGAGCGTCCCACCAGCCAGACCTGAACCAATTCAGGAAACCTCAATCGGCCCAGCCGGGGATCGAACCCAAGACCTCTGTCTTGTAAATCCACCGCGTATACCACTGCGCCACGGAGGCCGTCAAAAGCTTGCTACAATGGCGGCCTTGGGGTCATTATCATTATTAATAGCCGATGGACGTCCATTGCTGGATATAGGCCTCTTGGATAGACTTCCAAACACAACGGTCTCGAGTCCCCCCGCAGCATCCAGCTTCCCACTTCCCAACTCTGTTTTTTTGAGACTTAATGTATTTGCTGGGAAAAACGGTGAAAGGTGCGCAGAATAGGTTGCGTACCAAAAAACGTAACGCTATCATTAGTTCATCGAATTTTACTGCCCATATTTTTTATACCGGAGGCTGAAAGTGAAAAATCGATTCTTAAGGAGTAAACTCCAAAAAGAAAAATTCAGTACTTAGTATACAATAGTCCGACTTCGAACTCGGACCCAGGACCTTGTGATCCAAAATCATATAAGCTAGCCAGTGGACTATTGAGGTAATTAGTTAAGGCGCTGATTCACGCGTTCATATATTAGAATGACTGCTAGTATACTTTGTATCCTTCAGCGTAAAACCCGCTTAATCCTTTAATAGAAGATTGGTAGCGACGCGATACACACAGCAAGTCATGCGAGGGCACGTACTGCTTACGCGGCTAAAATAAATAAATTCAAGTAAATTATCCATTATAGGTACACATTTATTTATTTAGTAAAGCCAACGACATTTTTAGCACACACAATAAAACACATAAAATAACGACTAAATTAATTACGTATTAAATATAAATTACGCACCTCCGTGCCTCCGTGGCGCAGTGGTATGCGCGGTGGATTTACAAGACGGAGGTCCTGGGTTCGATCCCCAGCTGGGCCGATTGAGGTCTTAATAGGTCCAGGCCTGGTCGGAGGTTTCGGCTTTGGCTAGTTACCACCCTACCGGCAAAACGTACCGCTAAGCGATTTAGCGTTCCGGTACGATGTCGTGTAGGAACCGAAAGAAGTGTGGATTTTCATCCTCTTTCTAACAAGTAAGCCCGCTTCTATCTTAGATTGCGATCAGCTGAGCTTGTAGTCAAGGGCTAACTTGTAAAGAACTAAAAAAATATGTATATATCATTGAGTAAGAATAGGTATGTACTCTAAGATCCAGTGGTTAATTATGTGGCTTCGAATCAAGAGATTCTGGGTTCGAGTCCTGAACCGGGCTTTGATGGACAAAGCATTGAGCTGAGTTACACCAAGTTACGGTTGAGCTCCCGGTCTTTATCATTAACATCAGCTGATAGTTGTTAAAGAATTTAACAGTTTAATAAAATATTATAAAAAATAAAATATAAAATAAAATATTATTGATTTATTTATTTAAGATAAGTCACGCAAACGCGCCATAAATAGACAGAACGCTGCCAATATTTTCCTGGGTTCAAGCCCCGGGTGGGCTGATTAAGGTTTTCTTAATCCAGATTTGGCTGGTGGGAGTCTTCACCACAGTACCAGCTAAGACATATCGCCAAGTGATTTAGCATTCTGGTACGATGTCGTGTAGAAACTGAAAGATGATTTTCATCCCTTACAAGCCCGCTTCCATCTTAGATTGCATCATCATTTACCACCAGGTGAGGTTGTAGTCAAGGGCTAACTTCTACAGAATAAAAAAAAATGTAACCCGGTGGCGGTGGTGGTGGTTAAAAAGTACGCGGTGGCGGTTTTATACTCTTAAAAGTTTTAAATGTCATTTCCCTCTATCCATTACTTTGTAAGTGGAATGGATGGCTTATTCCATTATACGAGTAGGTAATCTTACTCCTTTGCTCTCCAATGGGAGGGTAGGAAACTTACGTAGAACTCTTAAAGTTTTCGATGTTACCAGTGGGAGCAAGAGCGGATTTCTGTTAGAGCTAACCAATTTTTGTCCTTCTAGCAAAGACGTATCGCAATGCTTGTACATGCCACGTATGAAAAAATAGTGCATAAGTGATAAAACTCGAAAACCGGTTTCCGAATTCGTTTTTTCATGCTTAGCTTCAATTTTTTTTTTGAGATTGTCATTTATTGGAGTTTGGAATAACTGGTTTTAAAGCGGTTTCAACAGGTAGACAGAAGTTACACAGTTAAAGTTAAAGTCTTGTACGTATTTTATGATTTTAATAAAATCAGACGCTTATACTAAAGCCAAAAACGATGTGCAATGTTTAATAATATGTAAATTGTATTTTTTTCAAATATTATGTAAAATATATTAGCTATATCTAATTGTTCGAAGCTTAACTAATCAAGATTTTCAGTAATTTAGAACTAGTTAATTGAAATTGTCATTGAGTATGAAAGGATTTGGGATTTATACCCTCATTTTTAATTTGTTGTTCATAAATATTACACATCAAGTTTGGCATTAGTATAGGTAAATAATATTATCTGTAAAAAACATTATTACACACAGACAAAATCTCGTAGTTCCATATGTTACAGCTAAGTAAAGTTCAGCTGCTAAGAGGTTAAGATAAATCAGTACTTTCCTGTTAAACACAACGCTAATTGAAATGTTTTTCGCACTGTTACAGCGCTAACCGTTTCAACGTTAAGCTCTATTTTCTGTTTCCAACTACAATTTATCCGAAAAGTTCTAAACAAACATGCAAGTGGAGTAAACATCAGCGCTGCAAACACTCCACTGGTACACGGAACGCCGAAAGAAAATATAGTGTAGTCTCTTTAAAACCAGAGCTCAAATAAGACCGCTCTCTTTTCTTTTTTTTCGCTCCTCAAACAAGTTTCTTGTCTTTGAACCCTTGAACACATGCGGCGAGACTATTATACAAAGGAACAGTATACTGTTTGAATTGACGTATATTTAAAAATATATATTAATTTTATTCCAGTACAGAACGCTAACTAAACTTAGAAGATATTTACATCTAATTCAAAATAGTTTAGTAAATATGCCACGAAATTAAGAAATTGAATATCATGTATTTTAAGAAATTAAATATTACGTGTATCAGGGATGTATTATCAAGAGCTAGACTAAAGTGAAAATTATTTAAAAACCCCGTGTTCGGAAAAATTCCGTTTTATTTCTTCCGATCCAATAATATGATGTTTATTACTACGTATAATAATAGAGCTTTGTGGTTTTTGTGTACTTTAGCTGATCAAAACTATTAGTGAATGTTTTGACGATTATCATTAAAATGTTCATTAATATAAACCATATTAACCACGAAATGTCAAACTAAAATATCAACTTTTAACAACAGACTTATTTATTTGTTGAATGATTTCATATGCTACGTGTATGTGGTTTAGGACGACGTTATTAGATTTACTGGAACTACAAGACATCGCTTGATATTACTCATTTAGTTGGCGCCTTGAGAACAAAGAACGTTGTGAAACAGCCAGACAGACGGGGCCTATTCACGTTTACAGACGTATTGAGTGTCAGTTATATCTAATATTAAGATCTGTGCGCATTGACACTATGTTCTAGGTATTTAGTTTACTCATGTTGCATTGAGAGACTAGAGACCTTTGCCTTTGAAGCGTAGGTTTGAATCAGCTGGTGTTGTAGGTTCGGGGCATGCACCTCCAACTTTTCAGTTATGTGCATTAAAAAAAATTAAATATAACGTTTGTCAAATGGTGAAGGAAAAACATGAGGAAACCTGCTGTTTGCGATTGGCTTGGCTAGGAGAGGGAATGAAGGGACTTACTTGAAAACTGCTTCCTGTGTATTTCACGTTTCACCATTACTTCTCACAATCACTGCCAAGTATTGGAGTTTTTTGAAAACATATGCGGATTAGCACAATTGTCGCGGCACGCGCGCAGATGTTTATCAGCGTTTCTATTGTTCTTTGCGACTAATTAGTTTGGTTAAGTGTCCAGCAGCGCATAAAGGTAACGGGACATTCGTGTAAGGGACAGAGGTACGTATAGGATGTGTTGGTGTATTGGATAGAGATGGGAAACGTTAGTTATGCGCGAATGTAAAGTGCGCATATGCGCTCATTCTAAGAGGAGTCTTGTGCTATGCCGGATATAGGTTGTTAATGATTGTTACATTGCGGGGTAAAGATTTTTAACAGCTTATGAACAGCGTCAAATAACTAATTGATATCAAAAGTGCGGCATAAATTTAACTGTTAGTCCAAAAATCAGTCTCGTGGACTATTATCGTACCTTTTGCATAGTTGAAGAAGACAATGGAAAATCCATTGATAATTTTTGAACACCAATATTGTTTTTATGTTCAACTGTGTTGTGCGATACCAAAAAGTATTTTTTACATTTCGCCGCAACATTTATCTAGATGTTTCTTATATTTTAAACAAGAAATAAAAAAGGGCATAATTGGAGTGATTGGTATATATCGGATGGATATCGAACACACTATTTCATAGTTTCGAGTAAGTTAGCCATCGAGTTGTTGAGGGTTTAAAAAAGTATCGATCAGCCGTTACTTGTCGTTCGTGGTTTACACTGAATAACTTTATATTGCTATTTTCCGTGAAATACGTGTGGCAATGCAGATCTGACATAATACTCTCCACGCTCGTTTTACTCTGAACGTGCTGCACTTCAAGAGATGTTGACTCAACATTATTTACTACCAAGCAATTTTGGAGTTTACTGTCACCTTTGTTTTTACGAGTAAATAACAATTTGAAATTACTAAAATAAGTTCTAATGACTATCCTTTGTTAAAAAACTTTCATTTATTTTTAATATAACTAGCACTTTTATTCACTTTTAATATATCCAATATTCCTCGTTCTCCTCTAATTGATAATCTTGTGATAGGAGTGGGTTGGGTACGGTACGGTTCTACGGTAGGGAAGTCTGATTTAAGCCATGTCCCGTAACCATGGACCTATTGAGGCTGGATAAAATGCTATTAGATCTGTTAATGATAGAAGCCTATAGACCATACTTATATAACATCTGTCTTAGATATACCCTTTAAGTATTGCTACTAAATTATATTCAACCCTCAGTAGTACAGTGACCCGGCTCATCACCGACAGGTATATATTGGTCATATTTAAAATATATGGCAAATGTTCTTTAAAAAATTACAAAATTGTAGTAAAAGTTTTTAAGTATTCTCACCATGTTCGAGAAACAATTTCGATTAAAAATAAAGCCCATTGAAATTGGAACAAAAAACGCCTATATAATCTGATTAGCACCTACAGATCCGAATTCCGTTAACACCTTCAGCGAAATTAAACGATTTGTAAAGGTAAGCGAAATTAAGGATTTGTGATAGGCGTGATAGCCCAGTGGATAAGTCCTCTGCCTCTGATTCCGGAGGGTGTGGGTTATAATCCGGTCAGGGGCATGCACCTCCAACTTTCAGTTTCAGTTGTGTGCATTTTAAGAAATTAAATATCATGTGTCTCAAACGGTGAAGGAAAACATCGTGAGGAAACCTACATACCAGAGAATTTTCTTAATTCTCTGCGTGTGTGAAGTCTGTCAATCCGTATTGGGTCAGCTGGTGGACCTAGCAGTGATCCGAATATGGGTTGATAACGACAAACGATTAAAAAAAATCGAATCAATTCGCATGTACGATTACTTGGCGTTGAATGCTCAATTTTGTTAATATTTTGTAGGTTAAGGTAATATAACGGGGTAGTTAGTTCCCAGGGCACGTTCAGGGCTATTCATCAAGTCGGTCGGTCATTACTTCGCCTGCCACCTGCACACTCGCGAACAGTATTATGCGAGATTATTGTAGGCTTCCATTCACCGTCGCCGATATTCGTTGGATTACAACTCCTAACTTAAATTGGATTTGTTGCTTTCTAAACAGAACTTCTCATGTAATTGGATTGCGAATGGCGGCGTCGTCGATCAAAGAACGAGTTCGTAAATTAATTATTATTATTGTTTATTATTTAATTTCTCACTGATTGCTGTGGTTTTATATCTTTACTAAGGTAAATACTTATGTTTGAAGTGTTTACCACGTTCCTTCATTAGTGTTATGAATTTTAGTCTTTAGATTAGCCGGAGTATCATATAACATATAAATAAAATTGAAGTGTCTGTCTGTAATTTTAAAATAACCGTATTTTTTCAAGTGCTTATAGCTATTTACACAATACTAATAAATAATCCGATAATAGAGCCGTGATAGCCCAGTGGATATAAGCTCTGCGTCCGATTCCATAGGGTCGGATCCGGTCCGCGGCATGCACCTCAAACTTTTCAGTTGTGTGCATTTAAGAAATTGTCTTAAAAGATGAAGGAAAAACATCATGAGGAAACCTGCATACCAGAGAATTTTCTTAATTATCTGCGTGTGTGAAGTCTGCCAATCCGCATTGGGCCAGTGTGTTGGACTATTGGTCTAACCCCTCTCATTCTGAGAGGAGACTCGAGCTCAGCCGTGAGCCGAACATGGGTAGATAATGATGATGATGATGAATAAAAAATCAAGCTTTTTTGTCTATCTGTCTGCCTTTCTGTTTGTCGGGATTTTAATGGGACTTTCACTAGACTGAATAAGAGGAGGTAATGGAGCAACATATAGGCTCCTTTTTATACCGAAAAATATATGGTTCCCGCAAGAATTGTGCAAAGCAGAATTTCACGCGTACGAAGTAGCGGGCGTCCAATAGTGTAGTATAAAAAGGAATAGTTGTAGAAAGGCGATGCGGCTAGTTAAAGTTTAGAATGCCGGGTTATCCATTCTTTGGAAGACGATTTGATCAGATGGGAGATCTTCAGAACTCACGTAAAAGTTTATGCAAACTTGCGGTGCCAAAATAACTTTAACGTTGGAACTAACTTTGAATGGAATAATTTTTGAACTAAGTTGAAAGGTGAACAGATCTGATCTTAGAAACTTTAAATATATCACTACCCTCGAGAAAGGCTTTTATAAAATGTTTGTAAAAGAAGATTTTCGTGTATAATTTTTAATCATTTTCCATTTACGAAAATGAGAGAGATATAATACATAATAACCGTAATGCGAAACTGAAAAAGTATAGTACAAAGGATAGGTGGTCCTTAAAAGGAATTTCTTTACCTATTGCTCCTTAATACTCTTTTTGTCTTTGAGTTTTGTACCCATGTGTGAAATGGACCATAAATCAGTTGCCTCTCAATAAATCTTTACTTCGTGAGGGCAATAACATGTACAGCATTATTTAAAAGTACTTGCTCGTTCTTAACGGCTAATCATAAAAACTAAGAGTTCGAAGTTTCAGAGTTCGAAAAATTACAACAAAAAAATTAATTGATGTAAAAGATATAGTAGGTACTTGACTTCTCGTATGTAACTTCGTGTGATAATTTTGAACAAGCTACTGTTAGTACTATTTAAAATAATGTTTTACAATATTTTTTTAAAAATATCAATTGGCAAATATTATAAAAATAATATTTGCCAATTGATATTTTTTTATTATTTAGATTACCGTTGAGCTATTGAGACTCTGCAAGGGATAGTATTTTTATTTTCAGGCGTTATTTATACGATTTGAAAACATTATTTAAAGCCTTCCCGGGTTTTTCAATTCGTTTCCTAAAGTCTGGTTTCGGCTAGTAGGTACTCGTTAATTACTTTACTAAAACATCCACTAAGCGATTTAGTGGTCAGGCATGATTCCATAATAAAGTGTACTTTAGTATTCGTTGAGATTGCAGTCTAGTTCTAATTTTAATTCATATAATTTTTTTTATAATATCTCTTCTGTGTAAGCGGCTCCTCCGGTACGCAAAATATGCGACCAAGCATCGTAACCCATGATAAGAAATAGACAAAAATAAACTGAGAATATCGCTATTTCTTTCATTGTATTGGGACAAAATAACTGGGAATACTCCGTTGCCATTGGCTGAAATTTTGTCTATTTGTCTCCACGAGATAAGTCGTTGGTCGCATGCTAGGCCACATGGCGTACAGGCCATCGTCGTCATCAACCCATATTCGGCTCACTGCTGAGCTCGAGTGTCCACTCAGAATGAGAGGGGTAAGGTCAATAGTCTACCACGCTGGCCCAATACGGATTGGCAGACTTCACACACGCAGAGAATTAAGATAATTCTCTGGTATGCAGGTTTCCTCACGATATTTTCCTTCACCGATTGAGACACGTGATATTTAATTTCTTAAAATGTACAGGCCATAAATAATGCCTTTGCCAAAATTCAGTCGGCAGAACATTACCTACCAGTCAATATACTCCCTACTTATGTAAATGACGGTTCCTTGCTCGATTTCACTTACTTTGTTAGCGTTCTAGGTTGGAAATAATATTCCTGCTCTATTGTACGAGGAGCATAAGCATACATCGTAAGCAGCTTACATCGCAGAATATGTTCCATAACTAATGAGCTTACACAATGAATCTGTGTTAAATCAACGATCTTAGTTTAACCTACAACAACTTAGTTGTCTGCATTACATGTTATTATTTATAATTGAGTCCAAGAAGGAAGTGACTCTCTTAGTTCATTTCATTGGGAAAAAAAGGAAGAAAAATTTAAGAAAATATGAATAAGAATATCATACCTAAAATAAATCAACAAATAATGTGCACAGAATGCAGTGAAATGAAATGAAAATATTGCACACCACAAAGAACATACAATATAATAGATACAAAATATTCACAAAATGCACAATAGGCGTCCTTATGGCTAACAAGACGTGAACTATTTCAAAAAGCCTAATGAATACTGAATGAATAGTGCACAATACTGAAAATATATTTAATAAATCTAGTTAAAGTCTAAATTTAATTTTAGTAGTTTTCAAGATTATACTCGTATATCTACATTAGTATATATCTATTTTTATTTTTTCATTTTTAATTCTTTACAAGTTAGCCCTTGACTACAATCACACCTGATGGTAAGTGATGATGCAATCTAAGATGGAAGCGGGCTAACTTGTTAGGAGGATGAATATTCAAACCCCTCACGGCATCGTACCGGAACGCTAAACCGCTTGGCGGTACGTCTTTGCCGGTAGGGTGGTAACTAGCCACGTCTGAAGCCTCCCACCAGCCAGACCTGGACCTGGACCAATTAAGAAAATCTCAAATGGCCCAGCCGGGGATCGAACCCGGGATGCACCACGGAGGTCGTAAAAAAATAGTATATATATCTTCTCATAGATACCATTATAATGTCACTAAAATAAAAAAAATCTCTAAAGAAACCTAAGCTTTACAAAAATATATCAGTGTGATGAAAATGGACACGATAGTCATAAGCTGATGATCAAAATTACTCGATTTCTGTTGTGTTTTGTAATTTTCATTTAAAAATAATCAAAAATATATTAACTAAATGTAAATATGACAATATCAACGTCCGGAAAAGACGACGCTTCGGATTATTACACAAATGAAAAGAAATTACACTGTATACGAGCCCCATTTACTCACTTATTATATCCTTCCTTACAATTTTCCCATTTTCTTTTTCGCCTTGCAGAATATGCTTTGAAAGAGAAAATATCAAGCAGTATTCCGCGTGTGGTCTCGACTCTTTGTGCTAAATATATATAATATGTTAACGAATATTAATATAATATGTTAAGTTTATATAACATATTAATACTGCTATTATTATATTGTTATGTATGTGTTATTTATATATACTTTATTGCTGCTAAAACAAAAAATTTCGGTTACCCAGATACTGCTGGAACAAAAATTAAAAAGTGTTGTTAGATAATACTTGTATTAAGTATATTTACTACGAATATTAACTAACAACACTTTTTATTACTTTTCATTAATTTTTGTTTTAGCAGTATCTGGGTAACCGACATTTACTTGGTATTTTATTTGGTACGTTTTCTAAATAACTTTAAATTGTTTAAAAAACTAAAAAACACGCTTTTAGCACGCACTAAAAATTACAAATATTGGATTTAAGTTACGCGACTATTTTTTTGTATTCCTGACAGGAAACCCTTTCATTTGATATCCATATCACGAGGGTGGATTTCAAACAGCCAGTCCACCATCTTGGGGAGGCCGCCATATTGGATTTGTAATGATGTTTCTTAGCTAGTCATGTATTGTCACCAGAACTCAGAGCGTGTGCAAAATTACATCCTAATCGAAAACCGGGAAGTGGGTAAATAAGGATTCCAAGATTTTCTTACATACATAGTTACAAGTGAAGCTAATACATATTAAAGCGTGTAAAATGAATCTAACTAGATCAATTTATCGTCCCTGAATCGCCCAGCATACTAAATTTCATAAAAATTGTTGGAGCTAAATTCAGATTATATAAGAATTGCTTATTTAATTATAATTTAAATAAAAACTCTACGCTTAACATTTTCACGTGCAATAAGACCTATTGCTTGCATTGTAAAACCGATCTTAAGAAGAGTCAAGCTCCTGGCTCTTTCACATTACTCTGTAAGTCTGTAACTCTGTATAGCCAAGCTATACCTTGTAACTAACATGTAGTTTTGTGGGAAGAATTCACGCAAAAATTTACACGTTATGATGGAGTAAGGAGTGCAAGTTTATAACATAGAAACTATTAAATGAGATTTCAGATTCTAGGCTTGCACGTTCTACCATAGACCGTATCTTCGTTTATCATCAGACCGGTAAGCCTGTACAATATAAAAAGTCTGTGTTATACGTCGAGATATACGGTACCAATAACTGATCTCATAATGTAGAAGCCTTTCTGAATATCAATTATATGATTCGTCAGTGTTAAAGAGGCGCTATTAAAATGTTACGATTGGCTTAAAGCCAAATCGATTCGTAACTGCTGCACAAAAAGCAATAAATGTTGAACGTGCATACATGATAGCGGAGAGAAAATAACTGCATTCGTCATAGTGCATTGCTTCCGTGATAACATTGAGTTAACGTTTTATTTTAAAATGTATTCCTGACTCGAAAAGTCCAATATCATTTTCTGCAGTCATAATAATATGAACGGAATGCCTTGAAACGTTTAACGTTTGTAGTTCTAAATGGAGTTTTTTGTCGGTTGAATAGTTGTAGCAGGCAAACGAGCATGTAGTTTGTCTGATTAAGTGATACCATTACATCGGAAACAATTAGTATCACTTTTTCCTTACAAAACGAACATTAAAAGTGGTGATACATTGGGTTTGGTCTTGACTTGCCCAAGTGGTACGGTATGATTTCGTGTAGAAACCGAAAGGAGTGTGGATTTCCATCCTCCTCCTAACAAGTTAGCCCGCTTCCATCTTAGATTGCATTATCACTTACAATCAGGTGAGATTGTAGTCAAGGGCTAACTTGTAAAGAAAAAAAAAAGTGCAATATTGCCACTACCAATTCACATAAAGTAATTTTGAAACGACAGACAATTTTGTTGGTGAATTTAACCAATGTACCTATGAGGACGTAGATGAACGAGAAACTGGCGTAATAAGTAATAAAGATTAATTTAGCTATAAAAATGTTGTATGTAGGGCTTTAGAGGCCTTGCTTGAGGTAGAACGTTAGAACGTGACCTGTACACTAATAGTGTAACCTCAACTTGACTTCAGATATTACCTGTTTGATGGCGTTTTAACTTACTCAAAGTACAGAGCCTCTGTACTTATAGGAGCAGATAGAGATTTGAAGTTTCGACCCACCATGCTGCTCCAATGTTGGCAAGTTGGAATACTTATCAATTTTTTCTCAACCATCACTATTAGACCATCAAATACTAATAATAATGACGGGACCAATGGCCCAACGTGCTGTCCGAGACACTAGGGTGTAACTCCACCGACTTCTGACTAGGCAGCTACTGCAAAGTACAAGGAATCATTTCGATGCCGTCAGCTGACGAACGAAGAATAAAAATTATTTATATTTTTCTCTCATTTATTTATTTTTCCCTTTTTTTTCAATTTTCAACAATGTTAATATAAAAATATAATATAAAAACACTATTAAAATTTTATAAAAAAAAATCAACCCTCCCGCTGCGAGAAATCTCTCTCGATCTAACAGTTAAGCGAAACCTTCTTAAGGTGTTGGTCGAAACTTTTCGCTATAAGACCATTGAGTGAAACAACTATCGGAACAATAATAGTTGACTCAACATTCCACATGGCAGTAATCTCGTGAGCAAGGTCCAAGTATTTTGATACTTTTTCCTTTTCGGCTGTAATCAGATTATCGTCATGTGGAACAGTAATATCAACAATTATTGCACGTCGCACCGATTAGCACTATATAATTATTTATAATACTTATTAAGTACTATTGTTTGAACATACAATTTATTCCAAGAAGAATTGTAACGGTTCTTTTAATACAAAAGTGTAACCAAAAAAACAGATAGGTAGGTACACAATGGAATAGAAAGAACCGTGCAAATTGTTGTTTTCCCTGTTTTCTACAGTACAACCATTAGCAATTCGAATAAAAACGGAGCTCAAAGCCGTAGTATTTGGTGGAGACAAAATTACAAAGTCTCTAAGAGATAGAGTTGTACGGCTTTCACAGATATTAAATTATTATTTCCGCTTTAGTACACTTGATTTACATTAAAAGGTAATTTGACTGTCATTTAACTGGCACAAGCTCTTTGCCCCTTTTATAAAATTGGAATATCCCACCATGCCATGTTTGGTTACCAAAAGGATTACGCAACGTTCTCAAAATAAATTCCTCTTTGCTGCTTCCAATAATTACATCATATTTCGAACAGTTTACGCAAATTATATACCTAAACCGTCTTCATAAATACAATAACTCTGTCCATTGGTAAAAATGGTATAGCCTATTTGTCGTACCATAGCATTGGCTTTTTTCACATCTCTATCAAGACTATGCTATCTATTATTTCTGCCAAGCACCTTTTGTAATATTCCGATCTCAAGGGCACAGTTGCTGATGTAATTACAGGCATGAGCATTAGGGTAGAGGTAGGGTAGGGTAGGGGTAGGGTAGAGTAAGGGTAGGGGTAAGGGTAGGGGTAGTTTAAAGTTTACATCCAGTTTCATGCGGACGTAGACGCGGGCGTCCGCTAGTCAAACATACAGTTGAAAATGAAAGGGAAAATGTACAGAATATCTTAATAAGCGAATAAAAGGAGCTTCTGTACAATATTATCATTTCTATTGGCATAATTGGGAAACGCGCCTGTTCCGGAAGTAAAAGGAAAATTATAACTACAAATGTTGGTCTAAGGTTTGTATTTGTAAGTATTTGTTAGTATTTGTAATTTAATGATATAGTGAATGAGTATGGTCGATGAGCATTGAGACATGCAGCAGTCTTTGTTGTTTAAGCAGAGTTATTTCAAGTTTATAGCAAATACTTTTCTGTACCTTATGCTGTCGACTGTCTTATATATTCTATAATAATACTAGCGGGCGCCCGCAATTTCGTTCTCATGGAATTCAGTTTTTCACAAATCCCGCGGGAGCCATGGATTTTTTCGGGATGAAAAGTAGCCTATGTGTTAATCCAGAATAAAATTTACTTCCATTTAAAATGTCAGCCAAATCAATAGCCGCAGCGTAAAGGAGGAACAAACATACTGACACACATAAACACATACAAACTTTCGCTTTTATAATATTAGTGTGAAGTGATGTGAAGTGTGATTATATAGAAGCAAACGGTATTAGAGGGGATAATCTCTGGATCTATGTAACCGATTTTTAATTCTTCTACCACCTAAAAGCCTCGTAATCTGTGATTAAACATTTAAAGTAATTATAAACTACAGTGTGACAATATTCCCCTAAATTCTTTCAATATTTTTAGTGCGAGTGATTGAAAACATACGATCAACAAACTAACAAGCTTTGTTGTTCATAACGATAGAAGGATTTACTAAACGAGTAATTTGTAACTGGTATAATTAAAAAAAACTTTTTAACCATCAAGTTTGACTATTTGTAGATACTCTAGAATCTGTATCTGAAGTATTTGACACTTGCTTTAAGAAGTAACTAACTTACATTAAAACTTATACAGCTCCAGTTTATTACGTAGTGACATAAAACATCCAGAGCACAGTCAGTTGAATGTTACGAGAAATTCATTAAAACATAAGCTTAACATTATAAGTATACAGTACTTTGTTTATATGGTTCTTAGAACGCTCGCTTCTGTAAACTCTTCGTTTTATTTGACGTTAAGCAAATGAAGGTAAGCCCCGGGCTACCTACGCGTTTCAAAAGGTTTTATTATAATTGAAACTGTTCTGTTCGGAAATAATAACGTTGTAAAATGGGAATATTACTTTTTTTGGCAACCCCTTTTTATTTTTGGCAAGAGCGCGTAAGTAGCTTAGTAATTAATTGTGTAACCAGGGTAATGTCTGTTTAGTTAACTCGTAGATGTGCTACGTTGTACTACGTTGTGCTACGGTGTTCTACGTCGTGCTACGTTGTATAACGTTGTTCGTTCGTTCGTTTCATGTAGGATGGTGCGGGTGACAGTTCGTTTCACTCTTGAAAGTTTGCCGCGTCTCACGATAACAGTAGGTAAAACTTCAAAATTCAAAATTCATTATTAGTACAAGCATTTTGAAACGTCAAGTTATGTCATAATTTAATTTAATGGTGGTAATTATAGTTGAAAACTTAAAATAAAGTTACGAGTTTTCCAATCCCGCCTTGGTCCGAAAAGAGCCCAATACAAACTCAGCCAAGCTTTATTTTTTCGTTTGTTTTATGTATGAAAGTCATACAGGAGACTGTCACTGTTATCTGAAAAATACTTCAGTTAGTTGTAAGTGCAGAAAAATATTAGCAAGAAATAAGTTTTATATAAGCCCCGACGCAAAAAGAGGGGTGTTATAAGTTTGACGTCGATGTCTGTCTATGCGTGGCATTATAATCTTAAACGGATGGATCGATTTCGATGCAGTTTTTTTGTTTGAAAGCCAGTAAAGAGTTAATTTTCTTTGATGCAGCTCACATATTGCAACACCACTTAAACGTTTCTGTTAAGATGGAAAAACAATCTGTTTATTCCAGTTATTTTCATTAGCTACGGTGGTTAATCAAAATTTTAATTTCAACTTGTATGAAACGTGAAAGTTCTAATTAATAAACCTATTATAATAATAATAATAAAAGCCTTTATTTACTGAATTTTATATAAATAATATTATTGTAATATGTCGTTGACACTGATTCTTTTCTTTAGCTTGCCCTGGGGCATAGGCCTCCTGCAGACACTTCCATAGTTCTCTATCTCTTGCTTACCTTCTCTATGTGTCTCCTGCTGTCTGTCTGAGGTCATCCTCCCATCTTTGGTAGGGGCGACCTCTTTTCCTTATATAATAATAATAAACCTATTAAATGAAATGAATTATATTGATTGTGTCTTTAAATTGCTGTCATTAAAAACATAACTTTTCTATCTATTATATGAAGTCAAAAAATACGTGTACACACTTTCTAATACTCTGTATCCAAAATCTTAAAATATCGGATAGGTACCTAAATCCTTCGTTGTGCCGTGTAAAGTGAGAGTCAGGAGAGATTTAATTAAACATTCAACCCGTATCTCAAGTGCCGTCAAATTAAACCTGCTTTTGTAGAAATCTTGGAAAGTATTTTTCGAGGCGGAAATTCTTTGTAATAGAGGTAAAAGATTACATAAATTTAAATTTTAAACAACATTAACAAATTCCATTGCAAATTGTTTACGTTAACGTCAAAATTCCTGCAATGAAAATCGGGAAATGATTAACTAGCCACTTAAATCTGAGGCACAGTTCTAATTTAGTGTTATTCGCACAAATTTCACAATGCACACATTTTTTAATGGATTTTAACACGGAACGAGGAAAGAACAGCTTTACAACGTAGCACGTGCAAAGAGAACATTAATAATTGTGTGCAATATTTCAAACTACCCGCCACAGGGCGATAAAATCGTTGAAACATTAGATGCTAAAACAGCCGTTCACCGCTGTAAATGCAGAAAGACAAAGGGTTCCTAGTTAACATTTTAATCAGCTGTGTTGATACCGCTAATAGCAGGCTGCGAGTGATGCATAGCCCACCGCGTGCTCTGAACGTGGTATTGTCCGAATGATATATGATTCGGTGCATGTATGCCATTGAAGACCGTGTACGATATAATAGGTGGTGGGCAAAGCAATGACTACTAACTAAATTGAATAGCCCTCCTTACGTAATTTTACTTGCTCTTGTTACTTTCTGCTCGATGTCTTCTCTAATTCATAATTATTTTAAAAGAACATTTCCCCTTATTTATTCAAAATCATGTACCTAATATAATAATATTTTTACTAATAAATTGAGTGATAAACACGGTTTCTTTTAATTATTTGTAGATATTTTGTACAAAATTAACATGAAGGCTGGTTGTATTTAATAGATATAGTATTTAAAGAGTATTATTCATTTATTTCAATTATGCTTAGTTTACAACCATTTTCGAATCGTCAGGTAATAATATTATAATATAACGGTGATATTATTTTTTAAAAACTTAAAATCGAACCTATGACCTCGTAATCCGAAGACAAAAAGACTAGGAAATTTTACAGCAACACCAATCATAAGCTCGAGCCGAAGGCAAGAGTTTTAGCCTTACTAAAGCTCTCTCCTTCCGCCTCTGCTTCCTTAAGCAGAGACAGTAATTATCAAAGCGCACGTATGTCATACGATGTTTTATAACACATTTGCGAGGAAACACACTTTGAACACACTTTTTGAAAATGAATTTGCATCTTTGCCTGTTTTTCATATGACGACATTTCGATACGCTTGTCATTTTTGCACAGATACGCAGTGCGCATACCAGCGTTAAATACAGCCAGTACTACTCATAAAGTAAATTAATATTTATTGTCAAAAATATTAAAATTAAAGAATTAAGTGTTTATTTATTATATTTTATGTCACAAAGTTAATTTTATTCAGAAAATGTTTTTCTGACACAAAAACTCTTTGCCAAGATTTAAAAACGTACCGTTCGATTTTAGACGGATTATAAAGGTTTGATACTACATTACGACACATGTACATTTTACATATACATTACGATATTGAAATAAGAGATACTTAAGAGCAAATGTGTTATAAATTAATATTATACCTCTCTCAATAGAATCAAGTTATAATTCAACAAGTTATTGGCATTGGCGAATGAGAGCGCGGAATAACTTTGCATAATACAGTTGCCGAGTGTGAAGGTGGTTGCCGCATTGGCCGCCCCACTTGATGAATAGCCAGAAACGTGCTCGGGGAGTAAAACTACACCGCTGTATTGCAAGCTCCTAAATTATTGCTAAAATCTACCGATCAACACCAACCAAGTCAACGTTGAGATTGATTTACGTTTTTTCCACGTTGAACGACTAACATTCGTTCGATGAATCGTTTCATTTCGCTTCGAGAGATTGTAGCTTGATTGAATCGTGTAACATTCACACTTGGTTGGCTTTGATTTCAAGATACTAGAAAATACGTTATTTAATCCGTGCGTTTAAATATATAACGTAGAATACTAAATATCGCGATATCGTGTCGTATCGTATATTCCGCAATACTATCGTGGTGTCTTGACTAGGTTCTATACTTTACGTCAGGGATGGTAATTACACAAAGTAACATTATCAATCATTACCGGAATGATCACTTTACTACTTCTACAGGTATACCGCTGATACTATAAGATGGAAACTAGGATTAACTATCGTAGTCAAGACGAGCGGATCTCGGACTTGCAACCGATATCAGTAGGGTTGAGGGATCCCTTTACAAATAGTCAATGCTCCCCTTCTGCTGACAAGAGCGGCGTGTTGGCTTCCAGCTTACTTAGCTGGAAGCCAATGCAATGACCGGACTATACGGATAACACGCCAACTCAATTCCCTCACTCACTGCTAAACTGACTAGATCAGCTCAAGAGTTGCAACTTAATAAACTTGAGAATTGAAGTGAGAAAGAAGAAATGAATAACTAATAGAAAGATGTCCACAAACAAAAAACTGACAGATTGTTTTTTAAATATAAATCGTTCAAATTTGTTTAAATATATAATTTAAGTTATATTTTTGTAAAATTATTAGTGGACTATTTATTTTATAAAAAACATGCAAAAATATAAAATGTAGGTGTTGTAATAGGGTGTGTTACATCTATTTTCACGCAGACATCCGCTGGTAGAGAATATACCTACATATGATTAGTGACGGTGTTAAATAGGTACATGCCCGTTACCTCAGAGGTGGCAGGCCGGTAATGACCGTCGGACTTGATAAATAGCTGCGAACGTGTTCGGCGTACAAACAAATTCGTTCTATTGCTATAGGGCCTAAATTATTGTTAAAATCGGCCTATCACTACCAAGTAGGTATTCCAACGTGTAGATTGATTTACTCTTTTGCAACGCGGAACGTCTACAAATGGTTTAATTTCGATAAAGTAAGATTAACGGAATTCGGATCTGAGGGGGAATGAACACGGTGATACCGTTTTTTATTTCATTTTGAACGGTTTTTTAAATCGAATTTACTGGTTGAGACGTACCTGTAATTTAAAAATAAATAATTATTTATTTAATCATTGTCAACCCATATTCGGCTTACTATTGAGCTCGAGTCTCCGCTCAGAATGAGAGGGGTTACGCCAGTAGTCCAGCACGTTGGCGTAATGCGGATTGGCAGATTGCGGTTTGTTTTTCCGTTAGGTTTGAGACTCGTGATATTAAATTTCTTAAAATGCACACAACTCAAAAGTTGGAGGTCCATGCCCCGAACCGGATTAGAACCCACACCCTCCGGAATTGGAGGCAGAGGTCATATCCACTGGGCTATCACGAACTATTTAATACCATCAACAATTAATCAATTATTTACATAATTAATTAGTTTTTTTTAATTAATTTTACATGAATATGACACATATAACATGAAATCTAATTACATACTTATTATTATTTTTTATCATGTAAAATCCATATTTTTACATGCACCTGTTACTGAAAATTCTGTTTATTTTATTAAAAAAAAATTTTTTAAATTGTTTTGGTCACTTCCCAAATGAGGAGGAAGTTTTCTTATTTACTCGTTTTTCCCAAGTCGTTAAAAAAGTATCGAAAACTATTATGTGTGTGTTAACACAATTTTTCGCTTTATTCCGCGGGGTTCCCGCCATGTAATCCCTTTGAGACATTTAATGCTTCGATATAGGGATCTGTTTGTGAAATTTAAAAATATATATTAGAAGCTTGGCTGAGTTTGTTGTGGGCTCTTCTCGGACCAATGCGCATTTGGAACCCTCGTAACTTTTATTTTAAGTTTTCGATTATTATTACCTCAATTAGATTAATTTAAATTATGACATAACTTGACTTGATGACTTGATTTCAAAAGTGCTTCTAAACTAAGCCTAATTGAAATAAATAAATTTTGAATTAATTTGAATTAAATAGGTAACAAAATGTTATTAGCGACGTGTCAAGATGTCACGTGGACGTCTATGTCGGCTATTACGGTACGGCACATGATTAATTGCGATCAAGATTTATGACGTCGAACGTTGGTGTCGATAACACGATCTGAACGAATAACGTGGCTCTTTTACGCTAAATCTACATATTTATCCCTCATAATCTAAGATGTATCTCGAAGAAAACTGTCTCGTTGATCATCATCATCATCTCATGGTTAGCCATCGTCGTCGGGTATTGTGGACTTGGGTTCCAGTCCTATAAATCAATCTATAAAATGTTGGATTTTTCTTTTTAAGCTAATAAATATCTTTTATCGCGGGCGTTGAGCGCAGCGACCGAATCAAGAAATTTCGTAACGAAAATAAACCTAACACCCAAGCAATGGTGTGCACAGGGTTCTTAACTGGGGTAGGCATTTTTTGTACATAATCTAAAACTCCTCCTTCTATACAGGTTGGTAACAAATACAATGGTATGCAGTGCATTTATGCATCTATGAAGAGCACCAAACTGCATCCAAGCTGTGCATCATGTTAATATATTTCAACGTTATCGATTTTGATTTAAATGTAAAATGTTTTTCAGATAGCAAGGGTACGGTGACATTCGCCTTTATGACGTTCAAAATTTCAAAAGTGATAGACGATGCAAAATTCATCCTCATCCCAAGGAATCCCAAAAATTTTCTTTTTTTTAATTTTTTACCACTTTATAGACGTTATTAATATAAATACCCTTACCAAAATTCAGCTTTCTAGTTTTAACAGACTCTGAGTTATCTTACTGACAACTTTATATTTTTAATTAACAACGGAATTAGTATGCAATTATAGATTTCCAATTGCGATTTTCAAGTTGGTCTTTTAATAGCAATTGCTACTTAGCTGTTCTAGTTTTCCTTGTAATTTCATTATACATCCTACTTTCGTGATTTTTTTACGTATCCATAAACAACCATTTAGCCGGTACAGGTGGGGACATTTGACTCTAACAAAAATTTGCTCTTAAAAGCATAATCATTTTACAAACGGATCCCTAAATAGAGAACTGTTAACAGTTAAAACTGTGAACAGAATGCGATCCTCGAATTGTACACACTCATTACCTCACAGCGCCTGGTCTAAAAGTTAATATTATAAATAATGACTTACCAAATTCACTGATATAGTTCAGCGAGTCGCGAAGCTGAAGTAGCAATGGGCAGGCCACATAGTTCAAAGAACCGATAGACGTTGGGGTCCCAAGGTGCTGAAATGGCGACCCCGCACCGGAAAGTGGTGCACCTAGGTGGACCGAGGATAACAAGCGGGTTGCATGGAGCCGATGGATGCTGGTGGCTCGAGACCATTGTGCTTGGAGGTCCATGCAAGAGGCCTATATCCAGTGGACGTCTATCGGCTGATAAGGTTTAATAGTGGTATGTGTTTTATTAGTTATCGACGGGAGTACATAATTTTACACTGTGTAAATCCGATAACAGGTTTCGTCATAATAATTGGAGGCTCGGGAATTGGGAGCACAAGTCAACTCTCAAACAGCGATCGGTCGTTCAGAAGTTTGGTTCGTTTGTGCAGGTGGCGATTGCCGATCGCAAATTGTTTATGGTAATGACTCCGAGTGAGGCGACACGTGAAACGTTTGCGTTTTATTACTGTTTTCACCCCCGCAAATTGGTGCTTCATGTTCTCCAATTTCGTGTTTTACTGCTCTCAATAATTTTATGCTATTGGATATCAAATTGTATTTTATCGACATATTGTGTTTGTGTATGTCTTGTTGCAATCAGAAATTGTTGTCTTCTTTAAATAGTATAAAGTCGCTTAGATGTTATACACTACGCAACGGATTTTAACTGAATTTTCAACCAAAGTTATAGTGATTCAAATTTCAAAATAAATATTTATACGCAAAATAAATATTTATACGTATAGTGTAATAAAGAATGTGATGGTTTAGGTTTTCTATGCAGATAAAGTCATAGGCATCTGCTTGTAGTATTATATTTTCGATAATAGAATCTTAACTGGAATATATTTTATTTAAACGAAAACTGTTACAGATGAATTAAACTTATTATTATTAGAAAATAAACACTAAAATATAATTTCAGTTTGAATGGTTTAACCTACATTTACGTCATTTTTACCCGACTGCGTCAGAAGGAGGGTAATGATTTTTTGAGTATGTATGTGGCACGCTCTACAGCCTATGAGGTGTCACTGAGATTGTCAGAACTGTGGTAGTGACATAGGCTATACGAGTATAAATTTTCAAAATAGTAAGACCGCCTTTGCACATGCTTGTACACTGTTTTCTAAGTTATTATTTTTTTTGTGCAATAAAGTTTATATAAATAAACAAATAAAATTATTTTGTTTATTGAAAATGATAAGCTTGCACTAAGAATAACTTCACACCATAGTGCAGTTGAATGTAGGACGTCACAAGTTTTTGTCTACCCCGCAAACTCTCATTTAACTCCAGGCCATTCAGGCTCAATTTGAAAGTTCAATTGTTATTACAGTATTTCAATTAAAAGGAATGCTTAGTTAGATATGTTATATTGGATTCATGGGTTCAACTTGCTGGGGCAACTAAAATTTATTCAGTGTCGATAAACTTTTGAGTGCATGCTGGTCTAGTCGGGTTTCATTAAGTGAAAATTATTGACGAAGTTCGAATATATCTTCTCTTTATTCAAATATTTTATGTGGCAATCAAATAAAATTTTGATTAATGAATTTCTTTTGGGTAATATCGCTTTAAGTAGTTTCGTGTATTTTTAATATGAGTCAGAATAAGCGTTGCTTTGTTTAAAAATGTATCTTCGTAACTTTAATTTGATGTCTTCGACAAATTATTATCACCATTAACATTATTACCTAAAGTTTCAAAAGTGCTTGAAAACTAATCCTAATTTAAATAAATTAATATTGACTATACTCCTGTAATTGTAAGGTCAAGAGTTTGAGATACAATTCAATTATAGGTATCCTAGCAGTCGCCCCGTAGTTTCATCTGCCTAATATAAACACTGTTGCTCGGTGATCACGTAGCTTTCAACTAGTGAAAGAATTTTTAAAATCTGGTAGGTAGTTTAATCATGAAAACGGAACGAACTCAATTTTGCATTTATAATTTAAGTGTTCTCTCAAAATAAAAATATCATTATGCTTAAATTACTCAAAAATAAAAAAAAAACTACGCATACTTTCATGAATGAGTTACAATGATATGTTTTCCTTATGATGACATCAAAATGTCATCATTCTGTTTTTCATATCATCATTTTCAGAAAATGTGTAAGTGTGTTTCCTCGCAAATGTGTTATAAAACATTGTATGACATACGTGCGCTTTAATAATTACAGCCTCTGCCTCATTACTAGCTCTCGCCAAGGCTCGTGTCTCGGCTGTAAATTTCAACTTACCGCACTTAAATCATAATGTACTATTAAACAGTTTTTAAGTTTGTACTGACGTATTCTGTAGTATAAGTAAACTTTAATTACTATCTAAGTCAAAAAGAGATACTCTTTTGGTAGAGCGTGGTAGAGCCCTGACAATAAAAACAATTTAACGGTCAACTGAGTATCAATGCGCCACAACTGAGCAGTGAAGAATTAGCAAAAAAAAAATATTTTTCTAAAAAAAACAATAGCGACTCCATTCGCGGTCTGGATTTAATGAGATGCGCCACAGATTTAAAAGTGTTTGCTGGCCCCTCGGGCGTTTCCCGGCATCGTTATTCCTGGAGCTTTCTGATTAATATTTACCATAATTGTTTGTACTACATCAATATTTTCAGAAGTTATTAAGTAGTTTTTTAATATAAGATAATTAGCTTTCGTTCGTTTTTCTAACAAATATTAGGTACTAGCGAACGTCCGCGACTTTGTTAGCTTATTTAGTTTTTGTAATAATCCTGCGAGAACCAGAGAATGCGAACCATGGATTGTTTCGAGATAAAAGTAGCATATATATGTTGCTCAATAGCCTCCTCTATCTGTCAGTGAACGTCCCGTTTATATCGGTTCAGCCGTTTCAGAGATTATCCCGGACAAACAGACAGACAAATAAAGAATTTAAAAATGCTTGATCGTGTTTTAGTGTCGTAGAAAAATGCTGATGTCGTAATCTTAAACCAGATTAGATAATTACAGTTCGAATCTTGGGTAGAGCTATAAATAATGAACTTTTCATCCTACTAAGAATTTTCACTAAAAATTCTCCGGCCGGAATTGGAAAGTAGCTTGCTTTGATAAGCAAGTTAAGCCGTCGGGCCTGATTATTATCATTAACAACTAATAGTAGCCGTTAAAGAATCTAAAATTATCACATATTTTCAGCCCGCCAACACACATCGAAGCAGCGTTGTGGATCAAGCCCCCTGCGCTTCTTCATATCCCCTATCTTAAGACTTGGTGGCATGCCCCCCTAGCCAAGTGGCACGTCGATCCTCTTTCTACGATCGCTAACGCTACGAAAACTAGAAAGATGTATGGAAAAGACATTTGCTATCGTCAGGTCACGTGATCAAGATCTGTCATTCTGATACATTTTTCTAGTTTTCGAAGCGTTAGCGATCGTAGAAAGAGAATCAATGTGCCACTTGGCTAGGGGGCGGTTAGCTCCCATTTGCACGAGAGTTTTTTTAACGGACGTTAAAAAGCGTTCAAATACAAATGCATTCCCAAGTTTAGGTTCACACGACAGCGTTTTTGAAACACGACGTTTTTTTTTCGAGCAGTGTTCATACTATATTTAAACGTCCGTTAAAAAACTCTCGTGCGAATGGGGTGCTTACTGGGCTTTTTAAATAGTCAACTGACGTATCAAAAGTGCTTGTAAATAAAGTCTACTTGAAATAAATGAATTTTGAATTTTTGAATTTTTTAAAATACGCTGATAGCGATGTTCACTTGCAGGTACAAAACTAACTGGAATCTGGAACAAAAAGCATAAATTAGACTCTAAAGAAGATATGCGGAAATTGTTTTTATGCAAACCAAGACTTCATGGTAATCGTTTGTCAGGGACTTACAATAAAGCCACGTAAATCTCCGCCCGCCTCTTCCGTACCCTAACAACCGGATCTTTACTTACTGTGATTGTTCGCAATATGCAAATAGACTCGCCTCTCCAAACTAAGAAAGGTCACTTTATGATCTAAGAATAGCATCTTTTTGGATCTTCTTATTGTTAAAATGTTCGGTCTAGAAATCTGGCAACTTTTTTATAATACCCAATTTCTTGCAGTTTTTCATCCATTTTAAAAATGTAGTTACATTCGTAGTCCTTTTGTAAGCAGACATAGTTTTTACATACAATGCACTATGAATTCTATACTAGCTATTTCATGGATTTATTCGCGTAAAACTAGTTCTTATAGAAATATTAGCGGACGCCTGCGACTTCGTCCGCGTGAAATTCAAAAATTTTCACAAATCCCGCGGAAACCATGGATTTTTCTGGGATGCAAAATAGCCTATTTAAAATCTATTCCATTCCAAAATTCAGCCAAATCGCTATAGTAGTAGCGGTGTTAAAGAGTAACAAACAGACGTCCATTTTTATGCGTTTATAATGTTAAGTTGGATTGGGATTCAAAATAGCCTTTGTATTCTTTATGATCATAATCAATATTTGACTCAAATTTCGTCCATCCGATCGGCTACTTTGGCGTGATTGAGACTAATCTATCCATTGAGATAATAACTTTATGTATAAATATTATAGAAACAAAACATTTAGATAACAATAATATTAAGTTTTAAAAATAGATTTCAGTACTAGTAAGTTTAAATATACAAGTATTTTCTTAAACTGTCTCAGTGTCCCGCTTTCTATTCTTGAATCAGGCTATATTAAATAGTGAGCGTTCTTCTAAGAAGTTTTCAGTAGCAATTTTCTGCCTGGAGTTGGGAAGTAGGTGGATAGTGTAACGAGTACATCCCCGAGACTCGTGATCATATATTTTTAAATAACATTTGATGTTGCTCGTATAACAATTTACCACCATAAGCCACCACGCTTCTATACCTGTATTAAAGTAGCTTGTGGGTATTATCATCATTGACAACCCATGTTCGGCTCACTGTTAAGCACGAATCTCCTCTCAGAATGAGAGAGGTTAGGCCTTAGTCCACCATGCGGGTTGGTAGACTTAACATACGTAGAGAATAAAAAAAAAACTCAGGTGTGCAGGTTTCCTCACGATGTTTTTCCTTCACTGTTTGAGACAAGTGATACTTAATTTCTTAAAATGCACGTAACTGAAGAGTTGGAGGTGCATGGCCCGGACCGGATTCGAACCCACACCCTCCGGAATCGGAGGCAGGGGTCATATCCACTGGGCTATCACAGCTTTTTTAGTCGTAACAATATATCAGGTATTTTTATTTGAAAGATTCTGTTCCAAACTGAATTTATTCGTGATAATTCAGTTTTCACGTGGAGAGAAAAAGTGAATATAACTATCGGTTTGACAGTTCAGATAGATTTATTCTAACTTGGATTTCGTTTAATTTCACGGTTGAGAACACTGATTTATTCCAATATTGAGTAAAGCTAAACTTTGCTCACTGTGATCGCTGATCAGTGTGTGATTTATTGTAGACCGCGTTATATACGAGTAAATACTCTTATGTGTTAGGCGGATAAAATATGCGAAAGTCAACTTTTTCTTGGCGCCAGTCTATTGATGGATTTATTTTCGGAATTTCTCCTATATACCTCATGATTTTAGGATCTGGGCCCTTGAAACCTGTTTATTTCCAAAGCCACACCAAACTAAAGTCATCGAGATATCTCAAGACGTGAAACTGAAGTGGCAATGGGCAGGGCACATAGTTCAAAGAGCCGATGGGGTCCAAAGGTGCTAGAATGGCCCGCACTAGAAAGCAGTGCTGGTCGACCCCACCGTCAGGTGGGCTGACGACATCAAGCGAGTCGCAAAGATTCGCTGGATGTAGGCAGCTCAGGACCGTGATGTTCGGAAGTCCCTACAAAAGGCCTAATTCCTCGACGTCCATCGGTTGATATGATGATGATGAAGATAAAACAGGTAGGTCTGGCTATTACAGCCTTTCAATGTATCATTTGAATTGAAAAGAAAAACTCAAATTAATTAATTTTCGTTGTACTCGTATTAGGTACAATACAAATCCTCGAAACTATTTAATCGAATTACACAGGCAGATTAAGCTTACTTTGAGTAATTTATACATATTGTACAGGATTTGCTTTATTTGGCAATAATTTAGGGATTATTGTCCAAAAAAACTAAAGCAGACGAAGTTGCGACCGTTTGCTAAAGCCTATTTGACCTAATCGGCTACTCTTTGCTTGATATATGGCTATTTTGGTTACATTTTATTTTGTACTTAGATATATAGAATAATGCCCAACTGTTGGTTGACAATATGTCCTCTTCTTTTCGCGACATATATCTCGGCCTAGGCCTACCTATGACACTATTGAGATAATGTTTAGATAGGCCAAGATAATAACAAAAAGGCAACATAAGTTGTATTATTCTAGTTCAAAAACTTATATGACTATTAGTTAATACACCACGTGTACCACATCCAGGAAGTCGTTCACAGAATCGAAAGCCCTTCCATTTACCCTTCTGTCGAACCAGTGCCGGTCAGCATGAGCCTATTTATCGAATATGCTCACTCTTAAATGCTCACAGTAACTGATTTTACTTGTTGTTCTCTGACCTCTTTTTTAAAAAAAAGCGGTTGTCTGTAAAGTCGGTTTACTGACGATAGTTGAACGTGACAACCTCATAAGAAAATACTGATGGAATGGTTGCATTTTTCAAAATAAAATGTTCGTTTCTCTAAAATACTGTTTAATAATCTTCATAGACCAGAATATACTTTATTTCTTGAAAAAAATGTTGGTAACCCTAGAGTGAGGGAACGACGCATGACGTCATCATTTTTCGAGTGTGCACTGTGCAGCTGGCTCTACCGAATTATAAGACGTTGTCACGTCAAAAACTCATCAAGTTTACAATGATTAAGGATTACTTTAGTGATTTTTGCATTTATATTGTTGTCTTGTGTAGTGTTGCCGTTTAAGTGCTGTTCATGATAATTTATTATAAAAATGCTGTGGTCACACCAAGAAGGTGCAATCGTATTTATTTAATATTGTAACATGATTGTGACCAGTTTTGTGATCCAAATAAAAAAAAAAACATACTCAGGGGCACAATTATCCGCCCCGTTTAATATACTCGCGTCATATTAAAGAGGATAATTGTGCCTCTGAGTATATTTCCAAGGTGTGTTGATAAATAAAATGTATATACTGAATAAATTTCCCAGAAAGCGTCAAATCCTCCGCTTGGCAGTCATCCCACGACTCTATCTATTTATCAGCATCGGCAGGCTTTGACGCGGAAAGTCATTCGTCAGTCACAGTCTCACGTAGGCATCCACTTAGAGGCAGAACGAATAAATTGTCTATTCACACAAATACGATCGTATTGATAAACGTAATTTTCGTTTGTATATTGGGATTTTGTGTTCAATGCGTGATAAAGAATATAAAAGCCTCCTCAGCGTTTGATCATACTTACAAAGTATCAATAAATAACCGTAATATTGTGAATTATGTAATATTTAAATCTTTTTCGTTTATATTTTTTACTAAATTATGTATTAACTAGCGGGCGCTCGCGACTTCGTCCGCGTGGAATTTAGTATTTCACAAATCCTTCAGGACCCATGGAATTTTCCGGGATTCAAAGTAGCATAAGCATATCCATGCTATAATATATCGCAATACCAAATTTCAGCTAATTCAGTTCAATAGTCAAGGCGTAAAAGAGTAACAAACATTGATATCATCAAAATCATCAGTTTTCGCAAATCTCGGGATGCTATGGATGTTTTTGGGATAAAAAGTAGCCTATGTGTTAATACAGAGTAAAATCCATTTCCATTCTTAATTTAGCCATCTAGCTTCAGTAGTAGCGGCGTTAAAAAGTAACAAACATCCATACAAACTTTCGCGTTTATAATATTAGTAGGAAGTAGGATTTCTTTCATACAATTTAATACATAATAACCACAGAACAAAGTGCGCATCTCTCCGTGATAATTACACTCAAATTATAGATACATTCTAAGTAATTTTCGTTGAAGTGGTAAATCAAGATGCTATTGATGCTATATGACGTATTGTATCCGTATGTAAACTTACTATAATATGTACTAGGTACCTATAAATACAGTATATTTTTATAAGCTCTGAGTATAAATAGGACAAACACAGGTTGGCACACAAGAATAAAGCCAGAAATTGCGCCTGTGACCATCGCCTGACCCTTAATAGCTACGAGGTGCGACAGATCGTTATCGTGGAAATGGTAATTCTATGGTTACTTTTGTTGATACTTAGAAACATAGTGGCTATAGTGTATCGGTTTAAAAGCTTACCAAAATAGGAAATGTCGCGTGTATAATGGAGGTCTAATTTAGAAGAATGTGGCATTAAGGAGCTTTTGCGTAATATAATGCGAAAATTACAGAATTTTACTTTTTGCTGTTATAAATATTGTACTAAATAGATTTTATCGAGACATATTAACTGTCCACTTTAATTTGTCTAATAAATTAAATTAAAAAAATAGGTAGAGGTAGTTTATAATTTGTAGACGTCCACTAAGAACGGATTTTGCGATAGGGCCTGATTAAGGATGTCTAAGGGCGGATGGAGTCACGGTCATCCTCTAGTGCTCTATAAACACCAATAACGTTTAGTATCTACGCGCCAAACTTCGACTTCGCTCTTATATTGCAACACGTCGAACTGAGCAGCTACGAGTATTAATATAACCCGGCTGGGATATGTTTTCGTATATAACGCAGCCTAACTCCTTTTATTCAGAACGGACTCTAAGTTAATCTATTTCTTTTGTACTTAAAACCAGGAAATACATCTCAATAAGGAAGATAAATATTAATTTTTCCATAGGCCGACATTTATGAGATACGCTGCGGATTAAAAATGTTTACAATTGCCCACGACCGCGCTTTGGCCTCATTAAATGTTTCTGAATTATTCCGTAAAACATTTTATCTTTCAGATTCTTCGAAATCCTCGATAACCATTTGTTTTATAAATGAGACTTACAACTTTAAGACTGTTATTAAGTTATTTACTAATTAATTTCTTATAAAGTCAAGAGAGCATTGTTAAGGAAAACAACTGAAATTCAAAGTTTGGCAACTTAAAATCTGGGCTATGTTTAACTTCATTCAATGGAATTGGAGATGCGGGGAATTGTAAATATAATTCACGAAGACGAAGTTACGGGTGACATTGTTGTACTTTATAAATATTTTACTATAATATCTTTCCTCGTGGTAAATTGTTGTGTGTAAGGGAACAAAGACGAAGAACACACTTTTAAAGATGAAGACAATTGGTATACTCGTATGTATGGCGTACTTTTTTGAAGTTATAACTTCTTATGGTTGGTAAACCTTTTCGTAAAGTAACGCGTTACGGCGCCACTCTGGCTTCCCTTTCTCTCACGCATATTGCAGCATGGTTTAAATTATCAAGTGATAACACGTTTTTTTAAATGAAAATAAATATAGACTGGCGTAACACACCGTTTTAAATTAAACCTTTTACAGTATATTTCTTCTGCATAATCTATTTGTAAATGACGATTAAAATATGATTCAATATTTATAAAAAGGTTTATTTTTCAATTTTTTTTATTTCCTGCATCGGATAATTTTTTTCATTCAATTCACTGGATGAGGGAAAAGTAATCTCGCGGGTCGGGTCGGGACACGCTACAGAGGCATTGGCAGTCATAGACGCCGAATTGGAACGAACTCATATACTTTTATGGCTGAGAAAGTTTTTATTCACGCCTAAAGAAAAGATTTGCAATCTTCACCGTCCCTATCCCGAAAATATATGAAGAAATAGTAACTGGATAGACGTAATCTTTGAATCAGCTCGAAAAGGATGAGATTAGTTTATATACAAGAACCTACTTGAAACAAATTATACTTTGTTACTTACTCGTATAATTACACGACGAATAGACTATTCTTCAAATTAGATTTTTGGGTGTTCAGTGTACATATCACACTAATATTATAAGTTTGTGTGTAAGTGTGTATGTTTGCTCCTTTGCGCTTTGGCTACTGAAGCGAATTGGCTATAATTTTGAATGGAAATAGATTTTACTCTGGATTAACACATAGTCTACTTTTTATTTCGAAAAATCCATGGTTCCCGTGCGATTTGTGAAAAACTGAATTCCACGCCGACGAAGTCGCGGGCGTCCGCTAGTCAAATAATAAATATTAGTGATAATTTATCTTAAATATTTTTTTATTTCATCTTTCCGCGTATAAAATTTGATACATATAAACTATACTTCAATATTTTAATGCAATATTAAATTTTGTCTACAACGCTAGCAATTGTAGCTCTCAGTCTGTAAGCTTATCCGTAGGCAATCTTACATAAGAAGGTCTATATAAGATTCCGCTTTAAAAGATAAAACCTCTTTAAAGTAAAAAGTTTTAGGTGAAACGGTGTCCCACGAAATTTCGTTCAAACCGCATTTTTCGTCTGTGTCTTACGAGATTGGATTCTTTTTTTTTGGTTAAATAACTTTTACTTTATTAAACTTTGTTGTCTTTTGTTATTGTGTTGTATTATATTGCGACAGAATAATAGAAAATCTATGCCTATGTAACTTGTTAAACGTTTTCTAAACTAAAGAAAATGTATTTCTCTTAGCAACATCACAGATTATATTATAATTTATATAGAGGGTACCCAGTATTATACACAACAAATTAGCTGTTGTTCCGATTAGCAGCGTCTTAAGTTTTCGATGAAAACTCTTGATATTTTCCGACATATATTTCAACCAACAATCGATCCTTGACAAATTATATACATACGGGTGCTTTTCCACCAGAGATGTGCTACGCATACGCTACGTACACCAATCATATTCATTGGTACACATAGCTTAGCACTGGTAGAAATAGATTTCATTAAGATATGTTTTTATATGGAAGGATGCGTGCTATGGATGCGTGTTGTGGATGCGTGCTATGGATGCGAGCTATGGATGCCTGCTACTTTGCGGCGGCGCATCTTCATAGCGCCCAGCTACATAGCTTAGTATTGGTGGAAATGGTCACATATTTTCGTAGCGTAGATTTCACATTTTGGCCGCATAGCTCCATAGCACATCTCTGGTGGAAAAACACCCTTAACCGTCGTCTTAAATCACTCCGTTTATTATTGAAACTCGCATGAAAATCCGCAGTAGTTTTCGAGTTTATCATAATTGTAAATCATTTTTAAAAATTTGTTTATTTGCATATAAGAATTCTTTCATGTGACATATTTTATTTGATTTTTTAATGTTTAATATGTGTATTGTTGGCGTGTTTTGTATAAATGAATAAATAAATAATTAGACAGGCACAGGCGTCGGAGATTTTTTTTGTAATTTTTTTTTTAGATTAGGATTACCTATTTCAACAGAACTACAAGGTTTTTTCATATGCTATGTATTGTGTGTCGCTATACGTGTGCTTTGCTAATTGTAATTAATTTAGTAGTTTGAAATGATTTCCTAAAAGCGTCGTAAACTGTTAATTTAGAAAGTGAACTATGCGAATGAATGCTAGACACCAAATGAAATGCTTTCAGTCACGGAATTTGACCTGACCTATAAATAAATTTACTTTAATCCTTAGTTCTGACGGATAATACAATCGGTTATTAAGGTAAGAAATAATTCTTTGATTAATTCTTGAGTTTAGCCGTTTTTCTATCACTACTTACTGACGTGTATTTTTGTGAGTGTGTGATAACAAGTTTTATTAGAATTTGAACTGTATTCAATGAGATGCCAAAAATAAAATATCAATAACAAAGCAGTCGCCATAGAAATGAGCGATGTCACATCGCTGTAACTTTACAGAATGCAGAGGTAGGTCAAGAGTACTCTAAGCGGACACGTTTGTATGAAATAATTGATGAAAGAAGTAAGTTAGCGGAAGACGTGATCCCTGCCCACCCCTCACCCCTCAGACTTACCCTTACAATTACCTTCTATTGGACTTGTACCGCACTCAAATTCACTAACAAAATTGTCTGTCGTCTTTTGAGGGGAAGAGGTAAACTCACACATCGAAAGTATTTAACACCAATAAATATATCCTGTGTACTTACAACTATAAATTTTATAATCGTAATACACACACGTGTAATTTTAACACAATGAAACATCGAACCTATAGATGCAGTTTGTCTGAACACGTTTGATCATGATCATATATTTTTGACATAGGAATAACCTTTAGGGAGGCAGGTGCTACAGAAAGTGATTGGGCGTAGTCCCACCCCTATGAGAATGAGGCGTGATCATATTTACCAGTGGCGAAGGATGGAATTTTGACTGAAGTAGCCCATCCCAAAGAAATGAAAATTCATACTACTTGATGCATGTACAAATTCCGGTTTCTCATATAAGTACATATTCATTACAATAATGATTATGGTATGTATGGGTTTTTAAAAAGTAACCCGGCGGGAATCGGCCTCTATGGACTATTCGCCGCTGATATTTACATGCTAACTTGTCATATGATCTGAGGCCTTACATTACGTTCGTACGGTGGTAAGATATAATTTTAGTGTAGTGAATAAGTTAAAGATTTAAGGATTTATATCACCAAGTTTCCTTCTTTGCCGTACTAAATTATCGTGCTTTCCAGACAACCTATACAATTCTGCAACACTGCATTAATAGCGCAGTATCTTACAAAGGTTTTAGCACTTGACGATGTAACGAGGCCCCTAAGTGTTCCGTTAGCCGGCTAAAATGTACGAGAAACTAAAATTGCCGGAAGAAATATTTGCACAGCTTAATATACTGTTGCAGTACAAATTTTACGAATAGTTGCTTTTTTATGGTGTTTTGTAGAATACGAGTATGTAGCTATTTGCGCTCGTATACAATAGGACGGTTTTTGGTATCGTTTCATTTTAAAATGATTTAGATCTACCTAATTTGTTGTTTGAGCCGTGAAAGCCTAGTGAATATGACCTCTACCTTCAATTTCGGAGGGCGTAGGTTCGAATCTGATTCGGGGCATGCACCTTTAACTTTTTTTTTTGTGTGCATTTTAAGAAATTAAATATCACGTGTTTCAAATGGTGAAGGAAAACATCGTGAGGAAACCTGCACACCAGAGAATTAAGAAAATTCTCTGCGTGTGTGAAGTCTGCCAATCCGCATTGGGACAGCGTGGTGGACTATTGGCCTAACCCCTCTGATTCTGAGAGGAGATTTGAACTCAGAAGTGAGCCGAATATGGGTTGATAATGATGATGATGAATTTGTGGTTTAACTAAATATGGTCAAGCAAAACTTACCATCGAAATCCAAAATAAGAGCAATAGTTAAGAACTGTTTTCTGTTCTGTTTTTGGTCTGTCTGTTTTTGCTGGGTAGGTATTTAAGGTTTGGCTACTAAGTAGAGACTGAAATCGGTCGGCAAATAAATAAAATCGGAGCCCCAAAATTATAGTGCATGTTATTTCAATGTATAACCCAGTTTGACACTTGCAATTTTTTTTATGTAGTAATGTTTTCACATATACCTAAGCGTTTTTTAGGGTTCCGTAGTCCACAAGGAACCTTTATAGTTTCGCCATCTCCGTCTGTCTGTCCGTCTGTCCGTCTGTCCACGGTATAGCGCAGACTATTGCTGCTAGAAAGCGGTACATTAGCATGAGTAAGTATGTATTTTTTGTATGTACAAATGTGAGCAGAGTTGGTAAAATAAAATGTGATGGTGAGGTTTTAATCCCCTATTCACTCACCATTTTGGTCTTTATTATCAACCTATTAAAATAAAAATCAAATTGATAAAATGTCATCTACCTAGTTAATATCTTAACTAGGTAGATGACATTGACACACCACCAGAAGGCACCGAATGATATTTGTTACATAGAATCTCAATTTCGTATATGACATAGATAGTGAAATTAGCCTGCAGGTGAGATGGCAGTCAAGCGCTAACTTTTCGTTATAAAAATGTGTAGATTTCGTTATAAATATATGTCAGAAACAGCGGATTTTTTACTAAGCTTGTTCAAAGGTCAGTGAACCTTTTGTCTGGCTTTTAATTTGATAATAAAATATTAACTTCAAAGGCCCTTGTCATGGATAAATGTTTTACTTTGTTTGACGTTAGCCACAGTACGTTTTGAAATGTTTATTAATAAGGTTCAGGAAAAACAAAAAACAAAAATGTTATAATTAACTAGCTAATGCGCTGCGGTTTCACGCGCATAGTTCTCTTTCGTATAAGAATCATCATTAACAACCCATATTCGGCTCACTGCTGAGCTCGAGTCTCCTCTAAGAATGAGAGGGGTTAGTTAAGAATATTTAGATAAAATATAGCCTACAACAATTACAAATAATGTAACTTTCTTTTGTTAAAAGAATTTTCTTAATAATAGGTTCAGTAAATTCAGAGATTACCATCTACATCCTCAGAAACTCAATTATTTTATTGAGATATGACAAGTTATATCGACAAATATAATAGAGTCAATATGATATTTGATACCTATTACTGCAATCTGTATGATGCTATTTATTACTCCTCCGAAAACCACTATATCCCATACCAAACTTTAGTTTCTATAAAATGACTAGCTGACGTTGCTGATAATATATCTTCCTTCATTCCTCGATAAATTGCCTATATAACACTAAAAGAATTTTCCAAATAGAACCAGTAGTTCCTGAGATTAGCGTGTTCAAACAAACAAACAAACTAACAAACTCTTTAGCTTTATTCTCGTAATATTAGTATAGATTAAGACCTGACCATTACTGTCTTAGATCTTAAATCACAAATCCTACTAATATTATAAACGCGAAAGTTTGTATGGATGTTTGGATGTTTGTTACTCTTTAACGCCGCTACTACTGAAGCGATTTGGCTGAAATTTGGAATGGAAATAGATTTTACTCTACTTTTTATCCCGAAAAATCCATGGTTTCCCGAGATTTGCGAAAACTGATGATTTTGATGATATGAATGTTAATTACTCTATCACGCCTCGACTACTGAACCGAATTTGCTGAAAAATTCGTATTAAGATATATTATGGTTATGGTATGGTTCCCGAGCTATTTGTGAAAAACTAAATTCCATGCGGACGTCCGCTAGTAAGATATAACTTCTCTGAAGTATATATTAAAATGTCTTCTGTTATTTTTACGTGAAACCTTTGATTACACACAGACAATGGACAGGACTAAATAAAAGCTTGTTATATCGACCCTTTTATTCGAAACCTTGTAAAAAATTACCTTATTGAAAAATTATTTTCTCCTTTATTTTATTTTACAGTAAAGCGGAAACACTGAAAACAGCTCTCGATTGTAATTTGTAACTCAAGACTATTCGTTTGTTCAAACAATGCTCTGATTTTCTTATTGTTTTCAATAGATTTCTACACTGGAGAATGTTCTGAATGAATTATTATTCCACATTTCTTGTTCTTTTAACGTATTTAACAAGGTACAAACTAATTCTATCTCCATCCTTGATGCTGGTAAATATACCTGAATTTAGACAAGTGTTTTAGATAGTGGAGAGATATTTTAGAATTTAAATAAACTATCGTGAGTGAAATTCATATTAATATAATATATAAAACACGGCGAAAACTGACCTGATATAACGTCGAAGTATACCCGACTAGTTTCTATTCCATCAGCAACTTGGATCGTGCCGCGTTGCAAGAACCAGCTCATGACTAGGGACCCCATATGGGTTCGAAACCCGACTCCGACTTGACTTTTACCCGTGTTTTGTAATAAATTAATTTGAGAGAAGATAATTTCTTTCACGGGTTTGTATGCAAGTTTCTTTCCTATATTACAACAGTGACACGCATACTAGTTTGCCTACTTTTTAAGGCACGAAAAACGGTATTTATCTAGGAACGTTTAATGTAAAACATTATTATAGCTATTCTGAAATTAGTTGTTATACAGAAACAAATCTGCACCGGATAGTGTAAATAATGTTGAAATATTTATTGCGCCGTGGTTTCGATGTTACCACCCAAATGGCTATTTACACGGCGTTAGCGAGCTGAATGTAATTACCCTGAACGTACTCTAAAATAGCTTTTTAAAATTGTGCACACAATTTTAAACTTTATCCTTGTTATGCTTAAGGGCGATGTTCTCGTACAGCAAAATATGACTTTATTTGGAAAATTATAATAGTTCCTCAATCATCATTAAACTCTCTTTGAGAAGAAAAAGAAACAACATAATTTAGGGACTAATGGTGAAATGATTATGCGTGAATATTAGGGGCACAAGCATGCGATTCTTGGCAAAGCAACTATGAAAATTGGACGCGGCAACTCTATTATATTTTGATCACAATTGCAAGCAAATGAAGTTTTATTTTCTACGAAAACACTAATTTGCTTGTGATGAAGGCATTTTATTTGTTATTTACCCGCAATGTAGTGGTTATCTATAATCTATATTCAAGTTGGGAGAAAGTTCTACTCCTTTATTCTCACTTTCCACAAATAACTTTCTCATATCTAATATTTATTACTAGCGGACACCCGTGACTTTGTCCTCATTGAATTCAGTATTTCATAAATCCCATGGAAACCGTGGATTAGTTCGGGATGAAATGTAGTCTATGTGTTATACAGAATAAAATCTATTTCCAATCCAAATTTCAGCCAAATCGCTTCAGTAGCCGCAGCGTAAAGGAGAAACAAATATGCAAATATACACACAAACTTTCACCTTTATAAAATTACTGTGATTAGTAAATAATAGTTACGAAAAACTTGCATTTCAAGAAATCAAATATTACGTGAAACGGTGAAGGAAAAACATGGTGAGGAAACTTGCATACCTGGAATTTTCTTAATTCTCTATGTGTGTGAAGTCTGCATATCCGTTTTGGGCCAGCTTGGTGGACTAAGGCCTAACCCCTCTCATTCTGAGAGGAGACTCGTGCACAACAGTAAGCCGAATATGGGTTGTTATTGATGATGGATGATGATGATAATGATGATTTATAAATATTTGGCTTCACCTAATGCGTTTTTAGTGTTCAGCTTTTATTAAATTTCAGATATTCGGTAGGTCAAGTGAGATAAATAAATAATACTACGAATGAAAAAGGTGTCTAAGCAAAGTGAAAAAGACTGATATGGATAGAGCTTTGCAGAAGATAAATGGATTACTTATAAAAATATTGATACTTTCCAGTGAAATGTTTTGCAGCGTGCGAATAGCGCTCTCGAATATGGATTTATCGCAATATTCAAAGAGTGAAAAGATTTTTAACACATGTACATTATGTAGTAACCGTCTGACTGCTCGTGAATCTAATTCAATTCCATGTGTTACGTTCTCAGAGAATAATTCCCGAATAATGCTTTATATTCAGGTAGAAAGTGCGAGATTGAATTAAACTTCGTTGCCAATATTATTTTAAGTTTTACAATGTTAACGAATTATCAATATATTAGATAGAGTAATATATAATATATTCTGTTGTCTGTGCCTTGATAACTATAATTATTGTCTACGGTTTTCATCATGTCATTCGTGTTAAATTATAATTATATAGAGTCCTTCACACTTCCCTTTTCCATTCAAATCATTCTCCCCGCCTATCCCAAGTAACCCATAAGGAATTACACAACAAGTAATGTGGACGGCTCGAACGCCACGAGCACACTGAAGTCGTTCTCGCCAACTGATCGCTACCCCTCTCTAAATCTCTAATCTTTACGAAACAAGTCGCGCCATATAGCGTCGGCACAAGCCAGCACGAGATCTAGCGACGTCATATCCGTCCCACAGTACTATTTCCTACTATTGGAAATATTTTATTTTTGAAATCCCATAGAAATAAAGTTCAAATTCTAAGAAAACTTGTTACAGACGAATGTTACACCGACGAGTATAAAATAGCGAATTCACACGGTATTACAGTTTGCTTACGGAAAATTAAATACGTATGTCACAAACAAAAGGGATTAAACGATACAACACGTCTCACCAATAGAATTCGTTTCTAGGTTCACCAGATATATCGAAACAAAAATCGTTTACAAAAATCCTTTGTGGTATTTCAACAACAATTTTATTTTTTTGTAGATTTAAAAATAATATAAATACCCAGCTCAAAGCGCCTTAAGGCGATAAGAGCTTATATTTTACGAAGTGGTGTATGGAGCAGACGCAGAAAAACCTCGTGCCTAGATGTCTGGCGAATATTACATAGCCTGGGCCTGAGAAATTTATACCTCCTTTACGCGGGAAACAATAAAATATTGTGAACCATATTTTAGGTATTTCGATAGTATTTTTCGTGTAAAAAAGAGTGTCATGTTTAATATGTCTTACACATAGTAATTTTAATGGTCATGGTCACGAATAACATCATTAACAACTCTTATTCGGCTCACTGTTGATCACGAGTCTCCTTTCAGAATGAGAGGTATTAGGTTAATAGTCCACCACGCTGGCCCACAGACTTCACACATACAGAGATACAAGAAAGCACGCTACGCGTTTATTTATTATTGTAGAACTAAATTCCAGATGTAATTGAACGTAAGACGTAATTTGCAAATGACAATAAAGTCGGTTACATGAATAGTTAGTCGGATTTCTCAAATTTTTTGTGTGTTTATGTCACCTACACGGTGACACGACATACAAGCCATTTTTATTACTACACACGCCATATTAATGGCATGTATCGAAGGAATTTGCTTCGTTTTATACTGCATTGCATATTAAACGAAGTTTGTTTGTAAATAGTCAACTTTTAGCTGTATAACTTTATTAGTGACACCGAAGCGAATTTTCTACGTCATAAATCTTATTCCTAATTAATCATGGGCCTGACCGTGATGGCGGCGGCCGACACTCCCCAAACAATGTTTTTCAACCGCTGGAGGCTTTTGTCTTTTACGCAAAAGCAGTCTTTATTGTAAAAAAGAAAATAATGCACTTTTTTAACTACATTACTCAGTTTTTAATATTATAAGTAAACCTTATTTACAATAAACCACCGAGACATTGAAAAACATCGCGTTCATCGCACATTTACCAGTTGTGGGAATCAAAATTAAAAAAAAAACCCACGGCCTTGGATGTAGAAGAATTACTACCCACAGCGCAACTCGACCGTGAATGTCGATCCAGTATTAATAACAGAACAGAAAACGCTACTCGTAAAACTTATTCTTATTAATCTTAATGACTAGACCCAGCAAGCTAATTTACTAACTTTGAAGTATTTATGTTTATATTGACATATACGAATAGGCGTAACACAAACTATATGGGGGGAAATAGAAGAGGCCTTCACTCGTAGAGGGGTATAATGATTAAGGAAGAAATAGATAGAAAATAAAAAGAACAAGAAAATTGTACTTTTGTAAATTCATATACTATTTTATGCATGCACATCATCTGTTACATTTTTTATGGAAATAAAAAGGCTATTATTATTATACGATTAGGCCTAACTAATTTGGCCTTTATTAATAACCTACTAAAATAAACATAAAATCTACTGAGAAATATCATCTGAGAACTACCGTTCTGTACGTCACTTATTTATATGTACGAGTACGTATATAGATTCTACGTAAATATATAGGAAACTAGCGGACGCCCGCTACTTCGTCCGCGTGGAATATAGTTTTTCACAAATTCCTCAGGAACCGTGGATTTTTCCGGGATAAAAAGTCGGCTATGTATAATTCCAGAGTAAAATCTATTTCCATTCCAAATATCAGCCTAATCGGTTCAAAAATTGCGACGTTAAAGAGTAACAAACATCCACACAAACTTTCGCGTTTATAATATTAGTAGGATGTTGGACAAATCGTAATTCATTGCTTGAAATGATGTAATATATTATATTTTTTAGATTTAATTAAAGATTCAACTTTAGATTAAATAAAATATATTATTTCAAGTGAATTTGCATATTGCGAACAATGAGTAAGTACGGACGGATACGGTTGTTAGGGCGCGGAAGACGGGCAGGCGCGGAGATCTACGTGGCTTTATTGTAAGTCCAAACGATTACTGCGAAGATGTCTCGCTTTGCAGAAATGCTTTCTCTAAATATATTTAGGAATATCAAATATTGCAAATATTATTTAATTTTACGGCTTCAAGATTTTTTTTTCTCGCAATTTTGTATGTGTATTTTAGGAGCAGGCTTAGGAGTCAATACTAGCTCGGGTTAATTTTTGCAGTCTCAATAAAACTGAGAGGTCACAGATGCAATACATTCTTGTTGAATTATTATTATTGTTGTTGTAGTTTGTTCAATGTCGATACAGTATTTTTAAAATTTTATCTTCTCTCTTAGGAGTGCCTACCACGGTCTTCATAACTAACTGAAGGGGGGAGAAAAATTTAGTAGACTGCATACAACTTTTTTAAAGACTTTGACGACCTCCGTGGCGCAGTGGTATGCGCGGTGGATTTACAAGACGGAGGTCCTCGGTTCGATCCCCAGCTGGGCCGATTGAGGTTTTCTTAATTGGTCCAGGTCTGGCTGGTGGGAGGCTTAGGCCGTGGCTAGTTACCACCCTACCGACAAAGACATACCGCCAAGCGATTTAGCGTTCCGGTACGATGTCGTGTAGAAACCAAAAGGAGTGTGGATTTTCATCCTCCTCCTAACAAGTTAGCCCGTTTCCATCTTAGATTGCATCTAAGAAAATTGCGGTAATGTCGAAATAACGTAAACTTTATTTTAATTATCAATCGATTTAAAAATGATACTCAATGGATATTATAAAAGTATACGTTAGATTACTAAAAAAAATGACAAGTAAAACAGTATGTGATAATTTTCCGTACTTAACAAAATTGTACAAATAATTTAACACTCTATGATAAGACTGCAGAGTTCGAAGTACTCGTAGTTACTAAAGTTTTAGTGAAATATATTTAACACTCCACGCAGCCCAGTTCACCACTACTTGCACCGTAAAAGTGTCGGCTGCAGGAACTAAACTGAAAGAAGTTCGCCTCTTATTTCTAACTTCGCTAAACCTGCTGTAGATTGTACAAATTACGTCCCATTTATATTGTTTTATGGTTTTTCTTTACAACCAATAGTTGACACTGTAAACTTAGTACCTTTCTTCTTATCGTGATACTTTAACGTTTAAGTGACCGGCAGTGGTTTGCACAAAGGTTTTAACTAGGGTAGGCAAAAATTAAAGATCTATCCGAATACTACTTACCCCGTAAAAGTGTCGGCAGCAGGAACTAAACTTAAAAGAAGTTTGCCGGTTATTTCTAACTTCGCTAACCCTGCTGTAGATTGTACAAATTACGTCCCATTTATATTGTTTTATGGTTTTTCTTTACAACCAATAGTTAACACTGTAAACTTGATATCTCTCTCTTTATAGAAATGGGAAATACTGACGCTTTATATACTTAATAGTTCAGCGGTTAAGGGACCAGTATTATCTTACTCAAGGTACTTAATCTTACTCATATGAAAGGCACTGAAGTACAAATTACACTAAAATGGAAAATAACTACATTTTTTTTGCATAAAAAACGGAAAAAGGGGGGGGGGTTGACTTTTATGCAAAATCGCGCGTCTATTCAATTTTTAACCGATTTCAAAAAAGGAGGAGGTTCTCAATTCGACGCGTATGACTTTTTTATGTTTATTACCTCGAAACTTCGTCATTTCCCAATCAATTTTGAAAATTATTTTCTTGTTTGAATAAGTAGACTTCTAGATTGGTCCCATTTAATTTTCATGAAAATTGATTCTGTAATTTTGTGTTAAAATTAAAAGAACGAAATTGCTCGTATTGTGGCGCTTTCACTATGTTATGACAAACTAAAACAGAAATATAAAATCTAATACAGATTAATAAAAAAATTAACCGACTTCCAAATCACAAAAATAAACTAAAAAGCGAAAAATAACATCGTATAACACCTTCTGATTACTTTGAAGGTGGTGCCAAGCCCAAGTTCTCTGTCGAGAAGTCTACAACAAACGCAGCCAGAGTCTATTTTTTTCGTTCATCACCATCTTACAATGTTATTTAGAACGAAGATGAATACTCAATCTTAAAATACAAATATAGGTACTAAACAAAAATCAAACCCCAGCCTCTCAGCTGGCAATTTAACCGTAGCCGCTACCAAGCTAACAGACGTCTCATTAAACATGCTGATTAGGACACAGTTCGTAAAACTACATCGGCACTGGTAACAGTACATTCCGCAGTTCTAGTTAAAATGAAACTGGCACTGCGAAGTTAGTACGGGTCTGGAACAAGCAAAATTTACAATTACTAACGCAATATTGAGTTAGAACACAATGGCGCTGGTGAAAATTGTTCTGAGCTCGTAATTGTGCTAACTATTTGATATTATATCGACTAGACCTGTGGAACTTTAGGCATCGATATAAATCGTTAGATGGACCCCTACATATTGAAGAACGCACAATGTTATGTCATTACTCAAAGACGTGCACGCACATCTTATTTTAGTACGCAACGAGCGCATACTGTTAGTGGACGTGGATTAAAATAATTTTTTACTGCTTTTTCTTGTTTAATCCCTTAATTATGCCTTCGTGTTCATTTTGGAAATTTGGAAATGTGAAAAAACAAGCCGCAACACGAATAAAGAGGAAAGGTGTTACTTTCCATGGGTAAGTATTTGCGAAACAAATGACAATTCCGCGACGCTTCGGGGCCCATCTAACGATGTACGATCGATGACTTTAGGTGGATATCCCACTTTATTTTAAATATATTTTCCAAACGAAATCGTAAATCGTCTGTGTGTAGTGTCCGCCAGATTTAACTTGCATGGTTTTTTTTACTGATTATGATTGAAATTGTACAGTTTCTTAACTGTACAGTAACCTGTAACTTTTTAATTTAATTGTTTTTAACCCCAAGTCTGTAGCGCCGCTGTTTTTTTTTTGTTATTTTTTACAAGTTAGCCCTTAACTACAATCTCACTGATGGTAAGTGATGATGCAATCTAAGGTGGAAGCTGGCTAACTTGTTAGGAGGAGGATGGAACCCCACACTCCTTTCGGTTTCTACACGGCATCGTGCCGAAACCTAAATCGCTTGGCGGTACGTCTTTGCCAGTAGGGTGGTAACTAGCCACGGCCGAAGCCCCTCACCAGCCAGACCTAGACCAATTAAGAAACCTCAATCGGCCCAGCCTTGTAAATCTTGTAAATCCACCGCGCAGTGGTATACTGCGTCACGGAGGCCATCAAAATATGGGCTTATAGTTAGTTACTATTTATATAAATTTTTGTCTCAGTTAATTAAAGAACTTTGTATTAGTTCAATTACAAAAAACTTACTT